>NC_135611.1:16432500-17032500 GCF_053574225.1 Canis aureus | reverse complement strand
CACAGAACTTTAATATCCCCACCCCCACCCCAAGAAATGGGGCTCGTGGAGTTTTCATTATTTAGTCACAGTTAGTGTTTGTGGCAACCCTGCAGAACCTAACTTTGCAAATACACTGTTCCTGGGGGAGATGCACCATTAGGTTCCTGCAAGGCTCTGTCACAACATTTTTGTCAACTGACTGCTACATAATCTTGTTTTTTGTTTCTGTTTAAAGACATCTTATTTAATAAATATTGCTGACTTGTTAACAATGAAGTCACAACAAACAGCACGAGCTCATGCCTAAACAACGTTGACCTAAGGCATAGGTTTTCTCTGTAAGACACACCATGGCCTCCTTGGCCTTGGGACACTAGATAGCACTTCACTACACCTGGGGTCCATTATAAGCCGTGAAATCACCAACAAATAGCACAAAAACGTGGAAAACTCGCACTATATAGACCACAAAAAAGGAGACTTTAAGGTAGGAGAGCAGAAAGGCAGACTGTCACCTCGTTCACCCTCCACTGGGAGCATGAGCATCAGGGCAAATTTCTCAGGACTCTGCATGCACGGCTCTGCAAATGACAAGAGCCCCACGACTACAGATTTGGGGGTTACAAATAAATGTCATCAAGCAGGTAAGTTTGCAAATACATAATCCGCAAGGAGTAAGAATTGATTCTATCCATTCCCTAAATGTTGAAGGCCTCCTCTTAACACCTGCTACTGTGGGGAGAAGGTGACCAGAACAGACCACTTCTTTCCTTATTGTGCTAACAGTCTATGGCTAGAGGGCAGAATGAATGTAAGAGCCCTGAGGCAAGTGTGGGCATAATTAAATCCGGTCACGGATTCTGAAGGCATGCAGAAGGAAACCTACAGACTGGCTCCAAGGTCAATTGCTTCGTTTTTAAAGATGATTTTAATTCGACAAAGATTTACTATTTCCCAGGTGCCAGGCACTGGGTACCCTGCTAGGGATACAGAGGAGGAGAGCTATTGTTCTCAGGGTCATGGGGCCCACAGTCGCCGTGGGGAGAGGAAGGGAGACCCTCTGAGGGACATAAAGCATATGCGTGCTTTAAGAGCACGAAAAAGCAACAAACCCAAGAGAGAAAACTAGTCTTTTTTTCTCTGGTTATGGAAAGGTGTGCAGAGCAGGTAATATCTGAGCTGAGTTGGGTTTTTTTTTTTTATTATTTATTTATTTATATATCAGAGAGAGAGGAGAGAGAGAGGGGGGCAGAGACACAGGAGGAGGGAAAAGCAGGCTCCATGCCGGGAGCCTGACGTAGGACTTGATCTCAGGACTCCAGGATTGTGCCCTGGGCCAAAGGCAGGTGCTAAACTGCTGAGCCACCCAGGAATCACCTGAGCTGAGTTTTAAAGATAGTGGGAATTCGCTGAAGGGGTGGGAAGGGCATCCCAAGGGAAGAGACAACATCGAGTGAACAGATGTCCTGATTTGCCCAGAACAACCTCCCTGGTTGCCTGGGATACTGGTAGCATTATGAATAGCATTTTCATTCTGCAAAGTATCCTGATTTGGGCAACACCATCTTCCCTGATGCAGAATTCAGCAAGGCAGGGACTTGAGAACGGGGAGGTGAGACAAAGGGTGGTTATGGATTGGGGCCCATGGGTCGACCAAGCTAGGAGGTGGTTTCCAGTCACAGCCAGAGCTGGACAAGTTCAGATTGGCTGTCTCAGGAAAGCGACATGGTAACATGGGAGAAAGTCCAGGAGGAAGGCAGCTCAGAGGCCCAGGCCAGAGGATGTTACTTACAGCAAGAGATCATGAGCTCAGCAACACTGGAGATGGACAGACAGATCTCATCTGTGAGACTCTCAGGAGGAGGTAGAGGAGGGGCAGGCCTTGGTATCAACTGAGCGAGCCTGGAGATTTCTGAAAGGCAGGGAATAATAGATAACTTCCAGACTACAGTTTGGGAGACTGAGAAGTTGGTGGTGAAGCCACTAACCCAGACCTGGAACACAAGGCCAAGGGGGAAGAGTGGCTGGAGAAAGGATTTCTGTTTTGGAGACTTTTTGTAGAGCCATCAGTGCCTCCAGAGAAGTGCCATGGGCATCTAGAGCTTTGGACAAAGAACGATCCATGTGCATTTGGCAGTTGAGGGTAAATAGGAACAGATGAGAACAAGAGGAATAGAGTCAGAATTCTCAAATATCCTCCCAGTGGATCCCTCTCTTGGGGATTACATTTACTTCTATAAGTCCAGTAGCTAAAGTTAGCCTGGACTTCAAATAGATTCCACTGTAATTTTTTTTCATGATTTGATGGGAGAAATCCTACAAAGCTAAAGTGGTCACATGTGTTAGCTGGCATCCTCCCCTTTATGCACACATAACCATTTGGCGCATTGACCAAGGTGCTGCTCCAAGATGGAAGCTCACTCATAAGGACACAGGCAAACGTCCCTACTCACAGCCAATAACTATCTTCAAGAGACAGAGGATGTTCCATGTCTCAGCATTTTAAAGCTGATTTTATTGGTTATGGTACAGAAGAGGTGTTGACTTCTGCTCGGTTTATTAACATTAAAGGCTCCCAGTGGTTAACAGCAACCAAAACATCCGACTAGATGGCTGGTAATCAGAAGGAATCCACAGGATTTTTTAAAAACCCCATTCTAAGTAAGTGTTGGATAATCATTATTAAACTTATCAGATGAAGAAACCCAATGTGAAAATTCTTCAAAAGGTAGGAGCCTATCATGTCATTTTAATGAACAATTTATCTGGCTAAGCTCATTTTATAGATCCAACTGCAAACAACTCAATCTCTTGGAAATATCAGGGTAGATCACTATGTGTGGTCAACAAGAAAATTTGATTTTCTTCTGAAGGCAAAATAAAAAGCAAACCTTTAGACGTCAGGGAGCATCACACTCGAGAGCAGCTGGGCTTATAGGTCTGGGTTCATGTACATACCCTGGGTCAGCTCTTGCTGGTTGTTTCCCAGCAAAGTGTATTGCACCCCAGGAGACAGAGCAAATGGGTCTAGCGAGCATCTGCTTTATGGCTATTACTGGCAGCCGAGGAACAAGGCTCCGAGCAAGAACACTTGGGGGGCTGGAGTTAATCCGCCAAGTTCACCAACATGTGAAGGATACACCGTGCAAAGCACAGCAGTGAACTCCTGGGGGCGATGCCAACAGAACAGGGAGCAAACGCTTGCCTACCTTCAGAGCGTCACCTCTTCAGGGAGCAAAAGTGGTGATATTTTAATGGCCTGCTGGGAAAGCTCCCTCCTTTTGGGAAGGCTGGGAGCAAGTGACACTTCGGCTTGAGGGCACAGCCCCGTGACAGGAGCCGGCCACTGCGATCACTCGGAGTACCCAGGGCCTGCGGAAGCCACCACATCACACACACCAGACAGGGTTTGTACTCTCACCCAAGGCACCCCAAAGCCACAAGGCGCAGCGGTGAAGCTACAAGACCTCTTTTCCTGCTCCGTAAGCAAAGCATGCTCACTGCAGATGCACTGGGAATGGTTCGCGTACTCCGGCCGGGCCCAGGAGGAAAGTTCTGCTTTGCAAGGATTTATGAAGATGTGCCCAGGGTTAGGGGAAAGCACTCCAGCATGGAGGTCCTGGGGAGCTAGCAACCCCCCTTTCCCGGTGCATTTATTTTCTATTTTCCGACGGTATTATCACCCATCTCCACACACACAGTGTTCACAAACGCTGAGGACGGAGGCTGTCGGCAACGCTCGTACCTCGGTCCCGTCCACGGCCAGTGCCCTTCTCCTGGCTGACACTGCCGGTGCCCGATGCACCCCGGCTCCCACCACCTTGTGTTTCCCAAGGAGGTCCTGACCACAGCTAGCACCTGCTCCCTCCAAGGTTTGACCCCCTGAATCCACACGTGGCACCGGCACGACCAATAGTGCCTGCACATGTAGTAACAAGGGGTGTTCCGTGGCTCAAAGGTCAGGGAGAGTCAGGGAGGGGAGGCTTGGGACCATTGCCCCCCTCAAGCCTGTGTGCGCAGTGGCGGTAGCCCCAGCACGTCCCCGCAGCTGTTGGCCAACTGCCTTCAAACCCGGATCTCTAGCAGAGGCTCATGGACCCAAACGCTCAGACGCAAGACCACCATGGGGACCTCCTGACTTACACCCCCGCCACCCCTCACATGCCAGGAAGGGCCAGTCTGGGCATCACTTTGGGTTGCTCCAGTCTCTCCATAAATGTCTGGGCAGATGTGGGTGTCAGGGTGGTACAATGAGAAGCCCCCGAGCCCAGGAAGCCCAGCCGTAGGATCTCAGGCAAGCTGACTAACCACATCCAGCTTCTATTTGCTCGGGTGAAAGATGTGGGAATCAGTTGCCTTGTGAGGTCGAGTAAAACGCACCCACAGTGTGGCATGGACTGGGCACCCAACAAATGGTAGTCCTAATGGTCATTAGGGATGTAATAATAACTTGAATATCTATTTGGCAGCTACACAATGACTTGAAGGGAGAGATTCCTCCTGCTCATGTGCATAAACAGCACGAGTTGGGAAGAGATTGAGAAGCAGAAGCGGCAGCCCAGTCTCCAACATGTGCTTCTATTTTAGCTCCCACACCACCGTCTGTGCTCCGGGCAGCAGCAAAGTAGGACAGAGATAAGGCATGGCTTTTGCGGGGTTTTTCCTTTCACTTTTTAGGGCAAGTATTCGATATTTGATGATTACAGGATTACTGCTAATTTTTTTAATGTCACAACTAAAGAAATGGACACTTTCATAGGAATGATTTTGGTCTTCGTCTGGACTGCAGTGCCCAAATACCACAGACTGGGTGGTTTAAACCACATATTCTCACAGTTCTGGAGACTGGGAAGTTCAAGATCAGGGTGCCAGCAGACTCCCTCTGGGTCTGAGGAGAGCCTGCTTCCTGGTTCACAGACAGCCGTCTTCTGTGTCCTCACATGGCAGAAAGGACACTCTGGCCCCTTTTATAAGGCACAAATCCCATTTGGAGGGGAGGGGTGCTCTACTCATGGCCTCATCACCTCCCCCAAGACCCTACCTTCCAACACGATTACATTGCATTTTCAGTACAATATGAATGGGGGAATGGGGGGGGGGCACATACATTCAGTCTATTGTAATTTTTAATCAACCTAAGTGTTAAGAGTTTCTTCCTCAGAGGGGAATAAAGTACAAGTGAAACATGAACATATCTGAGGTGAGGAGACAGGAGTTCAGGATGGAAAGAATGATCCTAAGGGAGGACTTATGAAGATGGAGAGGTTATCTGCCTCCTATACAATTAAGGCTTGTCTTCTCACACAGGTGTGTTCACAGGAATGGAATGACTCACATCCCACACAACTCCCACATGGCCAACATCTTAGACAATCCGGGCTATGTACCCGCTTCCATAATGCTTCTGCTTCAAAGCAGACTTGTCTCCTCCTTGGCAAGACATTCTATTCACTACCATACGCCCTACTCGCCCCCATCAATCCTCCAAGTTTTCAATCCTGTCACTCCATTGTTCAAAAGCACTTCAGAAACCCTTTCAAAATAAAACCTAAGCCCAAGACATGCAAAGCTATGCCACAATTTGGCCTTGAGCAGAGTTCTACAGAAAGCCGCTGAACATGTTCTAATGATTGTAATAAGGGAAAATTCTCACCTAAATATTTACTGAGTTTGGGCGGGGGTGGAGTGGGGCGAGTACTAGGTACTGACAAGTTCAGAACCTAGGAAAGCAGTTCAAGTGCCCAGCAATAGGTGACCAGTGAGAGGGACATGACAGGATGTAGGGTTTCATCAGTAGCATTCCCAAAGGCCAGCGGCTGCGGGAAGAACACACTGGAACAGGGGGGAGATCGATCCCTGGAACACCAGGTCAAGTGAGGGACAGGTGATAGAAGCCTGAGCATAAGTAGAGGAAGAGGCAAATTTCTTTTAGATTTTATTTGATGGAGCACAAGCAGGGAGAGCGGGAGAGCAGCTGACTCCCCACTGAGCAGGGAGCCCGCTACAGGGCTCGATCCCAGGACCCTGAGATCATGACTCGAGCCAAAGGCAGACGCTTAACTGAGCCACTCAGGCGCCCCTGAAGAGGGCACATTTCAAGGTTGTTATTTGGTGGATGAGACAGAGCATGGAGAGAAGGTAAGAAAAGGACTATATTCCAAGATAGCAGGTCTACTGAGCCAGGAAAATGTTGGCTCCATCAGCAATAACGAGAAGGCCTGCAGGATGCTGATTTGGAGATAACATGATAAATTCAAGAGGAGTGAAATTTGTGCAACATTCAAAGAGATGAGAGAAGAAAGCAGCAAGGCCTTTAGCCGTGGATGTGGGGACGGTCTTTATTCACATAGAACAGTAAGTACGCAAATGCGGACACTTGGGGCCAAGAGCTCTAAACTTCTGTTGTGTGCAGAAATAGAACGAGACTATAAAATATAGCAAAGAAATGGTTGGAGCAGCTGCTTGGAAAGTCCAAGTAGCCACAGGAGACTCTAAGTCAACAGAAAAAAAGACGTCAAGTGGAAGGAGGATTCCGGTCCACCCGATAGTGGTTAGAGATTCACGGCAAAGCTTCTCTGCAGTGACAGCCTCCAACAATCCTCCCCTTCCTCTGCGTGGGCCACCACCTTCCAGGCTGGGCTGGCCCTGCCACTTGGTGTGGTGAACAGGGTACAGAGGCTTCGAGGCGAGAGGGTGGAGTAGAAGACCCAGGCTCACCTCGTCCCACAGATACCACTCGGTGACGCCACAAGGTCAATAACCCAGAAAACAACTTGAAGACTAGAACAAACTCCACAACAAAACGTAGAGACATCAAAGCGGGTAGGAAGGGAAGAGACACAGTTGGGAGCGGCATGGACCCACTGTTGCGAAGAAGGGAGAGAAGCAGACCCTCACACTGGAGAGCCCACACAGGGAAGATGAACCCCATAATGTTTCGTTTTGAAAGCCGGAGGAGCCAAATTTCATGAGTTCTTATAATCAGCAGGACTTAAAACCTGGAATTTTAAAAATCAGCAGGCTCGGCTCTGGGAAAGCCAGCAGGACAAGAGGAAATGGAGTCCTCGCCCTCAAAGACACAGCATAACAAAAAGCCTGTGCAGATACAGCATAGAAGGAGCAGTTTGAAAAACACTTGAGGCACACAGGAGGGAGAGCAGAGAGACATTGTTGGGAGACTCCTCCAGCAACAAAGGAATTGGCAGGTGCCATTTCCCTGACTCTGCAGCATAAACATACAGCCAGCTGCAGGAACCAGCACAGCACCAATACAGGCTACTTAACTTGCTCACACCACATCTCCGCCGCCCCCCCCATTCCTCTTGGCCAAAGCCTCTATGTTTAGTGCAGCATTATTTACAATAGCCAAATTATGGAAACAGCCCAAGTGCCCATCAATAGATGAATGGGTGAAGAAGATGTGTGTACACACACACACGACACGCACACAGTGGATTTTTATTAAATCTTGCCATTTGCAACAACATGGATGGATCCAAGGATAGAATTCTAAGTGAAATAAGTCAATCAGAGAAACACAAATATCACATGATTTCACTCAGGTGGAATTTAAAAAACAAAGCAAATAAAGAAGGGGTGGGGGAAACAAACAAACAAACAAAAACTCTTAAAGAGAACACATGGATGGTTTCCAGCAGGGAGGTGATGAGGGGATGGGTGAAACAGATGAAGGGGATTAAGAGCTCACTTATGATGAGCACTGAGTAACGTACTGTTGAATCACTATACTGTACACTTGAAACTAATACTGTAGGTTAACTATGATGGAATTGATTACAAAAAATACACAAAACACCAGTGTATGGCAGGTGTGACCTACATTACTTCCAATCTTCAGTAATTCAGGCCTGAAAAGCTACTGCCCAGTTTCCACCTCCTGTTGGAATGCTTGTAACCTCCATGATAGGAGGCTCTGCCTAGACTCCTGAATAAAGACACGGGACACATCACTTGGAGAACAGAAGCATTCCAGCTGGCAGCCAGCACCAACACATGACCCGGGCCACCATGGTTCCTCCAGCCCCCGCTGCGTCTCCCCAGCCAACACCATATGGAGCAGACCCAAATTGCTGAGCCCTGCCCCAAATGCACACCCATAGAAAATCATTGTTTCAGGTCACTTGAGATCTGAGGTGGTTTGTTATGCAGCAATAGAGGACTGGGAACAAAATCCTGATGAAATTAAGAAATGAACAAAGAATAATCAAAATTGGAAACCTATTTCTACCATGATTCCATCACTTACAAGTTATAGAACTTTGAGGAAGTTGCTTGAAAGGCCTAAGCCTTAATTTATCTCATCTGTGAAGTGAAGAATAAGAATTGTTAGGTCAATAGTTCTGAACACAACCAAAATTAACGTTAAGTGTGTTTTTGGCAATGTCCAGAAAAATTAAACACAATCTCTTCTGTTACACAATATTCACATTCTTAAGAAGTCTTGTATAATCAACAACTGTGTTATAAAAATGACTGCTCCCATAGGAAAGAGGAGTTTCGGATCTCCAAAGGTTCAGATTTACAATAAAAGATATTTTCTGCAAGAATTTAATAAATAACAATAGTTTATGGCCCTAAAATCTAAAGCTCCCTGAGCAAATCCAGCATTTAATCATATCCAGGTTCCACCCAGAAAGCCTCTCATGTACTATCTCCACCAAGACTGTCATTCACACTTCCTTGTACACATTCCGAGCTCTGTCATCTGCGGCTTTTCATAAAGCACAAATTGGAAGTCGAGTTAATACAGCCCCCAATGTTAAACCACAACTTGGATCATCAGAATGTTGAAGGAAAAAAACCCCAGAGCCAGTGAGCTGACCAAACCAAGTGTCACCCACTTTTGTTGCTATGAACACTCCCCAGTTCCCACTCAGGGAAGCTTTGTTACCAACAGCGACAGCCTGGGTAGCAAACAGTGTTCTGTTGTTTGTTGCGGGATATTGCATGTTGGCGTTCAAGAGGATCCTGCAGGAGAAGCCTACCCATGATGTAATAAATCTGTTAACTCTGCTCACCTTTCGTAATAACGACTGGTATACTCAATGCCTGGTTTCACTTTGAGCTATTGATGAAGAACAGCCATATTAACACTAAAGCCATGTCACCTGGTCCCCACCGCCCCCAAAAGGATTATGGAATTATGAAAGCATCTACTCCTCAGAGCACAGTTCTGCTCTGAGCAGCCTAAGTGGACAGCTCCCACATTAAAAAACTTACTCTATCAAGCTAAGGAAGATCATGTCCTGTCTTCTCTCCATTCTGTTCTTTAGAATCTTAGTGACTGGAAAGCCCCACAGCATCCAGGAGATAAAGAGAAAACTGTGTCCATCCAGGGAAGACAACACCATTCTCAAGTATGAAGATTGAGGAGGTTCACGACATCCTCAGGATATGGTCTTGGAGACCAGTACTCCTTAAGCTAGAAGATGCTGCTGGAAGAGTATATACCAGACCTACAGATGGGATAGAAGGAAAGGACAGAAAAGCCTGGAAGAAAGAAGCAGGATCTCTAACACGTTTAAACATGAGCCAGAGAAATCATACCATAGTAAAAAGCCAACAGCATTTGGTTAGGACAAAGGAAGTCACAGATAGTAAAAGCTAAGAAATGTCCCCCTCTGCCCTCACCCATGTAGGTCATCTCCTGAAGCCAGCAGTAGCACGAACCCAAGCACCAGCGAAAATCATCACGTGGCAGAGACAGCAATTGGCATATGGCACGTACAGCCCGGACAACGTCATTCGGGCCCATAAATGGACTTTACCTAAACCGGACTTGGCAGGACAGCAGCAGCCTATACTTGAAGGTCACAGTAAGGGTTCTTCCTGTGAAACTGACCATGCCCATTATGGGGACAATTTCGTCATATTATGTACTGTTCTTTTTACAGTGATCCTTGGGTGAAACTTCTCTTTGGTCTTAAAGAACAGTTGTAGTTCTCCTGGGCATTGTTCAGCTTTTACCATATGGACTTGTGTAGCGTTTTCCCATGGGGTGCCGGAGAGCTCAGAGCCAACTGGCCCACCCACAGTAAGTCTGTCTTTACGGTATACATGCTTACCCTCAATCCTGGCTCCAATTCTTAAGTCCCAGCTTTTTTCTTTTCTTTTTGTCTTTTTAATTTATGCTATCTTCTCGTATTTTATGTATTATAAACTGCCTTACATATCTGGAATAGATCCAAGTACAAATTTAAATCCACAAAGAATAAACATGGCCCTGTTTCAGAGGATGATCTTACTGCACAGGGACCATGTGTATTCATTCACCTTTCCCTAAACATGCATTCAGTGTGGAAAATGGGCAGGGCATGGTGCTAAGAACAGGGGATTCAGAAATCAGACATGGCCTTGCCTTTATATCTGGTGGAGAAAAGACAAAACAAGCTACAAATTGCTTTAAGTATGTAACAGAATAAAACCTGATAAGGAGAACCATAGTGACTGTGGATATACTATGGTAACACTGTAAATTCCACAGGATTGGGAGCTGGGGTTGGGGCCTGCAGGGGGAGGGGTGTTTTTAAGAGGGAGAAGACCTTTTATCCAGGCAGAGGGAACAGAATGGGCAACAGCTTGAGACAAGAGTCTGCCATTTGAAGAAATGAGACATAGGGCGCCTGGATGGCTCAGTAGTTGAGTGTCTGCCTTTGGCTCAGGGCGTGATCCCTGGGTGCTGGATTGAGTCCTGCATCAGGCTCCCTACTGGGAGCCTGCTTCTCCCTCTGCCCATGTGTCTGGCTTTGTCTCTCTCATGAATATATAATCCCCCCCCCCCAAAAAAAAAGCTGTGAGGAAAAAACATAGGATGAGGGTAGAGAGGTGGAGGTCAGATCACTCAAGGCCTCTCAGGTTAGGATAAAGGAGTAGAGACTTTTCCAGGTCAATAGGAAACCACTGAGGGATTTTAAGCCTGGGTCAGACATTATCCCTTTTAAGGTTCAAGATCTCGCTTTCTGCTGCATGGGAATGAATCCCCTAAGGAGGCGGGGCAAAAGCAAAGACAACAGTCCCAATAGTCTAGACCAAAGGTACGTGTGGCCTGGACCAGGTGGGTGGCAGTAAAGAATCCAAGTTTGGATTGATGAAATATTGGACGCTGAGCATATGTGAAAAGGATGGATCTAAAAAAAAAAAAAAAAAAAAAAAAAAGATCACTTCTGGATCCATCTAGAGCAACTCTTCAGGTATTAATGGCACAAGGTGAGAGCAGGAGGGTTTGTATTGTGAGTAGGGAGGGGAGTAGGAATTACCATCTTTGGGGCACCTGGTGGTTCAGTGGTTGAGCATCTGCCTTTGGCTCAGGGCGTGATCCTGGGGTCCTGAGATTGAGACCTCCATCGGGCTTCCCATGGGGAGCCTGCTTCTCCCTCTGCCCGTGTCTCTGCCTCTCTCGGTCTCTCTTGAATAAAAATCTTAAAAGAAATTACCATCTCTATTTGGATGTATTACCTTTGAAATGTCTTGAAAACATCCAGTAGAGCTCAAGTGGACCACTGGATATGGAAATTGCTGAAATATATATATCTCCTCCTCCCAAGACCCTTTCTCAGGAAAGCGCTAGACTGTACTCTCCACCAAAACAGAGTAAATCAGAAAATGGGAGGAAAATACAGGTTCCAGGAAACCCAGAATCTGACACTAGAAGGATTTCCCAGGCTGACAGTAAGGGAGATCCTGAGGCCACAACCAGCTTAGCATGAAATCAGTTCAGACCAGGGAGGGCCTCAAGTTCTGCAAGGAACTCCTTCTAGAAGTTTGAAATAACAGAACACTTATGTTTAAATGTGTGGAGACAAACTTTATACAAATGAGAGTGATTTAGGAGTTGGATTCATGATTACTTTTTAAAGGCAAAAAAAAAAAAAAAAAAAGATGAGTTACAGGAAAGGCAAAAATGCAGAAGGAAAGAAGGAAAGGCACGGAGCTCTCACCAGGGCTCAGAGGTCGGTAGCATTTCCACAATCCTCCCGTAGACGATGAAAACTGGTCTGTCCCAAAGCAGAAGTACCCTGGAGGCAGAGCTGGGCAGTGTGTGAATAGGGGCTCAGAACAGTGGGTTTCTCTTCTTTCTCCCACAGAAGGAATTTGTCAAGAGACAACACCATAAACAGGTGGCGGTGCGGGGAGCCGGGGGAGTTGTACTCTAAGTTACTTATAAGAGCTATAGCCGTAAAAATCAAAGAAACGAGTTTTAAACATTGGAACATGGTTGCTGTGGTGGGACAGGAGGGCCTGGGAGGGGTTGAGGGCCTGCAGTTTGTCTTCTCAGCTGTGGAGGCACTAGATTCCATATAATATTTAAAACTATGGTAAGATATTTACTAAAAAACAGGTCACACACCACTGATTTTACTTTACTATGTAACACATTGAAAATCCACATGAATAAGACATCAGAACATTAAAAACAGGACCACAGTTACGGCTACCTTCACTTCAGAATACCTATGTTCCTTTCTGATAGTACTGAGGCTAATGCATTAATTGTTAATATAATTTTTCTACCAAGAAATAGTCAAAAGAAAAGCCTGTTCACTTGGTTTAAAAAGGCCCTAAATAGAGGTGCCTGGGTGGCTCAGTTATTTGAGCATCTGCCTTCAGCTCAGGTCATGATCCAGGAGTCCTGGGATCAAGTCCGGCATTGGGCTCCCTGCTCAGCAGGGAGCCTGCTTCTCCCTCTAGCTCCTTCTCTCCCCCTGCTTGTGCTCTCTTTCATCTTAAAAAGACCCTAAATATAAATAAAACTCAAGTACAAAAATAAATGGAATATTAGCATTCTTTTTGAAACAACACTTTCAGCTGCTAAGGACGCACTCCGTTCTTAGGGGTCAAATCCATGGAAACGCCTTTGATGTAAAATGATCTTATTCTTGTGAATTGTAAGCAAGGAACCAACCCTGGTTTGTCGCCTCATACGGAGTTCTGCTCTGCTACACAAGGGCATCCCAGGTACAGTACTAAATGTCCCCTCTAGAAGCGTTCCTAGAATTAAGCATACACCTGTTAAAATAGGAGATCATGCATTAGTGATGGAAGTACCACTCATTCAGGATTCCATCCCAGAGAAATAACTTCACAAAACAAGCCTCCATTTCACTGGGGGGAAAAGTGGTTAAAAACATGCATATTGGTTTTGGGTTTTCTTTTTTTGGTGTGAGGACATTTTGGTAGTACGTGAAGACTGCACTACTTAGAGACGATTACTGAAATATAGAAGAGTAAAAGGACATATCTGGGATTCACTTTAAAATGCTTTAGCACAGAGGGATGCCTGGGTGGCTCAGCGGTTGGGTGGCTGCCTTCAGTTCAGGTTGTGATCCCAAGATCCAGGATCGAGTTCCACATTGGGCTCTTGTGAAGAGCCTGCTTCTCCCTGTCTGGTCAGTCTGTCTATCTCCCTCATATAAATAAATCTTTAAAAAATACTTTAGCAAAGGAAAAAAAGGGACAGAGAGCAAATGGAGAATCTTGATAATCACCGCTGTTGCTAGTAAGCCTATGGGAATCAATTTTCCCCACTGCAGAATTCATATTTTCATAATTAAATGCACTCCGAGGGAAAACATGGTCTGCTTTTTGCTTTCAAAAAAAGAGGTAAGGGGATCCCCAGTGGCTCAGCGGCTTAGTGCCTGCCTTCAGCCCAGGGCCTGATCCTGGAGACCTGGGATCGAGTCCTGAGTCGGGCTCCCTCTGCGGAGCCTGCTTCTCCCTCTGCCTGTGTCTCTGCCTTTCTGTCTCTCATGAATAAATAAAATCTTTTTAAAAAAAAAAAAGGTGAATTTGTACCGCCTTCCTCTTTGTGTTTGGGATGCAGGTATACTGGAAAGCCAAGGCTGCAGTTTAACTAACTAGTTGCCATCCAACCAGTTCTACCCTTGGCCTGGTCAAAGTGCTCTCAGAAGGAACCCAGGTTGAGATGCAGACCAATCAGGGCAGGATACCAGAGATGAACAGGAGCAAGCTTAAAGCTAATGAGGAACCTGTCGACCTAATGTGAAACTCTAGTGGCCTACGGTCTTGCTCAAGCAGGACTGCCTAACCATGGAAAAGGATGTTCAAAGATAATTATCTGGTCTAAGTATTTACCCAAATGATACAAACATAGTAATCCAAACAGGGGCACCTTCACCCCACTGTTTACAAGCAGCAATGGCCAAACTATGGAAAGAGCCCAGATGTCCGTCGACAGATGGATGAAGATAATGTGGGACATATATACAACGGATTATTACTCAGCCATAAAAAAAATATCTTGCCACTTGCAATAACATGAATGGAACTCCAAAGCATTGTTAATTGAAATAAGTCAGAAAGACAATGATAGGATTTCCACTCATGTGGAATTTAAGAAACAAAACAGAGAATCATAGGGGAAGGGAGGGAAAAATAAAGCAAGACGAAATCAGAGGGAGACAAACCATAAGAGACTCTTAACTCTAGAAAAACAGGTTACTGAAGGGGCAGTGGGGAGGGGGCAAGTGGATGATGGGGACTAAGGAGGGCAGGGGATGTGACGAGCACTGTGTGTTCTAGAAGACTGATGAGTTACCTCTATCTCTGAAATCGCACTATGTTAAATGTTAAATAAAACTTTTAAAAAATGAAAGGGAGTAAAAAGATAACCATCTGGTAAGTCAAGAGAAGCCTCATCCTCTTATGTGGGTAATTTGAAAATGAAGTTCTTGGTCTAAAACATGTAGCTAGCCCCCTTGTTTCTCCACGACCCTCCCTCTTGTGGCAGCTCTAAACAGAGCCAAATATGGAACCAGAACCAGGGCAGCAAAATGAGGACGCAGGCAAGGGCAATGGGGGCTGCAGCAAGCCAGTTAGCACTCGAAGTCTTCACGAAGGCCCTTAGATAAATAAACTCAAAAGGATACACATTGAAATGTAAATTTACAATAAAAGCTTTTGTACATGTAAGACAAGGATTAAGGCCCAGTATGTTAGGATAAAAGAGGTGAAGGCAATTTTATGAGAAAGCCAGCTCATCTGAGGTCATCTTTCCTTCCCACTTTATTAGCATGAGTCTCCCCCAAATGGAACAATTTCTCCTTTCCAGAGGTCACTATGGAAGCACAGCTCTTCCCTTACGTGAGGAAATGCATACTTCACCCTTCTTAGCTTAGCCTGTGGGGTGGCAGGACAGGGGTCAGCCTGTGGGACGGGGTGGCCTTCACACTTCTGCAGAGTAAGACAGGCTCCCGTGCTCACACCATGTGTGCGCAGCAAAGAGGAGCTCGCTTGCAAGAGTATCTACCTGGGGAGTCAAGACGACCTCCTCTTTATTTAATAACAAGGTAAGAAAAGCCACCCAAGGCATTCAAGAGATTCATTCCACAGCTATCCTGTTTTTAAGGCTGATAAGAATTATCCAGAATGCCCCACAGTATCTTCACAGTGAAGATGTTCTTTATGTCAAACAAATCCCCTGGGCTGTAACTAAGCCCATCTCCATTTATTCTGCTCTCTGTGAGAGAGATCAGATTGCAAGATCTAGAAGGAACTTCATCAAAGCCCCAGACTCCTGCAGCTCAGGACCAGGGAGCACCAGAGGGTAGAGAGACCAGCACCAGTAGGCTCTAGAAGGGCAGTGGCAAGTCATACACGTCTTGCCATTCCAGACCAAAGTGCCATCTGGTGACGCCAGGTTAGGTGTCTTCTCATTCATTTTGATAAAACTTGATCTCTTTGAAATCTGTATCTTAAAGTTTAAAACCTGAACCCATCAAAGCCCCAGGGAGGGCCCCCCCTTAGCATCATTATCCTGGAGAGGGGAATTAGAAGACCCCAGTTCTAAGCCCTGCATCGCTAGGCTGCAAAATGGGCAAAGAGCAAGTATTGTGATCATTAACAAGAAAAGCAGCTCCTTTTTTGGGTGCCCCTTTCCGTGCAGGAACTTCAAAGCACGATTTCCCCTTATATACTTCTCTGAAAAAGAAGTGCCTTCCCCTCACCATGATGACAGTTTTCTTTCGTAGAGTCCTCAGAAGTGTGGATGAAACTCTCCTCTCTTGGGGCGCAGCGTGTTAAACGTGGCCCCAGCTGTACGGAATGACTGTGTACGGCACATACCAAATGTGTCAGGACAGCCCAAGAGTCGAGCTGTATGTAAGTGAAGGGCTAAGTAGACATCCTAAGAGGATACCAGTCATTGTAGAGCTGTATGTAAGTGAAGGGCTAAGTAGACATCCTAAGAGGATACCAGTCATTGTAAAGGATGCACAGGGAAAATGAGGTTTTTAGGAACAGCCAAGAAAGGATTCACTGAAGAGGCAGGACTTGGTGGGGCAGCCTGAACAGAGCTCGATGGCTAAGAGCTACAAGGTTGGGGGTGGGAGGGGACAGGTCCACACTAGAGATACACATATGCCCCCTCCCTGCTCCCACGACCCAGAAGTGGTTCCAGGTGTGCCAACACCGCTTCCCTGCCCTAGGACAGCAGGTGGCAGCTGGACCGCCAGGGCCTCCTGGGCGAGGCACCTCCAGCCTTGAGCAGCCTTTGTTACTGACCTCAACGCGCCCTCCACAAATAATTTTCATCTGTGCTGGAACCTGAAAATGTGGTTCCCAAACACTAGGGGTCTCTGGGAAAAGACTTGAAGGTGGTGGGGTTGCAGGAGTGCTGAGTCACTTGTTGGGATCTTTTCATGCCTTCACTTGAGATTTTAAATATCAGTTCCTATTACATCCTCTCTCACAGGGTGCCACACATTACGCTGTCAAACTCAAGGCGTACTTCAAAATGCAGAGGTCACTTATGAGCCACTTTGTCTTGCCGGCCTCCAATCAAAGAAATCCCTGTAGAGAACCTCACGATCACATCCCATCCATGAAATGCTTTTCCTGTTTATAATCATTTCTTTTCCTACTATTTAATCAACATAATTGCTGTCACTCAAAAAAAGCAACATGGGTACATGCCTATGCTTTCCATATAGATATATCTGGAGACTACTTGGTTTAAGGCCATCTGGTAGATTCATGTTAAGATAATTATTTTATGTTAATTACAAACCTATTAAAAAAAAAAACCTGTTTGCTAGGGATTGAGAATTTCGGTTATCAGAGGAGTGAACGGATAAGAAAGCTAAAGCTAGAATGGGAACAGAATCTCTGCCAGCACACAGATTTCCTATCACACTACATGGAAAAAAAACTGTTTGCATTTGATGCTTGCAAGGAAAGAAAAACACAGCTTGACACTGAAAAGCTTTCATTTATAATATGCTGAGCCATGTTTACATCTTGGGAGGAGGTTCATGCGGTGCAGCAACAAAGCAGAATATATTTGAAGAAAGAAAATGCACCAAAGGTCACTAAGTAGCTCCAGACACCAAGCTGAGAGCCTGCAATGGGAAATGAAATGTGATGGAATCTACACATTGGGACTTCGAACTACTCGGCTTGGGAAACACAGGAGACCTCATAAGGACCAGCCTACCCTTCCCACCTCCACCCACATCATCACTCCCAACTGCCCTCAAATCACCCCACATGGAATGGTAAGGAGATGCCAAGACTAGTACCTAACAGACAAGGGAGACAGACTCCGGGCTGATGGATGGTCCACCAACACAAACTTTAGCTAGAAGTTTCCATGTCGAGGAGCAGAAGGACTTGCTGCAATTACAAAAGACCACAAGGACCCAGGCTTAACGACTACAGAAACAAGCAACCACTTGTCCCCTAGGTGAAGAGCCAGGCTGCTTGCTGCCTTTTTTGCCCTTTGCTCCAAGCTTTTTGGCCTTAGGTCCAAACTGGAATCATGCATGGAGCTTTAAAAATTCCTGGTTCCAGGTCCCCACCTCCAGAGCTTCTGATGGGACTGGTCTCGTGTGCTATGGGGGCACTAGGTTGTTTTGTTTTTTTTCTAACACTCATTTCAGGGGCACACATACTCCAATGTTTATAGCAATGTCCACAACAGCTAGAATACAGAAAAGAGCCCAGATGTCCATTGACTAATGAAAATGTGATACACGCTGGATTACTTAGCCATCAAGAAGAATGAAATCTTGCCATTTGTAGTGATGCGGATAGAACTAGAGGCATTAGAGAAAGACCAATGTCATTTCACTCATATGTGAAAACAAATAGATGAACATAAGAAGAAAGGGAAGAAAAATAAGATGAAAGCAGAGGGAGGCAAGCCATAAGAGACTCAATTCTAGAGAACAAATTGAGGGTCACTGGAGGGGAGGGGTTGGGGGGGATGGGGTTACCAGGTGATGAGCATTAAAGAGGGCATGTATGGAACGAACATTGGGTGTTATATGCAACTGATGAATCACTAAATTCTACCCCTGAAACTAATAGTACAGTAGATGTTAAACTAAATTTAAAAATTAAACACACCAGGTGATTCTGAGGCGCAGTCCAGGCTATGAATCACTGTCTATGGCTTTACATAGCAAGCAAAGAGCCTCGAGCAAGCAAATGCTGGAACAACGTAGTGGTGAGCAGGACCGTGCATACCTAAAGGACCACGTTGAAAAGCAGTTTCTGCTTCCAAAGATCTGGGGTGGTGCCTTCGCACCTGTATTCCCAACTGAGGTCTTGATGTAAGGGCTAGAACAGATTATGGCCTCCATCAGACATCCTAGAGATTCTACAGATGTGAACATCAGAGACATTAGTTACTTTATAGTTGGTTTAACCCTTTCCCTTCATTGGCACTGCTAACAGCACTTTAGTTTCATTGGATCTCTCAGGATCACCCCTGCTGGACAGGGGTACCCATGGAAAGTACGGTGTGTCTATAAAACATCCCCTTTACTTAGCCCAGTGCAGGCTGGATTTTATTGGGGAGAGGATGTTATGAGCTGAACTGTGACCTCCTGAAGTTGAAAGTTCTAACCCCAGGACCTCAGAGCATGACTGTATGTAGAGAGAAGAGCCCTGAAGAGGTCATGGAGTTAAGAGGTGGTCATTCAAACAGGCCCTAATCCAATAGGAAGGGTTGCCCTTAGAAGATGAGAGGGGCACCTGGGTGGCTCAGTTAAGAGTCTGCCTTCAGCTCAGGTTGTGATCCTGGGGCCCTGGGATGGAGCCCTGTGTCAGTCCCTGCTCAGCAGGGAGTCCCTTTCTCCCTGTTCTAACCCTCCTCCTCACTTGTCCTTAGATGAATAAAATCTTAAAAAAAAAAAAAAATCAAACATGTAAGAGAGAAGACACAGGGAGACAGTCTATAAACCTGATAGACCCATCGGAAAGGGTCAACCCTCCCAACACCTTCACCTCAGACTTCTGGCTTTTGAAACAGAAAATAGTTTAAACCACCCAGGACTAAGTCGTTTAGGCAGTGCTAGCAAACTAACACAGGGGGCTTGGTTTGTGGGGTTTTAAAAGATTTTAGAGAAGGAGAGTGCAGGGGCAGGGGAGTTGCAGAGGGGGAGAGAGCATCCCAAGTAGACTTGGGGGCTGAACCCCATAACCCTGAGATCATGACCTGAGCTGAAACCAAGAGTCAGGCGCTTAGGCAACTGAGCCCCCCAGGTGCCCCTGTGTGTCTACTTTTGATAACTTGTCTGACCTACATTTTCATTCAGTATTTACGGAATGGACAATACTGTTTTCTAGAAGTCCCAGTCTCCTCTACTTCCTTTTAATTTGTGGTTGACAGGAAAGCAAGGTAACCACAATTTTCCGGCCCATAGGAAGAGCCCAGTGGTTAAGAACACAGGCTACAGAGTCCAGCTTAGAACCCTGGCTCTGCCATACACCTGCTCTGGGACCTTGAGATCTTGTGTGAAGACTCACCCATGAGGAATGTAGCCATCCGTTTTCTGTTGTTAGCTCAGGTTTTCATATTTTAAACTCCCCCTCTCCTCCACTGGGTTCCAGCTAGAAACCAGTGCCTGGTTAGGGGACCTCCACATAAGTACCAGGTTCTGGCATAAAACTTCTTTTCCTGTATCCACCCAGCTAGGCCAGACCGTGCAGGAGGGATCTCTAGCAAACCTATGGAGATTAGTAAATCAGTTTTTATAGAATTTGCAAAAAAAAAAAAAAAATCCTTCAACTTCTCAGATAAAAATCTCACTGATGTTGCGTTCTAGGTTCTTCTAACCTGTCAGGCAGTGTCAGAACTATGTTCTGGTATTTTTTAAACAAACTTGCTTCCAAGGAACAGCCTTCGTGGGTTCCTAGGAAGGCAACCTCTGTTCGGCCATGCAATTTTTCCACCATAAAAATTGCTAGCGATTTCGCTACAGAAAAATGCCAAAACAAAACACGGGCACGCTACCGAGAGCAGTGCCAAGTGAGAGCAGAGCGACAGCTGGAGGGCAAGCCATGGCACCGTCTCTGCCCGGGCTTTTAGACAGCCTGACCTCCTGGGAAGTAGTACTGGGCACACATAGGTCACAAAAATGGTGTCTGGAGATCTGTCAACCTGTCCTAGCTCAGGTGCCCTTTTACCCTGTTTGGTTGAATCTGTGAAAACTGGCTGTTATCAAGGTCAGAAGCTCCAACCTGAGTTTTGTAGGAGCTTTTCCTCTACCCAGCTTTATCTCCATAGGATGTTCTGTTCCTTATCAAGTTTTTAAACCTTTTCCCTCTTTTCCATGCCCCGTTGCTTTTCTCCTAGTAGGTCAGGCGGTGTATCCCAACATTTCCCTCCTTTCCTCTAAATGCCATTTGGTTTTGCTTTTCTCACCTTAAAATATTTTAGTGCTTTCCTTTACCACTTTCTTCCCTATGCTCAGATTTATAAGAACAAAAGGGTTGACATTCTTAAAAAAAGGCACTGCAGAATTTAAATTCAAAAGATTTAAATACTGACACAGTTACTCAGTGGAACTGAGAAACCGTGTAACACCTTTTAGCCATAGAGGGACAAGCATGATGTCGCAACTGATTTAGAGTACCCTCCGATGGTGGGGTGCCTGGGTGGCTCAGATGGTCAAGCATCTGCCTTCTGCTCAGGTCATGATCTCAAGGTCCTGGGATGGAGCCTTGCATCAGGCTCCCTGCTCAGCCAGGAATCTGCTCCTCCCTCTACCTCTCCCCCTGCTCACACTCTCTGTATCAGTCTCAAATGAATAAATAAAATTGTTTAAAAGAGTATCCTCCATTGAAAGGGACTTTGATGCATGTCTCTCAAAAAGGCACCCTCCTTGGATTTTTGAATGTGACGTTTTCCACCATAGATATTCAGAACAAACTCACAGAGAGGCAGCTTTGAGTCAACAAAGCATGGGATGATCAATATGCAGATCAGGAATTAAAGTAAGGAATGAGGGGCTGGGGAGGGGAAGATCAGCCAAGGCAATCCAGGGAGTACTCAACTGGCACAGGATACCTGGTCTTCGGAACATGAAGAAAAGCAGAAGTTAGTACTTAACTACTTGCAAATAGTCAGCTTAAGAACACTGACAAGTTAGGTCTATTTATAGGACCATTTGGGGATGATGACTGGGCGGGGAAGATCCAGCTTAATAACAACCGATCCCTGAGATCAGGAAACCAAGTCTCAAAGACACTCAAGGCCAAGCGATGCAAATGCCATAAGGCAACATGAAGGCAAGGACCTAAAGATGAAACGAAACACCCTCCAAATCACCTTCCTGAGAACTTCCATCTGTAGACAAGGTTAGGTATGGAGAACCCCACTCTTGGTCTTCGTGTTAAGAGGACGCTCGAAAGAGGCTCAGTCTGTTAAGTGTCTGACTCTTGAACTCAGCTCAGGTCTTGATCCCAGGGTTGGGAGTTCCAGCCCCATAATGGGCACAGAGCCTACTTGAGGGTGTGAGTGGGGGTGGGGGGAGAGGACTCTCCAGAAGTTGGCAAACTCTGTACATAGGGCCAGATGGTAAAGATCTGAGGCTTTGGGGGCCAAATGAGGTCTTTGCTGTGCAGGTTTTTTTTTTTTAACCCTTTAAAGATCTAAGTGGCATTCTTAGATTGTAAGTCGTGTAAAAACATGCTGTGGGCCCTATTTTGCCAATTCCTGCTCTATACCAAGCTCCCAGAGTCAGATCCTAGAGCAGAGAACCCTCCGGCCTTCCATCCTCTCTCTACCAGCAGCTGCTAGGCTGACAGCTGCCCCCTGCTGCTCCCAGAAGCTGGAGGCTGCAGAGCTTCACCCCAGGAGGGCAAACACGGAACCTTCCACAGGCACAGCCGAGAAAGGCTGAGAACAGAGATAAAGGCTGACAGCAGATGCAATCCACCTTTCTGAAATCCTACCGGGTATGCAGAGATGATCTAGCTCCCGTTCTGCTGCACTGAACAAGGCAGTGCATTTGTGTGTGTAAGTGATCACTTGTGCTTTTGGCTTGAAGCTGGAAAGATGTGCTGCTTTGCTCAAAGGGGATTAAATACGTAGACCTCATACCACTGCTCCACCCCCTACCTGTGTCTCAGGAGGGAGACTGTCCAGAAGGTTCAGATACAATCACCATGATCTAGAATGGACTAGGAGAGTGAAAGAATGTGGAAGGGCAGGCCTCCCTAGAACAGCCTGTTTAAAGGTACAGTTGGAAAACAGGAGAGTGGAACAAGCAGAGGTGGACTGGGTGTTTCTAGTGGGCCAGTTCTGAGGAAGCCATCCACCTCACGGGGCAAACAGCCAGAGAATTCACTTCTTTGTAATGCTTTCACATTCCAGTGATTCTTGAGAGACTTGGGGCACACGTTGATTTTTCTCGCTAACACCTCTGCAGGACAAAACTTGGGTTACCACCGGGCCTGAGTTCCTGCACCCCTGGCTCAGCGGGTTTCTTTTGCTGATAGGAGACAGCTGGGCCTTAGGAAATTTCAAGCTCCTAGCCCCCAAAATGTGACCTTAACTCAGATGTGTGCCTGCAAGAACTCTTAAAAAAATGTCCCCAAAGAGATCGTTGACTCAAAATTCCTTTACTAGAAGATGAACTGAATTAAGATCTGTAAGTTCTAGGAGGGCAGAGGTTGGGTTTTTTTTTCTTCTTCTGCCTTTCACGCAGTTGTATCCTAAGTCCCTCGAACTGGGCTTGGCACATGGTAACTCACAAGTCATCTGCTGAATAAGTGAACCCAAGTTGTTGGTAAAGCTTTAACACTAGTAAATGGCTTCGTGGAAAAGAACCGAGCTGGAGAAGCTGAGGTTATAGTTGTTTATGTTTTCATCCCTAGAGAAAAGCCATAAACAACAGAGACCTTTGTTCTCTGTATACTCAGCAAAAGGCAGACCCTCTCTCACAAAAGCAGCAGGGTCCTGCTGAGCAGGGGGCAGTAGGTCTGGAGAAGCTGAACTCACTGACATGGAAAGTACTGATTGAAATGCAAACTTTCTCGGGAGAAGATAGGGTATTCTAGAATAAAAGAGTGCATTGGCTTTTTCCGGGCGCACCCACGCAGCAGCTTCACTTAGAAAAGAGGAAGTTAATATAGGAAAGTCAGGCATCAGTGACTTTAGGGACAATGAACGAAGCAACTGGACCCACCTAAAGAGGGTACTCCAGGGAAACCACAGCCTTCTGAGGGCGAACTCAGTTTCCTACCACTTTGGGTTGTTTCTCTAAGAATGAGTGAAAAGTGATACAGAACCCCGCCCTGGCCAACACCTTCCACCTCCACGCCCTCCTCCTCCTCCAGCACCTGTTCATCAGTTGAAGATAGGCGGGGGAGGGAGCAGGATCCCCTTTAAAGCTGTAATCCCCCCATTTCTTTTTTTTTTTTAATTTTTATTTATTTATGATAGTCACACACACACAGAGAGAGAGAGAGAGGCAGAGACATAGGCAGAGGGAGAAGCAGGCTCCATGCACCGGGAGCCTGACGTGGGATTCGATCCCAGGTCTCCAGGATCGCGCCCTGGGCCAAAGGCAGGCGCTAAACCACTGCGCCACCCAGGGATCCCCAATCCCCCCATTTCAAAGCCAGAGTCCACAGGGCATTTAACACAGGCAGGAACACCTGTGTCCTCTTCAGGTGTTACAGTAGCAAGTTCAGGACACAGGTTGTGGCTGCCACAATCAGCACCTGTAACACACTAGCAGGGCAAGCGGAGAAGCAGATGAAGACCAGGATAGCACCTCATAGCAGCACAGGGGATCTGTTTCCAAAGAAAGCCCATCTCTCAGCTAGAAAAGGAGGCATATGTAGATAGAGCAACAGCCCTTCTAGAAAGCCCCATAGACTGAGGTCAACTTTCACTCACTTGTAACGTTCATTCAGTCTTTTGACAACATATGGAGTATGTCCAGGCCTGAGGCTGGCATCTGAGGGGATGGCCATGGACCAGGAGACAGATGCTCCACACCCTCAGTAGGCCAACCATCCCGTGGCACAGAGAGTCTAAACCAGGGAAACTGAGGCTGCCTGCAAACGTGTCTGTGATTTAGACAGTTCTGCACAAACCACCTCTACCCATCTCCTGCCTTCTTTTCATACCAGCTAGGTTCTCCTCTTTAGGAGATGGACACTCATGAAGATACTTTCTGAAATGGAGCAGCATGCCCTGAGCCACCCATAATCCACAGCGCCCCACCTCCACCCCCTGCCGCTTCTGAGCTTTGCCAGCTGCAGGATGGGGAGGCAGACAGGAGGGTCTGCTTGCTAGTCTTACCTTCCAACACCACCCTCCATGACTTCAGGAAAAGGACGAACTTCTAAGACCCTTTAAAATGGGGTACACTAAGCCTTCCGCGTGCTCTTACGGTCGCACGAGTAGGGTACCTTAGGTAGCCAGGAAGCAAGAAAAAGACCCGCTTTTTGTGATTTTTCTGGAGGCTCTGGATTTCTAGGCTTTCTTACATTCGAAAAGGCATCTAAAAACCGGTGCATGCAGTGGTGTATGAACACCCTGTTTCTGGCTGTGGTCTGAACTGGCTTTTTCAAAAATTTCTTCCCTGATGTCCAAAACTCAAATGAGCATCCACTGAGGACTTACTACGTGCACCCAACATGCCAGACTTGGGGAGGCTCAACAGGGTAATATTCATCACTTTCTGTGCGTATCAGCTCATTCAATCCTTCATCATAACCCTATAACTTCAGTACTAAACAGGGTCTTCGTTTTACAAAGGAGACCACTGAAGTAGATTAAGATCAAAGTCACAAAAACAACGTCGTCAAGCTGGGACTGGTTTCTATTACTGCACAGGTTTCGACCTCTGAGCCCTTTGCAGGAACTCTGACCTGCCAGATAATACAGCCTTCCCTCCAATGTGGCCTCAGCTAGGGTAGCTGGTAGTACTGCTCTAAGTGACTATATTCGGGATTTGGAGAACAAGAAACACATTTGCAGAAATAGCACGTTAACCACCATATCTTAACAGGATTCAGCAGCACTTGTATTACGGAAAAGTGGGAGTTTCTGCATCCTTAGGTCACTGTGTCCCATAAGGGCAGGATTCAAAGAGCAGTATCTGATGAGACCCAGAGGGACAGACACGTGCTGCTGTGGGGGCAGTTATGGGCCACCGCAGCCCATGACCCACAGAACGGAAGTCACAACCAACACAATTTTAACACCTAACACTGTGTTGGAGAATGGATTTTTCTCTTGCCCAGAAAGCCATTTCTAGCTGCTTCTAATCTCTTCCCTCCGCCCCCCTCCCCCCCCCCCCATCATGGACAGTACTATATGAACTATTTGACTGGACTAGATCATCTATTTGTGTACTGGTTTCAAAGGTCTTACTCTAAAGAAATCAGGTCTATAAACAGAACAGACACAGGAACTTTTCTATGTGCAATTTAAGGCTATTTTAAGCTCATCATAGATGCTCAATAAAGCTTTACTGGGGTCAGGAAAGTTAGGATGTTTACTGCACACTGCTTCAAAGATTGGATTTTGGGACTCCTGGGTGATTCAGCGGTTGAGCATCTGCCTTTGGCTCAGGGCGTGATCCCGAAGTCCCAGGATCAAGTCCCACATCGGACTCCCTGCATGGAGCCTGCTTCTCCCTCTGCCTGTGTCTCTGCTTCTCTGTGTCTCTCATGAATAAATAAAATCTTTAAAAAAAAAAAGATTGGATTTTCTGGACACTTCCTACACAATGTATATTTTCATTTTTAAGAAGCCTTTGACGTGTCATTTTACTGATACACCCAATGAATAAAAGGTAAACATGAACCTCTTGTTCAAAACCACATGGTCTCAGGAAAAACTAACAGCCACGAGAGCATAACACCCTGATCAGTTTATATGCTTAGTTTGGCTATAACAGTCTTAACACTCCATTCTCTGAATTCTTTACTAGTAAAGAAGTACACCCTGCATCAGATTATAAGGCTGAGCAATACGTACCCTAAGCTTGTTAAGGGGGTCACCGGCATTCACTCAAGTATTTGTCAAAGTTTGGGCACTTGGCCCAATGCATGTTGGAGTAGAGGGTCTCTACAGACAGACTCTGTGATTAAGAGGAAATCCTTCAAGAGAGGAAAATTGGGGACCCCTGAGTGGCTCAGCGGTTTGGCACCTGCATTCGCCCCAGGGTGTGGTCCTAGACTCCCAGATTGAGTCCCACGTCGGGCTCCCTGCAGGGAGCCTGCTTCTCCCTCTGCCTGGGTCTCTGCCTCAGTCTTTAAAAAATGAAAACTATACACATATGAACCAATTTTGTGTATGACCGGTTAATATGAAGCCAGTTGCTTTAGATGGAGCTCAAGGATAGTGGTAACCCACTGGTCACGGACAGTGTTGGAGTTTATCATCAAACTGTCTTTTGAATTTACCGCCATCTGCGTTAACGATCTTCCTTAGATCCCAGGATCTTGAAAGTTCTGCCTTTGTAGACACCTCTGGGATGATGAAAGGGCCTGGGCCCAGACTCTGAAGTCAGATAAACCTGGGTTTGAAGCTTAGCTCCCCACGTGTATTAACTTTGTGACCCTCACCAACTTTACTTAATCCTGGGGTTTTGGTTCTTCCCCCGTAAAACTGAAATACCAACGCAAGAGCGGCTTTAGAGGATTAGAGATAATGTACTTGAAGTGCACAGAACGATGCCGAGTATAAAGTCCTCAGGTTGTTATAGGAAAGGCGAACGTGGAAAGGTGCTTAGGTGACACTACGTGAAACAAAGTGTACAGAGGTGACGGGGAGGGGTCCAGAACAATCCTTCTGAACCCACCTCTCTTATTTTCATCTCCATATCCTTTCAGGAATAACAGATCAAATTAATACTACCATGAACACAGTAGGAGTAAGCACATCCATTTTTTTTTTAAACTCTTAAACTCATCCTTTTTTTAAAGTCACAAAATCATTTAACAAGTTCTGAAGGGACTTCTGCAGTTCTCGCTTGCGCTAAGAACTGTTCAAAGGCCCAGTGGGGAAAGTGGGGCCATCTGGCAGTTTCCCAAGCAGCTCTGCTACTGTACTTAAGTTTCATTAAGGGTCACCCAGGAGTTGGGGAGGAGTCTGGTCTCATCGAGGGCTGGTTCTTTTCGTTTTTGGTTAACGTGGTAGGAGTAACTCGGGAATCTGCAGAAGCCTCTGCGCCCCTCTAAGGATTTACCATGGGTTCGTGCGGCGACCAGATGGACAGTTTCTATACAAGCACTCCGCCTTTAGTGGACATCGCATTAACACCCAGGCTCTGATTCGAGAGATCTGCAATAGGCCTGGAGACCCTAAGCAAGCTTTTAGAGGATGCTGGTGCTGGCTTCCAGATCACATGTGGAGCGAACAAGAGTCTACAGGGGCTGGATGATCAATTCACAAACCAAACAATCCCTCATTCCTGGGGTTCATGAGCAAACAGGCGCAGCAACTGCCAACCAACTTGGTCTTGAGGAAATTACTAGGCTGTGAAAATTTTGTATAGTCAATGGAGTATGCACAGGACTCTGGACGTCCACCAAGGAAGTAATGAAACCAGAAGACATTCACAGGGACCAATGCCCATTTTCCCCAGCTGAAACAACCCCCTTCCCATTCCACTCACTCCCCTAAACAAAATTCCTTACTTTCCCATGATGCAAAATTATCCTTGTTAGTTCTCAAGCTTCCTTTGGACAGCTGTTAATAAGAACACTTATCAAGACCCTAATGGTAGCTCTTGAGTCTTCGTGTAAAACAAAACCCAAAACCCCCACCAGTTTTCAAAAAAAAAAAAAAAAATCTAGGGAAGAGGGTAACGGTTTGACAGAGTCAACTTAGAACACTCATCAGGCACCAGCGGTTTCTGGAAATTGGACATGCATTCTGCAAGTGCCACTGATTTATGTACAATTTGACCTTCAGGGACTGAACAAATGAGTAAACCATCTCAGGGACACGTTCCCCATGAAGTTAGAGGCTTTGTGCTAGGATGATAAGCAAACAACATGTCCTAATACCGTGGTCATGCGGATAACACAGGACTAGCACCAGGGAGGCAGTCACTTCAACCTGCTGGAGGCCCTTGCTCACCCAAGTTAACCTCTTCCCGCCTTCAGGTAAATGTTGCCTGCTGCCTTCAGGTTAACTGAACACACTCCCCCCACCTGGCCCCCGCACATTTGTTCCGTGTCCACCACCCATGTCCTGGAGAAGACAACCCCTCCCAAGCCCAAGCAGCATTGCCTCCCTTAAAGGATGGTGGTCATTCCACCGCCAACAGCAGATTTGAGAGCATGGCATGCAATGGAACTGATTACTGGTTTTTGCACCACAAGCTCACCAGCCCTGGAACCACTTATATCCGAACCTTTGAGCATGTGAGTTGACATTCTGCGGCTCTGCAAGCATGGTGATGGATTCATCTGTTACAACATTAGTCAGAGTAGATCTTTTTAATTTTTTTCTTCCCCAAATTCACTTCTGGGGATTGCCGTGTTACCTGGTAATACCCAATATTTATCCTGGCACCCCAGAGCATAGGACTCTCAAACAGTCTGGCATGACTTTGTGATTCCCCCTATCTTACATGGTACCTTTAAAAAGCAATTTGTGTTTATGGGTCCAGGGAAAGCACTGGACCAGAAGCCAAGAACTGTGCGGTGTGAACAAATCGCCCCTCACCTCCGGAGGGTTTGCAAGCAGGGAACAGTAACTTTTTTTTGTTGTTGAGAATAAGAACCACCTGGGAGGCATTTTCAACCCTACAGATCCCCCAGCCTGAGTTAGGGGTGATTTTAAGGAGCACCCAGGTGCTCTGCGGACTGCCCTTTCAGGAATTACTCTCCTTGGGGCTCAACAAACTCCACATGCTTTCCTCCCCGGGGTCAACACAACCGCGTCCACAGCCCACAAACCACCTCCATCCTCGTGCCCACGGAGGCCGTGAGTGTGTTACACTCTGTCCCCGCAGAAGGTCAAGAGATAGTCAAGGACCAAGTATTTGTCAACTTTGTTTTCGAAACCAAATGCAAACACCTCCAACCGTCTTCTCTACGGTGCACGGTCTACACCCACAATCCAATAACCCACTTTCTGTATAGACTTTCAGCCTCCTCCTCTCCTCCTCGCCAAGTATCCCAGGAAGCGGCAAGCGCCCCGGGGGTCTTGCTTGGGGCGCGAAGCCTGGGTGCACGCCTGGCCGCCCGTCCTTGCTCCGCACCCAGAGCCCCGGCAGGGGGGCTGCACCCAGGGGCTCCCCGCGGCCCCGCGCCGCCCAGCGCGCCTGCGAGCCTGTCCTCTGCGGAGCCTCCTCCCCAGCGAGGCGGGGTGCGCGGCGGCGGCTCGGCGGAGCCCGGAGGCTTACCTGAAACACGTGGTGAGCTCCCCCGAGGGCTTCAGACACGGGTACCTGGTCGTGGCGATCTTGTTCTCCGAGCAGAGCTCCCTAGGACGACAGGCGCGGCGGCCACTTGGCGGGGCGGCCGCGGGGGAGCGGAGGGCCGGGCGCGAGGGCGGCGGGGGGGGGGGGGTCGGCGGGCGCGAGTCCCCGGGCGGGGGGGGCGGTGCCCGAGAGCCTCGACCCACCGATGGGGGCCCGGGCGGGGCGCGGAGTTTAGAGCCGCCCCGCGCAGTCGAGCGCCCAGCCCGTGCCGGGGTGCTGCCGGGGGCCCGGGGTGCTGCGGGGGGCCCGGGGTGCTGCCGGGGGCCCGGGGTGCTGCGGGGGGCCCGGGGTGCTGCCGGGGGCCCGGGGTGCTGCAGGGGAGCAGGGGTGCTGCAGGGGTGCTGCGGGGGCCCCGGGGTGCTGCCGGGGGAGCCCGGGGTGCTGCGGGGGCCCCGGGGTGCTGCCGGGGGGCCCGGGGTGCTGCCGGGGGCCGCCCGCACCCCGCGAGCCAGGCGCGCACCGAGCGGGCGCCGGCCGCGCTTACCTGTCGCCGTCCTCGGGCTCCTCTCGGAAGCTCCACGTGTGTCCCAGCGCCAGGAGCAGCAGCAGCGGCCCCAGGCTCCCGCGCAGCCGCCCCCTGGCCGCCCCTCCCCGCCTCGGAGGCGGCGGCACCATCGGGGAGGCTCCCGGCTTCCTCCCGGCGCCGCCGCAGCCCTCTCGCCGCCCGCGCCCCGCTGCTCCGCCGCGGCCGCCGCCCTCTCGCCGGCAGGGGGCGCCGGGGGGCAGGGGCGTCCGCGCCACCTGCGCGAGGCACCCGGCGGGGTGTCGGGGAGCTGGGGGGGGGGTCGGGGGGCGCCAAGGCCGACGACGGGCTGGGAGGCGGGTCGCCGGCGGTGCCGGGCTCCTCGCTCGGGACGCGCGCTCGGGACCCACGCGCTCGCCGCGCTCCGCTTGGGGCCGCGCCCTCCCCGCTCGCCTCTTCCCGCGCGGGGTGGGGGGGCCGGCGGCCGCGCATCTTGCCCCGGGCTAGCTCCGCGGGGGGAGGGGCGGGGAGGAGGAGCTGCCGGCTCGCGCGCCGCGGAGAGGGAGGGAGGGAGGGAGGGAGCGGGGCCCCGGGGTTAACCGGCTTCCTCCCTGGCGTCAGGTCCCTCCTGAAGGTCGGGGCAGGCCTGGGGCGCCTCCGCGTGCCCCCCCGACCCCCCGGCCCCCGGGCGCTTCTCCCCCGCGGCCCTCCCACGCCCCGAGACGGCTCGACCTTACAGGGCGAAGCCACCTGGGGTCCCTAAAACCTCCAGGTTCCCTAGTTGCTGCATGTGTTGGCCAAGCCGCCGCTTCCCTCCAAGCTGCAGGCGGGGGACAAGCGCAGAGCGCACCCCCACCCCGGGCTGGGGGGAGCACCCCTTAGATGCTCTTGCCCTGAGCGGCTTCCACGCGGGCTCCGCGCCACGTGAGCCCCCGCACGTGAGCGCTGGAAACTCCTGGGAGCAGGTGAGACGCGGGGGCGGGTCCTTGACCTCCGCCCGCCGCTGCTTAGGGCAGCCCGCCCGCGTCTGCGGGCACCGGGAACACCTCGGGCGGGGCCGGGAAATCCGCTCCGCGGGCGCTGACCCCGCTGGGATTCATCCTGCCTCCGCATCTTAACGCCGCTGCGCGTCCGGGGCTTCTGTGCCTGGCAAGGGGCAGCTGGGGACACAGGTCGGGGCAGGCCTGGGGCGCCTCCGCGCGCCTCCCCCCGACCCCCCCCCCCTCCAGGCGAGTGAGTGGCCGTGGCCGTGGCCGTGGCCCAGAAACGACTCGGAAGCGCACGAGGCGGTCATGGCCCCTGACTCCTAACACCCGCGCGGTTCTGCAGCCGCCGGGACCAGGCGAAAGGTCGCTTGTTCCCGACTTAGCGGTGTAAGCAGGTGCTTGGATGCAGAATATCCTGGTCACCTGAGAATTGCCGCGCATAGCGCATACAGCTGGACTTCCTTTAAAAAAAGATTTTATTTATTCATGAGAGACAGAAAGGGAGAGAGAGGCAGAGACACAGGCAGAGGGAGAAGCAGGCTCCCCGCGGGGAGCCCGACGGGGGACTCGATCCCAGGACCCCGGGGTCATGCCCTGGGGGAAGGCAGGTGCTCAACCGCTGAGCCACCCGGGCGTCCCCAGCTTGACGTTTTTAAGAGCAGTGGCAGTCTCCCCCCTCCGCAGAATGCTTTTATAGTTTCCAAAGGTTTTTCACATTCATGATTTCATTTGATACACTATCCCTTGAAACTAGAAGTCGGATTTCTTCATTCAGTGAGGTGGTGTTTTTTGGTTTTTGGTTTCTTTTTTTTCTCTCTCTCTCTCTCTTTCTACAAAGCTTATGCAGACTCTGCAGACCGTAAAACAGACTTGATACTAAAATAGGATGCCTGGGAAACAAAGGGTTGCAGAAGGGGAGGTGGGTGGAGGGATAGTGGGCATTAAGCAGGCCAGGTGATGAGATGAGCACTGGGTGTTTTACTATATGTTGGCAAATTGAATTGAAATAAAATGAAAAATATGGTGCTACACACAAGGAGTAAATTTTCACGTAGCAATTCAGAAGACACTTTAGAAGCCTGCAATACCCAAGAATGATGATCACGGAGTCAGGAATAGAACAAAACCTGGGTTCAAATCCAGACTGTGTGGCTTACTAGCTGTGTAACTTTGGGCAAGTCACGTAACCTTTCTGAGACTTATTTTTTTCTCATCTGCCAAATGGGGAAACCTCTCTCGTCTGTGTTATGAGTACTAAACGAGGTAGTGCATATAAAGTATTTTTTGCAGTGTCCCCCATGGCTTGAGTGCCCAGCAGTCATTACTGTTATTTTAATGTAATGATTGCACAGAATTTTCAGTTTTAACTTTCTAGCTTTCTGCTTTCTGGATAAATAGAAGTTTGTTTCACAACAGTTGTTTGGGCTTCTATTTTTTTTGGGGGGGGGCTTCTAAAGAGATACCTCTCTAAGCACGTTGAAAAATAAAAGCATCCTGGAACTTACAAAAATTATATTACTTTAGATTGTACCACAAATCTGCTTAGTCTCTATCTTGCAGGAAAGACACTATCCCGTAGGAGTTTCTGTTTTTATTTTATTACCAATGATTCTATTTTGATGTCTTGCTATCTTTTTTTCTCATTTTTACTTGTTTTGTTTTTTTGCTGTTGCATCGTGGATGTTAGTTCTCCAAATAATAGAATGGCGAAGGAGATTAGTTATCACTTTCATATGAACGGTTAATAAGCCACATATGGAGACCCGCAGCTTGGCAGAGAAAGTAATCCAGGCTGCAAAATGGTAAAAGCAGAACCATGCCCATTACGCACAGCTGTGTAGCAGAAGATTGGGGACAAAGCCAACTTTGCCGCCACCTTATTTTCAGCTCAGTACACTGAACACGTATGACAATGAGGCATCAGAGAATGTGCTGGGGCCGGGCAATCACCCCAGGTTTGCCTGGGGAAGAAATCCCAAGAGTGGGTGGTCAGAACATTCCTGGAAGAGGTGAGCTGAAGCAGAGAGACCCCCCCCCCCCCCCCGGAGAAAAACTTTGCCTGGAGGCCTGGAATTTAAACTCTTTGGTGGCTACTGAGAGCACGACATTTGGGGGGGGGGGGCGATTGGGCTGGAGAATACAACCAAGCAGAAGGAGTTGTAATGGCCTTGTATGGATATGATTCCCCCGAAAAGTTAAACACTCTTGCAAACGATAAAACCTGTATTTGCTCAGGCTGCAGCCCGAATGGGAGATGTCAGAAGGAGTCTGAGTGTGGTAGGGACCTCCAGGGTCATTGGTTTCCTTTCCTGGCACCCTCACTCCCTCCCCCACCATGCAGGAGCTCCCCACTCCCCGGCTTGCCCCCACTGATCTGCCCCATTCCCTCATTTATAAAACGTTGCATGAGAGGGCTCACCTACTGCCTCTTTCATAGGAGAGCACCAAAGATTAATGATACGGACCTAAATGCTCCTCAGGGGAGGCTCTGTATGATTATTTCTTTTCAGCATACCACTCTCTGTGATGTTTTCCACATAGACCTGTCAGCTTCCCTGAAACAAACCAGAGAGTGGATTGTTACACAATTTACCATATCCTCAGGACATGGGGCTGTGCCTAGGGCATTAATGTGCACATTCAGTTCTAGGTTAGACTCCCTGGTGGACTGGAGATTGAGTGTAGGGGGCACTGCCGAAGGAGATTGGCTGACCGGAGAATCTAGAGGCGGGCATGCAAAAAGCAAAGTGAAAGGGGGAAAGAGAAGTAAAACTAGGCCATAGGGCAGAGAAGACTCTTCTAAATGAGACCAAAGGCCTCTTCCACTCATTTTTAAGGGACTCCAATAACTTGTTTGGACAAAATCAACATGTAGAAAAAAGTGATCCATTAAAAAGATAAATTAAGAAACAGAACACTACTGGTTGAGGGCACGATTTATTTCATTTCATTTGTTTGTTTAAATTTTTCCTTTTCATAAAAAAGTATTTTTGGCGGCAAAAACATACTATTTTACAGTGTGTCTATTTCTCTATATTATGTGCATTATGGAGAGTATATATTCTATATAGAAAAGAGCAAGATTAGATACAGCAATTAAGGCAAAGGAAAGTCAGGATAAATAATAAAAGGAAGCCAAAATGAAGTTAGTTGGCACGATCGTCTTGCAGAAAGTCCTACGTTGTGCTTAAAGCAGATCATGAATCAATTCTTGGATTCTCAGACATCTATTCAAGATAATTCCATGATCAGTTATAAAATTCAAGGTGGTTGTAAAGGAAAAGCCTATATAAATTGTTCCAAAAAAATCACAGGTTTTCCTGTTGGTCTCCCTGAAATATAGCAACAATCATCTGTCAAGTAAAGATCTTCTTTTCATAGAAACAAGCCTCAACAAGTGTGGGTAGAGTCCCTACTGAATTTGAGCGATATCCATACAACATAATATCCCTAGAATAAACAGGTTGCCCTGATACCTTTCCTTCAGTTTCCGTTTTGATTGCCATACAGCCAGGTTGGCTTAGAGAAACAGAGTTACACCTTGAAAAGTGTTCAAGTGTGCCGGTCTCCAAGCCATTGTGAAGAAATGCTCCGGGCAAGAAGACTCAAACATGTTAACACAGTAAAAGGATTTTAAAGTCCTAGTTTTGGGGTGTGTATGCTGTCTTTGTGCTTAGTCTGACTTCGTTTTAACTTGCACAAGCTCTGAACATACATTGAAGCTATGGGTCTCTGGGATTTTTTCCTAAAGGACAAGGAGAAACATCTGATTCCTATGTCCAGCTCCACATCACAATTTTTGCCAAACTTTGAAAGAAAGCCAATTTTAAAAGGTTAGCCTGTATGTACATCGGCTGCTAAAAGGGAAATGTACAAACAATAAAAAGGGAGAGAACTTTCTTGTTATGTGGTTGAATGTCTCAAAAAAATTAAGAAAACTGGGGTGCCTGGGTGGCTCAGCAGTTGAGTGTCAGCCTTCCGCTCAGGGTGTGATCCTGGGGTCCTGGGGTCCAGTCCTGCATTGGGCTCCCTGCGAAGAGCCTGCTTCTCCCTCTGCCTCTCTCTCTCTCATGGAGAAATACATAAGATCTTTTTTAAAAAATTAAGAAAACTTGTTCATGTGCTTTGGATGTTGCATTTTTGAAAGTTCAAATGTGCATTCGCATGCTGGTGCATGCACACACGCGCGCACACACACACTGAGTCCCCGCCTGAGGTTTCTCCCAAAGGAGGAGCTTGTTAAAACAATGAGGATTGGCAGTCCCCTTGACCTGTCAGAGCTGTAGGATCAAGCCCAGGATTTCTAGAAGTTGCATTCTAATACCACTCATGGGGCTCCTTCTGGAACAATGGAAACTGCAGGACATGTGGCTGGGATGGCCCCATCTCTCCCCACAAGCATAAGCAAGGCAGGATAAGGGGCTAACACTAGAGGTGGGACCACTGGCCCATACTACGTGATCTCTGGTCTGGTCGAGCAAATGGCATTAGAATTATCTCAGGATGAATGAGCTCCTTTGAGTGTCAGCCATGGCAATACACAACTTCTGTGCTTTATTGTTGTAGAGCTAACTCTGTTTATACCCCTTAACTCCATCTGGGTAAGACTTTTTTTTTTTAATGTTATTTATTTATTCATGAGAGACACACAGAGAGAGAGGCAGAGACACAGGCAGAGGGAGAAACAGGCTCCACGAAGGGAGCCCGACATGGGACTCGATCCTAGGTCTCCAGGAGCATGCCCTGGTCTGAAGGCTGCACTAAACCGCTGAGCCACCGGGGCTACCCTGGGTAAGACTTCTTATTTAACATTTATTGAGAACTAGGAGATACTGAGCTCAATGGTATTAAGTCAATTTGACAGATAATAAGAATGTTAACCATAAAAGATTTCCAATCTGAGCCAAGATGTCCTTTGGGATACCTTAGTGAACTAAAGATAACGATATTACCCATGCTAGCAGAGCTCCAATGCTTACTATGATCTGTAATTAAAATATATTTTCCCTCTCATACCTGAGGGATATGAGAACCAGGGAAAGCCCAATGGCTTTCTCATTCCCTCTGGATATGAGAGGGAAAATGTATTTACCTCCTTCTTTTAAAAATGGATAGGAATAGCATCGGGAAATGGGAAGAAATTGGACTTAAAAATTGGATTTACTTAGGTTTGAAGTCCAGCTTACAACCTCTGTGACCCTGAACAAATTGTGAAACTTTCCTGAGACCCTGAGACCCATTTTATCCATAGATAACAGAGAAACCTCAATCTCCAACTTGTAGGATTGTTGAAAAGAGTTAATGAGATATTTAACGTGCCTGTAGCAACAGAGATCCTACATGATAGCTAATATCATTTTAATTGTTTTTCTTCAAAAATTTGATGCAGTTATGGTGGGCCATCCACCCTGTCAGCTCTAATTTGTTTCCGTAAGAGCTAGTTTGTGAAATAAATGGCCAAGGGTAGAGACATTCTGTCATAGAAAAGATTAAGTAGCAGAACTGACTCTTGTGTCATTACCATTGTGCTTGAATAAGATGTTAGGCGTGACTAAGACTCTGGGTAAGTCAAATCCATGAACAGTTGCTAGAAATGAGAATGTGTATACATGGTATAAATTTGGAGAATCTGTGCTTCTGAGTACTGTGCCTGTCTGACTTTTATATATTTTAAATCAACTCATGGTTGTTAAGATTTTATTTGTTTGAGAGAGAATCCGTGTGGGGGGCAGGGGGGAGGCAAGGCAGAGAGAGAGACACAAGCAGATCCTCTGCTGAGCCCGAGCCTTCTGTGGGGCTCATTGTCACAACCCTGACATCATGACCTGAGCCAAAACCAAGAGTCGGTCGCCTAATCCACTGAGCCACCCAGGCGCCCCAAATCAAATCATAGTTTAGAAGTGTTTGAAGAGGGGCAGCCCCGGTGGCGTAGCGGCCTGATCCTGGAGAACCTGGGATCGAGTCCCACGTCAGGCTCTCTGCATGGTGTCTTCTTCTCCCTCTGCCTGTGTCCTGCCTCTCTCTCTCTCTCTCTCTCTGTGTCTCTATGAATAAATAAATAAAATCTTTTTTTTTTTTTTTAATGTTTGAAGAGTTGACTAGCGGTTAATTCGGTCAATTCTAGAAGGGCACAAATACTCTCTATAAATCTATCCATTGGTGAGACTGCATTAATTTGTTGTGAGCTTTCTATAATTGGGTCAAGCCTAGAAAATTTGCAACAGTGTGAAGAATCCCTTCTTAAGGAGGCCACGATCTTTCAGTAGGCCAGTTATATTTAAAGCAAACATGACGGTCCATGTTGTGTAGAAAAATCTTGGAGTTCAGTTTAAAGATCGTTGGATTCGTACAGAAGGTGCGATACATTTCTTAACCACAATGGAGGCCTGGTTGTGCTATGACACTAAGAGAGCCACATTCCTGCAAACTCTTAATGGATGATGGTTTTCTAAGAATTTGACGTAATAATAAGTGCATGCAGACATTTTTAAAGTGCTTTACAAGTACTATCTCATTTAATCCTTAGTATAATCCTCGGTCACTGATTCTATTATTATTTGCATTTTACAGATGAGGAAACTGAGGAAGTGATTTTCATTGATTTGCCCAAGGTACAGGGTTCTGAGTAATGAGCTGGATTTGAACTGGGTCCCCAGGGCCCGTGATCTCAACACTTACACTAAAGTGAGCATCCTGAGTTTGCCTTTGGAGAGGTGAGCATCCAGGCAGTTTCCTCCTAAGAGACCGACTACATCCAGGATGTTTGCCCAGGGATATGAGAACCAGGGAAAGCCCAATGTCTATCCCCCTGGCCAGTGACCCTGAGAATTGATGATGGTTCCTGCTCGGGCACGAGATCCTTCCTTTGCAACTCTATGCCAACCAGCTGGCCCCATACACTCCCACCTGTGTGCATTAGCTGACCTCTCTCTCTCCCAGCAAAGCTGAGCTGTGTCCATTGGACCTATCCTCATAGAGCCACACCGTCTGCTAATTTAGGTGGAAAGCTGGCATGAGAAGAATGAGCTCAAGTTTCAAAACTCTTGGCACTCTGGCACTTTTGCAAACCATCCTTCCAGTTCTGTCCTTGGCCCCAAGACAGGTCTTTATCAGACCTAGAACTCTTACAGAACTCGGAGATTATGAAAGTACTCAGGGAGGAGGGGGGAGCATTCTTGCAGTCACCACAAAGAAATACCTAGGCAAGATGTTTTTAAAACTTCAGAGTCCAGCATAATCTCGTGGAATCTCAACCCAAAACCAATTCTTTGAGACCCAGGAAGAACAGAGGAGGATAAGCAGTTGCGACCAAGGTTTCCCTCAGGAAAGGTGGAGGAGTTTTCTTGGACCTCTCCCCTCCTCGGCCTCTTCCCCAACACCCCCCTCACCCCTCCCCCGCCCCCCCCCGCCCCCCTGCCATTCTGTCCCCACACCCAGAGGTTGCTGGCTTGTCCGCAGTGGATGTTTAAGAGCAGCATGGGTTTGCATTCTTGAGTCCTAATCTTTACCAACAATGCAGAAGCCCAAAGGAATGCCAGATAAAATAAGCTGCCTTGGTTTAGGGTCACTTAATTGACAAGCGTCACTTTTTTGTTTGGGGGGTTTCAGGGCAACTGTTTGCCTGCTTTCTGCTTGATCAGTGATGTTTAGACCCGAGTGTATCTTTTAGTATTGTTTATTTGGTTTGATCACTGATGAGCATCCTGATAATTCAGATCAGAAAGGGAGTTGGGACCTTACGAATCTTCCTTCAGTTCCAGCATTTATCTGCAGTGTAATTATAATGAGCCGGAAAGTTATGTGTATGCAATTTGACGTGTGTTTGGCTCTTGCATCTTCACGTCCTGATGGAAGACTAATGGGCCCTGACCCCTCGTGTCGGTAACCCACCATTAAACCCCCCAAGCGACCCACTTTGAAGTTGATCTCAGGCTGCGTCCTTCCTTCTTGGCCAGTCATCCCTGCTTTCCTTCTGGGTCTTTCTCTCTTGTTTCTGTTTTTTGCATTGCTTTCTTGTGCATTCTCTTTCCTCCATCATTTTGCTGTAACTTCTTTGCTCAGATTCTGTCCTTTTGCCCACCAACTTCCACATTCCAGGCTCTGACTTGATTCTTCTCTGTTGACTTCCTTCTACTCCTACTCTTCCTTCAAGTCCTTCTCCCAGTGACCCGGCACAAAGCATATTCCTTACTCAATCCTATTTCTTCCTTGAAATCATTGTTCTCGGGACCCCTGGGTAGCTCAGTGGTCGAGCCTCTGCCTTTGGTCCAGGTAGTGATCCCGGGATCAAGTTCCGTATGAGCTTCCCTGAAGGGAGCCTGCTTCTCCCTCTGCCTATGTCTCTATCTCTGTCTCTCTCTCTGTGTGTGTCTCTCATGAATACATAATAAAATCTTTTAAAAAATCACTCTTTTTTCTCATTTCTCAACCGGGAGACATTTTTGTCACCCAGCAGAAATTTAGCAATACCTGGAGAGGTTTTTAGTTGTCACAGTGGGGAGGGTGCTGCTGGCATCTCATGGGCAGAGGCCAGGACATTGCTCACCTTCCTGTACAGGTCAGCCCCCTCCCCACTGCACACAACAAAAAATTGTCTGGCTGGAGACATCAGTGGTATCGAGGTTGAGAAATCCTTCCCTACAGACATGTATTCGTCTCTCTCTTTAATTCTTTTATTATCTCCTGTTTCCAAATCCCAGTTGCTTAATCCTTTTCATCCTCCATCTTCTTGTTAACCTTTCTTCCATGCCTGGCATCCTTCTCCTTGGCTGCATCTCCTTTATACTTTTAAACGAAGTCAGATCTCATCTCTTAGTCTCCCTCTCTTTCTCCTCTTGCCTTTGTGTTCACATCATAGTGCAGCAGTTACCTTATCTCTCAGCTGTCCTGCGGTGACTGGAGGACCTGGGAAAATACTTTTCTTAGAATTCCATTTATTCTCCAAGTTTTCACAAATCCAATACAGCCCTTGAGCTTCTGGATCTGAAGTGTCTTGAGCATATCATGCATGCGTGCAGGGGCAGCCCGCCTCCTGCTCACCTGCTGCTGGCCATGGGGGGCTTTTCCATCATTCCCCCAGCACACTCATGCTTCTGGGCTGCTTGCGCTGGTGTGCCATAACTGCCAGCTCTCCTCTCACTATAAGAGGGGAGAAATACCTTCCTCTATCTTCACCCATTAAAAAAAAAATCAAATGAGTGTTTAACATATGGCAGGCAGTGATGGGTATGTTTGTGACTAAAGGAAATAAAAGAACAACTGTCCCCAGGGAGCTCCAAGCAAGACAATTAGCCACACCCAAATGAGGTGCCGCGTGTTTTAAGAGTCTGCATGCAACAAGTAAGGACATTTGGAGCAGAGAGGAGAAAACACCCACGTTAGTTTTCTATGGCTATTATAAGACGTTACCACAACTTAGTGGCTCAAAACAACACACATTTATTATCTTGTAGGACTAGAAGCCAGGAGTCCAAAATCAGTTTCACTGTGCTAAAATCAAAGGGCTTCGTTCCTTCCACAGGATTGAGGGGGAGGTCTTGGTAGGGTGAGGAAAGGAAAGAACCAGAGCGCTTATTCATTTTCTTTGAAGACTAGTGCAGAGCTTGCTGATTAAATGTTTGCAGGCAAAGAAATGGAATGAATGTGTGAATGAAGAAATGGTAGGCAGCACTTCCTGGAGAGCCTACAGCAAAGCAAGGATGGAGACATCAGTGGCCACCCATCATCACTTTCGATTCAGCTGTCCTCATATCTAAGGCTCTTGTCTTACAGATGAATGGACTGTGAAGTGTAAGCGTCCAGGTGGACACACACGTGGCTCGGGGGCATGGCCACAAGAATCCAGGCATGCTACTTTGCTTTCTCTCTTCCAATTACCAGCACTAAAGCCCAGCATTCAGAAAAAGACTAGAGATTTTTTTTTAAATTTTATTTATTTATTCATGAGACACACAGAGAGAGAGAGAGAGAGAGAGAGAGAGAGAGAGGGAGGCAGAGACACAGGCAGAGGGAGAAGCAGGCTCCATGCCGGGAGTCTGACGCGGGACTCGATCCCAGGTCTCCAGGATCAGGCCCTGGGCTGAAGGCGGTGCTAAACCGCTGAGTCACCCAGGCTGCCCCAGAGATTCTTGCATTTGACCCCAAAGCACAAAACGCCCATGACTCTATAAGGAGCCCCTCTACCACTAGTGACAGCTCTATGGCTCTGTATTTCTTTATTTCTCACTCTTTGCAAAAACACTATCAACATTTAATCAGATCTCAAAGAAAGGGGTCAGAAGGCAAGTGGTTTCAACTACCTACACTTAACAGTCCCTTCTTTCCAAAAGTATTTTCTTTCTCTTAAGGCCTAACTGGTTCTCCACACTCTGAGCAATTAATAAATCAAAGCAGATTGATTTGTGTGGTTGCCATAGGAAACTCTACCTTTGGGAGGCATTAAGCCTTGTCCCTGGAGATCAAGACATTTGTGAAAAGTGTGAAAGTTGCTCCAGTTCATTGATAGTAGGCCTTTATGCACATTATGCAACTTGTAGCCAACAGTAACTATTTTAAGGCTGGCTTTATTTTTCTTCTGGCCTGAATTCCCTGAAATATAAGGTCAAGGTTAAGAAAACTTAGAGCAATAGTTTAAGGGATTGAAGGAAAGCAGGAGGATTTAGCATATGCCTTCGAAATGCTGTCATTCTTGTGAAGGGTGCTTCGGTACAGAAATCTTGGTGTTAAGAGATTTTTTTTTTCCCTGAGATCAAACGGATCACAATACTTTCAAAGCCTTTTTCCCAAAGCATTATCACCTTATATTTTCCCATGAGAAGGGCCTTTTCCCTGTGGGTCTATGGGTGTCCCTGAAAGGGCCATAATCCTGTTTGTGATATCACTATCTATTGCCAGGCTCGGGTGCTGGTGCCAGACTAGGGATTATATGCACATTCTTCAGTGCTCTGTGAAAATAATGTGGTCTCAGAGAGAACATGGGCCTCCTGGTAACCCTATCAAGGTTGACCTTGTGTCCTGTCATGCCTCAATAATCCCTCCCATCCTTTATCAACTATTCACCACATCCCAAGCACTGTTCTGAGTGATTACTGATGTGATGTCATCCAGTCCTTACAACAAGTCTGCCGTGTAAATCTGATTCCCATTTTATAGATGAGAAAAACTGAGGCACGAAAAGGTCAATCACTCATCCAGGATCACCAGACTAGTCAGCAGTGGAGGCCTGACATCAGACACAGGCTGTCTGGTCTGGGAATGCACGTGCTTAGCTGCTACCCTCTCTGGCTCTGGCTCTAGAAAAAAGGCTATTTTGCATAAGAAGTCACTGACCAGGCCACTCTCCCTACAGAAACCTCATTTGGGTCTGTCACCATTGTTTCCCTCTGGTCTCATCTCCATAGAGCCCTTGGAGACCCCTAGTGGCCTGAGTTACCAGGCCAGACAGCCAGGGCTCTGCCTGCAGACAAGGTCTGAGGTTTCCTTAAGGACAGAGGAAGTGAATCTGAAGTCCATCCCACACAGGGTCCTATGGCACGTTCTTGTCATTCGTGATTAGTTGGCCAAAGTGGGTTCTTCGTGGTAGCAAAGAACAGTCCGTGTGTGAGCTAGACGGCTCTGCTGAGCTCCGTGGTCGCAGGCAGCGTGCATAATTCCAGGCAGCCACCTTGCAAAGCCATAAAGAGGGACCTTGGTGAGCAGATGGCAATGGATGACTGCAGATGTTATCACAATCAGAAGAACTTCAGGCACGTGTGGGGGTGAGGTGTGTACATGCGGACAAAAGGAAGATGTGTTGTTCCATCATTTACAAGAATACAGTCAAAGCCACTTAGGATTTGTCTAGAGCCTGGAGCCCAAGCTTAAGATTTAGACAAGGGAACTTGCACATCTTTGACTATTTAGGCCTTGTGCGTAATATGTTCCTAACAAATGCTTGATGAATAAGAAGAAAAGTTTATCTAGCATAAACTTCATTCTTCAGATGGCGTGCATGTCTCCAATGATTCCGCTATGGTTGAGGAAGGGATTTGATTATGTTCATTTCATATGTCAGTTATGCACCATTTGCAAAGTTTCATCATCATCATCATCATCATCATCATCATCATCATATCACCACCACCATCATCATCGTACTAGCAGTGAAGGTCAGTTGCTCTGAGTATGAACACTGAGAGCTGGTATCCAGTGTCCAGATTGGCCTGTCTCACTGGGATCACATCCATTTAGCCCTCAGCTGGGCCAGAAGCTGGAGGGTAGGTTGGCTGCCTTGCTTGGCCTTCTGTTATTTCATTTTTCTGGTTCTTTTCTATCATCCTAACTTCTGGGGGTTTCCAGCTACAGCTGACTTTCCTGGGGAAAAACACAAGGAGCAGAGGAATGACGGAGTGTGAGGAGGCCCTCCTCCGACAAAGGATTTAACAGAACCCCAGAGATAAAATAGGTGGTAAGCTACACGGAAAACAGACTGCCCACCCCAGCAGGGGCCGAACTGGCTCACTGGGTGGACAGAGGGTTGAAACAGAGGCATCTGGACAGCAAGGCTCTGTCTGCAGCCACTTAAGGATGAGACCCAGGATTGGAATTCCATTCCCCTCTCCCTGAATCTGGGTCAACGCTTACGGCTCGCCAGTTATTGTTACTCATGTAATTAACAGATAGTTGTGGGTTTCGAGACCCTCTAGATTCCAGTTCTTTCTGAAGGTCTCCACTGCTTAGCCAGACCTGCACAGTCTGGGGGAGGGAGCGGAAATAGAATTAAAATTCCAGCCGAAGCTTTCCCTACTGGCACAGTTCTGCTAGGAGGCAGAGCAGGAGAGGTTGGAAGTTGCGGTTTAATGAGGTGTTGTGATTGTTGGAGGTGGCCTGGTCCCCGCTGGGAGGTTACTGTAATCACAGTGAGGTCTGCCAGAGGCAACGGTGAGCAGACAGCAGGAGGACAGGCCGGGGAGGGAGACATCTGTGCGCTGCGCCCTGAGGATGCGCCCCTGCAGACAGCACCACTTCTTTGGGACACTACTTACTTTTAGGGCCCAAAGTACCGTAAACGTTTTATGAGGATCCGAAAGGAGCAGCACCTTCCCCCATCCTCCGTGGCCAACAAACCACCGAGACTGAATGGAAACAGCTTTGTCATTCCACCCATGAAATGTTCGAGAAAAGCCTTGTAAAACAATTTAGCGGTGATGGAGTGAGTAAGCGCTCTTCCTCATCTCTTGCATTCCCCATCAAGGAATGCTCTCCAAACAGTTTCTAACACCTCATATAGTTCAATCATGAGAACCAGCTGTTGGGTTATTTTGTTTGGGTTTAGTTCACTTTGGGAGCAAGTGTTTCTGTGTATAAACGGTATATTTTAGAAACAAATCGGAGAAGCGGTGGTCCTCACAGCAGCTCACTATTGCAGAGTTAGATCTCGGCGCTCTGACCCCACAGCGCATGTTTTGGCACACGGGCCCAGCTGGCTGAGGTTGCTTCTACTTACTCATCTGCCTCTAGGCTTCCCAAATGTTTTCCTGGAATATGCTCATGGGGGGTGTTATTTATAATCCCACATAATCCTCATACTGAACACGTCCAGTGGTTGCTTTTCACACGAAGAGTGAGAGCTCATGTGACTTGGGAGGAATGTGAAGGAAGCGCTGGGCACTCCTGACACCTCCAACCGGCGTCCAATGGGGAAGAGTCTCAGCCTCCCGAGGAAGGCTGAGAGCACCGGCCACTCACACTCGCTTGTCTGAACCTCTACTTCAGGGCACGCCTGACCTTCAGCAGAAGCATCAAGGGCAAGCTGTAGCGAGGCAAGTTCAAGGATGGTGGTTCTGATCAGATGCTCTGGCTGCATCCTGGTTCCTCAACTTGACTGCTCACACCACTCGTCTCACCTTGGATCAGTGATCGATTCTGGAATGAACACTGGCTGGAAAGAGCTACAGAATATCTTCAAAAGAGAGAGGCTGAGGGGGCACCCAGCTGGCTCAGTTGCTTGAGCTTCTGATCTTGATTTCAGCTCAGGTCATTGATCTCCTGGGTTGCAGGATGGAGCCCCGCATGGGCTCTGCACTCAGCCAAGAATCTGTTGGAGATTATCTCCCTCTCCCACCCCGTCTGCATCCCCCGCCCCCCATTCCAGCCTGTGCTCTCACACTCTCTCCTTCTTTTAAATCAATACTTAAAATCTTTTTTTTTAAAAGAAAGATACTACCTGTAGAAATGGGAATAAACCAGCCTTAGGGCACAACCAGGTATTGGCATTACCCCATAGATTCATGTCCATGCTGTTCCTTAGTAGCCTGGGGCTATGGCCAAGTTACTTGACTCTTCTAGTCCTCAGTTTCCTCATCTTTAAAATGGGGATGATGACAATCCTCACTGCATAAGGTCACTGGGAGGTTAGATAACACATGGAAGGCTGGCAGAGGACAGAGTAGTCCTGGGCACCTAAAATGTGCTCAGTAAACATTCCGTATACATGTTTCTGTGAGTTTGCACTTAGTGACTGTAGAAATCATAAACAAGCACCCTAATTCTAGACAACACTTAGGATCATAAGAAGGTCATTTAGTGATGGCTTTGTCTCAAATCTTCCTCCTATAAAACGTTATGCCACCTCAAGGACAGGGGTACTTAGCATTTAGATAGTGCTTCAGATTCTATTGAGAGGCCTGTTATCAACACGAAATGTCATTCTGTTATCTTTCATTGGTTCTAATGGAAAGAAAAATCATCTCAACCTTTGTAAGGATCTTTGTTGAACTTATTCTAGGAGTATTTTATAAATCATCCCCCCAGTGAGTGTGTTTTATATATTACAAACTCTTCATACCACCACAGGTATTCTATAAGCACAATTGATTAAATTAAAGCACAGGCAATTTGGCTACAGACACTGTCTGTGTGTAATTAGCTTATTACTTTCGCAATCAATTAACCAATGAGCTCTGGGGTTTTAAAAAGTGCTTCCTGAAAGAGCCTAGTGGCTAATAATTACTTATTAAGAAAGATAAAGAGATTAAATATGAGGAAATCTACATTGCAATGCTCTCTTTGGTGATTCAAGATATTGCCAGTTGGCCTGAAGTTGGAATATACTGGGGCAGATTTTTCTAATCAAGCCTCATTCTGAGAAATATCTTTTTTGGCTTTGGCTCATCTGCAACTGAGATGGACTCAATTAGCCAAATCATAGATTATATGAGGAGTTTGTCATATAGGAAAATTCGTCCCTTCCAGCCATATTGTCCTATATCACACAATACTGTTATACTGGGTCATGTTACTCATGTCAAAATTCAGAGAAATCTGGGAAATTCCCAGAAAACCCTCATTAACTCAGGAGGTTCTCTCACTAATGTTGTGATCATGACACATGGAGATGTTATGCGCTCAATGGATGTTTGGGATTTCAGCAGAATATGTGTTGGCAAGTGACCAAAAGGGAACTTTTTATTATTCTATTAATTAAAGCCATTCCACAATTGTAGAAACAAGTTTTTATTATTGACTCACTGTTTCCAGCTAAGCAATAGGAACACATATTTATATGGGGTATTTCAATTACTCAGGGCTTTAACTTTCCATTTCCTGGTGTTATGGGATTTAATTGTGTTCTTCAAAAGATATGCTGAAGTCCTAACCAGGGACCTCTATTTGGAAAGAGGATCATTGCACATGTAATTAGTTAAGATAAAGTCATACTGGAGTAGGGTCACCCGCAATCAGTCTTTACGAAGAGGAGAAGAGGCATACAAGGAAGGAAGCTACATGACATAGAACAGAGGGAGAAATTGTGACAATGCATCTAAGCCAAAGAAACCAAGAATTGTTGGAAAACACCAGAAGCTGGAAGAGGTGAGGAGACTTCTCCCCTACACGTTTCAGAGGAAAATTGGCCCTGTCAACACCTTGACTTTGAACTTCTGGCCCCCAAAACTCTGGGACAATAAATTTCTGTGGTTTTAAGCCACCCAGTTTGTGGTACTTTGTTAAGGCATTGCTAGAAAACGAATACACCTGGTTTGTACATTTCTTTAAACGCTGTTGGATGTCAATGCATAGTATATAAAGGGATAGTTAAACATTCAGAACTTAATCCTTCAACCATTTGGATCTGCTAACACCTCAAGCCTCATCAATATGTAAGTATTGCCACAATCTCAGTGGTCAACCAGAGGGCTACTCATGGCTTCTTAGAATGCTACACTCAGCCCCAAAAGTCCTTATGATGAGAAGCAATTGACATTGAGAACTGTCAAAATTCTGTAATTTAGAGCCTTAATGTTTCCTTGTCTAGAAGAAAATCACTAGAAAGTGTCACCAAAGCATGTGGTACTCTTAGTTCCAAGATAATAAATAAGTCAGATCTGAACTTTTGAAGACTTTTTGTGACTTCTGTTGACACTGGTGAATTTTGGCTCTTGTCCTGGTTAGCCTCACTAGAAATAGTTGAATTGTTTTAATCATAATGTCTACTAAAAAAAGTTGTAAGGTTGTATAAAACCAGAATTTTTTTAAAGATTTTATTTATTTATTTATGAGAGATGAGAGAGAGAGAGAGAGAGGCAGAGACACAGGCAGAGGGAGAAGCAGGCTCCATGCAGGGAGCTGACGTGGGACTCGAAACGGGGTCTCCAGGATCATGCCCTGGGCTGAAGGCAGTGCTAAGCCGCTGAGCCACCCGGGCTGCCCATAAAACCAGAATTTGATCAATCTCTGGGTTATGCTCTGTTTGTCTTTACTTATTTTTCAAAGACATGCTTTATAAATGGTGTGGAGGGGCACCTGGCTGACTCAGTCAGTAGAGCATACAACTCTTGATCTTGGGGTTATGAGATTACATAGAAAATAAAATCCTAAAAAGATTAAAAAAATAAATTATGTGGAAAACATTACCTTGAGAGCACTGACATGAAGATAAAGATAGTTTAAGAAAGTGATGAGTAGAGGACATCTCTTAAGATGTTAAGCAAATGTTCTGGCATATTTGATTACTAACAAAGTTTTGTTTGCAGAGCATATTTAATGACACAGGAAATGCTTAATATATATTTTGGTGAGAAAAATTAGGATGAGAAATTCATATATAGTTTGATACTGATTAAGCAAAACAAAATCTGTGGATATAAAAATGTTAACAGGGATAACTGTTGTGTAGTGGGATTTCAATTTTTATACTTCTTACTCTCCTCCAAATTCTCAACATAGGCAAAAACTACTTCTCTAATCCCAAAGCAATTATACCAAAACATTAACAGTCATTTTCTGTGAATTATAATATTGTCAGTGATTTTTTTTATTCCAAAATAAGTTTTTAATTTATTTTGCAATGAAAGAAAATCAAACGTTTAAAAAATTTATATTTATGGATGATCTAGCCATATGGGTGTCTCTAAGATGCTAACGCTGCTTTAAAATGACCCATGAAGCTTTTGAGATGGTGTCATGAGGAATTACTGTAGGCATGTTGTGGATTGTATAAGGGTTCTCAACTCTTCTCCTAGGCCTATACTCCTCATGTGACTTTGCAGTTCCTCCCACTAGTGGCAGAGAACATTCCTCTACCCCATGGATGCCAGGCTATAGGTCTTGTGATTTGCTTTGGCCAACAGAGCAGACAGTGTGCTAGTTTTGAGCCCAGATCTTAAGATACATCACATTTCTGCTTCCTAATTTAAACATCTGCCATCACCATGAGAGGATCCTTCCAAGAGCGGCTACTGCTTCTTTGGCCTGGCTAAAAGAACACATGTGGAACAAATTCAAGTCCAACCCACAATGAAGAGCTAAGCCCAGCAAGGCAAAATTACCCAGCTGAGCCCAACCTAGCTCAGCCGTTCAATCAACTGGTAGACCCAATTACACAAAAGCAAATGTCTATTAATAAAGGCTATTAAGTTTTGGGATGGTTAAGAAATAGCAAAGACTGATAAAATCTCACTGATGAGGATACAATATTGGCATGGATGACTCATGGCCCAGTATGGGGGCTGACAAAGAATGTCAACCCAGTATGATAAAAGGTCATTATGCTAAAAACAGAAATGGCCCTGCATCTTGATGAAATAGGTTTCCGTGTATTTGTATGGGAGCTTCCAATGTGTGTCTATGACAAAATTATTGAATGTATGATATACCACTGTGTTTGTAATTAGTTGTCTTTTCTAGCTTTCAGTTAAACCCATTAAATACACCGTTTTCACTTTGTCATATTCTGGTTCCCATTGAAGAATGATATTTTGAGGGGCGCCTGGGTGGCTCAGTGGTTGAGCATCTGCCTTTGGCTCAGGTCATGATCCTGGGGTCCTGGGATCGAGTCCTTCCTTGGGCTCTCCACAGGGAACCTTCTTCTCCCTCTGCCTATGTCTCTGCCTCTCTCTGTGTGTCTCATGAATAAATAAATAAAATCTTTAAAAAAAAGAATGGTATTTTGAGTTGTAGTTCTCAACGTTCATTTAGTAGCTTACTCTAAGTATTGTAAGACTATTAACCATAGTGCACTAATATTTGGTGTATGGACTGGAATTATCCCTCTTTTTTAGACCAAGTTTTTCCAACCCTGGCACTATTGGCATTTTAAGACAGATAATTCTTTGCTGTGGGGAATTGTTCTGTGCATTTTAAGATGTTCAGCAGCATCCCTGATCTCTACCTGCTAAATGATGTTAGACACACACTTGTCTCCAGTTGTGACAGTTAAAACATCTCCAAACATTTCCCAAATGTCTGAGAAGGGAATGTTGGGATTTGGTTTGGTTAAGTGAAATTCACAATGATATATATCACTGGCCATTTTTGAAAGTTGAGGTTTATAATAATTCAGACTGTAATAAAAAATCCAAAGCTCTAGAACTTCTAATTCTTACTTACGGTCATCATGAATATATTGTAATTGGAGTGGGAAAACCCAAAAATGTGTTAATGCCCTGACAGGTAGATTATCCCGAACTTATCTCCACCTACTCTGCAGTCAGGCTAAAACTTCTCCCCGTTGCACACACGAACAGGCAGCTGGATGGGACAAGCAATACTCTGGACATTGTTTTTAGGGTACAGAACCATGACCAACTTAACACCTCATAAAAATGAATAGAGAATGGGAAAATTCTAACTATAAATGAGGAACTTCAAATACCACCTTACTCAAAGATTCCATTTCTATCAGACAAAGGATGAAGCAAAATTTAATTTCCTGACAGTTAATATGCTTCAGCAGGAATGTGGGCAAGCACCAGTTAAGTGCTAAACCTGACTGTGAGACATGTGGTTAAAATTAACATTAAAACTGAGCTCGTATTCATGATTATATCCTTTTTGGGGGGACTCACATGAGTTTGAACTACACCCTAAAACCGGGCACTCTGGTAGCAGATCTTCAAACACTCTGTGCCATTTGACATCAGTCCCCTTTATACGCCCCTCTGAATCTCAGTTTCCCTGTCTGCAGAAAGAGAAGGTTGAACTAAATAGGGTCTGTGATCCCTTCTAGCTGAAATCTTCTTTGAGTTATCTAATAGTTCATTTGTCAGTGTGATTGTCCACACAACAAAGCAATTGGGCTGAGTTGGGGAGTTTCTTATAATAAGATTTGCCTTATGCTTCAAGCAATTTGCCTAAGACTTACCTAAAGCGGCAAATCATGCTCAAACACAGTAGGGTGAATCTTCCCATTCTTGTTTGAGGTCTATCAAGAGATCCAGTTTAGACCACTGAGAGAGTGGGGAGGAAACGATTCATTGATTTACCACTGGAAACTCAACAGATTTGAGAACATCATGCCAAAAACAACTGGTCTCTTTAAGACAGAGTAGAAAAGGATTGCACATGTAATCACGTCACTAGGTCACTATGTAAAATGAGAAAGAAATCCCAGGGAATTATGATGGGTGGTCGGGACTGATTTCTAAAACCACCAACCCATCAATTGAATTTATTGGATGTGAAAACTTGTGATCAGGCTAAAGAAAGAATTTCCATAACATGTACAGAAAAATGGTGAAAGAAATACATTTCTATTTGGAGACATTCTTTATTGGCTCTAGTATATGCTGGGAGGAGAGAAACCTCTGGAATGGTGAAGAGAGGGAAAAAATTATTTACTCCAGGGTTGTTCCCTGGCTAAGAGTAAGGGAGGCTCAATGGAGCCTTTAAGACATGGCTCTCTTATAATATGCATGCATACATATCTTAATGTATTTTTTTTCTAATGAAAGGGCAGCAAAAATAAGCAGTTCTTGTTTTTAAAAAATAAAGTAAGATAAAATAATAAAACATGGTTCTCTTGAGAGAAGGGAATGAAAAGAGTCCTTCAGTTAATGAATAAAAGGCATAAGCTTACAGCCTCAACTATGCTCATACCCCCCATCCTGAGTGCCAGCGACTGATTCTGTATCAGTATTGACTACTGCCAGGCCACACCACGGGAGTGCCCACCAACACACCCCTGCACCCTCACCTCTTCAGGGTGGGAATATCCAGGCTCACTGTGTTGTAAGTTCTTTGCTCATAGACATGATGCTAGGTTTGTTTGCTTTAAAACAAAGAGGTAGTCATGGAATTTCCTAACTTACTCATTTTTAAAAGTATCTTCCGATTTTACCACAAGGGAATTGGAATTTGTGTCCAATTTGTATTTGCAAAGATTTAAAAAGAAAACAAAATGCAAATAGACTGATCATGGGGAAATGACCTGCAGGAGGCATTGCAAATCCTTTCTAATGCATGTCTACAGTTCTACATTCTTGCCTCTTATGGACATACCAGAAATATTTTATTTAGTTAAAGTGAATGGAAAGATCCAGCACTTGGAAAGAATTGTTACTAGCCTTGTTTGTTCCAATAAACAACGAAACTTCTTATTGCTCAATAAAAATCAAAACTGACAGTTTGTAAAAACCAGAAAACATAAAATCTTGGACTGTGTTTAGGGCGGACTGATATTTCCAGACTCTTACGATGATCCTGAGGGAGAGGCCTATTTAGGTTTCCACAATGTCAGTGAAAAATACTTCTCTGGAAAACCTGCTACAAATTGGCTAACTGTTTTTCCAATTGTAATTCCAATTTGTATGTATTGAAAGATTTTGGGCCGGTGGAACAGCTTTAAATGGGAATTAAGCTGATATCATTGTAAGTTCAAAGACTCATTCTGCAGAATTCTGTAATTAACAGTAAAATCAGGTAAAACAGCAAGAATTTGAAATTTAATCAGGATTTTGATTCTCCTAATGCTGGGCCTGGGGCATATTTTAAAGATTCACTTGACTGACAGACTCTAGGTATGTCTGTGTAAGCCAAATGAAGAAGAGATTTGAGTTAAGCAATTGTCTGAACATGGCAAACATGAACAAAAAGAACATAGCAAGGGAGAAATTATCCTTCCAACAAGAGTCTCTGTAGAAGATGCTGGTCTAGGCACATGGAGAGGGATGAATGAATATGGTACATGGATAACAATGAGGGCTTGTAGCAGATGGAATTCCAAAATGGACCTTCGAAATTACCTGCCCTAATCCCTGGGACTGTAAATATGATGAGATGTCACACATCCGAAGCCCTCAATGAGTGTGGAGGTAATAGTGTTAACACTTGTCCTTGAGGCCTACTGGCTAAATCCGTTTATCCTTCTCAGTCAGACACCACATAAAATATGCCCAGTGCATGTCCAGAGTCAGATTGCAATTCCAATTAATTTATGTTACAATAACTAACCTCCTGAATTCAATAGCATATTGATTTTTTTGGCTATTATAACTAATCGTAATTATATAGGGCATCATTTATCAAAAAAAAAAAATACTGTTCTTGAAATTGTACCGTAGCTCGCTCGCTTGTGTGTGCCTGAACCAATTAGCTAGGGTTTTATATAATGGACAAAGATATGTGTTGTTTTTCTATAGAGAAAGCTGAACACTCATTGAACTTTTACAAATGAATAATTGGATTTATTTGAACGTGATAATGTTACCATATATAATTCCTTTGGATAATCCTCTTTTTAATTGTAATGCCATCAATGAGATATCAGGTTCTTTGTGTTTTGTTTGTTTGCTTTTCCCAGGACTGAAGGAGGAAATACGCATAAGGAGGAAATTCTATCTAAATAAATGTGGCAATTGGTTTCCAGAAACTTAGTACTCTTGTTGATGACATTATGGGTTACTCATAATGTCACTTGGGTTACTTTGCTTATTCCTACCTTTTGTTCATTCATTTACATTATTTATATATATAAGTAATACAAATATTTATATTATATATGTATATTTAAATGTAAATATATTTTTATTTTTATTTATTTTAAAAAAAACATTATTTAAAGATTTATTTATTTATTTATGATAGGCATAGAGAGAGAGAGAGAGAGAGAGGCAGAGACACAGGAAGAGGGAGAAGCAGGCTCCATGCCAGGAGCCCGACGTGGGACTCGATCCTGGGACCCCAGGATCGTGCCCTGGGCCAAAGGCAGGCACCAAACCACTGAGCCACCCAGGGATCCCTAAATATATTTTTATATGTCCATATTTAAATGTAAAATATCCACTCATTCCAGAACACATTTTGACACTTTATTATGTACTGTGTTAGGAAACAATGACAGACAGACACAGTGTAAAACATATAGGAGCTAATATTTGTTGCCAGCTTGCCGGTGCAGGCAACCTGTTAGGTACTGAACATGTGTTCTCTTTTTTAATCCTCACAACCTGATGAGATGTGCAGCCCCATCTTACACGTAAGGGAATTAAGATTCTACAAAGTTAGATACCTTGATCGAGGTCACACAGCTACAAGGAAGTAGAGCTGGAATTCCAATCTGACTCCAAACCCATGTTTTTAACCTCTCTGCGTGCCTTCTCTTTTTTTTCCCAAGAACCTCCTATTCTTGTTAGGTGAATTGCTCTGTGCTCCTCAAACAAAAGGTCCCTGCCTTTGTCCTTGCCAGCTAGCCAGGTCTCCAAATGCAACCCAGGCTTCTATGTCTGACCCGAGCTTCTTCTCTGTGTCCTCACTGGGTCCCTAATCCACCTCACTTCTCCAAGCCCTTAAAGCTCTATCACATCCCCACCCCCTGCCCAAGTATCAGGCTGTTTTGTCTGTTCGCCTGATGTTCCAAACTAGATCATGAGCTCCAAATTAGATTATAAAGTTCTCCAGAGATTATATTTTCTTTCCTCTCATCCTACCACAGAACTTAGGCAGAGACATAGGAAATAAGTTACAGTGGTCTTTTCCATTGCTAAACTGATTCCCTGGTCCTAAAACATTAACAGATTCACAAAGAGAAAAGGTAGGTGACCTATTTAAGGATCAGTAAATAGGATGTACTTGCTTGGCTCCTTCGGCTCTCCTTCAGTTAATCCCTGCTGTTGTCAGAATGTTGCCTACATCCTACAACTGTAGATTTTGCGTGACTGGTTTTGTGATGACCTCACAATCTTGGTTTATATAATATACACTGGGTTTGTATGTCTACCTTAAGCCTTTGGGATACGGCCAAAACTAGAGGTCACTGGAGCACCCACTTAGCCCAAAATTAAAGGACAGAAGCTCAAAGAGTCTGTCATCGGCTGTCTCTGACTCTGAAAACTCACAGACCTTTGCTATTCCTGTGATATTTAACACCTACAGCCTTGAGATGTCATTTTTCATAGCTGTGTATCCTTCTAGCTCCTGAGCAGCAATGAGGCCTCACCCAGCGACGGGGAGCAAGTGCTCTCTGAATGACTGGTGCCTGGGTCTGGAATTACTGATGGGATTATTGCCGGGACCTCTCGTAGGGAAGATGGTAGGGTGTCACCTGGTGTTGATAACCCTGGCTTCTCAAAGTGGTTCCGGGCAGCCAGGAGTCCTTCTCACTTTGGGTTGTTTGGGCTGAACTCTTGAGTCCCACTCTCTACCTGTCTCATTTCTTCCCTTTTGGAGTATCAGATGCCAAGTGTTGGTGGTCATGCCATCATAGAATTGCTTTGCAGGCTCATGGGAAGACAAAAGTTCAAAAATAGAGGAGTGTTCTACGGGATTTCACCCATTCTTAATCCATTGTTGTATTACTTGTCATGTTTTAACCTCAGTTTGAAGAACTTGTATTTCTTTTCCTTTGGGGAAGAGGAATAGAAATGAGCTCTCGTATGATCTCTACTGTGGGGGAGAACTGCAGTGTCAGCCTGTAGACTAAAGTAGTTTTCCCAGAGATTCCTTCCTTTGGGGGCCTCTGGGAGCCATTTTCCATTGTGAGACTGACTGGGTGCTAAAAGTTTGTTATTTGTTGACATTTCTCCTCCCTCTCACGTCTGCCAAGGCTATCCAATATCAGGTGTAGACTGCTTTGGAAGTGGTGTATAAGCAATACCTGGATGCCTCACTTTATCCTCCACCTCCCACGAGTAGGTGATAAAATACATCTCCATGCCATTGGGAAGGCCTTCATAATCGATTTTCTTTTCTCATCTGCCTCTCTACCCTTCAGGCACTCTTACATAATGTTGTGTTTATGTAGGAGGATTCCAAGTGGTCACATAGGAGATGAATTAGAATCCCCTCTTCATGATTTACATTATTTAAAGAAATATCTCCTATTTCCTCACTCTGGCTTTTCATAGATTTGGGTTCCTTGAATAGTCTTGAAACACTTCCTGACCATGTATTTCCTTTCCAGAAGGTACTAATGAAGCCTGCTGTAATCCTTTTCCTTTATCCACTGTTTTCACTCATCTCTGCTTTAGTCTTGAGGCTTTTTCTTGGATCTCTGCAGTTGGTGGTCATTATTTCCTGAGCAGAAAAGAGTTTGTTATACATCTCTGGGGTCCTTTCCTTTCCTACTTTCTTTATATTTAAAGTTGTTGCCTTTAAAGAGCGCTTCAGAATCATATTTAACAGTTTGGCCTCTTATTCAAGTGGTCAGGATATTAGGTCACACTCTTAATCATCATCATCATAAAAACCTGTTGAAGATTTAGTGAAGACCACCACCAACTCTGTCTGCCTTGCCAAGAAAGATATGTTCTTTTCAGTAAGCCAAATAAGTGCAGTTATCCAGCAGACCATCGAAGAGGGATAGTTTGAAATTTCAAAGTAAAAAAAACAAAACAAAACAAAACTGAGCTCCCTACAAATGAGATGTCAATTCCCTCAGGAATGCCCTCAGCTGAGTAATTCTGAGTGTACTTACCACTCTGTGGTAAATGTGAAAAAATGTGTTTGCAGGACAAGGTCAGTGACACATAGGTTACTTAATGGTGAATAAACCTAATAAAATTTTTAAAAATGCTTCCAGGCCTAAAGTGTGTGCTAATGTTTTGTACTACATGTATAAAATGCATACTATTTACTTGAAAACCTACATGTGCAAGGCCGCATAACTCAAGAGTTACATGATACTATAAAAATTGGTACACACTGAGCTTTCGGTAGGGTGCCTTCTTGGTCTCCATGTCATTGGTACTGAGCGAGACACTCTAGGTGGCAGAGCTGACCAGCAGCTTTCTTCCCCATCATGCAGATAGATAATCTCCAGTCACTCTCTGTGGGACATACTTGTCAGTCCCATAACTGCTCACTGGGAGCTAGGGAGCAAAGACAAGAACCCCAATCCCTTCCTCTTTCTAGGGCAGCTCTAAAACCAGCCCTGTTTTGAGTGAATGTTGATTGTTTTTTCCTTCTCCTAATTCTATCTTAATCTTCCTTTTTTTTTTTTTCCTCCAACAAATTCTTAAAATACAGATGGGTAGAGGGTCAAGGAAAATTGGGGACCATTTCCTTCCTGTGGCTAAAAGCTTTAGGTCTGTTTCTCTTACTGAATAGACTGTACTTTTAGTCATTCAACTTTTACTTATTACTGCATGCCAGCACTATATATGAACATGAGCTTTGTCGGGCTCTCTTGCTACTCACATTGTCATCACTGTATTTGAGATATTACCTGACATCCCAAGTCTAAGCCTTTTCAATTTATTCCTCATACATTTGTTCATTTTTAAACAAAATAATCCAGATATATATAGAGAATTAGAATGTCCAGGTTGCAAACAACCTAAATGCTTTCCAACTGCACTTCCCATTTGAAGCCTGAATGCCCTATTTATAACAGAAGTCATCTTTTGTCCTCTATCACTACTTCCTAGTGGTTAAGAGTTCACTAGCACACAATCAGATCACACCATTTATTTTTTTTAAACATTTGTTTACTTGGGGGGAGAGGGGCAAATGGGGGGGAGAGGGAAAGAGAGAGAGAGAATCTCAAGTAGACTCCCTGCTGAGTGCAGCACCTGACTCAGGGCTTCATCTCATGACCCTGAGATCATGACCCAAATGGAAAACAAGAGTCAGATGCTTAACGAAGTGAGCCCCCCAGGTGCCCCCAGATCACATCATTTAAAAATACCTCTGTTGAAAAAAATCTTCCTTGATATGTATCTTGTCACTTCCACCCTTTGGTCCAGGTTTTAAAATTTAATATCTTTTTCACAGAATAGCTTTTGAAATACACAAAGACAGTTATCCTGTACTCCAAAGTATTTCTATATTGGGTTAACTATGCCCATTTTCTTCAAACATGTGTGGATTTCCATCCCTCCCACCATCCTGGCCATTGTCCTAAATTCAGTTCGTTTAGGTGTTTCTTACCACATCATGCCGAGAGCTGGTTATGCTTCAGCTATGCTAAGACTGTCACATTTCCATTTCACAGGTGAGAAAACTGAGACTACGGTAAATGACTTATCTAAGGTCAGAAGCTAGACTTTGCATTTGAATTTCTACTCTCCCACATGTAAATCTGGTCTGTATTTACTGATATAACATGCAAATATAGCCAGAGACCCATTTAACAATGAGGTGGGACAACCTAGAATTCTGCTGATTTCCACTGCAATGAAATTGTGACAAAGGGACTGAGCCAAGACTTTCTGGAAATGTCATTTGGTTAGCCAACCTGAGGCAACAGTCTCAAAGGTGCCTGGCTGGGTTTTGTACATGCATAGATTTCCTATTGTTTCTATTTCTCTGAGGGATGCTAATACAGTCATTAATCTACCTTTTGTGATCTTTAAGGACTGTTTTTGTATGACAGCATGATTTTTCTCTTACTTTGGTTATTTGTGATGTTGCTCAAGTCCTTTTATTGAGTTCCAGGACAATTTCTTTTATCTTGAGCCTTTTCATAAGCTTAAAGCAATACTGCAGTTTATTATATTTCTAAGAAAACTCAAAATAATTTTGCATCTGTGTGACCAATACATGGGCTCATGCTTTTACCTCATTACTAATCGTTGATGGCACTGCCAACTCTCATTGGCAGTATGCTCTGGTCATCTAGTTATTTTGGAAATTAACATATTATTTAATATACTAGAGTTAAATATTTTTAGCTAAAGTCTGTTGACTTACTCAAGCCCATTGATGTTCATCAAAGCAAATAATATGCCTTGTGGCATCTTTTGTTCTTAGTCTAATTTTGATTTTCTTGATGTGTGTTCTGTTGGCACCTAGCCTTTTTGTCTATAAGCTGGTCCCTGAGGAAGGAATTCTACCAAAAAATCAGTTTTGGAAGCACTACGTCCACTATGCCACAAAATTCGTAATGCAGCCATATTAAAGGTTTGAGAAGTCCTATAGTAAAGAAACCTGTTTAAATTAATTTAATCAAATGTTTCCCAAGTGTATTTGACCACAGAAAATTTCTTTTTTTCCCCAAAACATCTATTGGAACACACTTTGGAAAATTCTGATGTCATGTTGTAACTTACTGTCCTTAACAAGGGTCATAAAAAAGTCCAGAAAGAATATTCCTTTAAGAATAAAGAAAAGCACAAATTATTTTATAAAACCTACTAAGCAATCAAAGTACTAATGATCCTGACAAAGAGAGCAGAGTCAGTTAAATAAGCCATGCTTTGTCTATACCAGTTGTTTGTATTTAAATATAATGTTTCTTCTTTAAGGCATTACCAGTGCTAGCCAAGAGGAAAGTCACTTACTTCCTTTGTAAAGGCAAGCATCTTATATTTGATTCCAAGTCTATAAAAAGAGAAGGTAACATTTCTCTCCTTCGCCTGTTTTAGAAATATCTAGTCATATTACATGCAATTGGGCTACCTGAATGGCAAGGAAGTTAAGTCTGTATCTTCCAAGGGAAGAGGAAATAAAGTCAATTGCTTAGTTAGGGCCTTCAGTTGCTTCTCTCTTTTTCTCTCTCTCTCTTGCTTTATTGAAATACAGTTGACATATAACATTGTGTAAGTTTAAGGTGTACAAAGTGGTGACTTGGTACATTATCTGTTGTGAAATGGTTACCGCAATTAGGTTAGTTAGCATATCCATCATTTCACATAATCACTCTTCTTTTTTTTTTTAATTTTATTTTATTTATGATAGTCACACACACACACACACACACACACACACACACACACACAGAGAGGCAGAGACATAGGCAGAGAGAGAAGCAGGCTCCATGCACCGGGAGCCCGACGTGGGATTCGATCCCGGGTCTCCAGGATCGCGCCCTGGGCCAAAGGCAGGCGCTAAACTGCTGTGCCACCCAGGGATCCCATAATCACTCTTCTTTTGTTGGGATGGTGGTGGTGAGAACATTTAAGATCATTCTCTTACCAGTATTAACATATACAATACAGCATTGTTAGCCAAAGTCACCATGCTATTAGATCCTCAAAATGTATTCATCTGATAATTTTAAGTTTGTACCCTTTTGGGGTGGGGGAGGGGCAGAGGGAGAGGGAGAGAGAGAGAATCTTAAGCAGACTCCATGCCCAGCACAGAGCCCGACTCAGGGCTTGATCTCATGACCCTGAGTTCATGACCTGAGCTGAAATCAAGAGTTGGATGCTTAACCAACTGAGCCACCCAGGTGCCCCTGGAAGTTTGTACTCTTTGGTTAACATCTCATTTCCCTAAATTTGTGTATCTATGATGCTCTTGGCTGAAGAGAATAGCTGGTAAAAGCACTAAAATGATAAAACCATGTAAATAGGGACATATATGCAAAGTGGTAAATTGAAATCAAGAATACCATAAAAGAGGGCAGCTGGGGTGGCTCAGCAGTTTGGTGCCTGCCTTCAGCCCATGGTGTGACCCTGGGGTCGGGTCCTGGGATCGGGTCCCAAGTCGGGCTCCCTACATGGAGCCTGCTTCTCCCTTTGCCTGTGTCTCTGCCTCTCTCTCTCTCTCTCTCTGTGTTCTCATGAATAAATAGATAAAATCTCAAAAAAAAAAAAAAAAAAAAGAACACAATAAAAGACCTGGAATAGATAAATCCACTGAGACAGAAAATAGAATAATGGTTGCTGGGGGCTGTGGGAAGGGAGAAATGAAGGGTTATTGTTTAATGGGTACAGAGCTTCTGTTTGGGATAATGAAAAAGTTCTGGAAATGGCTGGTAGTGACGGTCATATGACATTGGGAATGTATTTAATGCTGCTGAATTGTACAATTTACAAATGGCTAAAATGATCATTTTTGTTAGGTATACTTTACAACAACAACAACAAAAATCACCAAAAAATATTGGGGAAGTATATAAAGAGAGAGAACAACTTGTACACATTGTATCAAGGGCAACTTTCCTGATTTTGGTATTATCCTATAGTTACGTAAGATGGAACCACTGGGCGATACTAGGTGAATGAACCTGGGACCACTTTTTGTACTACTTTTGTAACTTCCTGTGAATCTATAATAATTTCAAAATAAAAAATTAAAACAAAAAATTTTAAAAAAGTAACTCGCCATGACCAAGAAGTATTAACCTGGAAGTATAGAGAGGATTGATAGTTGGAAGGCCATTCATATTTCACACTTGTAACTGAAATAACAGAGAAATCATATGATCTCTTCAGATGTTTTTAATACTTTCATTCTAATGAACTGTAATTAGTTAATCTTGTAATAGATGGGTGTTTTCTAAACATCATCAAAAGATCCATCTAGACAACAAACAGGCTTAACACTCAAACACTGTAGGTGTTTTTAATAAATAGGAATAATACAAAAGATATTATGGTTACTTAATATTATTCTCTAAGTTTGGGTCCCTATGTGCTTTATGGTTATAACTGAAAATACAGATTCAGAGCGAGAGGCTACCTTTGACTGGACCCATCAACCACTTAGGCCTTGGGGATGTCTGTTAACATCTCAGCTTCATTTTCTCTTTTAGAACACTAGAGGATTAATCAGACAAAATCATTGATTTTAATATTGTTTTTCTGTTTCATAGAACTGGACACTTTCCTTCAAACTTTTTTTTTTTTTATGGAAGACCAAAACATAAAACAGTTAAAACTGAAGCTGCTGTGAGGTGAACAGGGGTGGGGCACTCAAATCCTTATCTGTCCTGATCCTCCCCCCACCCCCGTCACCTCTGCCCACCCCCAGCCCCGCTGCAGGAAACAAGCCCCCCATAAACACTCACGGAACCAGGCAAAGGCCTTTCTCCTGTCTTTCCCAGGCAGTGCAAACATGCAGGCAGCGTGCATCTCTGAAGCATCCAAGGTAAACTGATTTATTAAATTTTGAACAGAATACAAAAAAGAACTTAGTCTCTAGCAGAGAACTTGATTGTATACCTGGTACAGGTCTTGTCCCATGACTCTGAATGAGGGCCCTCTCCTCTCAGTTTTGATTCCTCATCTGTGATGTGAGGAGGGTCACTGACTTCCATTCATTCAATACCAACTCGTGTTACCATGGTCTTGTTTATGTCAGTGGGTGAGTCACTTCTGTCACTAGGCCACTTTTTCAGCGGTTGTGGACCTCCTCCAGCTATTGGGAGCACAGGTAAAGCTAACTCATGCAGTAGGACTCAATCTTGGCTGCATGTAGAAACACCAGAAGGTACTTTATTATTTTTATTTTTTTAAGATTCTATCCATTTATTCATAAGAGGCACACAGAGAGAGGGAGGCAGAGACACAGGCAGAGGGAGAAGCAGGCTCCATGCAGGGAGCCCAATGCGGGACTTGATCCCTGGACCCCAGGATCATGCCCTGAGCTGAAGGCAGATGCCCAGCCGCTGAGCCACCCAGGTGTTCCCAAAAAGGTGCTTTTAAGATGAACCAATACCCAGGTCCCCCTCAGTCTAGTGAAATCAGAACTCTACCCTCGATACCTGGGGAATCACTGTACCTGTTTCCCAGGCTAACCTTTTAGGTTAGGGCAGTCAAGAAAGAAAACTGTTGTCCTAGCAGAACCATAGGATATGTTTTGGGTAATTTCACTCAAAAATCAAATAGTCTATGAGACTCCATGGTGATCTTTTCATTGTCTGGGTGACTAACCAGTAACATTTGCCCTTAAGTATTTTCAGATCAAACTTGTCTCTCTCTTGCTTCATGGCACAGAACCCTGTGCAGATTTCAAATCTCGTTCTTTTTCCTTTTTTCAAGGTTGACATTTTTTTTTCCTTTTAGTGATTTCGACACTCAAGCTTGTGACTCTGAGATCAAGAGTTGCACTCTTCCAACTGAGCCAGCCAGGTGCCCCTCAAAGCCCTTTCTTGAGAAGTATTTTGACCTGCCAGAGAGACTGTCATCATCAACTGAGACTTGTATTCCTTTCCTTCCAGTCACAGGGGCCATGCCATGTGCACTGATGCCCAACTCTTGTGGGCAAGAGTGGTAGAGGCAAAAATCTTCCATTTTAAGTCATTAACTTTCTTTCCCTCAAAGGATATACATATACTATATTTGAAGGTAGTAAGCATATGTGTGATTTTGTCTAGTAACTGAGGAACACTGCCTTGCTAGTGTAGTTGGAATATTTGCCTTCCTTGTCAGCATTTATTGGATCATGTGCTGGGAAGACCCGTTTTTGAGGCAAGATGACTTGTTCCAGCCTGTCCCACAGCCCGTGGGTGTTTAAGGAGGAAGGTGGTTTTCACTGAAGTGCTACAAATCACTTAAGACCTAGTAAGGTAATCCACAGTTTTCAGAACAACCCTCCATCCATCTTAACTTTCTTGTCCCCATTATCTCACTGTTCTGGTTTCCTGCAAAGCTTTGGAAAGAGAGCTATAAGTCAGAGTATGTTGCATGACTCCCTAAAAAGAAGAGAATTGAACACAGGATTTTTAGGGCAATGAAACTACTCTGTAGGATCCTAGAATGGTGGATACATGTCATTACCTATTTGTCAAAACCCACAGAATGCACAGCAAGAGTAAACCCCAGTGAAAACCATAGACTGGGGGCGATAATGATGTGTCATTGTGGTTCACCAAATTTAACCACTGCCCCACCCTCGTCGGGGGTATTGAGTCAGAAGGTTCTACGTGTGTTATGGGCAGGGAGAGTATGGGAACTCTCTGGACTTTCTGCTCAATTTGGCTGTGAACCCAAAATTATTCCCCCCTACAAAGTCTATTTGAAACATAAAAAAAGGGAAGTTTGAAACTTTGCTTTAAGAATGTTTTTAATCTCAGAAATTGGCGAGTAGCAAAACAAAGCAAAAGCCTGGGTAATAATCTAATCCTTACAAAATGCCCTCATCCATCTGACCCTTACTGATACTCTGTCCTCCATCCATTGCTGTCCTCACACACTCTTCTCACTGTCCCCACCCTCCTGAAGCCTACAATATCCTGTCTACCCCAGAACTCTCTCCTAAGTTCCAGGTTCTTTTATCCGGAGGTCTCTGAGAAATCTCAATTTGATCATCCCAGAGGAACTTCAACATCAACTTGTCCCAAATGGAAATCATTACCTCCCCACCCCAGCTCCTTCATTATATAAAAAGGTAACCTTTCATATGGATAAGAACTTCAGTCATCCTCCCAAATTTTCATGCAAAGATAATGACAGTCCTCACTTCTGGTCCAAGATAGTGGATGGAATACTTGTGTCTGTGATCCTGCTAAAAGCCAAGGACAGTTGCATTACAATAAAAGGATTTAAAAAGAAGCATAAACCCACACACAAAGAGACCATGAAGAGAGGACAGCCACACACTCTCAGAAGGTGGGAAAGCACTCGGATAAATAGTGTTAAACCTGATGAATGAAAGAAAATTAGAACCTAAGTTGGTAGAGAGAAAAACATAGAAATAAGCTCATTTAACGTGGATGAACAGCGAAGAGGTCAGGAAGAGAAGGCTCCAGGCGTCTCTTAAAGAAGCAATCGAATAAATAAAATTTCAGACATATGAGGTCTCACAAACATAGGCTTCTGGCTTGTGTTTAGTTTCTCGGAAAGCATCTGGAGGATATGTTCCACCAAAATAAAAGAGTAAGCCAAAACCCAACATGACACGGGATTTAGCACAACAGAGAGGCACAGAGCGTCCTGGGCTGTGGAAGGAGCATTGCAGGATCACAGCCACGCTCATGGCTTGTTAGTTCTTTTAATTGTTGTATATTTAGGATTAGAAAAGTTAAAAATAATGTGTTTAAGGTCACCCGGCTGGTCTAGTGAGTTTTAGAGGTAGGAACCAAACCCAGGTATGTCAGTTGCAAAGGCATGATAGAGCATTTCTATAATTATGGAATTCTGAGCCAAAGAGTGACTAATGCGGGTAATAACAGTTCCAAGACATAAGCTTACAATGAGAATTAAACGAGATAATCACCCAAAGCATTTACCCAGCATCTGACACATGGGGACCTAAATATTATTGACTTCTAATTAAACATGTAACCTATGATGATCATTACTGCCTCCATCCAATGTTCCATGAAGGATTAGCATTTGAGCTAGACCAAGAAGGATTTTGACTGTGGCAGAGGAAGGGGACATTCCAAGCTGGAGAGATAAGTAACAAAAGAGGAGAAAACAGTGAATATAAGATACACACACTTCAGGCATTTGTCAAAGCATCCTTTCACTGACTTGTAGTTCAGCACTTGCCAGAAGTTTGCTTTAAACGTCTGGGATTCGAAGGAAATCTGTTAATTTTCCATTTCTCTAGATTCTGTAAGCCCTATCCCTGAAGGAAATTAGATCATCAGAAGGCAACAAACCTGAACTCTATTATCTTAGCTTCCCACAGATTAACTTTCATAGAATTAAGATTAATGATGTGGACTTCGGAGAAGAGAAAGCAAGCATTAATTTGAAAAATGTTTTCGTATCTTTTGCAAAGTCACACATACTGTGGATACTGAGTACCCACCCTCAGAGAGTCTGAGGAAGACTTTTTCCCTAAATGAATTTGTATCCTTGCTATTATCAAGTAGTGACAATTTCACAACCCAATGCCAAGAGCTGATTTGATGTGCAATAGTAGGAATCTAATCCATACCAAATGCTCTCTTCTTCCCATGAACATGTAAAAATAAGTGTGTTTGCCTTCTTTCACAGGTTTAAGAATACTGTGTGTTATATTGTGGACAGGTGAATTTTCAACAAGTAAAACTGAATATACTGTTGAATCCTGGTATAATAAAAGTGTAAAGTAATTAAGAAAAACATGTTAGCTGTGAATTAGGGCATGTATAACTGAATCTATGATATCCTTATAAGGAGGTGATTGCAAACAGTAGAGCATTTGTCTAAAATGCAGAAATTTGCTAAAATTTCAGCAGAAATATATGAGAACTAACTAGCAGAAGTGCTCAGCAAAAGCAAGTTTACCTGGTAAGGGGCACTGCCTTTTATCCACAAGGAAACCCTTCTCAGATTTTAATATTCAATTTAAACATGTTCACCTGTCTTAGTCAACCTTAGCTAGGTTATGCTGCAGTAATGAACCACGAAGGTTAATTTTTCATTGATGCTGTATATCCAGCTTGGATGAACAGAGCTCTCGACTCTGCATTGTTCTTACTTGGGAATGGGGGTTGTTGGAACCTCAACCTTCTGGAACATTGCTGGTTGCCAGGGCAGGGGGAAGGGGAAACATCAAGGTGGCAAGATGCTGTATTCCTTTTACGCTTATAAGAAGAGAAACTGGAAAAATTGATGAGCGATCCTAATGACTACTAAAATGTGCCCTTTTTGCTACTGAAAATTCAGTTTGCTTTTCTTTCTGTAAGCAAAATACACTCATCTCTTCCCCCAAGGAAGACTGCAAGCAAGTTTTATCCTGACAGTTTTTAGTTCTAAACCTAGGATTTGGGGAGGAGCACAGCCATTTTTACATCAGGTCTGTACATGGTACCTACTGATTGAGGGACCTATAAAAGAGAAAGGGACACCTGGGTGGTTCAGCGGTTGAGCATTGACCTTTGGCTCTGGGTGTGATCTCGGGGTCTTGGGATCGAGTCCTTCATCTGGGTCCCCACCGGGAGCCTGCTTCTCCCTCTGCCTGTGTCTCTGCCTCTCTCTGTGTCTCTCATGAATAAACAAATACAATATTTTTAAAAAATAAAGGATAAAGCAAATTTTCTGCCCTCCACACAACCACACTTCAACAGTAGAACAAGGACAGGATAACTACAATAAGCACCCCTGTTCACAAATGGGGGGAATCAGAGAGACACATGGTGAACACCTGTCCATAGCAATTCTAAGTATCACTGGGCAGACATTTTGGGGGCTCCTCCCGGGAATGACAAGGAAAGTTTCTTGATTATTTTCTGGTCCTGCTTCCTGGGCAAAGGTCTCCCCTCCAGTCACCCCCTGCAGCCTGGCTCTGACTTCTTTTTCATTATTCTCTGTAGCCACATTTGAAGTGGGCAATGATAGTATGTCCTCTTTGGGATGGGCAGCTTTCTCAGCCCACTTTGCATTTCACTCTTGGCTGAGTAGAGTCCCAAAGCCAGGTTCTTAAATAACCACCACCTGTTTTGTCCAGACTGGTAAGGACTTCTTTTGTCAAAAACATAGCTTCTCTTGTATCTTCTTCCTGTCAGCTCCAAATGGCAATAGCCACAGTTTCCTTTGAGACATAATTCTCAAGTTTATAATATTTCTTTGCTTTTTTTTTTTTTGTCCTCATATCTCTCTTTACTGGTTTAAATTCAATTCCCTGAGGCCATCAGTTTTCAATGAGAGAGCCATGTCCAGATGTTGTATTTCCCCTGAGCCATTTTGTACAAATGAAAAGATTTTTCGGACATTACACCATGAATGGGAATTTACTCAAAGACATTTTAATTCATTGACAGATTTTTAAAATGAGTGTGATGATCATACCCCTTCATTTGTCCCTTGATGCAAGGTTGAGTTTTAACTGGCCCCTGCTGCTTTAAATTTTCCTCATTTTAATGTTCTTGGGATGGAGTCTTGTTTCAGGCTTCAAATCCCCAAATTCTATTTTCTTGCATTCCTGTTTGAAAATGAGTAGTGTCTTTTTGTACTCATCTCTCTCTTGTATCAACCTGCATACAATAGTCATCAACAAACAACACAGGCTACTAAGAATACTGTCCCCATGGTCTTTTCCCCTGGAGGAAAACTCTTTAAAACTCATTAGGAGTAATATCTAAATCCCAAACTACTGCAGGCACAGTGTCCTTGCCACTTCACTACCTGGCCCTTAAGTCATTTGTTTTAGGTAATTGCTATAGCAGCAGCTGGCTTCTATGTACCCATTTTTGTATTATTCAGCATATGGGAGGTTATGCTATAGGAAAAACAATCCCAATATTTCAGTGGCCTGAAATAAATTTATTATTTTCCTCTCTTGCTACCTGTCCATTTCAGATCAATGGGGGGATACTTTATTTATCCTCACTTTTGGACTTGTGCTGATGGAATTTCTACCAACTAGAACACCACCAGTTGTCATGGAAGGTGAAGGGGAACATGAAAAGTCTACCCAAAAGGGGCCCCTTTCATTTTTGCTCTTATTTCACTGGCTGGAGCCGTCAGATGACCAACCCTAACTTCAAGTTAGGCAGAGAAATGAAATATTTCATGTCTCCAAAAGAGAAGCAGAAATATTGATCTTAGCACTAGTGACTCCACACCCACTTAGTAAAAATATAAGTGTGTATATACTCTCCTTCCAACACACACATGATTTATGTTGGATTTAGAGTCTCTAGGGACCTATTCCTACAGTAAATTAAGGGGAAAGGAACTTAATTCCCAAAGCTTCCATTTTCAAGTGGATGTCATTGGCATGGTCCATATATTATGGAGAAAACCTCTAAAATGGAGAGAAACATTCATAAGTAGTTACTGGAATGGGACAACCGAATGTGTGAATATTTTGTTTGGCAAATGTCATAGGAATGTATTTGTCCCTGCGTGGGTACTTCTCTTTTTCTAACCAAGTGGATCCTTTCCTAAGATCAAAAACCAAAAAAACAAAAACAAAAAAAAACAAAAAAAGATGATCACTAGCGAGCTCAACTGCCTTAAGACTTAAAAACAGATAGTGTGGAATACAATATGATCCAAGTCTAATTTTTCATTGGTTGTCTAGTTACTCAATAAATATTTGATTGATTGAGTAATTCCATGGCCTGGACAAATATTGTAGCCACAGAAGGGAACAACAATAAGCCAGATGACAAAAAAAAGTTTCCATTCCAAATCCATTTGGCCACAGGCACGCGGACTGGGTCATAAAGCTGGAAGTACTCCTCAAGGTTGTTGCTGGAACTGATAGCTAGGTGCTATTTATAAACTTTGGGAAGATCTTCTAGATAAAATATTTAAACATGCTTTTGGAAAGCAAATGTCTTTGTTCGCTTTGTTGTCCAAGCTCTCTTTTGTTAATTTCACTTAAAAAAAAAAAAAATGTTTCCCAAATTCTCAAAAGAGAAAAGTTCATTTTTTCATGTCACGAGGAGCAAAAACGTTTGCTCATGATTGAGAAAACTTGTGGGCATATAAACATGGTGCTTCCCTTAGCCCTAGACCTAGTGTTCTATAGTGACAAAATTGTAATATGACAGTAGAGAAAAGTATTACTTCAAGGAAAATACCAAGGCTATTCCTTCTCTTAAGAAATATACAAGCAGAGCATATATAATAAAGGCAATGGGGTAAAATGTTAGCCATGGCTCAGTTTTGGTCAAGTATATTATATTAGTTATCATGGGTAGGAGGATAAGCATGTAATTTATCATTCAAATGAGGACACATTTGAGAGTGAAATGGAACACAATTCAAAGGCATACCAGGAAAACAGGTAAAAACCAGGATAGTCCTGGGCCAACCAGAACCCAAGTCATTGGTGACCTTTAAAATACATTATTGAATAAATGATGTTGGGACACTCCAGCAATTGACAAAATAAAGTGAGAACACTATTTCAGAAATTCCAGATTGATCATATATTTATATATAAAAGATGAATAATAAAAGTACTACAAAAAACCATACAATTATTTTCTATTATAATCTTAGAAAAGAGAATGTCTTTATAACACAAAACCCCAAACAATCAGAAAATTTTACATGACAAAACCACCATAAGAAAAGTGAAAAGACAAATGATGCTCTGGAAATAATATTTGTAATTTATATCTCAGATAAAGAGCTAATTTTAGCATAATATATAAAGAGCTCCTACAAATCAATTTTTAAAATTCCATTAACTTCACAGAAAATGGGCAAAGTATAAAGAGACAATTCACAGAGAAGAAAATCAGATGAAAACTTATTCGATCTCAACCATAATAAGAGAAATGCAAAATAAAAATAGCCTAAGTTATGTTTTCTGTTACCTATCAGATTAATAGTAACAAAAAGTCTGAGCACATGCTTTGTTCTTGTGGAACTGAGAACATGACATGACAGCATGACTTGTATATTCTTCATTGTAGTATAAATTCTTCAAACTTGTAATAATTATTAAATATCCCTTAATCTTGCATTTTAAAGCTTGCTTTTAATATAATGTTTCAATTTTCTAGTCTTTGGTACATTTATATTTTAAAGTATAATAAGTAGCAAAATTTGCTAATTTCTTCCAGTTGAGCACATCTAATGACCAAAATCTTTACTTTCGAATCATTACCACCACTTGGTGATAGCATGTGCTAATTTCATGTTCATATTTTTTTGTGTGATAGATCAACTTTTTGAAAAATAATTTATAGCAGTGTAAGCTGTCTCACACAACAATTCTCTCATTTTTTCATATTTAGGCCTCTCCTCTATGCTCCCTCCCTAACAGGCATAGTAGAAGCCTAAATCTTCAGACAGCTTTATTAATGGTGACATCATCAATGGGAATCTCACTGGATTCTCCAAATGTCCCTAGGGCATGTATCCAGGAATCAGGGTGGGGTTTTATTGTTTGTTGTTGATGTTGTTTTGCCTCTCCTTTGATCTTTATTTATTTATTTTTTTTCTCCTTTGATCTTTAGAGTGAATCCAAGCTTTTAGCTCAGACTGTCATTAGCAGTCCACTAGATGTCTCTCTCACCTAAATCAGTAATAATCTAAAATCCAAATTCTACCTTTTAAAGACTGGACTTTGAAGGTACACCAGATTAGTTCCACAAAGCGAAGGATTAACCAGCATTTTACACACATGTACACTCGGGGGGTAGGAGATAGAGAGGAAGGCTTGCAGAAGTCTGGCAGGAAAGGACGTCTCCAAACAATTACAGAATGCCATGGGTTGGAATCTGAGATTATCTTTCGGTTTGTAGTTAAATGTTCCTGAATGAAGTGAGAGAGGATGACAAACAAAGATCTGGACGAAGAGCATACCTGCAAGCATACTTGCATTGCACAGCAGGTGCAAATGGCCTGAGGCACAGAAGGAGCCAGGGGTCAGTATTGAGGAAGCAGGGCATTGTAGGGCTTGGTAAGTGTGTAAATTTCATTCCTAAATTTCACTCCCAATGAGATGAGAAGCCCCTGGAAGAGTTTTTTTCTGTCTGTCTGTCTGCCTGTCTTTCTTTTTGAGGTATAATCAACACAACATTAGTTTCATGCTACAAATAATGATTTGATACTTGTATATATTGCAAAATAATCAGCACAAGTCCAGTTAACATCCATCACCAAATACGGTTACACATTTTGTTTTCTCATGAAGAGAACTTTCAAGATCCTCTCTCTCAGCTACTTCCCAATTTGCAATATGACACTATTAACTATAGTCACCATGCTCTGTGCTAGGTGATTTCTAATTTTCCATGGAAGAGCCCTCAAAATCTATTTGATTATAGAGAAACACCAGATACGCCCAAATTGAGAAAACTTTCTATAGAATAAATAGGCTGGGGGCATCTGGCCGGCTCCAGTTGGTAGAGCATGCAACTCTTGATCTCAGGGTTGTGTGTTCAAGCCCCATGTTGGGTATAGAGTTTACTTAAAAATAAAATCAAAGTTAAAAAATAGTAAGTAGGCTGTGTTCTTAGAAATGTCAATGTCATAAAAGACACAGAGCAGCTGGGAAAGCATTTGGAATCAAGGAGAATAAATGACAACTGAACACACAGCGTGGTCCTGGGCTGCATCCTGGACTGAATGCCCAGAGGTCATTCCTGAGACAATGGACAATATTGGAATACAAGTTAGAGATTAGATAAAACTATGGTTTGATATTAAATTCCTGAGGTTGATAACTGTGCTGTGGCTATGTAAGAAAATGTCTTGGTTTTAGAGTAAAGGGGTGTGTGGCTTGGGAGTCCCAAACCCAGTTAGCAAGTGGGGACCCAAGCAAACTGCTACCCTCACAAGCAAGTCTGTATGAAGGGGTGCAGTTACTTCACCACTGAACTGTCCACCAAAGGGCGTAGGGACCTCCGTAAGGGGACTTCACATCTAAAACAGTGATCCTGGGGTGCCTGGGTGGCTCAGTCGGTTAAGCATCCGACTATTGATCCCAGCTCAGGTCATGATCTCAGGGTCCTGGGATGGAGCCCGGAATCAGGCTCCAACCTGGGCGAGGAGCCTGTTTAGGAATCTCTCTCCCCCTCTCCTTCTGCCCCTTCTCCTGCCCCACCACTCATGCTCCCTCTCTCCCTCTGTCTCAAAACAAAAACAAAAACCCAAATTTATTTAAAAATACATAAAGTGTCATATTTCTGTTAATTGTTTAACTCCATCTCCAAAGCAGTTTCTGTGATATTATCCCTAGACAATCTTCAAAAGAATAAACTATCCACTTGGGAAGACTTAGAGTATCTTCTTCTCATCTAAGTAGACAACAGTCACCCTTTGATGGTGTGATAAAAACTAAAGGTAGGTATTAGACTGAAATTTCTCCAGAACTGACATCCCCAAGGGCACTGGTTTTCATTCAAGAAAATCGTCCCTATCGTTTAGACCTTGTGCTTTGTAAGCCTCAAAAATGTGACAAAGAATTAGGCTCTGAGTAAACAAGGGGCATAAATTGCATTTGTTTAGGGTCCGCCTTTTGGTTTGTTTGGCAAATATGACTGTCAGGAGACATGGAAAATACACCATGTGAGAAGGCGGTGTGGACCGGATGGCCATCCTTCAGCACCATTTTTAGGAGCACCTATTACAGTCAAGGTAGCATGTGAAGTCCTATGAACAAGATAGAGATGATTGAACCATGCAATCTGCTCCTAATTTTGTGCCTTTGTATCAGAGGACTTGGCTCAGATTTGGGGAGGCTCGGGAAAGAGACCGTGTTTCACCTTTTATTTTATTTAAAAATTTAAGGACTGGAGAGGAGTGGCATGCCTCCAGGGAAACAGCAGCCCTGCTGACCATGGGGCAGGCTGCACCTGCTCTTGGTTCTCCAAATGAAACCAGAGCAGCAAGCAGATGCAACCCCTGCACTTTAGAAGTTACGTGGGAAAGTGGAGCAAATCCAGAAAAAGATGATGATATGCTAAAGCAGTGCCAAAGGGCTTCTTATTAACAGACTTCTAGAAGGGCATCTTGGTTGGCTCAGTGGTTGAGTGTCTGCTTTGGGCTCAGGCTGTGATCCCAGGGTTCTGGGATCGAGTCCCATATCAGGTTCCCCTTGGGGAGCCTGCTTCTCCCTCTGCCTGTGTCTCTGCCTCTCTCTCTGTGTGTCTCTCATGAATAAATAAATAAAATCTTTAAAATAAATAAATAAATAAATAAATAAATAAATAAATAAATAAATAAAAGACGTTTAGAAAAATCAAGGTTATATTGTCCAGAGAGGATGGCATTTAATTACTATCTTCACGTATGTAAAAGAAGGGTTATTCCCCAGTTACTCTCCACCTTCAGTGGGATAGAAACAAGAAAGCTAGTTTAGATTTTTGAGAGGACTTTTTAAGCATTTGGATAAGTTGCTCTTGGAAAATCAAATTCAGCAATGAGCTACCATGGGTTCCCTGCCATGGATTCCCAAGAATATACAACTACTCACTTTGGCCACTTAGATATCTGCTTCTTGCCCAGGGTACAGGACAGCCTCCCTTTGAAAATGTGATAAAAATGGCAGTGGAAGCTTATGAACCCATCCCACCCAGCCTTCCCACTGGCCCACCACTGAGCTGGGGAGGGGGGTGTACTCTCAGGGTAGCCACTCTTCTCGCTCTTGGACTAAGGTATTCAAGGCTTCAATTAAAATGTAAATGTCACCTGATGGGGTGATGCATGGGGTTATCATCAGCCACCAACACCTCATCCCATTAAGTCACTGGTAAAGTTAGTGAGCCGCCTACTGGGGACCCTTAGTAAATAAGGAACAAAACAAGTAAGTTTTTCTTTTTAAAAAGATTTTATTTATTTATTCATGAGAGACACACAGAGAGAGGAAGAGACATAAGCAGAGGGAGAAGCAGGGTCCATGCAGGGAGCCCGCTGTGGTACTCGATCCCAGGATCCCGGGATCACGATCTGAGCCAAAGGCAGATGCTCAACCACTGAGCCACCCAGGTGCCCCAAAACAAGTAAGTTTTGATTATAGAGCAGGAATTGGGAAAACTCTGGAGCCTGAGAAAATATGGATAAGACAAGGATGTTTTGATGGTAGAAAAGGAACCTGGGGGAACTTTAGAATTTGGGGGGGTGGGTGGCCACCTTGACTGACCTGAGGCATTCATAGGAGAGACTGAGTATATGGGGGTGTCTTCTACTCTTTGTCTTTTCATCCTGCCTCCCTCCCTTCTTCTCCTCTCCCCCCTCGCCCCTCTCCTCTCTCCCCTCCTTCCTTTTGCAATTATTTCTGCAATTATCAGGAGGCACTATGCTAGATGTTAGAGGCATCATCCTTGGTTTTGAATGCCTTGTATACATATTAATGCCATTTAATTTCCCACGGGGAAATGCTATTCTTCATGCCCCACACAGAATTAAGCTGATGATTTAACCTGCTTTGTTCACTAGGACTCAATACTGGAGTAAAGAGCACATGGCAGGACAAGCCTTGTCTCTGAGGGCTGCACACCAGTGGCAGCACAGACTGGCAACATCCTTCAGAGTCCTGTATCTTAGAAACACAGCACATGAGGGACGCCTGGGTGGCTCAGTGGTTGAGCATCTGCCTTGGGCCCAGGGTGTGATCCTGAAGTTCCAGGATTGAGTCCCGCATTGGGCTCCCTGCAGGGAGCCTGCTTCTCCCTCTGCCTGTGCCTCTGCCTCTCTCTGTGTGTCCCTCATGAATAAATAACTAAAATCCTTAAAAAAAAAAAGAAAAAAGAAAAAACTCCCTGTGGGTGTGTTTAACTCAGAAAGTTTATCTCATTTAACCATTTGATTTTGTACGTGTTTCCCCCCCCAAAATCAAGTTTAATGCGAGAGCATGAAACTTAAAATATTAAAATCACTTTAGTAAGTATTAGAAGCAATATTCTAAATGATACATAGCAAAACATAAAGGATAAGTCACCATATTTACCACTTGAATGTTTTCCTCCCTAATTCCTATTTATTACAATTTGTTCATTCCACACATTTTGGCTTTGGGCTGGGCACGGAGCATAGAGTGCAAATACAATTACTGCCAAAGCCTAGCTCTGCTGTCCTCCAGGAGCATTTCTCTCCTGAGCTTAAACAACACCAGACCCCGGAGACAAATGGGTTGTTTTCTAAAGGTTTGAGTATAAAGTTGGCTATTGGAAACTCACCCCCTAATTTTTGCCGCGAATAATGATGCCAGGGGCAGGTAGATTGCAGTACTGCCAACAGATGGGATGTATACACTCCCAGTCCTGGAGAATCTGCCTCAAATCCCTCAGACTATGATGAGAACATCAGTTTTCAGGACAGTGTGGGACTCAGGAGAGGAGGAACACATGTGTCACTAAGGCAGAAAACCCAGAGCACAACAAATAGTTTCCATTCCTCCCCTGGCACAAGAGAAGGCATCTCCAAAAAGCAAACAGTCCTCATATGTTCCCACTTGTGGATCAAAAAGCAGCTGAGCCCAGGGAAGGGGAGAAGTGTGAGATCATTCAAAAATGTGTGTTTACTGCTCTCGGACGTAAAGTCACCAAGCTCTCATGCAAGTACCTGGCACTTGGCTCCAAACAGGTATAGCAAATGCAAGCTTTGGGGGATTCGGGCCATGCTGGGTGTGTGCCCTTAATGACTTCCCTCAGGGACTGGCCCCGCACACCTTGGTGTGTGTGGTCATTGTCCACTAACTTACTGCTCTTTCCTCAGCTGCACTTCTTCAGTGCACTGACTGAAGGATGGAGAAACCTTGCTGAGTCTTCACCAGCATTTTCCTGGATGCCCCCAGGCAGTTTAATTATGTCTTCCCCCTTCTATGGGTCAAGCTGGGAGCTGGAACTGGTTGGGATACTTCCTCTTGCATATCTTCCTGACTCCTCCCCTCCAACCTGCTTCCAGCACATTCACCTACCCACACTTGGGGGGATTTGCCCCTGCTCACTGCATGCCAATCTTGTCCCTATGTACCACCATTGAGTACCTCTGACACCCCCCACTTGTCCATGTGTTTCCTTCCCCCATGAGATAACGTGCACATTGAGGGCTGGGGCTGAGTCTTACTTACCTTTGGTGTTGCAGTCACACGGAGCAGCACTCAGACAACGTTTGATAACTGAGTGAAGACATCTACTAGCAAGGTTGGCTTCCCCAGTAGAGGAGGGCGTCACAGCACTAGTTTCAGCTCCAGCTTGCTCCCCTGACAAATTGCCAACTTATGTTGGCAATGCCTATGATTTCACATAGATTTATACTCCTTTTTTTCTCTACCTCTCAAACACAAAGAATTGTATGACATTGTTCTTGATATAGAATATCTTCTCAAAAATTTCAGAATTATTGTACTGGGTTTATAACAGAATTTCAAAAGTAGATTTTTAAAAAAGATTTGATTTATTTATTTGAGAGAGGGGTGCCTGAGTGGCTCAGTTGGTTAAGCATCCAAGTTCAGCTGGGGTAGTATTCTCAGGGTCCTGGGATCTAACCCTGTATTGGGCTCTCTGCTCTATAGGGAGCCGGCTTCTCCCTCTCCCCTACCCCTGCTCATGCTCTCTGGCTATCTCTCTCTCTAAAATGGATGAATTGAAATCTTTAAAAACTATATAAAAATTCGAAAAATTTATTTGAGAAGCAGGCGCCCTACTGAATGTGGAGCCCAATGGGGGAGGGGCTTGATCCCAGGACCCCTAGCTCATCACCCCAGCTGAAGTCAGATGCTTAACCGACCTAGCCACCTAGGTACCCCTAGAGATAGATTTAAAGAAAAATTGGAAGGGCTTAAAAGAGATAAAAATTGATTTCTCCACAAACTTTGGAGCACCATTCTAAATAGTATTCAGTAAATAACAATCTTCTTAAAATTTAAGTTCCAAAGCCAATGTTAATAGGCATTCTATTCTTCTTTTATTTTTCTGGCTAAAGAGTGTTATCTATACTGAATTTGCATATTACTTGCTATAGTGCCACAATACTACAGTATTCAGTGTCAATTATATGTTTATTAATCATATAAACTATATAAGACTTTGCATTATTTTAATGCATTATTATATGCATTTACTTTGTTATTTTTCCTGAAATGGACCTTTCTCTTTGTGCTAAATAAATAGTCTTGGACCAAGAAATTCAAGATGAATTGTGGAAAAGCTATATTAGATATGATTATTGTACATAACAACGTGTCAGGATTGGACTAAACTTTATATTAAAACATATTAATGAAATACCTCATGTAACTAATGTTTTATAAATGTCTCTAACATGTAGCCCTTTATCATTTTGGCAATACTGAATTCAGATAAAGACTTCTTTATACTGGATGTGGAGAAAAATAGCCCTCATGCACTGTTGGTGGGAATGCAAACTGGTGCAGATACTGTGGAAAATAATATGATGGTTCCTCAAAAAGTTAAAAATAGAACTATCCTATGATCCAGAAATCACACTACTGGGTATTTATGCCAAAAATACAAAAACACTAATTCAGCCAGCACCTGGCTGTACCAATCAGTACAGCATGCAACTCTTGATCTTGGGATTTTAAGTTCAAGCCCCACATTTGGTGTAGAGATTGCTTAAAAATAAAATCTTAAAAAAAACCCCACTAATCCAAAAGGATTTTTATTTTTTTATTTTTTAATTTTTTAAAATTGTATTTATTATCAGAGAGAGAGAAACAGAACATGAGAGACTCCTAACTCTGGGAAACGAACAAGGGGTGGTGGAAAGGGAGGTGGGCGGGGGGTGGAGGTGACTGGGTGACAGGAACTGAGGGGGCACTTGATGGGATGAGCACTGGGTGTTATGCTATATGTTGGCAAATTGAACTCCAATTAAAAAAATAAAATAAATAAAATAAAAATAAATTTTATTTATTCATGAGAGACACGGGGAGAGAGAGAGAGAGAGAGAGAGAGAGGCAGAGACACAGGCAAAGAGAGAAGCAGGCTCCATGCAGGGAGCCCTATGCGGGACTCGATCCCAGGACTCCAGGATCACGCCCTGGGCCGAAGGCAGGCACTAAACTGCTGAGCCACCCAGGGATGCCCCCTAAAGGATTTTTAAAAAGGATATTTTCCCTCCTCTGTTTATAGCAGCATTATTTACAATAGCTAAATTATGGAAGAAGCCCAAGTGTCCATCAATTGATGAATGGTGTGATAAAGATGTGATATATGATATACATGATAAATAATGGATGATATATATGACATATATATGATATATAATGGAATATTATTCAGCCATAACAAGAATAAAATCTTGCCATTTGCAACAACATGGATGGAGCTAAAGAGTAAATGCTAAGTGAAATAAGTCAGTGAGAGAAAGACAAATGCCATATGATCTCAATCATATGTGGAATTTAAGAAACAAAACACAGAAATGGAAAAAAGAGAGAGAGACAAACCAAGAAACAGACTCTTGACTATAGAGAACAAACTAATGATTATCAGAAGGGTGGAGGGAATGGGTGAAATAGGTGATGGGGATTAAGGGGAGCACTCGTGGTGATGAGCACCCAGTGATGTACGGAAGTGTTATGAATCACTACGTTGAATCATTGTACACCTGAGACTAAACATAACACTATGTTAGCTACCCTGGAATCAAAAAAACAAAACAAACAAAAAACCCAAATAAGTAAATAAATAAATACATAAATAAATAATCTCAAATCTGATTTTCCATACACCTTCCAAAAAAAGTTATTCTGTAAAAACAACACATTTTTTTATCTTGAAAAAAAAAAAGATTCCTATATGCTTTCATAATCATCAGTATGTGCTCATACTTAGATAAGTTCAGGAAGAATTTATGGTTTAGAAAAAAACAGCCTTTGCAGCAGTTCCTATAGGTGAATGGGGTAGTGTAGACAGATCCCACAGGTAGGAATGATTAGGAAACAGATATAGAGAAAATGAGCAATGTAATAATTTCTCTGCAGCCCTGGAATAATCTGATAGATAAATTGTGAAGCCGGTGATACGGAGACAACGAGAAGATCAGTCACACATCTTCCATCTCTTTGAAATGTGCATGTCAATTCTGATTTGTGCTGAACGAAAGGCTGTATCTTATGCCTATTTTTTTTTTCAGAATGAATATGAGAGAAATTCATCACACAGCATGGAGATTGCACTCAAATGGTTGGTGGAGAGGTGAATGCCTCCCCAGCGACATGGGGAGCTAGTCTTCCAGCTCCCCCTCCCCCCGCCCCACTTGCCATGTAGGAGCTTAGTGCTTATGCACTAGGCTGATGTGTAACAAATAAAGCAGAAGGGGACTTCCGTTTTGTCCCCCTCCTCACGACTTGGGGTTATCAGGCACTTCAGTAGTAAAACTAATATGTGTTTGTAAAATACATATAAGGTACCTATTTCTTCATTTTCCAAGTTTTCTACCAGAAGCGTGTGTTATTTTTATAATTAGAAAAAACTCTTACAAAGAAATGAGGGGAAGGGGTGTAGGGAGGCAGTTTTCCTCCAAACACCTGAAGCCATGATGAAGAAGAAGGAACCACAGTTCATCACGGTGGAGGCTGGTGGAGGATGGAATATGCTCAAGTTGAAACCAGAGAGGTGGGACGCCTGGGTGGGTCAGCGGTTGAGCATCTGCCTTTGGCTCAGGTTGTGATCCCGGGGTCCTGGGATCGAGTCCCCCATCGGGCTCCCTGCAGGGAGTCTGCTTCTCCCTCTGCCTGTGTCTCGGCCTCTCTCTGTGTATCTCTCATGAATAAATAAAAAAATCTTTAAAAAAAACCCAACACAACAAACTGGAGAGGTTTCAATTAGGGAGGCACATGGCATACTGCTGTGGGGGAAGAGCTCCCAGGCTGATGAAGATCTTTCTCCTCTGCAATTGAAACCCCTTATGCTTCATCCTTCAGCTATTATGTCTTATTCTGAGGGCATCAAAGATGAAAAACAATTGGCTCATTTCCTCACCTAACTTCTTCTTTTTTTTTTTTCCTCACCTAACTTCTAAAATGGACCTGCACAGTTCTCTTTGAGAAGGCATGGCATGCTCCTTCAGGAAATGGAGGGTTCTGACCATCCTGCAGACCCTCCAGTGGGGTGGGGGGGTTGGTTGGCTTGGTTGGAGTGGGCTCTTTGGGAGATAGATCAAAAAATATGATGAGATCAGGAACCTTCATTTTCTCATCAGAAAAAAGACAAGGGGTCCAGCAGATGCATCTGTCCCCCTCAGGTCACCACATCACCATTGTCTTGGGAGCAACTGGCTACAGAGCGCAGCTTCTGTATGTGGGTAGGTTTGAAGACTTATGAGATCGGGAGCAGTTGGGTACATGGAGAAGGTGGGAAAGACAGCCTGAGAGAGAGAAAGTTAACAAGGTAGACTGAGAAATGTGGTCGCAGGACAACTCAGAGAATGGCCACTTCAGCCTTTCATTCCCACTGGCTTCCCATGCCCTATTCCCACTTCTCCTGAGGTCCACCTACGCTCCTGTCCTTGTCTATGAAGTACCCTGTCCTCTTAGCTTCTGTTCCTTTTTCATTTGTCACCAGCTAGCTAAAGGGGATTACCTACAACCAAAAAGATACCGAAGAGAGTTTTGCACACATCTTTTTGGTTTGCCTCTGCTTTAGGTGCTTTTATCCTGAAAAAAGAAGTTTTTTAACTCGAATAAAGCCAAAACTAGCTCTCATTTCCTTTACAATGTTTAATGTTGATTTTAGTCTTCAAATAGCCATTTGCACCTCGAGATTATATAAAAACTGTAATTTTTGTTGGTTTTTTTTTTCATTTGTTTTCCTTTGTTATTTCTTTGTATTTTCCTTTGGTTCTTGTGTGGTTTTATTTAAACATCAAAACTTCAGATCAGGCTGGGACTTATTTTAGAACAAGGTGTGTGGTATAAGAACGGTATCAACCTTTGCTTTTTTTCAATGGTTGTAGAAAAAGAAGCTCGAGTTTGGGCAAAGGTCCTGGGAATGCTGTTTTCTACCTAGCTTCATCCGGATGCCTTTATAATGGAGCTTCTGATTTCTAAAAACCTGGAATCTATACATTTCTTCTGAAGTTGGCCTTTTGCTCTTGGCTTGTTCTAGTTTCATGAATTCTTGGACACGAACAAAAAAGAGATAGTGATTGATTTCCTTCTGAGAGTTTGTGCCACGAATATTGGTACCCTGGGAAAGGAACCTATAGCCTTCCTATCTCTGATCTATCCATCTATCTCTATAAATGTCTCCCAGTCTCTCAGGCCTGAAATAAACTCACTGTAATCAGTCTATCCCCCCCCCCATCCCCACTGCCTTACTATATTCCTGGCATACAGTACAAGAAAGCCTGCTTCTCTAGAGAATAACTAAACCAAAGACACTGTGTTCCATTTTTATGATGAGACACATATTTCCCAACAAGAGACAAATCCTTCATTTCAAAGGATTGAAGGGATAATACTTATAAAACATTCCAGCTGGTTGAACGAAGGGCACTGACAAGAGTCGGCTCCAACTTTTAGTTGGCTCTGAACCCACAGCATGCTCATTTGATTGTGAATTGGATTAGTTTTTGCTCATTTGATGCTCTTGCCTCTCATTATTTTGCTCTAAATAGAGGGTAATGTGTCAGCGGCCTTGTTGGCCCACAGTTCAATCTGCCGCACATGAGGTGCACACTTGCATTGAAGACAACCCTGTCCTTACAGACATGTTTTCAATGCTTAGGTGTGCAAAATAGTGGGCTGTGTCTGTGCCACTTCATCTCTTAAATGATGAATCTGACTCCCATAGGGCTATGTCTCTGGGACTGCTATGCCTCAGCTACTCTCATTTAGCTCTCTTTCTACACCTTTTGTGTGTGGTTCTCTCCTTCTGCCTCCTTCCCCTGGCTCCTTTAACTGACCACAGTAGGGGATGCACATGCATTTCACACTTTCCTATTGCATTTATAATTATGAAATACGGGACGCCTGGCTGGCTTAGCGGTTGAGCACCTGCCTTCAGCTCAGTGTGTGATTCTGGGGTCCCGGGATGGAGTCCCACATCAGGCTCTACACAGGGAGCCTGCATCTCCCTCTGCCTATGTCTCTGCCTATCTGTCTCTCTGTGTCTCTCATGAATAAATAAAGTCTTTAAAAAGGTAATAATAATTACAAAATAGTGCTCCTTGTAAACTTTATAAAATTTGAAATGCAGATATGTAAAATATTCTTAATTTCTCAACTGAAAGGATAACTCAAGTTGTTTAAACTGATATGACCCAAGCTGGCAGAGGGTTGACATGTTTCTTATTTTACTTTATTCTTATTTTCTTTATTCTAAAACTGTGGATGATGGATGGGTCCTGGACAAAGAAAATAAATACCTCCTATTCTATTCTTCCTGCTTCCCATGGAAGACTGGCATGATCCTCCTCTTTCCTGTCCTCCCTCCCCATCTGCTGCTCTGCTCCCACCTGTCCTCCCATTCACCACCAACTGCCCAGCCTTTGTTTTCTTTATCTTCAGTAGGACCACAATATTCATTGCAGTCAGCTCCCATTTCTACTGTCACCTTGGCAGCCTCACTCCCACTAGATGGCGCTAATTTTGACCAGACTGCCTGTCTTGCCTCCTACCTGCACGGTTCGGATTCAAACTGGGCACTGTTCACAGTATACATACACTCTTCCAAAGCAGACTGTTGAGGCCAGTTGGTATGCCAAACCTTTCCCAGGCCTGTGCTCATTCCAGGAAATCACGACCAAGATCTCAAGTACTCACAGCCAAGACAGTGGCAGGTATAGTTGGTAATAGTTTCCCTTGTTCATTGATATCTTTGGATTTGTTGGTTGCAGAATGTGCCACCGATGCTAGAATAAAACAAAACAAAACAAAATGCCACACATTTAATTTTTTTCTGTTAAAAAATATTATAAAAGTTTTGTTGAAGTTTTTGCAAAGCGCAAAAAAATGTTGAGAAATCTGTAATGAAGAGAAGAGCAGGATGACCAGAAATTTTAGACCAAAGGGGCTGTAGAAGAGAGAGAGAGTAGAAACATAAGGATGGAATCTAGGCTGTAATTTGAACTCCTCACTAATTATATGGCCCTACTGCTGATATGCCTGTGTTTTTTTTTTCTTTTTCATTTTTAAAAAATTTCTGCAAAACATTTCTTTAAAGTTTGATTTTTAAAAAGTTTGTGTCAGGGTGCCTGGGTGGCTTAGTTGGTTAAGCGTCTGGCTCTTGATCTCAGCTCAGGTGTTGATCTCAGGGTCTTGAGTTCAAGCCCTAATTGGGCTCAATGCTGGGTGTGGACCATACTTAAAAAAGAAAAAAAAAAGTTTGTGTTGTTTCTGCAGGTTAAAAATGTCCTCAAATATATACAAATTCTAATAGCAATAAGAAACCAAAAAAGAAAAGGAGATTGTGGAAGTAACCAGTTAAACGAAAACATCTCAGGGTGAGCTGCAGAGCCCTGTGAACTCCCAAGGAGGACAGAAGTCACTAAGGAAGCTGAAGAACAATACTAAAGTGGCAGACAACCACAATGGCATAACATAACCATTAGATGATGCATTTGCTTTTGATTTCATAAAGTAAGTTTTATAAACTGTTAGGGCTCTGTAGCGCTTAATAATTGACTAAAATTAGACATTTGGTAAATATTTGTTGAGTAAATAAAAAAAAACCTTCAATAATTGATCATTTTTGCCAAATTTAAAACTCATGATTCTGGCCCAGTTTGGAGATTGTTTAGATTGGAGTTCTACATAAAAAATAAAAGCCATGAGGGTGGATGGACTGTATTATAGATGGTTGTGAAAGCTAAATGGAATAGTTTAGCATTTCTAGGGTTGCCAGTGGGACCTACAGTTGTGTAAATGCACAAAACTAACCTCACGAACTTGACTAGACCCCTTGAGGATGGGGCTTATAAGGAACCAAGGTATGTACAAAACAGGTGCTTAAGCCATTGTGGCAGAAGAGATGTTAAAGCCAGTGATGAAAGGGGATTGGTCTGATTGTGATGTTGTTCAAAATGTATCAAGAGAGGAGATGGTGGATGAGGCAGACCAGGTGGCATGATGGTCCCAGTGTGGGATAAGGAGATATGCTGGCAATAGGAACGGACACGTGGATTTAAGATAGAATGGGGAGTTAATAAGATTTGGTGACTGGCTCCACATGAGTGAGAGTCTTTCCCCAAATAGGTGCTGGTGCCCAGGTAGGGAGGTAAGGCGGTGGGGAGCAGTGGTTAGGTGCTCGGTCTTTAAATCCAAACAAACCAAGGTTTGAATTCCACATCCACCACTTGCTAGTTGTATGACCTTGGGCAGGATGTTTAATCTCTCCAAGCCCAATTCCTTCTTCTATAAAACAGCTGAATTGTGAGAAGTAAATGAAATAATGCACATAAAGTACTTCTAGTACCTGGAAGAAAATATATGTCAGCTATGGTCATTTTCCCTTTGTTTCACTACTCATCAAAGATTTTCCAGAAGTAAGATGGTGTTTCATTTTCCCATGGCAAAATGACCATTAGTTTTCCAAATAGTCCAAGCCAAAAAGAATGTAACAGTGTGTTTCGGTGGTTACCATGGTCACGGTCACTGGTCGTGAAACTTCTCATACAGATAAATCAGGCTGACCTTAGCTGACATAGTAATCACTATTGACAAGAAGGAAACCAGGTTCGTGTCACAGCATGATTTATTTGCCCTTAGTGGGAGACAATCACTGCCAAATTACTTTCTTTTTGGAAACTATAATTGGAAATCTTAAATTCATCTCCTCATATTCAGTGCAAAACAAAAAAGTTTGATAGTAAAACAATCATTTGGGGTTAAAGTTGATCAACGTTGTTATTGTTATCAGGAATCCTGGTGGATGCGTACTGCATCACATTATATTTTCAAGAGTATAAGTTAATACCTACACTGGCATTTCTGTAAAAGTCTTTCACTACTCACACCACTAACCAAAGTCCATGCTTTTCTTTGTGTCTGAACACCACCAATACCACCTACAATCACACACCCGCACACACACACATACACACACACACAGACAGTCACAACTCCTGTTGTGAAAAATATAACTCAATCCTTTTCTGAAATTTTGCCTCCTGGTTTTGATTAACTGAAAAGGGTCAAGACAAAGTTTTGATAAATGGCAGGAGGCAGATCGTGCAGAAACGTGCAATTCTGGCCAAGGAATGTCCTCAGTTTGAGAACAGAAGATAAGAAACAGGAAATGAAAAAGAAAATAAAAATCTCCCCCAATTGTAAAGTGTATTAATGGTCAATAACCTTCTGGAGATTATTTCTCTTTAAGCATCCGGAAATAGGCTCTTGGTGACTTCCTGGCTAGTTGAACGTTACTTTTTATGAGATACAAGACCAAGATCCACTCAAATTTAGAACAAAATGAAATGAGCCACATTTTCCAATTGAGTATTAGTCCTCTTTCTTCTCTCCTTTATTTCTTTTGTTATTCTCCTTAAATTAATAGAGACTACATCTTCTCAAAATACAATTTTGTCAATTACATTTTCTTTTATTTGTTTATGCATTTATTCATTCAACAAACATCTATTTAAAAATGCATAGTATATTTCAAATGACTGAAGCACAGTTTTATTTTTCTCTGTTCTCCTTATGAGATGACTAAGGAATATATAAGAAGCCCATGGATCCTGTGGCTGTCCTGTTTCAGAGTCAGTTTGGATAAATCTGACTGATTTGTCTAGGGGCAGATGTCAATAGGCCTATTAGGGCTCAGATCTGATATCACATCCTTCAATCAGCTTAATCAGTAACATATTGACATTTTGATCTTCATTTGTTTGCCTCCTATGTTTCATTTCTCATTTGGTTACAAATCTTGGTGGAGATGCTTCTTGAACTTTCAAATCCCAATGTCTTGGTGCTTTACTAGGAAATAGGCACAGGTACAAGGGTTGACCTTGTTGATTGAAAAAAAAAAGTGAGGAATGTTCTGAAAAAGACAGGCAGTCAATTGCTTTTTTTTCCTTCTAAGTAAGCTCCATGTAGAGCATGAAACTCAATGTGGGTGCAAGGTATGAAGCCCAATGGGGGGCTTGAACTCATGACCCTGAGATCAAGACCTGAGCTGAGATCAAGAGTCAGAGGCTTAACCAACTGAGCCACCCAATTGCCTGAGGAAGTTAATTCTTTTAGTAATCTTTGCAACTCGTCTTAACCTACAGAGGCACAGCTTGACCTGGCATTCCAAGGAGGTTAGGATAGGGATTAGTTCATCAAAAAAGAGGAGGGTTTTTTGTTTTGCTTTGTTTTAATCAATTTATTTATTTGAGGGGGGCAGAGGGAGCAAGAGAATCTCAAGCAGACTTCGCATCATTTGTAGAGCCTGACTCAGGGTTTGATTCCATGACCTTGAGATCATGACCTGAGCTGAAATTGAGAGTCAAATGCTTAACTCACTGACCCAGGCACCCCCCAAAATGAGTTTTTGAGCCCAAAGAGGGTTCAGCGAAAAACAAGCAGAGTAGCAGTATGTGATATTTTAGACAATATTCTTCCAAGAAAGTATATTAAGGTTTATTTTCCACTATGGGGTGAGATTTACAGGCATGCTTTGCCTATGTGAAAAAGACCTGAAATTGCCTATCTTCATTAGTAGGGGTGTACTTGGCCTAGTTAAGGGATACATCTAAAGCCACATTCTCCAATCAGTATTATCAGAAATAAAGGTCTTATTTTGATATCTGTTTATATGTCTCAATTGGTTTCAAGCTCAGTGGGGGAATAAAAGAATATTATTTATTGATTCTCTTGCTCCATTCCTAATAATTGAGACATCCAAATGGATACACCAGGAGTCTATCATTTATAATAAAAAGGATTCACTGTAGGTTGAAAAACCCATCCCATCATAGAGTTCCCAATCGTCTTCTTAGTGCTTCTCTAGCTATGAAAGAACAGGTGAAGGTCACTAGAAATGTGAGGAGAATATCTAATATGAAAGGACAAAGATCAAACAAAACAAATAAAGGAACTTAGAGAAAGAAAGGTAATGCAGGAATGGAAAACATTTTTAAAAATCATTAAAATGCACAAAGACAAAAGAGGAGATGTTGCATGAACAAAAATAGGAAGGTATAGAAAAAGAAATTTTGACGGGCACCTGAGTGGCTCAGTGGTTGGTCATCTGCCTTTGGTGTAGGTGGTGATCCTGGGGTCCCATGATTGAGTCCACCATTAGGCTCCTTGCTCGATGGGGAGCCTGCTTCTCCCTCTGTCTATGTCTCTGCCTCACTCTCTCTCTGTTTCTCATTAATAAGTAAATAAAATCTTTAAGAAAAAAAGGAAAAGAGCTTTTGAAATAACAACATCCCCACCCCAAAAAGCTCTTATAAATTAAAACTATTGGGCAAAAATGAAAAATTCCACAAAAGTGTTGGAAAAGAGGCTGAAAAAGCCTCCCAGAAAAAAAAAAGAACGTGAAGCTGAATAAGTGGAAAATAGGAGAGAGAAGATGAAGAGTTTAGATCAATCTAGGAGATCCAATATCTCAATCATAGGGAATCTTGAAACAGAGAATAGGAAAAAATGCAGAGGAGAAACATATCAAAGAATGAATTGAAGGAAATTCCCCAGAACTGAAGGACATGAGTTTACCAATTGAAAGAACCTACTGAGTGACTTGACCAATAAATTAAACAAAACAAAACAAAACAACCCACACATCAGGGAGATCATTGTGAAATTTTAGAACCCTGAGTGCAAAAAATTAGATCCTAAGAGCATCTAGAGAGAGGAACACACACACACACACACACACACACACATACACACACCCCTCATATAAAAGACTCACACTGCAGCATGAACTATTGCCACCTGTAAATTATAAGCTGGAAGCAAATCTTTAATTAAGCAGTCCTCCTCGTTTGAGGTTGACTTTTGGATCTTGGATACCAGGAGGATCTCCCATAGCTGCTGAGAACTGGGATCTTCCATACCTGGGTGGCTCAGTATTTGGACATCTGCCTTTGGCTCAGGGCATGATCCTGGGCTCCTAGGATTGAGTCCCACATCAGGCTCTCTGCAGGGAGCCCACTTATCCCTCTGCCTATGTCTCTGCCTCTCTCTGTGTGTCTCTCATGAATAAATAAATAAGGTCTTTTAAAAAATAAAAATAAAAGACTGAGAACTGAACTTATATTTGGCTTCACAAAATGACTCTGGAAACTAACAGAAGAAATTCCTTCAGAACTATGAAAAATAATGATTTCCAACTAAGAATTTTATACCCTGTTAAAATGTCAATCAAGACCAAAAAAAATGTCAATCAAGGATGAGAATAGAATGAATACATTTTCATATATGCAAAGTCTCAATACATTTACCTCCCGCTCATTTCTCAAGTGTGGATTCCATCAAAATGATTGAATAAACCAAGAAAGAAGATGACATGGGATCCAGAAAATGAAATGAGCCAAGGAAGGAGATTAAGGCAATCCTAACAGTGATGGTAAAGGGAGATCCTAGGATAAAAGCTTTATTGCAGATCTTGAGAGAAACCAATCCAGACTATAGTAATAGTTTGAAGGGCTGAGAAGGGATGTTTCAAACAACAACAACAACAACAAAAGGAGAAAATGAACAAAGAAATTGAGAGATGTGTTTGAAATTACTGAAAAATGTGTTCTGCTGGCATGGAGTTTGGGGATAGATTAACGATATAAAAAAAAACCCCAGCAAATGAAAAAAAAAATTAGACAATTCTCATCTCCAAGGAAAATAGAAAGCTGTACCAAAAGTATATTACATGGCTCTTTTGTGTATGTAAATGTTGATTTAACCAAAACCTATGACATATTTATAGTGGTAAGCATAAGGGGGTGCAGAGAAGAAATGTTAAAGAGAAGAAATAATTTATCAGCAATAAATCTTCATCTTCCAAATAATGAAATCACTAGAGAATATCTAAAAAATATTGCACATAAAGCAGTAATATAAAAATACATTATATATAAGAAACATGAGGATAAATACTAAGAAAAATAGGTGAATTCAGTGAAAATGCTTTTACCTAAAGACTGAAAAATCAAGATTGGGAAGGGATGGGACAGGGGTATGCTAGTTTTCATTTTAAGCAATGTAACTCTTTGACTTTTAAAACTGTGCATGTGCATACATTTTTAAAAATATAGATGAAATGAAAAGTCTACATTCCTGGATTAAAGAATAAATTGCTTTCCAAGAGATTGGTTTTCATCCAATTTATCAAGATAAATCCCTATATACTCTCCCTATATACTTCTTCCTCTAAAACTGATTAAAACTGCTTACTAAGAAATGAATAAAAGTGGGGCTCATTTCATTCACTCATTTATGCAACTCAGATATTTGTGGAGAGTTTACTGTTTGGGTCATCTGGCACACAACAGTGAACAAAATTGGAAAAGGTCCTATCTTTACAGAGTTCACATTCTCATAGGAGAGAGAGCATAGATAGCTTGCCTATGCTAATGGGAGGGAAAACAGAATATGAAGGGGCAGATGCTGCTGGGGGGAATGTGGTGCCAGATAAACATGAAGCTCTTTTCCAGTTGCTTCCTCAGATTCAAAAAGTAGGAAGCAGGGTGCCTGGGTGGCTCAGTCTGTTGAGTGAGGGACTCGACTTCAGCTCAGGTCATGATCTCAGGGTTGTGAGATTGAGATGCCCCTCTGCCTCATGCTGAGCCTGCAGTCTGATTGGGATTCTCTCTCTCCTTCTCCCTCTGCTCCCTTCCCTACTACCCACGCATTACTCTTGCTCTCTCTCTAGAAAAATAAAAATTAAAAAAAGTATGAAGCAAGGTTGTTAGCTAAGACTTCAGATATCTGAGGGAGCTCTGAAGTTTTGAAGGGAGAGCAGAAGGTGTGAAGTAGTCACCAGGAGAAGAGTGTGAACAGACTAGGGGGAGATAGCAAACTTGGTGGTCAGTATGTAAGGCCCAGTGTTTTTCATGACCATTGCCTTGTCCCTCCATCAAACACCACTTGGTATGCTTGTGACCTGTTTGAGTATCAACAAGGAAGCCCTGGTCCAACAGGAGGAAAAAAATAAATCCAATTTGAAACAGTATGCAAATATCTGTGATTTTATCAGGAGACACACAACAGAACTGAGACACTTTCACTAACAACCATTTCAAGTCAGCTGTTATAAAGGAAGCAAGGACACAACTCAATGAAGCTTTGTGAATTTTTCTTATTAAGAGCACTAGGCAGAGGGCAGCCCCGGTGGCAGAGCAGTTTAGTGCCGCCTGCAGCCCGGGGTGTGATCCTGGAGACCCGGGATTGAGTCCCACGTCGGGCTCCCTGCATGGAGCCTGCTTCTCTCTCTGCCTGTGTCTCTGCCTCTCTTTTGCTCTCTCTGAATAAATAAATAAATAAATCTTAAAAAAAAAAAAAGAGCACTAGGCAGAGAGAGAGAGAAAGAAGGAAGGAAGAGAGGAAACTATACAGAATATCAGCTAATTGGAATATAGGATAAAATAGGAAAATCACCATTTTTGCAGCTCCTTGTATTGATTCAGGCAAAGATCCACAATGGACAATAAAACTATTAGGTATAAGATTCCCAGAGAGACCATCATTCACGCAGACTCAAAGTACCACTCGTACGCTAACTATAAGGGAAAATATGTCTTAACTTAGATTTGGTAGATATCATCTTAGGAAAGTGATCAACTGAGCATCATGTTTCTGGACCTCCTGATGCGACATGGAAAGAAATATACAGTATCACCAGTGTGGCATTCTTGGCAAAAATGTTTAACTAGAATGTAATCATAAGGAAACAATCAGACAATTTCAGAATACAGGCCATTGTACAAGACCAGTTGGCCTGGGTCCTACGCAAAAGTCAATGTCATGAAAGAGAAGAGAAAGTGAGAAGCCTGTTCTTGATTAGAAGGAGACTCCAGAGATTGGACATCAATACCATGTGGACCCAGATTGGATCTTGGATCAGAAAAAAAATAGCCAGGAAAAGACGTTTTGGGGACGATTGTGGAAATCTGAATATGGGTTGTACATTAGATGATGTTATGGAATTAATATTTGTTTTCTTAGGAATTGGCTGAAGTTCTTAGAGTTGAAGTGCTATGATGTGAGCAACTTGTTTTCAAATGTTTCAGTCAAAACAAAAAAGTAGTATTGCGAGTGTGTGAGGAGAGAACAATAGAGCAAATATGGCAGAATGCTAACAACTGGTGAATCTAGATGAAGAGTATATGCATGTTCAACTTTACTGTTGGTCTGAAATTTTATCAAATAGAAGTTGGGTAGAAAACGGCAATAACTGTAACAAGCTGCCAAAAGCACCCCTAATGCAACTGGAAAGGGACAGGAGACTGGGATCATTCGAAAGCCAGATGCTCTCTGCTTTACGAAAGCAACAATTGCTACATTGTTTTTCATCCTAAAAAATTCCTAAATTTCAGCACGACAAATAATTCTACTGGAGTTCCAAAAATGCCTGTTTCCACATTCTGGACAAATATTTTCTGGGTACCAAAACTCTCCCGCCAAACCAAAATGACAACTACAAAAAAGTGAATATTCCCTGCTCCTCTGAGGGAAGGACATGAGCTTCTGACCGTTGAGCGTCAATGAAGACTTCCTCCTAGAAATAAACAGGATCTCAGCTCTCTGGTTTCCACCACTGACCAGGTGGCTCACACCAGAAAGCTTCACCATTAAGTAACTGGAGGCCCCCCAGCTAAGCCAAATAGAAGAAGGTACAATTTACTCCTAAAGTTCTTCCCCTGTTGGTCAAAACTCACCAGTGGACTGAGCCCATTCGAAAGCCGTGCAGTTTAAGAGGGTGTGAACAGCTTGGAGAAGGCTCCAGACCCATAAAAATGACTTCAGAAAAAAAAAAAAAATGACTTCAGGATAAAAAGGGTGGAGGACGAGTTTTCTGAGGAAGTTCTAAGAGCCTGCTGCTTTGCCAGGAGAAGAGCAACTATGTAACACTTTAAGGATGATCCTTCAGATGTACAAAGATCATGGGGACCAGACTCTTCCTGCTGCCAAGAGAACAGGAAAAGAGAAAATAAGTTTGCCATAATGAAGAAATTTGTTTCTAGGATGGTTGTTAAAAAAGTGTTGAGCATTACCAGAAGGATGTGTCTAGAGACACTAGATGTTCTCTCAAGGTGATTCAAGACTTGGTCACAAAATGTTGCATCTCCATATTGTACACCTGAAACTAATATAATATTGTATGTCAAGTACCCTTCAATAAAAACAAAAGAAGAAAAGAGGGGATCCCTGGGTGGCTCAGCAGTTGAGCATCTGCCTTTGGCCCAGGGCGTGATGCTGGAGTCCCGGGATTGAGTCTCACATCAGGCTCCCTGCATGGAGCTTGCTTTTCCCTCTGCCTCTCTCTCTCTCTCCCTCTCTCTCTCTATGTCTCTCATGAATAAATAAATAAATAAAATCTTTAAAAAAGAAGAAGAAGAAAAGAAATAATGGGTCTTGTCAAGCGGTTGTTTCATCAGATGCAGATTCTGGCAACATCTGCTGGCTAGAGAACTCTGTAAGCACCACATGATCAACGACTCTCAATGGCTTCTGGAAGCCTTGTGCGGCCAGAATTACTCACCCAAAGCTTAAGCTTTCCTATTAGAGATAAAGTACTGCTGGGATTATCAAAAGGACAAATTTTAGGACATGTTACACCGTCAGAGGGCGCTGTTGAATAAGAAGAAAATCAGGAAGGCTGGTAAGTTTTAAATATTAGATTCAGAAAATTTTATATTAGATCTCAAGTCCAAATTATTTATTTATTTATTTATTTATTTATTTATTTATTTATTTATTTATGAGAGAGAGAGAATGAACAAAGGGGAGGAGGGGCAGAGGGAAAGAGAGAAGCTGACTTCCCACTGAAAGGGGAGCCCCACATGGGTCTCAGTCCCAGGACCTGAGATCATGACCAGAGCTGAAGGCAGATGCTTAATCAACTGGGCCACCCAGGACCCCCTCCAGTACAAAGTCTTAATTGAAAAAACTGAGACACAGAGATGCCAATTATTTTAAATTTTTCCTTTTAAAATAGATTCACATAGTTTTTTTTTTTTTTAAAAAGACTTGGTCACAAATCAGTCTAAAAGAACATTTTTTAAGGCAACTTGAGCTGTGAAAATTTTAGTTGACCCAGGAAATTTTTAGATTTTGTTCAATTAACCAGTAGATTCTTCTTTCATATATGTATGTGTGTGTATATACATATGTCTGTAAGGGATATAAACATTTCCTTAACATCGTTGGGAAATGTGGACAGCTACATGCAGAAGAATGAAACTGGACCATATTCTTACACCATACACAAAAATAAATTCAAAAAAGTTGAAAGACTTCAACGTGAGACAAGAATCCATCAAAATCCTAGAGGAGAACACAGGCAGCAACCTCCATGACCTCAGCCACAGCAACTTCTTGCCAGACACATCTCCAAAGGCAAGGGAAACAAAGATAAAAATGAACTATTGGGACTTCATCAAGATAGAAAGCTTTTGCACAACAAAGGAAAAAGTTGACAAAACCAAAAGATAACAGACAGAATGGGAGAAGATATTTGCAAATGTCTTACCAGATAAAGGGCTAGTATCCAAGATCTATAAAGAACTCATGAAGCTCAACACCCAAAAAACAAAATATCTAGTCAAGAAATAGGCAGAAGACATGAACAGACATTTCTCCAAAGAAGACATACAAATGCCAATAGACACATGAAAACAAATGCTCAACATCACTCAGCATCAGGGAAATACAAATCAAAACCACAATGAGGTACCACCTCACACCTGTTAGAAGGGCTAAAATGAACAACTCAGAAAACAACAAATGTTGACAAGGATGTGGATAAAGGGGAACCCTCTAAAACTGTTGGGAATGCTAATTGCTGTAGCCACTTTGGGAAACAGTATGCAAGTTCCTCAATAAGTTAAAAATAGAGCTACCTATGACCCAGCATTTTCACTACTAGCTATTTATCCAAAGGATATAAACCTAGTGATTCAAAGGGGCAAATGCACCCCAATGCTTTTGCCGGCAATGTCTGCAATAGCCAAAATGTGGAAAGAGCCCAGATGTCCAACAACAGATGAGTGGATAAAGAAGATGTGATACACACACACACACACACACACACACACACTGGAATATCACTCAGTTATTGAAAAGAATGAAATCATGCCATTTATAATGATGTGGATGGAACTAGAGAGTATTTTGCTGAGTGAAATAAGTCAGTCAGAGAAAGACAAATAACCATATCATTTCACTCATATGTGGAATTTAAGAAGCAAAACAGATAAACATGGGGGAAGGGAAAGAAAACTAAAGTAAAATGAAAATTGAGAGAGAGGCAAAGCCTGAGTCTCTTAACTCTAGGAAACAAACGGAGGGTTGCTAGAGGGGATGTGGGTGAGGAGCGGGGTTACTGGGTGCTGACCATTGCGGAGGGCACTTGATGGAATGAGCACTGGGTGTTATATGCAACTGACAAGTCACTAGATTCTACCCCTGAAACTAATTTAAAAAAAATTTTTTAAAGAAATAAAGATTAAAAAACTAAAAATACATTTAAAAGACTAAAAAAATGCACAAGACATTTCCTCATCGTGAGAGTCTCTGACACAAGAGGCACGACAGAAAATTTATTCCAAAGTAGTGGACCGACCGACCATGATGCATCTATATTCAATACAGGAGCATTTAATGTAAAGGAAGCACTGTTCTAGGGGCCCAGGGATCCGGGTTTGGCTGGGCTACACCTGCAGCCCCCAAAAGTCACCTCACTCCTCTGGTCCTCAACGTCTTCACCTATATAGTGAAACCAGACTAGCCCAGCGGTCATCAAACTTCACTGTTGACCTGTTTTTATAAATAAAGTTTTATTGGAACACAGCCACGCCCATCACCTACATACTGCCCCCCACTTGCCTTTGGACTATACAGAGCAGTTGTGACAGAGATTGCGCAGTCCTTGAAGCCTCGAATATCTGCTACGTGGCCCTTTACTGGCAGTTTACTGACTCTTGGGCTAGATCATTTCTTGGGTACTAGTTCCTAAGCTTCTTCGTGATAAGAATCACCCGGGAGACTTACTGAAAATGCAGATCACCAGGCCCTGCCCCTGGAAATTTTGATTCAGTAGATCTGGTGCAGAGCCCAGTCTTTTCTATTTTGAACCAGCAAAAATGTTCTGTTGCCTCCAGGCAATGGTGTGCTAAGGACTTTTCAAGCTCTAAATTCTATCAACGTGTTATCGAATGTTTTCCCCTATGGCTTTATGTTTCCAATTGTGTTTAGTGTGATAAGCACACTCATTGGTCTGGAGGATGAAGGTGGAAATGAGGACACGGGTTAAAATATGCATGAGGGGGAGGGAAAGTCTCTTTCGAGTAAACATCTTCCACACAGAATTCACCAAGCATGAGGTGTACGTGCAGCTCATCAAGAGTTTGGCACCATCTCAGATATGAGGCTAACTAACTCCTTTCCTTCTAAATTTCTGTGCTTTCTGTAACCTAGCCCAAGAAAGTTTTCTCTTTCTCTCTTGAAAGGGAGTGTCTTGTCCTAACATGGCAGGTTACACGTGAGAAAGAGGAAGTGCTAAGGAGAAACCCAGGAAAAGATGGAAAGATGGAGGGTACTTGGTCAGGAGAAGAGTTTCAAATGGAATGATCCCACACTCAAAGTGGTTTGACTTTCTATGAACAGCTGGACAAAGTGAGACAAGAATGTGCTCATTGCATGAAAGCCCAAGATTTATATCATCCCAAGAGCTCAGCAATGATTTATGATCCAATTACTCGTGTTTGCTTTGTGCTTTGATTCATCTGTTTTTCTCTCGCTCACCCACTCCTGATTTTGTGACTTTGTCATTATGCCAGGCTATCTCTAGGACAATCACAGTTTTCCAAAGAGCATTCACAAGTTCTTCTTCCTCCCTGCCCGACGCTCGCAAGATTCCCTTCCCAGCAAAACCAGGAACTCCAGAGGCTGCCTCTATCTTCCCTTGCAATTTTATATCATGTATGTCTGGGAGCTCAGCCCTCCCTGAGGATGAGGAGAAAGGACCCCTGTATGCTTTGGGATTGAGGAAGCCACTGAGGCCAGGAGAAAACAAATCTAAAAGATCCCAGGCCTTTGATCAGCTGGGAGGTGGCTCTCTCTGTTGGGCTTGCAGCGCCATCTCTTGGCCTCAGGCTAACGATGCTCTGGGTTCTGGAAGTGTGAAGAGATTGTAGAGTGCAGTGTAGTATCTCACACTGCGGCATGAACTATTGCCACCTGTGAATTATAGGCTGGAAGCAAATCTTTTTTTTTTTTTTTTTTCAAATCTTTAATTAAGCAATCCTCCTTGTTTGAGGTTGACTTTTGGATCTTGATACCAGTAGGATCTCCCGTAGCTGCTGAGATTAGGGTTCTTCATCGTTTCACCATCTGAATCAACCTTGCTTTTTTTAATGGCTCTCTTTCTGCACATCCCCCACTCCCAAAAAAAAGTGTTGTGAAACATCACTTAAAATAATCATTTTAGGGCACCTGGGTGACTTGGTCAGGGGAGCATGTGACTCCGGATCTTGTGCCCCCATGTTGGGCACAGAGTGTACTTAATTTTTAAAAGTCATTTTAGTCCCTACACACTCAGATAACTTTGAGGCCCCTTCTGGTCACTTTTGATAGAGTAGCAACAAGGTGAACACACAGAAATTGATTTCTAGCAGGGAATTGCAAGTCTAGTCAAACAAATACCATTGAAGATAATTTGTTCTGAGATTTTTCAAAGGCCAAAGAAACAGAAAGACTAGGAAGGATGAAGAAGATAGCAGGGAAATAGAAAAGAAAAGGGGTAACATTACTCCCAAAAAAGCATTCCCATTTCTGTACCGGATATTTTTGTTGACGGTGCTTTTCAATGATTCTTTAAGAGTGGGAGTAAATAATGGTATGCAGAAAAAAATAATAAGTACAAGAGCAGCCAAGCCATAAAGCAAAAGCTTAATTTTATAAACAGTAAAATAAAAATTTTAAAAATTTTTATATAATGTCCTGTTTTTTCAAGTCAACAATACACATTTATGGATAGATAAGTGAACATAATTATTCTATTAAAAACAGGTAACCCGGGGCACCTGGGTGACTCAGTGGTTGAGCAGCTGCCTTCAACTCAGGGTGTGATCCCGGGGTCCAGGGATCAAGTCCCCCATCGGGCTCCCTGCATGGAGCCTGCTTCTTCCTCTGTGTCTCTGTCTCTGTGTGTCTCATAAATAAATAAATAAAATCTTTAAAAACAAAACAAAACAAAACAGACCAGGTAACCCTCCCAAATCGACCACTAATTCCTAGCTCCCTTCCCCCCACCCCTACAACATACATACTCATTCTCGCTTTTAGGACTGGAAAAGGATTCAGAATTAATCAGATATGGTAAGTGTGAACCAGCCAGGAAAACAGTTGTCTTGTTTGTCCGAGGTTTTCTTTCTTCAACACAAAGAGCCTTGTTCTTGGAGCTCAATGGGCAGAGCATGCAACTCTTGATTTTGGGGTTGTGAGTTCAAGCCCCATGTTGGGTGTAGAGATTATTTGAAAACAAAATCTTAAAAGAGCGAGAGAGAGAGACTTGCATTGGAGAAGAGGGTGCTTGACCACACTGATGTACCCATCTCTCATTCCATGGCCTTCACCCTAAAGCATTGTTGTTAAAAGCGCAGACCCTGGGACAGATACTCCAAGGCCTTAAACAGGCTACTTATATTCCCCTACTCGTTCCCTCATCTGTATAATGGACGTGATAATAGCACCCACCTCAGAGGGTTGTTGGAAGACTCCATGGTACAAGCAAGATGCTTGGAACGGTGTGTGGCATGTGATAGGTGAGCATATATAAAGTGGTGGCTATGATTACTATTATTTACCAGTCAGGTTCTATTTCTTGTCTTGGTTCCAACTTCATGTTTTCTCACCCTGATGCTTAAAGTGTTTGCTCTCATGCATATGAAGTGATCCTTCACAATCCTCACTGATCCCGAGTTAAGCTTTTTATGCAACAATCCATGTCTTCTCTGCTCCTCTCTGACACAGTGATGGGGACGCGTGAGGAAAAGTGGGCTCCCAGGGGAGTCTGCCCTGAAGAGAAGGTGACTAACAAAATCTGAGGCTTTGATGGTTATGCCTGAGTTATACAGAGTCATGAGAAGGATAGAAATGTGGGGGCCGGCTGATATTTATTGTGTTAGTTTGCTAGGGGTACCACAATAAAATGCCACACATGAGTGGTTTAAACAACAAATTTACTTTCTCATAATTCGAGAAGGTGGATGTCGAAGAGCAAGGTATAGTAGGTTTTCTGTGGAGGCCTCCTTCCTCTCCTTGTAGACAGGCACCTGCCTGCTGCGTCCTCGCACGGCCTCCATCTGTGCACGTGTCTGATGTCCTAATCTCTTCTAAGGACACCACTCATATTGGATTAGGGCCCACCTAAATGACCTTATTTTGCCTTAATTATCTAGCTCCAAATATAGTCACATTTTGCGGTGCTGATGGTTAGGATTTCAACATGGGAGTTGTGGGAGAGGGGTACAATTCAGCTCATAGCATTTATTATAAATGTTTTAATGAAAAGAAAGCCATTGTTTTACTGGTAACAGAAAAGAGGCCCAGTTCTTTGCCTCATAGAGTCATATTTTCAATCCTCAAGGGGAAATAATACGCATAGCGACTGAGTATTCTAAGAAAGTAGATCTTTACGAGCTATTTTAGTTAGTTTAGCCCAAAGCAAGTTCATATTAGAAATCAAATGTGGGGGCGCCTGGGTGACTCAGTTGGTGAAGTGTCTGCCTTTGGCTCAGGTCGTGATCCCGGGGTCCTGAGATCAAGTCCCGCCATGGGGGAGCCTGCTTTTCCCTCTCCCTCTGCCTGCTGCTCCCCCTGCTTGTGCAATCTCTCTCTGTCAAAGAGATAAATAAAATATTTTTAAAAAATTTTTAAAAATGGGCAGCCCTAGTGGCTCAGCGGTTTAGGGCCAACTTCAGCCCAGGGCATGATCCTGGAGACCTGGGATCGAGTCTCACATCAGGCTCCCTGCCTGGGGCCTGCTTCTCCCTCTGCCTGTGTCTCTGCCTCTCTCTCTCTCTCTTTGTGCCTCTCATGAATAAATAAATAAAATCTTTAAAAAAAATTAAAAAAAGAAGTCAAATATGATCCTTCACAGCAATTTAAAAGTGAAATTTATTTTTTATTATCATTCATTTATTTCTTTTTCCATGTAGACGCTCATACTTCCATCCATGCATTACATTATTTGTAAAAAGAAAAAAAATGCTATCAAACATTTACTATAGGAACCATATTTGAAATACAAAGATGAATGTCCTAGGCTCCATCAATGAGGCACTCATAATAAAATGAGGGCTGGAAACAAGGGACAGATAATGAAAATAATGATGGTGGTAGATGTGCCATGGCATGACCAGACTGGAGGTCTGGCTGACTGATGCTGAACATCGGGGCTAATAGAAGGCTTTCTCTGGAAGATGGTGCCTGGTCCAATCTTGAAGATTTCAGCCAGAGGAAGATAGAGTGAAAAAACAGTAAACAGACTTGTACCCAGACACGTGGGGGATGAAGCCCCCAGAACTGTTCACTTCTCCATGAGAAGCACATGCGTCCCTGGAATAATCTAAGGGAGACACTTAGGACATCTTTTAACCAGCTCTTTGACTCATTTATAAGGAATATTTAAAACATAAGATGTCTTGGCCGGGTCGGAACTGAGTCTCTTTGGCTGCCTCTCCCTTCCACTCCAGAAGCCTAGTTTTGTCTTTATGTTCTGTGTGACATTTTCCGAATGGCCCCATGTGTATGGGGAGATATTACCAGGGGTTGGAATTGGAATGGAACCTCCTGAGAAAGAATTTAAACCTTGTCTACCATCAGAGTTCATTACAGATATAGCTCTAGGGCTGAGACCCCAGGGACAGCCAGACTGTAGAGAAGGACAGGGAGCCAGGGGGTTCAAACACACACACACACAACAACAACAACAACAACCCACCAGTGAGTGAATCTGGTGGGGTGGGTCAAACTCAGCAGGAGAGTGGTGAAGTTGGGAAGGGGCCATGGTTCCAGGCAGTGTGGGGCTCATCCACCTGCCTCTGCTGCCCTCTGGAGCTCAGAAAGCCTGTCAGTTATAAGGCGAGGACTGAGCTGGGGGGCCCTGTGTGTCCTACCGGGAGCCCCCGAGGCCAGCAGAGTGACCAGAGACAGCAGAACACAGGGCACTTGGAGCTACCAGACACGGAGATGATAGTAGAGGCGACGGCCTGGTCCTGGGCTCCGGAGGAAACACAGAGCACAAGGGCTGCTGTCGGGAATCTTGCCCCTTGAGAGGCTTAGATTCTGTGAACTTGGGGACGAGTTGTGAGAAGACCCACAAGCTTGTGGAGAAGGAACATTAGGTACATGTGTCAAATCCCCCAAGGGGCACCTGGGTGGCTCAGCGGTTGAGTGTCTGCCTTTGGCTCAGGTTGTGATCCCAGGACCCAGGATGGAGTCCCACATTGGGCTCCCCGCAGGGAGCCTGCTTCTCCCTCTTCCTGTGTCACTGCCTCTCTCTCTCTCATGAATAATAATCATAATAATAAAAGCACATTAAAAAAAGCAAAAACAAAACCGAAAACAAACAAATCCCCCAGGGTTCCTAGAAGAAAGCCTGGACAAAATAAGACAGATGAGGGAGGAGCGAGGCTTGGGGTTCTGAAATCTGATCCTCTCTGCAGATATAACCACAGAACCCAGTGTGTGGTGACCCGTGGGGCCGAGTGGTTCCTCATGTCCAACAATGTGTGCCTGACATAGATCTTGCTGTAGAAATGCAAAGCTGCAGTCGTTTTTGAAATGACATCCACGGCATCAAAAATCTCTAGAGATAATCTTGCATGACCTGTGGATGCAGATAATCTTGCATGACCTGTGCATGTGCATGTCATGTGATTTGACTCTCCCCTGGAGAGGAGGGTGTGAGTGGAGTAATGAGAACAACTGGACGTTCAGAGAGCAGTGCAGGCTGTGGGTAGAGTTGACCGCACAGGCGGGTCAACCCAGCATTTCCGGGTATGAAAGCTACCTGTTGGTGCTCACCTGGGGCATAACCCTATTACGGGTTTCATTTATGATACTGTCTTCTCCTTTGGTCTAGAAACCACAACCTCAGTTGTGGTGAGTAAGAGTCTGGAATGTAGAGCCTCACAGACCTGGGTTCCAGTCTGGACTCCAACTGTGTGTCTGCAGCATGTAACCGAAGCCCCCAGAGCCGCAACTTCCAGATATGCGAAAGGGGGAAATATGGCATCTCACAGGGCTCCGGCAGAAACATCAGTGAATGCACGGAGCCTAAGTTATGGGGGACACTGGGGGACACTGTATCTCTCCAAGAGTCCCCAAGAGAGGGGAGGGCCTTTCCCCTTCCTTCTTCTGAGGGAGTCCACTTCCCATACAGATGCTGCAATTGGAAAGCTTCTTTCCAACCACAGAAAGGAGACTCTGGGGTGGCATGGGGATACTGCTTTTCTGCCCCTGGCTCACTGGGGGTGTGCAACTGTGGTGGCCCTCTAGAAATTCTGAGGGCTCCCCTTATGCTGACAAAAGATGAAAGAGCCCATGCCCTGGAAGACCTCATGGAGCTGCCTCTTTAACCAGCCCTGGTCTCGACTACCCATGGAGTTCTTATCAAATGAGATAATAAACCCCCAGGTTTTAAACTATTTTCAGTTGGGCCTTCTGATGCTTGCTATCAAATCTCTGATACAAAAGCATTTTGCAAAGGTCCCTTACAAGAACTTGGTGATATTAACTATCTTTCTTCATCTTGATTTTCACTAATCACTCAGGATGAGCTACTTCTAGACATCCTGCCTAATTTAAACAAAAGACCCAGGTGGTCTAGACAGGCCTCCCTCTCCTCCTCCTCCTCCTTCCCCAGGCCCCCTGCGTCTGTGCCCATTAGCCTCTAGAGACAACAGAAGGAGGAGGGAATGTTTTGACTGGTTATCTCAACACACCTTAAATCTTCACACATCCCCAAATGAAAGATCAAATTAGTCTTTGCACAAAAGCAAAAGAGAATTGGATTATTGCGAAGGATCCCCGACAACCAGGGATTGTTGGCAGCATTCTAAAATGAACAATCTTATATTAAAAAAAAATAAAAAAATAAAATGAACAATCTTGAAAGAAATGAAAATTCCAGGAGAATTTGTGTCCTCACCCACATCGTGGTGGAAAGGTTACTCCAGGTGGCAGTATTTGTGAAAATTCGTGTGTATCCTCCTGCATTCTGTTTGATCCAGTACGGGGGTCCTGGAGAGTTGGTGGGGGCCCAGTGGCGACTAGAATTCTTGCAAAGGCCTAGGACTAGTATTGCCTGCCTCTCCCCCTCCCCTTAGCCCAGCACCCGGTCACCCTGCCTACCTCCTTGTACCAAGAATTAAAACGACAGCCTGACTGTAACTTAGGTACCCACCAATCTTTTTTTTTTTTTCTTCCTTGGCCAATAGTGTTGTGTTGTTTTAGAATTACACTCTTGGTTAAATAAGATTTTTATTTATTTATTTATTTTTTGCTCCGGTTGTAACTCAATCTGATTCTCATTTAAAACAAAAGTAAATTTCCCAAGCCAAAAAGAACAACGTGCACAGTAAACAAGAAAAACAATCTGGTTGTCTTGTGCACATTTGGTTTTTGCAAATAGCATTCTCCCAGATGGAAAACCTGGCTTCCCACCTAGGACCTCAACTCAAGTGGGATTTGGGTTTGCTTCTAAAACGTTGTATCTTGGGATTTCAAAGGGCTCAAGGAAGCTTTTTTGGCATGGTGGAAATATCTGCTATCTTGATCCTGGTGGCACCCACCCTGATGACTATATTTATATGTCAAAACTCACAGAAATAGAGACATAAAAAAAAGCTAACTTTATCGAATGTAAATTTTCAACCTGATTTTAAAGAAAATATAGTACTTGTGGTAATTTCTCAGGCCCAAATCTACCCAGTTAGAGTAAAATCATTTCACTATCTTTTATAAGGGTGTTGAGGTGGATTTTTCCTTATTTTTTAAGCAATATCTACAGTGTGGATTTCCACCTCACCATCCTGAGATCAAGAGTTGTGTGCTCTACTGACTGAACCAGCCAAGCATCCATACATTCTTTCTTTCTTTCTTTCTTTTCTTTCTTTCTTTCTTTCTTTCTTTCTTTCTTTCTTTCTTTCTTTCTTTCTTTCTTTGTTAATGTTTTCTGTATCTTTTTATTTTATTTTTAAAAAAGATTTTATTTATTTATTTGTGAGAAAGAGAGAGAGAGAGTGCACAAACAGAGGGGAGGGGCAGAGGGAGAGGGAGAAGCAGGCTCCTGCTGAGCAGGGAGCCAATGTTGGTGGGAGGGGCTCCATCCCAGGACCCTGAGATCATGACCTGAGCCTAAGGCAGACCCTTAACCAACTGAGCCCCCCAGGCTCCCCTCTTTACCTCTTTTTAAATCTGTCTCCCAAATCTTTTCCAGGAAATTGCATTTCAGATGCTGCAAAATGGAGTTCACTATGAATTCATTGTGAAATGAATGTTTATTTATTTATTTTTTTTAATGAATGTTTATTTTATTTTATTTCATTTTTTTAATGTTGTGTCTTGTATCCAAAGCGAGAGGGTAAGGGCAGTCTTGGAAGGAACACATTACACAGCTAACTGAAAACATGGTCTCCTAGAACAATTTGTTTGATCTAGGACACCCCCTGAACAAACACTTTAGAGTGGCCTAGCTCTAAAATAATAGGAAAATCACGTCCCTTTTCTGTTTTCAGTTTCTGCAGCTATAAAATGTAGGGCGGATGAGTTGAACCTCATTGTACCAACCCCAACTGCTGGTAGCGCTGCCTGAGAGAAGTCCAGTGGTCTGCCCCCAAGCCGTCCGGTGACTCTGGCCTCCCAGGCTGGCCATGGTGTCTGACACCTATGTGCCTTCTTGGGAACTCCTAGAAGACGATCAGCTCCGTGAGGATGGAGACCTGTGTATTTGGTTCCCTTCTGTGTCCTGAGTACTTGGCACGGGCGACTTGGGTGGCATTCAGTGGCTAGTGTTACAAATAAATGAATGAGTATTCCGGGTTATTTATAAGGCCCTTTGTGGCTCTAAACGTGCCAGGCAGTGGGTGTCAAGTCAGTATGTTGTGGGTTCTCTCCAAGAAATCTGCCAGAGACCTCACCACACACACACACACTCTTCTCCCTACTGTCTTTCATTGGGTTTCCTTTCACTGACCTCAGATTTAGACTGTAATTAAGATAGAAGCACCCCCAGGTGGTATAAAATTTAACACTGGTTATAATAATGTTCAAATTTCTCTGAATGAAAACTCTCAAGGCATTTTTGTATGAGGGAGGCTGAGGTATAGTGTTGCCAGAGGTCCTGGATGGAATGAGGCTGGGGGCGGTGGGCAGGGACTAGATTCCAGGGGGAGGAAAAGTGCAAATCCTGCCAATTTGACAAGTGTTTCCAGGGTCTGCCTTGAGCCCAACTGCCCACCCTGAGTTGAGGGATTCCACATGAATGACACTGTGTCTATAAGCCGCAGCAACCCAAAGTGTCAGTGAACACCTTGGCTTCACCATGTTGTCAAATGGATCCACCTCCAGTGTAAGGTTCCATGACTCCATAATATATACACACCTGTGTGGCCACCCTCCTGTCAAGATAGGGATTTCCGTCACCCTCCAAATTCCCCCATAACCCTTTGAAATTCATCCCCAACTGGGGGCCCCAGGTGACCACTGATCTATTTACTCTTAATATAGATTTGCTTTACCTCTTTTATAATATCAGATAAATGGAAACCTGTCTGGTTTATTTCACACGGCATGATGCTTTTGAGACTCAGGGGGTGGGCTGTTCCACGAATCAGTAGCTCAGTTTTTAGTGCTGAGTTGTGTTCCAATGTGGCTTTTGCTTAAGGAAAAAGAGTAGGTTTTTATTTGTTCTACAGCTTAAGTAACCAATCTCATTTGGCTTGATTTTGAGTAGAACATTACTGTTTTTTTATAAAATGACACCGTTGATTTCTTCAAGAAATACAGAAAAATAGAAAAAGGTGGTAAAAATTACCTGTTATTTAAACATGTAGGGATAACCATTGAGGAAGCTCTAGTATTCATCCTTTTTTAAAAACATTTTTTGGGGTAACACCTGGGTTGCTCAGTGGTTGAGCATCTGCCTTTGGCTCAGGTCATGATCCTGGGGTCCTGGGATCGAGTTCTGCATCTGGCTCCCCGCAGGGAGCCCGCTTCTCCCTCTGCCTGTGTCTCTTCCTCTGTCTCTGTGTCTCTCATGAATAAATAAATAAAATCTAAATTTTGTTTTTAAATTTTTAAGTCATCTCTATACCCAGAGTGGGGCTTGAACTCACAACCCCGAGATCAAGAGTCACATGCTCCACTGATTGAGCCAGCCAGGCACCCCTAGTATTCATCCTTTCAGACACTTTCCTGTGTGTATGTATGTGTGTGTCCATGTGTGTGTATGTCCAGACACACATTTTTAATAAATGGGATTATAATATTTTTCTCTACCATAATCTTTTCTCTCGACAACTCGTTGATTGATAAATATAGATTCACAATATTCCATTGCATGTATGAGCCATATTTATTTAATCAGTTGTTTGGAGGGAACATTGGTAGTTTTCAAATTTTTGCTAAATGTAAAAGCTAGAATTATTCCACCAATACACCCTTGACTCTTCAAACATCGTTTAAAAGCTCCCATGATAGAATTCCCAGGTCAACCAATATTAACACATCATGTTTGGAAACCTACAAAGAACTTTCCTGTAAGATTATACCACTAGCAGTAAGGCTTGCATGTTCCTTTTTCATGTGTTTCCTGGATTTGGGCAATATTTTAAATGTTTCCAGGAAGTACAAATAACAAAAACCCCCATCATTTGTGAGGTTCCCATCTTGTTTCATACCTCTGAATCGAATGATCTTCTGTTTCTTTTTTTTTTTTTTTTTAATTTTTATTTATTTATGATAGTCACACAGAGAGAGAGAGGCAGAGACACAGGCAGAGGGAGAAGCAGGCTCCATGCACCGGGAGCCCGACGTGGGATTCGATCCCGGGTCTCCAGGATCGCGCCCTGGGCCAAAGGCAGGCGCTAAACCGCTGCGCCACCCAGGGATCCCTATCTTCTGTTTCTATAAGATTATTAGGAGACTAGATATCTTCTTTTTAGTTTTACCCTTGAAATGGATACAAGTCTATCCCTTAACGCAAGCCCGCTTTTCTCCACTTTTCCCACTGCCACTATTTTGCCACTAGAGGGTGGAGATGCTGTAGAAACATAATTTTAAAACAGGGACCCTTGGGGGAAAGACAGACAGAAGGCACTGTTAGTAATTAGGATGAGACATCAGGCCTAACCCAGGATGGCCATTAGCACCCCGGGATCATAATTAGCACATTGGAATGGTTGTCTTGTGTTGAGATACCATTTAGAATGATAACCAGTGATAACTGTGTAGATTTATGATACCTGGGTTATGTTTAGAGTTGTTCTAGTAATCCCAGAAAGGCTCTCAAAACAGTATTTTAAAGTTTGAGTTCATTTAAAGATTAAGTATATTGCATACAACACATTATCCCTACACCAAGACCAAATTAACGTATTGGTTACCCCAGATTTGCAACCTAAGAGACAGAAACTCAGGATGAAAGAAGGTCTGCTATGATAAGAAAAGGTAAGGATGCCTGAGTGGCTCAGCGGTTGAGCATCTGCCTTCGGCCCAGGGCGTGATCCCGGGGTCCAGGGATCGAGTCCCACGTCTGGCTCCCTGCATGGAGCCTGCTTCTCCCTCTGCCTGTGTCTCTGCTTCTCTCTCTGTGTCTCTCATGAATAAATGAATAAAATCTTAAAAGAAAAAAAGAAAAGAAAAGAAAACAAAAGGTAGACCTAAGGCTTCTTACCCAGTAGCTGTGGCTTTAATTCTTGTATTACTCAGAAGACCAGGGCCATGAAGCTGAGCAGGAGCAGAGCAGTGGGAAGCATCTTTCTCCACGAAGGTGCCCTAAGTGCATCTCTTCTCTGCCTGTTTCCCCACATCCATTCCTCCTCCCAACAGGCTCTGAATAAGAGGGTGTCCTCTTGCTTCCTTTTCAGACCCCAGCCCACCATCAATGACCGCATCCATTAAAAAATAATATTCTCTTTTTTAAAGATTTTATTTATTTATTCATGAGAGACACAGAGAGAGAGAGAGAGGCAGAGACACAGGCAGAGGGAGAAGCAGGCTCCTGCCTGATGTGGGACTCGATCCTGGGACTCCAGGATCATGCCCTGGGTTGAAGGCAGGCGCTAAACCGTTGAGCCACCCAGGGATCCCCCAAAATCATTCTCTTTGACACTAAATCCCCCCATCTCCAGTCCTGTTCGGACCCTCTTTCCCTCTCTCCCCGCAAATTAACCTCTCGGTGAATTAGCTAGCCTTGGTGGAGCCTGATTCCTACCCTTTGCTCCTTGGTGAGGGACACTCTGCTCTGTCCACAGGTAGGCAGAGAGGAGGTTTTCCCAAACAGCGCTGTCTTCCACACAGATGGAACAAATTCAATATTAAGCATTTTACAAACTTATTTGTAAGAACATCTAGCAGCCTCATGAGATTGGGCATGAATCCAGGGAAGGGAAAGTGCGAGGGGGGGTTCACTTCATAAATAGCGATAGAGCTAGTTGGGTGTGCCAGGCACTGTTCTAGGAGCTGACGAAGGCATGACGAATTAATCCAAATGGTAACGCTCATGTTGCTTACATCTGGGTGTGGAACAGAGACAATAAACAGTTGGCACGGGGATCCCTGGGTGGCGCAGCGGTTTGGCGCCTGCCTTTGGCCCAGGGCGCGATCCTGGAGACCCGGGATCAAATCCCACATCAGGCTCCCGGTGCATGGAGCCTGCTTCTCCCTCTGCCTATGTCTCTGCCTCTCTCTCTCTGTCTCTCTGTGACTATCATAAATAAATAAAAAAAAAAATTAAAAAAAAAAATAAACAGTTGGCTGATAGAGCTTTAGGGAGTCAAGGGAGAAGAATCAAACCCCTGAGCAGGGAGAGGGATGGGAGCTACTCATCCCTAGGTGGGGTGACCATGAGCATATCTGAATGAGGAGGAGGCATGAACTATAAGATACAGGAAGCATGTTCCAGGTAGAGGGAATGACAAGGTCCATAGCTTGGGAGTTGGAACGTCCTGGCAAGCGGGAGGAAAATCTTAAGAGGTAACCAGAGGCAGGGATCTGCAAGGGCCTCCCTGCCGTGGCAGGACTTTTGCATTTTATTCCATGTGTGAAGGGAATCCACTGGTGGGTTGAGAGTGAAGGTGTGATGTGAGCTCTGGGATCTGACTTGTGTTATAAAAGGTCACTCGGGTGGCTGTGTGGCAAGAAGGAGAAAAAGAAAACAAAAGTTGCTTTGCATAATTCATGCTGACAATGAGCACGCATGAGAGGTACAGTTAACTCAATTCTGCACAAGAAGTCCATAAAGGAAGGAGGGAAAGGGAGAAAGAAAGACCAAAAGAAACCCTAAAATGTATTCCGATGGCCTATTTGTCAGTGCCATGAGATCAACTGTACGTTCTTCCTATAGATTTTCCCAAACCCTTCATAATCTTGCTCATCTCCCAATGCTAAACTGTTTTCTGGTAAATTCTCCAGTAAGCCTCAGTGGTCCCATGGTATTAAACTTCTCTGAGGTGCTTCCTAATCCTCAAATGTTTGCAGCTGTAAGTTTTTTTTTTAAAGGTTTTATCTATTTATTCATGAGAGACACACAGAGAGAGGCAGAGACACAGACAGAGGGAAAAGCAGGCTCCCTGGGGAGCCTGATGCAGGACTTGATCCCCAAACCTCAGGATCATGACCTGAGCCAACTGCAGAGGATGCTCAACCACTGAGCCACCCAGGCGTCCTGCACCTGTAAGGTTCTTAAAGATGGGCCAGTGCCATCTCTTATCGCACATGGCTAGTCTGACACAGAGGCCTCCCCTGGCTCAATCCAGAGTCTCCGGATCTAACACAAGTGCTTACAATTTAAATTCAGAACTAGAGGCCCTGGCAAAGACGGGGCTGCTTTTTCCATTTAAGTTGGAATTTAAGTCAAATGAATTGAAGAAAATATATAAATGTGTGGTGAATAAAGAGGGCATGATAGTATCAAGAGACTCCAGAATCGAAGGACAATGTGTCTCTGACATTTGCTAGTTTATGCATTATATTCTGTTGCCACGTGCATCAGGGCCTACCCAATGCCTAGATGGAATCAGGTTGGCCTCCCCTGAGTTGTGTGAGAAGCATCTCAAGCAGTGCCCATAGGAGACTCAGGGAAACTTAAGCCAATTCCATTTTTTTAAGGCTCAGGTATATTTTAAAATGCAGAGATTTTGAAAATATGCATGTGCTGTAGGATAGAGCAAATGAGTAAATATTCTGATATTGCTAGGAACTAGGGCTCTCACAGTGGGAGAAGGAATATAGAAATATGGAATAGAGGAAAATAAGAGAAAATTCTGTAGTGTTGGATTTGGGTTTGAATTGAAAGTATCACTAGAAATTCATTATGTAAGGATACCTGGGTGGCTCGGTGGTTGAGCGTCTGCCTTTGGCTCAGGGCGTGATCCTGGGGTCCTGAGGTCAAGCTCCTTTCTGGGGGCCTGCTTCTCCCTCTGCCTGTGTTCTGCCTCTCTCTGTGTCTCTCATAAATAAATAAATAAATAAATAAATATTTTTTAAAAAATAAAATAAAAACTCACTATGTAGATATCATGAGCTCTGTCCACTGAAAGAGCTGGGAAGCAAAGCAATGCAAAACAAAAAAATAACCCAGTGGCAATTAGCAAACTAAACACCCCAATCTTGTTCTCTAAATAGAACAATCTCTAATCTCTAAAATAAATCATGACTTCCCTACTAAAAGATCTGGCTGAGACAAAGCACTGGTGAGTCTAGAATATCTTCCTGTGCCAAGAGTGATGAAGTGCTCAAAGATGGAGGTGTATGAAAGGACACAGTTTGGAGGAACCCCACTGGCCATATCTGGGACGACAAAAGCATCAGAAAAAAAAATGGCAGAAATGGATGCTAACACTAGAATTTTTTTTTTTTTTTTGAGTTAATGAACAGTTAAGTAGAGGGCAGATGGTAGGAGCCAGGTTTGTCACTGTTGGAATGGAAGGTTGTAGATAAGCTAGGGGACGAGGCTAGAACTATCCATGTGGTAATGGGTTAGAGTTGGAAACATCAGCATGTTTTCCCTTAATGTTTAGCTTAATGTCCACACAGATGATTATGTACAGAAATATTTATAAAGCGGTTCATGGGCACCGGTTGGTAGACACATATCTATTTCCTTTCTCTGTCAGTGGAGAGGGTCTAGGAATAACAACATCCCAGTGGCAACGAGCACCTCTGACACTGGATCTTGGATTCTAACTTCATTCTCCAGTAAGAGGAAGCAAGGCTCCTTGGAGAAATGATGGATTCTAGGACTCAGGTAGAAAATATACCGGATAAGCCAGAGCTTCTTGTGCCAGAAAGTAGGAAAGTGTCCAAAACAAAACAAAACAAAACAAAGCAAAACCTTACCAAAAAACCCACCATGAATTAGGTGGTGGGAGAAGCAGCAGCAGCTAGGCAGCCCCAATTCCAGAAGACTCTTGGTGCACCTGGCCCACCACCCAGATACCCAAGGGGAAGGTCAGCTCCACCCAGGGGGGTAGCAAAGGAGGGGTGCAGAAGGAGATCTGCAAGTTGTCAGCTACCAATGCTCCTGCAACTGTGGAAACTAAGCCAAAAAAGGTGGCAGGAAAGGATAAACCTTCAGACAAAACGAAGTGCAAACAAAAGGGGGAAAGGAGAGCAAAGGGAAGACAGTCTGAAGTGGTTAACTGAGGAATGAAAGAAGACTTACCTTGCAGAAAATGGAGAAACTAAAAATGAGGAGAGTCCAGCCTGTGAAGGCGCCAAGTCTGATGAATATCATATACTATGTCTTATCGGTGGTCACTGCCTCCCTCCTTATACAATCCAGAGGAATAGCTTTATCAATTATTTTGTAAATGCAAGTATTTTAGTAGCTCTAGAAACATTTTTAAGGAGGAAATCCCGGGGTGCCTGGGTGGCTCAGTGGGTTAAACATCTAACTTTTGATTTCTGCTCGTCAAGCCGCACATAGGGCTCTGTGCTGGGCATGGGAGTCTGCTCAAGATTCTCTCTCTGCCTTTGCCTCTCTCGCTCCTCCTTCTCTCCCTCTCTAAGGAGGAGGAGGAGGGAATCCCATCTCATCCCATTTTTTAAGTATAAATGTTTTTTTGTTGTTAGGAGGTAAAATCATTTGCTGGTTGTTTATTTCTTGATACAACCAGAGCAGATGGGGATTTTGAGTATAAGAGGCTTTGATTATCTTGGGTGTCAGCTTAGCATTCCATAGATGGTGTGGTTTTTATATCCTATAATACCAAGCATATGAAATAGCAATTTGCAGTCAGTCATGCATCTAATATATCTTGAAAATTTTAAATTACTTCTATTCCCTCTTGTTGGTAGAATTGTTTCTTAAATTAAGCTACCCCTTAGGGGTGCCTGGATGGTTCAGTGGTTGGGCATCTGCCTTCGGCTCAGGTCATGATCCCAGGGTCCAGGATCGAGTCCCATGTCGGGCTCCTTGCATGGAGCCTGCTTCTCCCTCTGCCTATGTCTCTGCCTCTCTCTGTGTGTCTCTTATGAATAAATAAAATCTTTAACAAAATCAAAAAAGTCACCCCTTGATCTTGGCCCTCTCTGTCAGAATTTTGTGTACTCTGTAATATTTTGGTCTTGGTAGTAAAGTTTTCTTAAAAACTTTGTTAATGTGGGATCCCTGGGTGGTGCAGCGGTTTGGCGCCTGCCTTTGGCCCAGGGCGCGATCCTGGAGACCTGGGATGGAATCCCATGTCGGGGTCCCGGTGCATGGAGCCTGCTTCTCCCTCTGCCTGTGTCTCTGCCCCCCCACCCTGTGTGACTATCATAAATAAATTTTAAAAAATTAAAAAAAAAAACTTTGTTAATGTGCTGCGCAGGTTTGAAAATTTGCATTTCATGCGTACAGTATTAAATTGTGAACTGGGACACCTGGGTGGCTCAGTGGTTGATCATCTGGTTTTGGGTCAGGGCATAATCCTGGGGTCCTGGGATCAAGTCCCACATTGGGCTCCCTGCAGGGAGTCTGCTTCTCCCTCTGCCTATGTCTGTGCCTTTTTCTCTTTGTCTCTGTATCTCTCATGAATAAATAAATACAATATTTAAAAAAAAATACATAAGTAGATGGATAAATACATAAATAAATCGTGAATTAATGGGACTTAACAATTTAACAGCCCTATCAACAATTGAAGATATTCCTACTTGATGTCCTGTTAAGGAAAATTTGCCCCTAAATTTTAAGCTGCAAGGTCACTGGAATAATTTTAAGTATCACAACTGCTTGATAGTTTAGATTTTCAGTATGTCTGTTAAGAATTATGTACAAATTGGCACGTCCATACTGATCCCCAGAACAATCAATACAAATCCAATTATAAAAGAATTTCTTGAAGCGCATAAAAAAAATCTACCACAAAATTGTCAGTGCACTATATTGTACACTCAAACTAATAAAACACTTTAAGTCCACTATACTTTATTTTTTGATTAATTAATTTATTTTTGAGTAGGCTGTATGCTCAGTGTGGAGTCCAATGCAAGGCTTGAACTCAGGACCCTAAGATAAAGACCTGAGCTGAGATCAAGAGTCCCTTGCTTAACCTACTGAGCCCTCCAGGTGCCCCAAATCAACTACACCTTAATAAAACAAATAAATAAATGCAGTATTCTATTGTTCAGATTTCACAATTTGTATGTACAAAGTGATATTATTGTTTAAATAATTAAACTATTTATTTTTTTAAAGATTTTACTTACCTATTCATGAGAGACACAGAGAGAGGCAGAGACATAGGCACAGCGAGAAGCAGGCTGCCCCCAGGGAACCAGATGTGGACCCCAGGATCACAACCTGAGCCAAAGGCAGATGCTCAACCACTGAGCCACCAAGGTGCCCCTAAACTTATTCTTATATTAAAAAAAAAAACCCACAATGATGAGAATATATCAGAGGCATCCAGGAAGCAACTGAAAGAGACACACACACACACACAATGGTCAAAATTGAAATAATTTGTGCAAAAAAAAAAATGAAGCAGTATTATTACCCAAAGGATAAAATGAATATCATGAGTCCATGATCATGATATCAATATTAATTGGTATAGATAAATAATTGAAAACTGTTAAAAGATAAATTAGGGCAAAATAAGAATTTCTTAAGAGTTGATTTTAACTAAAATTGATTTGAATCAGCAAGCACCAAACCAGAAATGGTCAGGAGGGCTCCACCAGCAGAAAATCCAGAAGAGGCAGTCAGGAAATTACTGATGGCTTCTAGCTTAAAGCCTTCTTGGCTGTTTGTGATTGGTTGGTTGTCCTTAGGTTTCAATTTTGTAACCTTGAGGCATTTACAGGTGGAGATTTTTGGGTGGCTTACGTGGGCCACCACATTAGAATCACCTCAGTCTGATGGTCTCCTTGCTTAATTAATTTAATATGACAAATAAATGAGAGGAGAGACAAATTTACTGAGCAGACAAATCCAAGTAATTTTTATAGATAATCCCCATTTGTTGATAATATCTATCTTTGGTATGTATAGTAATAGCATTGTTGTTATTAGGAAAATGTTTGTAGTCTCAGAAGTTACATAATGAAGTATTTAGGGATGAACTGCCATGATTTCTGCAACTCAGTTTATGATTCAGTAAGAAGGAGAATGTATATGTGGGGTGTAGAGGGTATGTGTGTTGAAATCAGAACAGAGAAAGACAATGACAAAATGTTAACAGTTGATGAATTTATTATTTAATTTATTTTTAAAATTTTATTTATTTATTCATGAGACACACACACACACACACACACACACAGAGGCAGAAACACAGGCAGAGAGAGAAGCAGGCTCCATGCAGGGAGCCCGACGTGGGACTCGATCCCGGAACCCCAGGATCACGCCCTGGGCTGAAGGTGGCACTAAACCACTGAGCCACCTGGGCTGCCCATAGTTGATGAATTTAATGAGGGATATATGTTCGTTGCTTTATCTTTCAAGTCTGGAGAGTCTCAATTTTTCAAAATAAAAATTGAGAAACATTAATTCCACAAGTATGAAGTATTTTATTTTATTTTATTTTATTTTATTTTGGTTTATTTATTTAAGTAATCTCTACCCCCAACATGGGGCTCAAACTTATGACCCCAAGATCAAGAATCCCTAGCTCCTCTGACAGGGCCACCTGCATGGTACAGTGGGTTAAGCCTCTCACTCTGGGTTTTGGCTTAGGTCATGATCTCAGGGTCATGAGGTGGAGCCCTGTGTCAGGCTCCACACTGAGCACAGAGTCTGTTCGAGAGTCTCTCTCCCTCTGCTAGTCCCCACTGTGTGCTCTCTCTCTATCTCTCTCAAATAAATCAATCTTAAAAAAAAAAAAAAAATCACTGGCTCCTCCAACCAAGCCAGCCAGGTGCCCCCACCAACATGAATATTTTAAATGTACACATTTAACAAATGAATAGGAGATAATTATGCTAAAATAGGATTTCAGTAGGATTTCAACCAGTAATTAGAGAATCCATAAAAAACAATTAGTCCATGGTGCCCGATAGATAGCGTGTGTGATCTACTATGGGCAGCTTTGAAGTTGTATGAAGAACATCTTTTATTACCATGAAATTATCTTTGGGGCCATTCTTTGGGTGGAACAGCAAGGATCCAAATTTGAGTCTCTTCATAAGTGTGAACCCTGAGCCATATTCTATCTGGTGTAGCCTGAGATCTCAAGGCACTGTTTACCTAGGCAAATCTCTCCCACACTACTCCCTGCCCTAAAGCTCTTTTCTCCCAGCCCAGCTGGGAAATCCCCTCCCATTAAAACATTCCTGCAAGGCACTGATGGCCAAGGCACTGAACACTGTACAAACACCCCTTTTGGGGTGTGTCCCTAATCTTTTTCTTTCACTGTAGCTTAGTTTGCAAAAGTACCCGTTTGAAAGACACAGGGGGAATGAGAGCTGGTAATGTCCACTGGAGGCAAAAACCCACAATGGTTCATGGAGGGAGCCTCCTCTGTGCAGACAGACAAGGAAGGATGGACAGCTGGGCACTTGGGGCCCCTGTGGGGCTGGTGGAGCAGGGACACCAGAGCAAGAAAGGGAACGAGAAGGGAAAACTGAGCAGAGGTGCCCTGGCCTCACTGACCTGACTCTACTCCAGTTGCCTTTTGGGAAGGAATGAAGTTGGGGGGCTGGGGAGAACCTCCAAGTGAGTAGTCGCAAAATTTCCCCCTTCCCTTTGCTCTCTTACCTGCTCGGCACTGAGCAGTGCTAACTCCTGTCACAGTGTCCTGCCTGGGTAACTGGTCTGTGCTAGACCTCAAGCCTCAGCTCACTACCCACCTGCCCCCAGTCCCAGCCAATTCACGAGGAAGCAGGTGAGCACAGGTTAGGGTCAAAGCCACCTTTACACCTTTCCATTCATTCTCCAAGGCCGGAGCAAATGGTCTTCGAGGAGAAAGAACCCCTCGCATGTTCCCCCAGCAGAGGCGCTAGTCCCTGGGGAAGCAGAGGGATGAGGTAGGAAGGCCTGGAAAAGACTGACATTCTAGCATCATCAGTTTCATTGTTCAGCCGGACGGCACAGTAACAGACAGCCGTTGTGCTAATATCTATATTTTAGGTTTGCCTAAAATAGCTCGTAATAAATTATGTTTTAAGTGGGCCTCATACCTCCCTTTTTTGTTGCAAACTTTGGAATGCACGAGGCTGTGCTGGTGTTACTTCAACCCTGGGAGCATATTGCCAAGAAAGACCTTGGCTTTGGAGTTAATTAGACACCAAATCTGAAATCTGTACCAGCTACTAACTAGTCTTTTGTGCCAAGCACCCTATCCTCTGTGCTTCCATATCCCAGTCTTTAAGAGGGAGAAGTTACCTGCTCCGCCTACCTCTCAGCAGGATCATGCAGAAAGTCCTATAAAAAACATAAAGCAACGTATCAATGCAAGTCATTGTGCATGGTATTTGGGATCAGGACTGTCCATGGTACTAAACGCGTAATTGCTGGGTTTGGGGGGTTATTAACTGATTGCTTTTGTAGGTGTGAATGATGGAGAGGAAGGAGACCATTGTTCCAGAACCATAAACTGGGTTAGTACTCCCTACTCACTACAAGGTATGTGTTATTCTCCCTATTTCTGTTCTTCATTCTCTGTGAGTCTCTGCAAAATACCAGCGCCAGGGGCGATGAAATAGTTCTCATCTGTCATCTTTTGTGTGTAATGGGGAAGACAATCAAAGAATCTTCCCCCTAAGCAAGAGTAAACCATTTACTTCTAAAAGTAAAACACGTTGAAGTCGTCTTTATCTTTCCCTAAAGCATTTCACCTTCACAAGTACGTGCGCTGGAGCCGTGGCTGTAAATTCACACTAATTTATTTTAAAAATGCATTGTGATTTCTAGCCAGATTGAAGTCACTCTTAAACAGCCATTCTGGGAAGAGGTACTTTTTGCCTAGGATCTTAACTTTGCTTGAAATACCTATGAAACTCTTCCAGGGTGGGTTGCAGAATCGATTTACAAACCACACAAGAAAATCCATCCCATGAGTCCAAATGGGATTTCAGACCCGAATAGTAATACCCAAGCAGACCACCCACAACACTCAAAAAGTAAACTCTATGTTGTTTCTGGAAAGCAAAGCTCCAAACAAAGGAAAAAGATTGGACACCTCAGGGGGGTATTCAAAGAATCGACCTTGGGTTCTGAAAAGTTTCCAGAACTTTCTCAGCAGCAATACCAAATGAGGACAACCCTGAAAGCAACGACTCTTATCTGGATGTAAAAGTTTCGGTCCAGATTCTTCTGAAATTGAGCTTTTAAACTTTATAACTATTAAAGTCGTTTTTCAAAGCATAATCTAATGAGAGCATCAGTGCTTTTTACAGCTCAGAGATTGAATCAGTGACAAAATGATTCTGGAATTTGCTTTGGGGGCAAATAAGCCCTGAGATGAATCAGATTGAGAGACAACAGGGAGAATGAAAACCTGGGGGTTTGGGCACAGGCGTCATGTTTTTAATGTAAGAAACTAATTGTGGCTTGGAATTTTGATCAGGGCACTGTTATGGGATTTTGACTCCATGCTCACTGAACGACTCAGGATTTCATTTTTTCTTTTTGTCAGAATTCCTTCTTGTCATGTTCTGCAATTTACTCTGCATTTCAGCAGACCCTGCTGAGTTGTTGAAATATCTCTCAAAAAAAAAAAAAAAGAAATATCTTTCACTCACAGAATTTTAACTGGGAAAACGATTAGTATTGTGACTGAAATAATCCCCAGTCATGGCTCCATTTACTTCCAGAAATAGCACTAACATTTGTTTTGAGTTTTTATGTTCTTATGCAATAACTGAATTATTGATTATTAATAACCAAATTATTCATTATTTTCTGGGGCTTCAGTAGTACACATTTCTGTTTTTTTTTTGTTTGTTTGTTTTTTAAGATTTTATTTGTTCATGAAAGACACAGAGAAAGAGGCAGAGACATAGGCAGAGGGAGAAGCAGGCTCCCTGAGGAGAGCCTGATGCAGGACTTGATCCCTGGACCCCAGGATCCAGATCTGAGCCAAAGGCAAATGCACAACCATTGAGCCAGGTGCCCCAGTACCAGACATTTCTGAATGATTATTTACATTTACCTTTTAAGCAGTTTGAATGTCCTTTAATGGCATTTCTATGGAAAAGCAAATAAATTGAAGAGAAAGCGAATATGAATAACTAGTAATAAAAAAACGATTTCAAAGAAATGAGAAAATACTATTTCCAAATAACCCACCCAAAAGCGAATTAAAAAATTCCAGCAGTTGAAAACAGCAGCAGCAAAAGACCAAGCAATCAGAAAAATCTTCATAACTGCGCCTCTTATAAAGAGGTTAAGTGTGTGTGTGTGTGTGTGCGCACGCACATGAACATACATGAAGACAAGGAGATTGCACTGTATTGCATGAGCGATCTATCAGATTCGACAGCCTAACCTCAGCCCACCCACTCGGGGCATCAGGGCAGGGCTGGGTGATCTTGTCTGACCTCAAATGCTGCCAGGGAAAGTTTCACCCAGGACAAAGCCTGACACTGAAGGTCGGCTTGTTAAAGTACACCATAAAACTTTACTGTTCCTTCTGGAGACCTGGCTAAGCCAACCAGATAATAAAAGACAGATTTATAGGCCTAGCGCCTGTTGTACCTCAGTCGTTGGGAGTTAAGTACTTGGACTGGCTCCTCGATGCTTTCTTGGGTTGTGGTATTCTTACTGGGCCAATCAAACATAATGAAGGGGCAGGTGGGACGGCTCTCTCGTCCTGTGCCCTTTGGTCACCTGGACTTTGTCAACTCTCAGCTCCTGTTGCAGTGCTCTCGTTTCACCACATTGCATTTCCAAGTCTCATTTGTTCCCTGGGCCCTCCAAAATTTCTCTCTGCAGCTCCCAATGAACTTTCTAGATTTAGTGAAACCAGCCATAGATGCAGAAGAGGACTACTCTTCCAGTTAGGGGTGAACCGGAATATTGGGTTCAGTTCTTACAGACTGCAAGAAATTTGGGAAACCCTGCCCTTTGGGGATTCCTCCTTCCTTCCCTCTCTTCTCCCTTGCTTGCTTGCTTCCTCACTGGAGCATCAGGTCTGTCTCTGAGAACTCATTTGTGTGCTAGGTCTCCATTGAGTCTCTGTCTGATTCCCAAGATGTGGTCCCATCTTTCTTCTTTTCAATCCAAGCAGTTGGGTCTCCACCTTTCTCTCTATCTTGGCAGGCTGGCCAGTGACCAGCCTCTGGAATTCCCTTCCTTTGCTCTCGTCAGTACACATTCTGAGCCTGGAAGCCCTGTTCCTGACACCTGGATGGTGGCCCAGCCAACCTGCCTCATGTTCTGGGTGTTGCCCACCTGCTCTTGCGGCCTCTAGAGCACTGACCCTCATTGGTGATCACTGTGCTCTGCTGAGCCCGGCAGGTAGCCCTGGTTTGGACCTCCCAGATGGTGGCTCACGTACAGAAGCCCCTCCAGCCATCTCTTGTACTAACATTTGGCCTGCATGGTCACCACAGAAATGAGCAAATGTTTCATGGCAAATTCCACCATGTTAGGAACCGGGTCTTGCTCAGCATCTTATGCCCAGGCCCTAAATGTTGGCTTGGCCCAAAATAGAGGCACTCAATCTTGGCTCAAGGGTGGGTGACCGCTACAATGATTGTGTCCTCCCCAGGGCCTACAGCTGGATCCCTCATGCAGGAGTTGTTGTTCTGCTTGAGTAACTCTATATAGCCAAGCTTCCAGATACCAACAATTAAATCACTCAGAAACAAACATTCGACGTGCGTATGTACATTCATTCCTTTTATGAATATGTACTTAGTGTTTTACTGTGTGTCAGGTCGTCCTAGGTGTAACCTACATGAAAGTTGAAATTTCATGGTTCCTAGGAGAGGAATTTACTGTCTGAAGTGGTGCTTCTTAAACCTTACCATGCACATGAATCCTCCGGGGGTCATGTTAAAATCAGATTCTGTTCTGGGGGACTGGGCTGCGGCCCAAGAGTCTGCATTTCTACCAACGCCCACAGCAGATTCTGAAGCCTCCTGCAGTAGAAGGGGTCACTGGTGGTCCTTAAAGCGTGATTGCTGGACCAGTAGCTCCCAGGACCATCTGGGAGCATGTTGGATATGCAAATTCTTAGACCTCATCTCTGAACTACTGAGCCAGGAACTCTGGGTGTGCGCCCAGTGAATAAGCCATCCAGGCGATTCTGATGCATGCTAAAGCTTGGGAACCTCTGGAGCAGGGTCCCCAGTCCTGGCTGTGTGTTAGCATGACCTCGGGGAACTTCTAGAAAACACAGGGTCCCCAGGCACCTGGCTGGCTCACTTGGAGGGCCGTGAGACTCCATCTCAGGGTGGTGGGTTTGAGCCCCACATTGGGTATAGAGACCGCTTAAACGAATTAATTAATTAAAACTTTAAAAACTTTAATTAAAACTTAAAAAAAAAACTTTAAAACTCTTTTAACTAATTGAAACTTTAAAACCCCAAGAACAGGGGTGCCTGGGTAGATCAGGTGATTAAGTGGCTGACTTCTGATTTCAGCTCAGGGCATGATCTTGGGGTTCTGGAATTGAGCCTCTCAATGGGCTCCAAGCTCAGTGGTGAGTCTGCCTTATGATTTTCCCTCTCCCTCTGCCACTCCCCCTCACTCTCTCTAAAAAAAATAAAAAGGGATCCCTGGGTGGCGTAGCGGTTTGGCACCTGCCTTTGGCCCAGGGCGTGATCCTGGGGACCCGGGATCGAATCCCATGTCGGGCTCCCAGTGCATGGAGCCTGCTTCTCCCTCTGCCTATGTCTCTGCCTCTCTCTCTCACTGTGTACCTATCATAAAACAAAACAAAACAAAACAAAACAAACAAACAAAAAAAACCTTAAAAAACCCAAACAGGGCAGCCCAGGTGGCTCAGCGGTTTAGTGCCGCCTTCGGCCCAGGGTGTGATCCGGAGACCCGGGATTGAGTCCCACGTTGGGCTCCCTGCATGGAGACTGCTTCTCCCTCTGCCTGTGTCTCTGCCTCTCTCTCTCTGTCTCTCTCTCTCTCTCTCTCATTCTGTGTCTCTCATGAATAAATAAATAAAATCTTTAAAAAATATAAAAATAAAAAAGATAAAAATAAAAACCCCAAACAAACCAAAACAGCACCAAAAACAAAACACAGGGCCCTAACCTAAATCAATGGGATCAGAATCTATGTAGATGGGGCCCTGGCATCAGGTGTATTTGCTTATTTATTTATTTAACTCTCCAGGTGACATTAAAGAGCAGCCAGGCTGAGGACCATGAGCTAGAGGGAAACTGTCACATCAAGAGACAATAGAATCCAACGTCCCAAGAGCTACTACCGGTTAGAATGTCCACCTGGGGAAGCCAGGGGGCTCCTCAGAGGAGGAGACACCTTTGAGCCACCTCTTGATTTTAGCCCCAGGGCTTGCCAGGGGTACAAACAGGGACAAAGCTCTCAGGCAGAGGGCTGTGTAGACTCCCAGAAGCAGGAAGCAGTGACGTGGGTCCAGGGCTTCTCTAGACCCTGGTTGGTAAGGGCAGAGGGGACAAAGGGAAGTTGGCTGGTATGGGAGGAAGTATGGAGCTGGCACCAGAGAGGTGGGCAGGGGAAGGTTGTGTTCTGTGTGATCCAAGGCACAAATACCTGGGCACAAACACCCAGTCAAAAAGGCAACTACCTCCAAAAATCTGAACATTGCCCTCATCAGCTGTGCCTGGATGATAGCAAAGCGCCTTCTCACTGGCCCCCTGCTCTGGCCTTCCAGCCCATCTCCCACAATGCTGCCCTGTGACATGTGACCACAGTCCTCCCAGCTTGAAAGCTTTCATCTTCCCCCCCACCCCCAAGAGAATCAAGGCCCTTGGAACTTCGAGCTTCGGGTCCTGCTTTCCTCCTCAACTCCCTCTTATGCTCTCTGCCCAGTGGGTCTACATAACCAATGACTCACGGATCCCCAGGTGGTTCCCCAGGGCTCCCTCTTGCATCCACACTGGCTCACTCTTCCCCAGTCATGGTTGCCTACTGTTGTGGGCTGAGTTGTGTCTTCCCCAAAAAAGATATGTTGAAGTCCTAACCCCCAGTATCTCAGAACATGACCTAGTTTGGAAAGAGGGTCTCACAGAGGTAATCAACTTAAAATGAGATCACGAGTGAGCTCTAATCCAATCCACCTGTGTCCCTATAAAAAGGGGAAGTTTGGACACAGAGACACACTTGCAAAGAGAGAACACCATGTGAAGATAAAAGCAGAAGTTCGAGGGATGCTTGTACAAGCCCAGGAGCACTTAACATGCCAGCCACCCAATAGAAGCCAAGCGAGCACATGAGGGAGTCTGAACAAATTCTCCCCCACAGCTCTCAGAAGGAAGTAACATTGCCCACATCTTGGTCTTGGACTTGTGGCCTCCAGACCTGAGAGACAGTAAATGTCTGCTGTCTATGTCACCAGCTAGTGGCATTTTGCTATGACAGCCCCAGCAAACTGGCACAGCGACTCCGTGTTCTATTCCCGAAGCTTCCGGCTGTTATCTCTATGCCACTGGGTGTATCATCTACTCCCCAGCTCCTGCTTGAGAAGAGGGCTCCATCTTCCATTTCTCCTCCCTCACTACGTAACTCAGGGCAGTTAATGGGCCTTTAAAGATTGGAGGAGGTAGAGGGTGCTATTCCAAAGAAGAGCAATAGGAGTATTCTGTGCAGCTTCCAAAAGTTCTATCAGAATAAGAAGTGGATGCTTCAATGTAGCAAATGTATTTCCAGGGAGGAAAACATCCTTAACTTCCCTCTTAAGCCAAATGGTTGAAGTCTGTTTTTTGTTTGAAATTTGTTAACAATTTTCTTATAACATGCATTTTTCATACAAGAAACATATCAAGTTTGTTGTTTTTGTTTTGTTTTTTAACTATTGGGTGGTAGGGTTACAGGTAGGGTTTACTTTTTATATCTTTCTGTATTTTTTTTAAAGGTCAGTACATTTAATTTTTTTAAGATTTTATTTATTTATTCATGAGAGAAACACAGAAAGAGGCAGAGACATAGGCAGAGGGAGAAGCAGGCTCCCTGTGGGGACCCTGATGTGGGACTCGATCCCAGGACCCTGGGATCATGACCTGAGCCAAAGGCAGATGCTCAAACTGAGCTGAGCCACCCAGGTGTCCCTCTTTCTGTATTTTTTTAACTCTTGAAAATCCTTATTTTTATAATTAGCAAAATGGCAACAGAATAACTAAATGGGCTTTTGCTAAAATTAGGACTTTTGCCATCCTCCCACTCCCTTTCTATCTCCCATCCCCTTCCCCCTCCCCCAACTCCTGCTATAAAGCCAGGCAGGAATCAATCCTCCTCCATCAGAAGCCTCTGACACCTGTCTGAGCTCCAAGAAGCTGTCACCCTCACCCTCACTGGTTTACATCTAATTCATTTCTTCTGACATCTGGTGACTCCACCCACTTCTCTGAATCCCCCAGAGCATCTTTTTCCAGGTGGCCATCCACGAAAATGAGCGGAATGAAACCAAGAATACACATTAGCTGCTCAATCGCAACTCCTGGGTCTCCTCATGGCAAGGGCTGACATTGTCTCCACTTTGAAATTTCCCCTTCTCTCTCTCTCAAAATACAGTTGCAGCGTCCCACACTGGATGGCGGAAATCCCCTCCTGGAAAAGAGCCAGGTAAACCAGACCAGGAAACTGGCTGAGCTCAGAGCTGCAAGCCTGTGTCTGAAGGCCACGGAAGGTGTCTGGGGCACTGTGGTTCCGGGTTCCTTTCAAGGCAGTGTCTGGATGGGTGAGTCAGCTCAGCTTTTCCAGCAAATGACCCTGGTATGTTATTGCTTCCCAGGACAACCATCTTTAAAAAGCAATAGATGATACTTCCATAATGTGCAACCACAGGGGGAAAGTGGGTGAGCAACACAGGGAACCTCTGTGTTCTAATTTTGCAGCTTCCTATGGATCTATAATTATTTCAAAATAAAAAATTTAAAAAAAAAATAAAGGAAAACACCCCCAGCTGGCTAGCTGTAATGACGCATCCTGATAGAGGTCATTATTTTGGATTCTATCCTCAAAATAAAAGAGACACAAAAGTGCCTGAGTGAATTAGGCATTGGGGTGGGCTTCTATTGTATCCATTTCTCTCTATCTTTTGATAGTTTGTTTTTGTTTTTGTTTTTCCTCGGTCTTTTCTGGCTGTTTACCACACTACAGTAGAGACAATATGATCTGCTTCTAAGTTGCGGGAGATGCAGTTCCATCACAGAAATAAAGAATCCAAACTCTCTGAAGCACAAGAGAAAAAAAAAAGAACAATTCCTCTAGTATTCCTTAATTCATATATTTTGCAGGTGCACCAGGAGTCTTTGCTATTAAAAAGCAAACATACAAAAAATACCTGGTTGATTCTGAGGACGGAAGAAGCCAAGAGATTAGGTGTTTGAACAGCAACAGGGTCAAATGACTTTGGTGTGAGGCTGGTGTTATGGGTTGAATTGCATCCCTCCCAAAAAAAGTTGGAGTCCTAACCATTTGTAGCAGTGAATGTGACCTTATTTGGAAATAGGCTCTTTGCAAATGACCGAGTTAAGGTCATTAGGGTGGGCACTAATCCAATATGACTTGTGTCCTTATACAAACAGGTAACTTGGATCTACAGACAGACACACACACCCACAGTTGCCTTGGGAAGAGGAAGGCAGAGACTGGGGTGATGCTTCTAGAATCCAAGAAGGCCAAAGATCGCCAGCAAATCACCAGAAGCGAAGGCAGAGGCACAAACAGATTCTCCCTACAGCCCTCAGAAGGAATCAACCCTGCAACCTCGATCCTGGACTTCCAGCCTCCAGAATTATGAGGCAATAATGTTCTATTATTTTAAGCTATCCAGTGTGTGGTCCTTTGTGATGGCAGCCGAAGCAAACAAATATAGCCCAGCCTCCACAGCGAGCCCTTGGCAGATTCCTTTCCTTTACAAGATGTCACCGGTATTATCTAGGGCATCTACAGCCTGAGATAGCTGTGAAAAATAAAAATAAATTTTGATTAGGCATATGTCATTTGAGGCACTGGGATAATAAATATGAAAATATTTTAATAAGTATAAAATTACGGAGCATGAGATCTTATGATATCTTTTACCTCAGCGGAGTCATAGAGAAGAAATGGATGAAAGATGTAGGTGGGTTAAGAGTTAGGGGCAAGTTCGAGCACATTCTTTATAGGACACGACTTTTAACAGCACTCCCTGTAACAATAATAATACCAGGAGCTACTGAGCGCATACCATGGACTACATGCTTTATGTCATGATCTCATTTAATACCTGTGGGTCCCCAATGACATGGGTGCTGCTATTATTCTGGCTTTGGACACAAAAGAAATTAGGATCGGGGGCACCTGGGTGGCTTAGTTGGTTAAGCATCTAACTCTTGGTTTCAGCTCAGGTCATGATCTTAGGGTCGTGAGATCAAGACCAGCATCAGACTTTGTGCTGAATGTGGAGTCTACTTAAGTTTCTCCCTCCCCCTCTCCCTCTACCCCACCTCCTCCAAAAATAGGAAATTAGGATTAAGTAACTTGTCCAAGTTTGCAGGACTAGATAATGGTTGCACCACATCTCAACCCTTGCCTCTGAACTTACCCTGTAAACTGCTGCAACTCTTTGCATGACTGCAAGGAGACCAAGCCACCTGGTCACTCATCTTCCTTTTGCAACTTGGCAAGACTGTTTGTCCAACGGTCTTGCTTCTCCAGAGGCTCAGCAGCTATAGATGAGACGAAACATGCAACAGCAGCTCACAGACTGTGATAGAATTGCCTCTCCCTGCCCTTCCACCAAGGTGGAGTTCTTAAAGGAATGAGTTGTTCCTATGCGTTATTCTCAGATCCTAGAACTCATCCAGTCCCTGAGACTATACAGAAGGGGATGAGCATGCACTTCTTTCTAGAAGGAGAAGTTTTTCCTAGGTTAAATATACACTCTGCCACAGGAGTGATTCATCTAGATTTGGAGATTTGAAGATGAGACAAGAGAGCACTTGGGCACTCTGGACTCTAGCAGAGAAGGGCAAGAGTGAGAGATTGTTCTAGGGGCCGAGCAATGAGACCACCACTCCAGCCAGGGATTCACTGATGGAGCACTGAGGTGGGTCATGGGGTCTAGCCAAAACCTCCTGGTCATCCTGCAGACTCAGAGGAGAAGGGAGGTTGAGGCAAATCAAGACGAGAGGACTAGCTGTTTTAAACAATTTCTATCTGTGTTTTTCCCACCTCAGAAGGATTGACCTTGAGTTGCAATAAAAAAATGCAGGTGGTTTTTTACCCACTTCACTTGAGGATTCTGATAGTTTTCTAGAGTTCCTAGGCAAGAAGCAGGCAGCGTGAGTGGCTGGTGCCTGTGTCATTCGCTCCTCCAACATGGTGCCAGGGCTCTGATGTGTTCCCAATGCGGCTGCCATGTTGCTGAAAGCCAGCCAGCCAAGGCCTTTGCTCTGTGGCGGCCTCACACAACCGTGCAGCAGCTCTAAGGACTCAGAGGGGCTGCTTCCCAGTATTTTCCAGCACTTTCCAGCACTGCCCAATTTACTTGGCCAGGCGCTAGATTGTGTAGTCATGGCTCTCCAGTGTCACTTTGTACCTCTCTAGTAATGTCAGCAAAGTGGCTCCCTGTAGGGGGAGTTCCCAAGGGCCTTGGAGACAAAGGAACCCACTTGCTCTGCTACTCACTCAGATAAACAGCCCTAGATGCTTAAAAAGAGGATTTTGGGTAGCCCAGGTGGCTCAGCGGTTTGGCACCTGCCTTTGGCCCAGGGTGTGATCCTGGAGACCGGGGATCGAGTCCCACATCCGGCTCCCCGCATGGAGCCTGCTTCTCCCTCTGCCTGTGTCTGTTTCTCATTCTCTCTGTCTGTCACTCATGAATAAATAAATAAAATCTTTTAAAAAAATTTATTAAAAAAAAAGAGGATTTTACGTCTATCTTCAAGGTTGTAGCTTTGACTAGAAATCTTTTGTCTCTACTATGACACTTTGTGGGAGACCCATAGATGGTCACAATTATACAATAATTGAAGAGACTGTGTCTGTTCTACTACTTCATAATGTTTCCAGAACTATAGCCACATTTCACTTTATCCGCTCAATAAATATTTGAGTCAGAGCCCTGTGGATGGGGTCTCTAAGGGCTTGGGCACAGGTCCCCTCCGCAAGAAGTTTAAGTCTTTAGCAGGCAATATATGAGTTGAACTTACAGGGCCATAAATCAAGTTAAAAAGAGATGAGTCTCTGTTCTAAATAGATAAAGTTGGTTGGTAAACAGCACCCCCAGGTCTGGCTTATGCAGACCTAAGGTCCTAAAGAACCAGTAATTAGTGAAACAGAGACAAGAGAACTGGGCCCATTCCAGTTATCTCTGGGGGTGCTGACAGATGTCTGGCATAAGTAGTAAAGAAGAACCGGGGAGTTCCTTTGGTCCCCGGGGCACATTCGTCTAGAGCTGGGCTTGTGTAATTAGCCTCAGGGGTAGACCTCTCCGGCTATACCCGCAGTGGTTATTGGAGATTCTGTTTATGTCTCCCTGGCTGTGGATCATCACCCCGCCCCCTTTAAATATACCAGTAAAAGCCTCCTCTTGTTGTAAAAGAATGCACCAGTTAAGCATAAGCATCCCCTTCCCAGTACCGAAAAGAAAGGGATCAACACTTGGCACTCCTTCAAAATGTTTCAGATCTGCTCCAGGGGAGAAAGAGACCCCCAAAATGGAGGTGGGTTCTATCTACAATCACCGAATAGATGTTCACTGTAGAAAGTCCCAACCAGCTGGAGGCAACCTACGCTAAGCCAGGAGTATTTCTGCATATTCCAAAGGCTCCTGCCCCTGCAGAGATCCTTAACACAATCATCATCATGACAATGAACCAAGGCCGTGGGAAGTGTGGGCACTGTTGTCTTCTGCATTCACCTTCAGTTATAGGGGAAGTGTTTTTCTACAGCCCTGACCCTCTGGTAAACAAAGTTTGCATGACAGATAGGATCACTCCCTCATGCCCGGCGTTTCAAAGCCAGTTCAGGAAAAGAGTATGTATCCAACCATGACTTACTGCCTTTATGACACATACTTGAACAAAGGCCAAGGCAAAAATTAAAAATAAGTATGTCGGTAGGTGGAAGAAATTCCAGACTGAATGTCCGATTTCTAAAAAGTTCTGGGGAAAACACTCAGACAAGTATGATAAGGCAGATGATAGAAACCCTGGTTATGTGTTATTTGTCAAGGGATTATATGGCTGCATCATTGCCAATGAGTAAGAGCGACTTGAGAAATCATTAGTAAACACGGCTATCATGACCTAATATTGCTGCTAGAAAAGGCTATGGAAGTTTGGAGTGGATATGCAGGCTAAAAAAATAAAATAAAATTAGGCATCATTGAGACTCTGAAATGATAGAAAAGAGCCTTCAGTGGCTAAATCATGCAAAACACCACAGATTTTAAGGGGTTAAAACTGTAACCCATGGGGTAGTGGGGCTGTTGCCTTTTACCTCAAGGAAAGCCTACCAGGGATGATCCCAGGGCATCCTACACCAAGCCTCCTGATTATTCCCTGCCACATGGACAAGGAGGGTGGTTTTACCGCCAGCAGCACTGACTGTCACAATCAGCTCCCTCCCCTGCCACCTCTGGAGTTCCAGTGGCTCAGCCCAGCAGTGGGGGCACCCCCTCCCCCGGCAATCCCCCAAATCCCCCATCCCCCCCCCCATGGCCCTGTCCTCTCCCCCACCCCCCTACCCCCGTAGTAGCCCCAGCTACTGGGCACTGGCCTGGCTAAGTCCCAGGCAAGTTTCCTTAAGCCCATCTGGTATTTTCCCTTCGTGTGTGTGCGTGCGCGCGCGCGCGCGCGCGCGCGCGCGCACACACACACACACACACACACACACACACACACACACGCTGCTGGAGTCTACGGCTGTATCCTCACGAGGTTTATAACTCAAACCAGGCAATGATGGTTTCCTATCATAACCATGGCATCAAGGAATGAAGATATCCCTCCTCTAAGTTGCTCAAGGTCCAAGTAGAGATTTCCAGGGTGTTGGGAGTTCCTGCCCTGTCGAGGTCATCCTGCAGCCTTCTCCCTTCCCTGCCGGCCCCCCCTCTGCCTGTTTGTCCTCCTCCCCTCCTGCTTCTCTGGGCTCATCTATCTCCTCCCTGGACTTAACCTCATTTGAGATGCGACTGATTACAATTCAGGGCCACGGAAACAATAGTAGGTGAAGTTAGGACACCCCAGGGAAGAAACACAGGCTCTCCCCAAATAATGTCATAACTGACTCAACCACGTTTTCCTTAGAAGTGTGGAGGCAGAGGAGGAGGCCCTTCCCTTTCAAGGAATTCATCCCAGCCTTTCCAGGAGCAAGCAGAGAGAGTTGTGTTTACCTCTTCTGTTTTGCATGTGTTAGACTATTAGTGTCGGGTCCAAGGTCCAGGAACCAGGAAAGAGTCCTCACCATTGCACCTCCCTGCATCTGCTGCTGCTGTGGGGTTGGGCTCTCACCGAAAGCGGAGACACACTGAAACTGGCAGAGTAAGGGCACCTCGCTGATGGCCATGCCGATGGCCATGCAGAGCCTTTTCTGAGCATTTCAACCTAATCATCCTCGAGGCACGCTCTATGGAAGTGTTATGAGCAGGCTCGGGACAAGCAGAACTGCAGCAAATAATGACAAAGATTGAGTAGGGAGACTGTAGCTGGCATTAATGCAGGATGGGTGCTCACAGCAAGTTTAAAGAGGAGCTATGTCCTGGTCCGGCTGTCCAATAATGAGATAACGTGCAGATATGAGTGGGAATTTGCATAGTGGGATGGGAAACATCATGCTCTTATTACTTAGGCTCCAATTTTCCAACAAAAAATTACAAGGATAAGTGGTGCGATGCCCCATCCCCAGGCAAAGCTGTGGGTGGGCCAGGATTCCAAATCCAGAGCTTTGAAGCAGAGAGATGCAAAATCACAGGTTTTGAGAATTTGAGCATTATAGGCGAGGTTTATCTGTAAATAATTTGTTTTCTGTGTCAACCCGGTTGCCAAGGTTAGTGAAAAGCACCGTCCTGTATTTGCTAGGGCTAGTGTTGAGAGTAGAAGGGGTGTAATTTGAGCCCAAGCATCTACAGCTCTAGAGCTCTGGCTTAAAGGAAAAAGCACATTTCTGGTATATTGCATAGCATTTTATGTATGTATTTTATTTTATGTGTGCATCACATGGGCAAATCAAAGCAGAGACAAAATAATTTGGTTTTTGGCAATCTCCCAAGTGTTCCATGACAGCATTTTAGGAGCTGGGTGGGTCCCAAGACCTCTGAATCTCTACGCTTTCCTGCTGGCCACTCCTTCCTCCTAACAGTTTCCCTTGTGGCTCTTTTTGGGGAGCTCAGGCTCACCCTCCTGAGGCCACCATCAGTAGGTGGGTGTTAGCATGAGAATGAACCATGCTTTGTTGTTGTTTGTTGTTGGGGAGGGTTTGTTTTGTCCTGGCATTTACCATAAACTGTTTGGAAAGTTTTCTCTCCTCCTCCCCACACCCAGCCCTGGCCCTTACCAACCTGTTTACCTCTAGACAGCACAATCTGAGGCTTTATCTGCAGTCACACACAGTTTAAAATGCAATTCAAAATATTTGCCACATATATAATGAAAAAGGGTCTTATCTTTCATAGTCTTCTTCTGGATTTTGTTGTAAATGTATATGAAAATATAAAGAAAGAAAGAAAAAAGAAAATATAAAGAACTCTTACAAATCAGTAAAAAGAAAAAAGCTCAACAGAAAAATACAGGGAGCACATAACTAAGCAAGTTTTACAGAAAGAATAAAAATTGTCGATAAATATATGTTAAAGGATGGTTTCATGAAAAATAAAGGAAATGTAAGGTCAAATCAGAAGGAAATACTTTTTTTTTTCTTTTCAAATTGATAAATATTAAAATGTAAGACAACATGCAGTGTGGTCCGGGACTATGAAAACGCTTATTTTCATTCATTGCTGGTGGGAATGTAAATAAGTATCACCTTTCTGGAGGGCAGTTTATTTTTCTATGGGAGGAGGGGCAAAGAAAGAAAAAACTGCATCTTTGTCTTAAAGAAGCAAAAGAAAACTCTGGTAGAAAACAGGGGAAGATATTTTATAAGCCTCCTGGGGTAGGACCCTGTTAGAATAGGACCGATATTAAACCTATAAAGGGGAAAATAAAGTAGTCTAACTACCTAAAAAAGATTAAAGCTCTACATGCAAAAATATAAGTTAAACTAGAATACCCCACTGGCAAAAATCATTTCTGCAGTGTGTAGGAGGGACAAATGCTTGGTGAGGGGTTGTAGACCATATTATCCAATGCCATTAGAGGCAATGTGAACGGGCCATGCAAACTTTTTGCAGAGTAGTATATCAAAAAATTAAAATGCATTTGACCTGGTGGGCGCCTGGCTGCCTCAGTTGGTAGAGCGACTCTTGATCTCAGGGTCCTGAGTTCAAGCACCATGTTGAGTGTAGAGCTTACTTAAAAAAATATTAAATAAATAAATAAACTATAGCGTAAAAACAAACAAAAAGCCGATGGCATTTAAAAAAAATCCATTTGCGAGATATCTGGCTAGCTCAGTGGTTAAGCCTCCGACTCTTGTTTGTGACTCAGGTTGTGATCTCAGGGTCGTGGGACGGAACCCCCATGTCACACGGGGTTCCCCACTCAGTGGGCAGGCTGCTTACCCTCTTTCACTCCCTCTGCCCCTCTCCCTGCTCCTATGGGCAATCCTCTCTGAAATGGATAAAGAAATCCTCAAAAAAATTAAATAATAAAATAATGCGTTTGATTCAACTAAACCCATTTAGAATTAACCACTTCAGGGGTATGCATAGAAGAATGTTAAAAAACAAAACAAAAAAGTTAAAATATGTATGTTCAAGGATATTCCTTGTAGCATATGTATAACGGCAAAATACTGAAAACCAACAAAATGTCCATCACTAGTGGATTGGTTACTAATGATAGCACATTCTATTATTTATGCTACTGACTTAATGAGAGAGATATATGGAAAAGATGTTTAGATAGAACACTAAGTGTGGAAAGATTACAGGAGAGGAGATGCAGTGTAATCTATTCTAAATATATATGTACACATATGCTTGTACCTTCGTATAAACAAGTCTAGAAAGTTATATACTAAAAATAAGGAGTTATCTCTGGTTAAATGAGATAACAGGAGATTTACTTTTCAAGTCTCAGTTCTCCATACTTTTGGGTTTTTTATGATGAACAGACATGGATTACCTACACAATAGAAAAATGTATTTTTATTTATTTATTTATTTATTTATTTATTTATTTATTTATTATTTATATTTTAATTTTAAAAAGTAAGATAGGACAGTTAGGTCTTTTTCCTATTCATTCTGCTATTTTTTTTTTTTATTTTTAATACACCCAACAATTCTGGCAACGTTTAGTAGAGCTTATGACTCTTGATCTCAGGGTCATGAGTTCAAGCCTCATGTTGGGCATAGAGAGTACTTAAAATTTTTTTGAAAAAAATAAAATGGACATTGTTGTTGAAAAAAGAACATGCATATTTCAAGTAAAGAGAGCATGTTGAAATGAAAAGGAATTTCACCACTATAGAAATCAGTGAAAAGCATCCCAATTTTACTGAGCTGTTTTGTGATGTGGGAATGAGATGAGATAATGAAGACATAAACCAAGAGAGGGACAACATGGGCAGATCCCCCATGGCAAATTATGATAAAGACTTTCGCTATTTTTAAAAGTGCTTTTAGAGATGTGAGATATAGATAGATATATATCTATATATGTATCACATATCTATATATATCTATCTATATCTATCTATCTATCTAGATATCTATATATATCTCACATATCTTGTGATACATATGTATATAATGGGTGATGGGCATTAAGGAGGGCATATGATGGAATGAGTACTGGGTGTTTTAAGCAACGATGAATCACTGAATTCTATCTCTGAAACTAGTAATACGATATATGTTGATCAACTGATTTTAAATAAATTTAGAAAAAATGAAAAGTGCTTTTATTATTGCCTAAAGACTGCCAGTTCCTTTTTCAAAATTTTCTTGACTATGCAGATGAGAAATGTGATACTTAAAGAGAGTAAACAAAGTTTAGGTCCTAGTGTAAGTATTCAACAAAATATTGTTTTCCCGGAAATCTAGAAATATGAGGTAATCTGCCCAAGACCACATACTGAGTTAGAAATCATCAGAATTAAACCCCAAATTCCCAATCCTACACTTGTTTTCCTTTATTATTTTATGAAAGGACTTTAATTCTAAATTCTATTCCTCTTTTTAAAAATATATTTAAGTAATCTCTATACCCAACCCGGCCTTGAACTCATGACCCCAAGATCAAAAGTCCCATGTTCTTCTGAATGAGCCAGCCAGCTGGCCCCTGAATTCTATTCCTCTTTAAAATGTAGTGCTTTTAGGAGTGGCTGGCTGGCTCAGTGGGTAGAGCACATGACTCTTGATCTTGGAGTTGTAAGTTTAAGCTTCATCTTGGACATAGAACTTACTTAAAAAAGATAAGTAAAATCTTAAAACTTGGTGTTTTTAAGTATAATCCCTCACTATTTTCTGGTTTCTTCTGAGAACTTAATGAATTGTATACATTTACCAACTACAACTGAAATTTATAGAGGATAGAAAGGCTTTTTTCTTTTTTGTAATGAAGAGTTTATTATTTTTTAAAGTAATCTCTGCTCCCAATGTGGGCCTCAAACCCACAACCCCTGAGATCGTGAGTTGTACACTTCACCGACTGAGCCAACCAGGAGCCCCAGAAGGCTTACTTGTCTTGAAAGATTTTTGTGGACTTTTTTTTTTTTTTTTTTTTTTTGTGGACTTCTTTTTAGTGTTAGGCTGTTTTTAAAAACCTAGGATTGTTAATAATTTGCCTTTGAATAATTAATTATGCTGCTTCTTGCAATTTCTTTCAATGCTTCTGATGCTATTGAAGTACAATTTCAGAGATTCCCTTAGGTAAGTTATGTCCTGGGATGCCTGGCTGGCTCAGTTGGTAGAGCATGAGACTCTTCATCTTGGGGTTCTGAGTTCAAGCTCCACATTGGGCATAGAACTTACTTTTTAAAAAAGTTATGTCCAGCTTAGAGATCTATCCTAATATTAAGTGTTGGACATTGGGCTTTTACAATGAAAACTAACTTTAAAAAATAAATAATGACAAATTTCCAAGTTTCTTCTTTGTATCTGGGCAAGGCAGGAAATGACTATCTCTGATGTTGATCTAAGAACAACCAGCCCTTATCCTTATGCTTACACAAACATGTAGAAATGAGCATCTCTAGGGGTACCTGGGTGGCTCAGTCAGTTAAACGTCTGACTGTTGACTTCTGCTCAGGTCATGATCTCAGAATTGTGAGATCTAGCCCCATGTCAGGCTCTGCACTGGGCATGGAGCCTGCTTAAGATTCTCTTTCTCCCTCTCACTCTCTAAATAAGAGTATGTCTATGTATTATGGAACCTTCAGTCTTTTAGAATGAAAGTCCAGATTTTGCTCCAAGACTATCTTATCCATTTTCTACAAAGAATCCTGGAAAACAATGAGAAAAAAAAAAAAACTGGAAAATTTCCAAACTAGGAAAGCAGAGGAAGCCACAAGAATGTTTCCTACATTTTTAAAAAATATTTTATTTTTTAAGTAATCTCTTCACACAACATGGGGCTTGAACTCACAACCCCAAGATCAAAAACCATATATACTCTACCGACTTTGCCAGCCAGGCACCCTGAACACTTTCTACTTTAGAGGCTATTCAAATAAATCCTTTTAGGACAAAACTCTAGATGGATATGGTTCCACTAGAAAGTGTTACAACTATTTATTGCAAAGTCCAGCTGGAATGACAGTTTTCCAGAATAGCTCCAATCGAAGACTGAATAAACAGCAAAACAGCTAAATACCTAAAATATGACTACAATACATACTGTCACTTATATGAGGTTGTTTACAAAATGACTTTACAAAGATTTGGCCGTTTGATCAATCAAAGGAGAAATTATATAATTTTGGTATGTTTTCAAATCGCCTTGACATAACCTTCCTTGGTGGGATTCATAAAATACTGATGCCATCCGCCATCAAGAGCTTGAACCTTTCCCATCCTCCCAGAACATACCAACCATGTGTCAGACTTCATTGTTGATATTCAAGTTCAGATGTAGATCTCTCTTTAAGATCCGCCCAAGAGAAATCCATGAAAATAGGCTCCAATGGTGGTATGGACCAGTGCAGAGATCCTCAGCATCAGGAAATCACCTGCATTGCAAAACCAAAATCTTGTGTTTGAATCCCAGCTCTTCCCCATGTCACTAACTATGTAGTGAAGGGCAGTTTTCATATCTTGAAAAATGGAAACAAAACTTCTTTTACACTGTGGCAGGGACAATTGAATAAGATACTGTGAGATTTATACCCAGTTACATTATCTAACCCATTTTTATTATCTTAGATCTCTAGGAGCTTATGGGTACAAAAAAACAAAAACAGGAGATATAGTTGCTGAATAATGTTATAAAACTGAAAACTTGTGACTTCAAAACAAAAACAACCCCTCGGCTAAAAGTATCTCACAAAGATATCCCTCTCACTGGCAAGTGACATCAAAAACCACAGCCGCAAATAATCTTCTCATGACAAGGCAATAATTGATGGCAGGCAGGGGTGAGTGGGGACATCTCCCGGAGTGTCTTATGCAAGCCATCATTTTTCAGTTCTAGTTGGTCAGAATTTTGGGCTTCTGTCCCCAAAGTCCTTTTCAGATAGTAGAGTGTCCTTCATTGAGCTCCATCAGAAATATTTAACATACATACAGGTTATGACATTGTGTTTTAAAAAAAAGTGTATAATCAAAGAAATCACAAAGAGAGCACATTTATTTTACTAACTTGTTCTAAGGTCAAATCACATTTTTTTTGCTGCTGGGAGCAGGGCAGAGGAGGAGGCTTTATTCTCTTCCTGTTTTACATAGATGGACATCCAAGGAACTAAAAATAGAACATTTCCCCTTTTCACTTAGGAGATCTTACCCAAGTAAACAACCACTTGATAACAAAACGTTCCTAGTCTTTCCAGATGTCATTTTCTTCTTTATTTTGTCTCTTTCTATTATTTTTTGCTATGTTATTTTGTATATTGTTTGATTAGAAATGCATTGATGTTTAAAATTATTTTTAGACTCTCAGGAAACCAGAGCAATATGTATATTTCCTCTTCTCGTTTACAAGGTATTTCTTAACTCAGAAATTAGAAATCCTTGCCTTTCATAACTATTTCCACTTACCCTAGCTGGTGTGTGTGTGTGTGTGTGTGTGTGTGTGTGTGTGTGTGTGTTGGAGTGTATCAGTGAAATAGTAGAATGATCTTGGACATTGTGACCAAATCGTCATGCAAAGCCGTGGCTTCTGTCCAGAATCTAATAAAAGACTTCTTATCATTAAGAGTTATATGGTCCTTTCAGTTCTAAGATAAATATATTTGGGGCATGTAATGTATAGCATGGTAATTACGGTTAACGATACTGTTTTATATACTTGAAAGTTGCTAAGAGAATATATCTGAAATGATCTTACCACAAAAGGGAAAGGTAATTATGTGAGGTACTAGAAATGGTACCTAATGCTATGGTGATGATCATTTTACAATACAGAAATGAATCAAGTTGGCACCTCGTATATCCGAAACTTACACAATGGTATGTGGTGATTCTATCTCAATAATGCTGGGGGTGCGGAGGCTGTGGTCTTCAGATTGGAAGTTTATGAAGAGAGTCCAGGTGAGGAGGAAGGCATATTTATGTATTTTAAGATGGAAAGAAATACAAAATCAATTAAGAGACAACAGGACGGGAATTGCAGGAGCCCATGGGCAGGAGTATGACTTCGGGTCACCATGGCCGATGGACCTGCAAGTGACGAAGTCCAAGTTCTAGACCGTAAATAGGGCTCAGGACGTTTCATCAGAGTGGCTGATGAGAATCCAGTGATTATTGACGGGAAGATCACTCCCACATTTGTTTATTTTGAAAAGATAGTTTCCTTTTAAAGTAATATCTTTCAACCCGTAGAAGAATTTGAATTAGGTATAGAAGTGTCTTGGGGATCCCTGGGTGGCTCAGTGGTTTAGCGCCTGCCTTTGGCCCAGGAGCGTGATCCTGGGGTCCTGGGATCAAGTCCCACATCGGGCTTCCTGCATGGAGCCTGCTTCTCCCCCTGCCTGTGTCTCTGTCTCTGTCTCTCTCTCTCTCTATGTCTCTCATGAATTAATAAATAAAATCTTAAAAAAAAAAGAAGTGTCCCAGAGAATCAAATTTTTAGGATTAACATTTGAAGAGGAGATTACGTATGTTTAGTATTCTATGTCCATTAATGTCTAAGAAAATATGATGTGTTCTGGGACACCTGGCTGGCTCAGTTGGTGGAGTGTGCAACTCTTAATCTTGGGGTCATGAGTTTGAGCCCCATATTTGGCATAGGGATTACTTACATTAAAAAAAAGAAAAAAAAGGAGTGCCCGGCTGGCTCAATTGGTAGAGCATGCGACTCTTGATCTTGGGGTTATGAGTTCAAACTCCACGTTGGGTGTAGAGATTACTTTAAAAAAATATGTATTGATTTTTGACTTGTGCGTTATTCTGTGTAGTTAGTGTTTAAGAAATTTAGGCCTAAATTTAAATGAGAGTTACAAGGCCACATCCTCCCCACAGGACTCCTGCTCTCCAAAACTCTTTTCCCTAACTCCGCCCACCTCCTCAAATACAAAAGTCATCTAAACAATGCATGTTAACTTGTTCAAGATCTAGTTAAAGGGGCACCACTCAAACCCCCACCACATGACAACCCAATGGTAGTCATTGTATATTCTTTTTAGATTTTATTTATTTATTCATGAGAGACACACAGAGAGAGGCAATGACATAGGCAGAGGGAGAAGCAGGTTCCCTGTGGGGAGCCTGATGCGGAACTCGATCCCAGGACCCTGGGATCATGACCTGAGCCGAAGGCATATGCCCACCCACTGAGCCACCCAGGTGCCCCGATGGTGGTCATCTTAAAGGATCACTGATGCCCACAGTTAACAAGGAGCCAGCTCGGGGCCGCCCTCCCACCACCCCTTCCCCCACCCCAGGTCCAATTAATCACCACTGCTCCCTCGCAGAGGTAACTCATGTTAAACATCTCATTGACTTATTTACTTATTTCACAAAAGCTCTTAAAGCATTTCAAATCCATCAAACTTCAGTTTCCACCATTTGTGGCTTTGGTTAGGTTGGGAATTAAGTCATGCTCCCTGCTCAGAGTCTTCCACAAAAAAATGACAAGAATAAACCAAACCAAAATCTTTTTACAAACCACTCACACAAAAAAAGGATGAGAAACAGAATGTTTACAGATGCCGACTGCTGTCAGAGGTTTGGAGGGTTTTTTAAACTGCTAAATGCACGGAAACTATAATGCCTTTTCTTGTTTCCAGCTGGTTAATAAATGCCCTGTCCTCTCCTGTTATGGGCACACACACACACCACAGAGAGTCTCCTGGGTTGCATGGTGCTAGTTTAAAAAGAAGTTACCAGTGAGTGAGGCCAGACAATGCTTCTCAAGTTCTCAGCGGTGTAGGAATCACCTGGAAAGGCTAAAATGCAGATTCTGACTCTGTAGGTCTGAGGTGGGGCCGGAGATTTTGCATTTCTAGCTCTCAGGAGCTGCACAAGTTTTGGGTCCCTTCACCTCATCGCGGGCAGCCAGGATGGTAGCGGTGAGTTAGATCTGTGTAGGACTAGAGTGTTTAGTTTTGCTCAGGAGGCAAAAACTTAGAAGCCAGGCTCTGCCAAGAAAGATAAGTCCGTTGTGTACGTGGCATTTTCGTTTCTTAGAAAACATTGGGGGAGGGTTGCGTTTTTTTTCAAAAGTCACACTGACACCGATGGGTCTCTTATATCTGAATCTCCTCCCCTTTTCTTGCATCTCTATCGCTCCGTGCAATTCCCCTGGAAATTGCCCAGCTCCCTTAAAACTCAGGACCTGTGGGGGGGAAAAAAAAGCAGTTCTAGTGCTGGAGGTGGGAGTTGGCTATTTATTTAAATTCACTCCTCTGGTCATAAACCTTTAGGGTGGGGAGGCTGAGTTTTGAGGCTGAGATGAAAGCAAGCCTAGGCTGAAGAAACAATGACAAAGCCATTCACTTGTCACTTCTGGTACTGGTGAGGGTGGATGCAGGTGCCCAGCAAGGCCTGACAGCAACATCCTTCGGGGTTAGTTATGACCCAGGCATCAAAGAAGGCCACCTAGAAGCCCAGCTGCCCGGAGGAAAATGATAGCCAAAGGAAAAAACAAGGGTGGGGCCCCTCTGAAGAGACAAAATGTACCCTCACTTTCATCAGGGGCTACGATCAGCTGAGCAGATCACTGAGCCCCTGGCCAGAGCTCTGGAGGACTCAGATTAGAGAGAGCATATGTGTGTGTGTGTGTGTGTGTGTGTGCATGCATGTGTGTGCGTGTCAAAGGATGGTGATGGGAAGCGAGACCCCACTGTTACAGATTTTATAACATCTAGCTCAAAACAGCCCAAGAAGAGACTGGACAGGGCCACCCTGGGCAAGTTCTACTTTTTGTCCCTGTAAGCAATATTATTCTTACTACCCAGGGCTTCCTCTCTGCTCTTCCGAGCCAACCTTTGCCCCTGCTGGCCCAGGCACAAATTTTCCCAGTAGGGTTCTTTCAGTTTCAATAAGTTAACTGAAGGCTTGGCAAGCGTTGGTGAGAATCCCACATGCAAAACCACCACGCCTGGCCGCCTCATGGAAGGGCACACTTGGGAACAGAGAGTCACAATCCTGAAGTCCCTGGAGACCAGATGTCACTGGCAGAACAGGCCTTCAGGGCGCGGCTGCCTTCCTGGAACAGGGAAGGGCGGGAATGATCTTTAAAATCCCAGTGCTTTTGAAGTCTGAGTCGAAATGAGGAAGGAGAAGGGAAGAAGAGGAAACCCAGAAAAGCAGGAACTGTGAGGGCAGCTGACAGAGAGCGGACTTTGAGGTTCAGCTGCCCTCCACGCAGAAAATGATCTCCTCCAATCAGTTGTACGGTCTTCACCTCTCATGCTGCCCGAGAGCCGAAAAATAGAGACCTACGTGGAACTTTATCTTTGCAAAATGCAACCCTACCCGGAAATAGTAACAAGCTGTCAAGCCACCCACATGCTGCTGTGAATTAGTCTAATTTCGAGTTGGGGATTAGAACAGAGAAAATTTAGAGAGCAAGGAATCAAAGCTTTATTGTACACTTGAGGACTGGGTCACGGCAAAGGTGCTTCTTGTTCACGAGCACAGACGGTGAAGGGCAGGGTCAGGGTACAGCCACTACTCATCTCTGATGAGGATGTAGTCTGGCCAGAAAGGGGCTGATATTATGTACTGCTGGAGGAAGATTGCAAAAGATGAAGGAGCCAAGGCTTTCCTCAAAGGTGCCTGGTCCAATGTGTTGAGAGGCATGGGTGGAGCTTTTGACTGGTGTTGTATGATGAGATAAAAAAATACGTCTAATGTAGTTAAGACTCAAGGTCATCGGTTCCAGATCCATTGTGTGGTTTAATAGACTTTTCCTATGGGAAGTAAAAAGAAAGATCTGGGATAAAACCAGACTGAAAGGAATACCTCAGGAAAAAAAAAAAAAAAAAGCTTCATTGAGTGTTCATTAAACCACAAATGTATTTTGTATTTATTTTACATTTAAATTCCCATGTCAGACATAAAATAACTTATCATACTTGTACAATTAACTGAAGAACTGATAATGAAGATAACTGAATGTGAAATCTCAATGAAGACCACTTAATGCAAACTCACATCCCTGTCATCAGATAGTTCACATCTTCCTGGCACAAGTTAATATAGATTTTTATTTAAAATAAATAAAATCTGTCTTTTTGGCTCATCTGTTGAGCATCTCAGTGCAGGAGGCGGAGTGTCGGGTGCAGGAAGGGGAGCTGGAGACACAGTGGACGTGGCCTTCAGCCCATGGAGCTTATGGTCTAGTTTGGGAGACTGATAAAGAACACCATGCCGGTAGCACCACTCAAGAAATAAAGCAGCTACATTTCTGGATTTGTTATGAGGAGAGCAGGCGAGGAATGGAGATCAAGAAGGATCAAGAGGGAGAACTCTTTCAGATCAGGTGCGGAGAAGGCATTTATTTCATCCCAGTGGCATTTCAAGCTGGGATCCAGAGGACAGGAGAGTCAGCCTCAGCAGAGTCTTGGCAGAGGGTAGGGCAAGGACCAGCAAGTGCAAACAGGTTGAGGAAAGACAGTTTCCTGTGATGTAGGAACTGGGAGATGGACAAGATGCTTGGATGTTAGATTTCAAAAATCCGAGTTCAAACCATGACTGTACACCTTCCAGCCTTGTGCCCAACACACACGTTAACCCTGGGATTTTTGAGGTCATTTAGACACAGTGGCTAGACACATTGTCCTCACCCTACTGGCCGCTGAGATTAGAATTCACGGATTCCACATTTCACTTGACTTCTACTTTGGAGTTCCCTACGCGTTGCTGATCATTTGCCATTTCTGAGGAATATAAAATAATCTTTTACTCTCCCACTGACTTTTTTTTAAAAGACTTTATTTATTTATTTATTTATTTGAGAGAGAGAAAGTGTGTGTGAGAAGGAGAAGGGGAAGGGAGAGAGAGGGAAAAGAATCTCCAACTCCATGCTGAGCAGGGAGCCTGAAGTGCGGCTGGGTCCCCGGACCCGAAATCATGACCTGAGCCAAAACCAGGAGTCAACGCCTAACTGGCTGAGTCATCTGGTGCCTCTCTCACATTGACTTTCTTAATTCTGATATTTTAACATTGTTACCTGTATGACTTCATGTCAAGGTCCTGACAGGTGTCCCAATCATTGATCATATCTTTATTTCATTGTTCTATTACTTGGTAAGCCTGAGAAAGATACCAATTCATCGGACTCTGATTTGAATATCACATTTTGCTCTGTATTTTAATTTCTTTCTTATTTTTAGATTTTATTTATTTATTTGTTTGACAGAGAGAGAGCTCAAGAGCACAAACAGGAGGAGCAGCAAAGGGAGAAGGAGAAGCAGGCTCCCACATGAGCAAGGAGCCTGATGTGGGACAGAGGGAGGGATAATTTTTTTTAAGATTTTATTTATTTATTTATTTATATTTATTTATTTATTTATTTTTAAAGATTTTATTTATTTATTCATGAGTGACACAGAGAGAGGTAGAGGCACAGCCAGAGGGAGAAGCAGGCTCCATGCAGGGAGCCCGATGTGGGACTCGATCCCGGGACTCCAGGATCATGCCCTGAGTCGAGGGCAGCTGTTCAACCAATGAGCCACGCAGGCATCCCAAGATTTTATTTATATATTAGAGAAAAAGAATAAGCAGGCAGAAGGGCAGAGAGGGAGGGAGATGCAGACTCTCTGCTGAGCGGGGAGCCTGACACAGGGCTCATTTCCAGGCCCCTGAGATCATGACCTGAGCTGAAGTCAGATGCCCAGCTGACTGAGCCACCCAGGCGCCACCAAGAGTGAGGATCTTAAGCAGGCTCCACACCCCGCGTGGAGGCAACCTGGAGCACGATCCCATGACCCTGAGATCATGACCTGAGCCAAAATCAAGAGTCAGACAGTTAACTGACTGAGCCACCCAAGCGCCCCCAATACATACATTTCTATTTGGTGTATACCTAGGGTGAAAATTGGTCCACATCCATTTGAACCTTATTTGCATATTTTTTGAGCAATCATTATGAACATGTTTTTAAATATCCAAAAGTTACAAAAGAGTATACAATGAAAACTAGCTGTCTCTCCTTCCCCTGCCTGCCAACCACTCCTTCTTCCTCTCAGAAGCACAGTTACTAGTTTCTTACGCAGTCACTTTTTTTTTTTCCTTTTTTTTTCTTTTTGAAAATGCCATGGATAATCAATGTTACCATTACAGTTTTATCACTACATCCTAATGGACCAAACTGCTGCCCTAATAAATCACATATGTACATCACTCTACAGTTTATACCATATATTTTTTTCCAAAGATTTTACTTTTAAGTAATCTCTGCACCCCACTGTAGAGTGAGGCTCAAATTTATAATCCCAAGATCAAGAGTTGAACGCTCAACTGACTAAGCCAGCCAGGCTCCCCCAATTTATTCCATATTTTTAACTCTACTATCTTACTTATTGAATCTTCTACAAAAACTTATGAGGCAGCACAGGGTCACGACTACCAGTTGAAAAACAATTTTAAAATTGTTTACTAATTTAAAAAAAAACAGCCTGGACTCCATGGAAGTCAGTCCTTTGCCTACAAAGATATTAGGTTTTAAGTGGCAGAGCTGGGAGTAAATCCAGGATTTCTGACTCAAAAACTTGGCATTGTTCCCACATTAAGGATCAAAGTTAATATCTGACAGCAGGGATGTGCAAACTGACACAATCCTGCATCCTGCATCTGGGGCTTCTTCTGGATGTCCCAGCTTGCTGAGACTCCACTCCTGGTTCTGGCTCCCTTTTCGCCCCCTTCGGGGCTTCTCCCAGCAACAGGGAGGGGGAGGAGACTCCCACTGTGTGCTCACAACAGTGGGTGCAAACCCCACACTCTTTTCCTGCCAGAATCGTATTTAAGAAGATAAATTTGGATATTTTGTCTTGCATATTTCCTAGCATATTTAGAGCCAGCTCAAAAACAAGCCAACCAACCTAAGGAAACCACAAGTCACCTGCGGATGCACTGGCTAATCCACCCCAGTGTCCAGCCGGCAGAATCTCGAGACTCTAAGACTGAGAAAGTGATTCATTTCCTCTTTTTCTTTTAGTTTCCTTTCTCTGCCTGTCACTTCTTTCCTTTCTTGAACAAACTCAACAAAGCGGTCCTGTTTATAATCCAGGAGTTCTAGTTAGAATTTGGCCTGTCACGCTTATGCTTTGAATTTTCCCAAACAGGGCTTGCCTGTGTGTTGGGGATGAGGGAGGCACCCATGGAGAATTGTGCTCTGGGGGCTTTCCTGGGGGGAAGGGAGGGCGCAGGTGGCTGGCACTTTCTTGCCCTGCCCTCATTCTGGGAAGGGTAGCGGGGGGGAGGTAGAAGGAGAAGGAACCTTCCCCATGTGACACCCACAGGTGCTAGCTGACTTGCCTGTATTGTTCCTTTTCATTCTCAAAATAAATAAATAAATAAATAAATAAATAAATAAATAAAATAAAATAAAATAAATAAGCCCTGTATAGGAGGTATCATTATTAGTCTCCCTTTCCAAACTATGACTTTCCTTGGCTCAGAGAAACGAAGCAACTCACTTAAGGACACATATCAAGAATACAAATACTATTAAAAAAAAAAAAGTGTAAGAGAACTTGATTAAAAATTCCCCCACTGAGGGGCGGCTGGGTGGCTCAGTCGGTTAAGTGTCTGCCTTTCATTTCAGGTCCTGATCTCAGGGTCCTGGGGTCCGGCCCTGCGTTGGGAACCTGCTTCTCCTTCTCCCTCTGTCTGCTGCTCCCCCTGCTTGTGTGCTCTCTCTCTCTCTCTCTCTCTCTCTCTGTCAAATCAATAAATAAAATCTTAAAAAAAAATTCTCCCACTGATTTCACTTGTATCTAATCATTGTAATTCTTTGGGAGTTGGATCCTTATTTCAGGTACTTATTATTGTCAGAGAAAATACAGATAAACCTATCAGGAGTTAAAATATCAGAAGTCGAAAATGCATTTACTACCCTAACCCCCAGACCATCAGAGCTCAGCCAGGCCTCCCTCACCTGGGCTCCGAACACCGACACGAGCCTGCAAGTGGGCAAAGTCCTCGCACACGAAGCCTGTTTGAGGGTCAGGTGTGGACGGCCTCGTGTCACGTGCCGACAACCCCACTGTGGGGCCAATGGAGCGCTGCTGGGCACAGAGGGGGGCAGCAGCTGGGTCGCTCGCTGGCCCCCTGGGAGCCGGGTCGCTGCCCCTGCCCAGCGTCACAGGAGGAGGCCCCACCGCAGGTCGCTGGCCCGGGCCGAGATCCACAGTCCAACTTCCAGTAGGTTTCTACTGACTGTGGATCGCTCTTGCACCATCGCCAGGTTGAAAAAATCATAAGCTGAGCCATAGTAGGTCAAAGATCATCTGCAAAGCTGATCATGTTAGCATTTCAACCACCACCCAAGTTTGACAGATTTAAAAATCCTCTGGGGGTTTCGATGAAGATGAGGATGAAGGAAGATTGGCTGTGGGTAACAAAAGCAGCTAAAATAGTTTGGAGGAAAGGCAGCAATGAGGGAGAAAGGGGACTCCCTCAAGCAGTATGCAGCTTTATTTTAGGGGACCCATAAAACCATCCGTGATGCATTGTGGCAACGAGCCAGAGAAAGTCAAGTGTAGACCTCTTCGCGTGGACAGTGGGGAGAAAGCTATGAATTCTCCTCCAGGGGAAGGAACGTGAAAGAAATGGAGTTTCATAGACTGGTTGATGGCTAAGGGGGTTCCACTGGCCAAGAAGGACAACTGTCCAAGTGGAAGACTTTTGCAATAATGTCAGTGAAATAACGTGCTCTGCAGACAGAGGGATTTGAGAAGGAACATTAAGCCCGAGGGTCACTTAAGGAAAGAGGAGCTAGGATCCGTGACACCTTGAATACAGGGCATCACCAGGAGGTGAGAGGTCGGCCACTGATTGTAGTTTCACAGTTCTAGCCTGGAGAGACTGGAATAATTATGGCTCAAGTTTCTGCAAAGGTGGGCTTGAAAGGGCCAATACCTGGCTGCCAGGGGCCACCTAAAACCCTCTCTACGCTTGTCTCTGGGCCTTCCTAGGGTCTTGCGGCATAGCTGAGAGACAGAGACAGAGAGGGACACAGGTGCCAGAACCAGATCTGTCCCACCACACGCTACAGAGAGACAGGCTTGATGAAGCCAAGTGCTGGCCACCCCAGGAGCCCACTTTGCCCCTTCAGGCCTGGTGCTTCTGTCCCCACCTCGATCTTGGCCATGTGGCCGCTGTCTGGGCAGGCTGTGCCCCAGCCCCTGGCGGCGGGGGGCAGGACCAGACTCAGCCTCTGTCCTCCAGGTGTTCTGTTGTCTCCTTTGTCTCTAGTGTTATTTTACAGGCCCACAATTTTATACTCCCAGGAAGTTCTTGGGATTGGGTTTTCAGGAGCCAATCCAGTTCTGAGATTGTGAAAACATTCACTCATGATTTCTTTAAGGATTTTGTGTGTGTGTGTGTGTGTGTTCAGTATTTACATTAAGCTCTCTGCAGTTTGTTTTGATGCAAATAATGAGATAGGGACCAGAGGGACCAGACATTAATTTGTCTGCTGGATGTAGAGTAAATCATCTTAGAACCTTTGATGGAATAATCTATCTCGTTTCCCCTGAAATGAAATTCCACCCTTTGCCACGGACTGCAGGCTCATATTTTTTTAAAAAAGATTTTTATCTATTTGTTCATGAGAGACACACACAGAGAGGCAAAGACATAGGCAGAGGGAGAAGCAGGCTCCCCGCGGGGAGCCCTAGGATCCCAGGACCCAGGATCAACGACCTGAGCCCACCTGAGCCGAAGGCAGACCTTCAACCACTGAGCCACCCAGGAGCCCCAGGCTCCCATGTTTTGAGGTCTGTAGCTTTAACTCTTCCTTCTGCTCAACCATTTGTCTTTATTGTTTTGTCTTTAGGTTTGCTCTATAATATTTTAACAAATGGAAGGGCTGGTTCTCAATTTGCTATATTCCTGAGGAAGTCTCCATGGGGTTTTAACTGGAATTGTACTGCATTCACAGAGTAATTGAGCAGGGTCTTCTCATCTGGGAATGCTTCTTCCATTTTGTTTTTTAGGATTCTTCATTTAGATTTTGCATATGCCTTGAGAGAGCATATTTATCATTTTTTTTTTTTTGTGGTTATAAATGGGTGGTATTTTTCTAAAGTAATCTCTATGCCCAGAGTGGGACTTGAACTCACGACCCAGAGATCAAGCGTGGCATGCTTTACCGGCTGAGCCAGTCAGGCGCCCTGTAATGGGTGGTATTTTTAAACATTATATTTTTAAGTGATTATTGCTGGACTATATATAAGAACATTATTTAAGAATATTCATGTGGGGATCCCTGGGTGGCGCAGCGGTTTGGCGCCTGCCTTTGGCCCAGGGCGCGATCCTGGAGACCCGGGATCGAATCCCACGTCGGGCTCCTGGTGCATGGAGCCTGCTTCTCCCTCTGCCTGTGTCTCTGCCTCTCTCTCTCTCTGTGACTATCATAAATAAATTAAAAAAAAAAAAAAAGAATATTCATGTGGTATCTGAGCTGATGGCTTTTATGATTTCTCATGGTTCTTTCTCACTTTGTTTCTCCTGCTAGGAACGTGAGAGTGCTGGTTTCACTCTGGCCACCTCTCTCTCTCCTGCATTCTCCACCTGTCCTGTCCCCCACATGGATAGCTGGGGGTGGGGGGTTTCTCCCGGGTATTGCCCCCTCCCCTGTGCTATCTGGGAATAAGAAGGAACAAGAACAAACTCTCACTTGACTTTTTCCCTTCAGCTCTGATAGGTGGCTTTTTCAAATTTGATTTGACTCCAGGGGCCATCGGAGATCCTCAAAAGCTTTTAAGCAAAGAAGAGATCTTCTTATTTTTTTTTAAATAAAAATCTGTGGTGTGCCTGGGTGGCTCAGTGGTTGAGCGTCTGCCTTTGGCTCAGGGCATGATCCCGGGGTCCTGGGATCGAGTCCCGTATTGGACTCCCTGCATGGAGCCTGCTTCTCCCTCTGCCTCCTCCTCCTCCTCCTCCTCCTCCTCCTCCTCCTCTTCCTCCTCCTCTTTCTCCTTCCCCAGCTCTTGCTTCTGCTCCTCCTGGATGAGGCTGTCGCCCCCAGACCTGCCAGGCTCATGTGTTCTCACAGCCCACTCTCTGCCTCTCTCTCCCTCTCTGTGTCTCTCATGAATAAATAAATAAAATCTTAAAAAAAAAATCAATCTGACCCAGTCTAGAAGGAGCGTGGACAATGGATAGAGGTTTGAAGAAGGGACAGGGGAAAATCAGCTTTAGGGGAAGTCATGTTGGCTGCCCTGTGAAGAATACAGGGAAGAGGGGCAGGTGTGGGGGGTGCAGGGGAGCCTCTGCAGGGGTGCAGGCCAGAGGAGAAAATGGTGCAGAGCGAGCCAACAAGTACTCAGGAGGAGTCCATACAGACCGGCTGCAAAGGTGCGGAAGGGGGAGGGACCAAGGGGAGTCCCGAGTCTTTTGCCCCAACATCTGGAGGGGGTTGGCGGGGTTGGCCAAGATGGCCTTGGCTGTGGACACTTCAAATCAGGAGAATGAGCAGATGCTCCAAAAGCATCACTTTTGAACCATAGAAATTTGAAGTTTGAGAACATACCAGTGGATGTGGGGTGATTCCGCACTGGGGCTTGAAATATGGGTGATATAGGGACAGGAGCAGCTCATCTGAGAGTGGGCTGTGAGAACACATGAGCCTGGCAGGTCCGGGGGCGGCAGCCTCTGCCAGGAGGAGCAGAAGCAAAGGCTGGGGAAGGAGAAGAAGGAGGAGGAGAAGGAGGAAGAGGAAGAGGAGGAGGAGGAGGAGGAGGAGAAGGAGAAGGAGAAGGAGAAGGAGAAGGAGAAGGAGAAGGAGAAGGAGAAGGAGAAGGAGAAGGAGAAGGAGAAGGAGAAGGAGAAGAAGGGAAGTAGAGCAGGTTTCCGACTGCACCAGCTCTTCAGGGTGGTCATTACCACCTCTCTGAGCATCACAGCTTTTAAATCTGGAGGTTTATTGTTAAAGAGAAACACTTTTATGGGGAAAAAAAAGAAAAAAGAGGCAGATTTTAAATGCCCAGCATCCGTGATCTCTTCTGCTTCTTGTCAATCTTTCTTCTCAACCAATAACCGTAATAAATTAGGTGTAGAGTACAAAGTTTTGGGTTACAGTGGCCACAAGCTTACTTATTAGCACTGTGAATTCAGGCACATGTCATCTTCGGCCTTTTTTCTCATCTGTGTGTGGAAAAGTGAAAACCTAGTCCATAAAATTGTTTTAAAGTGGAAGGTCCTTCTTGACACGCCCCTTAATGGCCTTGCATTCGTTCAGCAAATATGTGTTGAGTGTCTGCTATGTGCCTCACCTCATAGGTCTAGGCACTGGGGACAGCGGAGAAAACTGCATATAAGGTCTGAGCTCATACAAAGTTTGAGTGCAAAAGGGGAATCGGACAATAAATAAGTCAGAAGACTAAATAAAATAGAGCTCATGGAAGACAGTCACATGGAGCGTAGGGATGGGCATTTTTTAAGAAAGATTTTATTTATTTATCTGAGAGAGACCAAGATAGCAACAGAGAGCACAAGCAGGTAGGAGAGGGAGAAGCAGGCTCCCCGCTGAGTAGGGAGCCCGAGGATGCAGGGCTCCATCCCAGGACCCGGGATCATGATCTGAGCTGAAGGCAGATGCTTAACCGACTGAGCCACCCAGGCGCCTTGCAGGATGGGGCATTTTAGACAGTCAGCGAGGGCCTTTCCAAGAAAATAGCATTTGTTCTGAGACCTGAATGGCCAGAAGTATCTAGTTATGGAAAGATCAGGAGAAAGAGCATTCTGGGCAGAGTCCAGGGCCAGGGCAAAAGCTCAGAAGCAGGGAGGAATTGGGGGAGTTTGGGGAAGAAGGCTTCAGGAGGTGGATATCAAATGCATGATGTCCCCGGACGTTTCCACGCCTCACAGGTCCTCTATGTCAGGGACCCCGAGGCCGATCGTGGGTGCTGTTGGTAGATTGAATTCGGCATGAATGAGGATAATCAAGGACTCAGGCTCCATTTCCAAGTCCATGTGCCAGAATGAAATTGTTCCTTCTACTAAAGGCAGCAACTATTCACACAGCTGGATAATGATCCTGTGCGCTCATTTTAACACCCAAAGCTTCTGGAAATTCCAAACGTCTTCTGATTCCTAGCCACCCCCCTCTTTTTTTTTTTTTTTTTTACCAATTATGTCATGTTTTGCCACTTCTGTCTCACATGGGTCATGGTTACTCTCATGATACCATGCATTTCAACTCTCCTTCTTCCCTATTCCACTATGCGATGCTATGGGTCAAATTGTTTATGTATTATTTTTATTGGTGTTATACTTTTTTCCTACTCCTGTTTATTCTGGAGGTTCAGGTTGCTTTTGTCTCCTGAGGATAATTAACAGGTCTTTTCTTTTTTCCCCTTTCCCTACATGAATTGTTTTAAATTGTGAAATATAACACTCATCCAGAAAAGCATACAACGTACAAATTATTTTCTCTTAATTATCTTGTAAAAATATTTCCGTGTGTTGCATCATTTCATAAAAAATTATAATCCATTTTTCATCACTTGCCGCTAATTCATATATATTTTATTTCTTTACCTAGACTGTAAACTACTCGAGGTCAAGTATCATCTCTTAAGTGACTTTCTATCCAATGTGGGGCTCGACCCTACAACCCTGAGATCAACATTTGCACACTCCACTGAGCCGGCCAGGTGCCCTCCACACCTATTGTTTTTAAACCACTTAGTTTGTGGTGCTTTGTTGTGGCAGCCTTGAGAAACTAATTTAAGAGAAAATTATATCTATGTTGAAAAATACCCAGTCTTGCTCTACCAGAATGTGGTCCAATTCTTATCAGGAAATGTGGGAATTTTAATAAGACAGGGGTTAAGATGGCGACAGTCCTTGCTGACATTACTGTTTTTTTTCTTTTTTAAGATTGCATTTATTTATTTATCCATGAGAGACACACAGAGAGAGGTAGAGACATAGGCAGAGGGAGAAGCAGGCTCCCCATGGGGAGCCCACTGTGACACTCAACCCAGGACCCTGGGATCACAACCCGAGCCTAAGGGACGCTCAACCACTGAGCCACCCAGGTGCCCCTGACACTACCATCTTATATGAGAATGACCATACTGTCTGTCTTCACGAGTCCCACCATCTTCACTCTTAGCTCAGCTCATCTAGTCCCACTGCAGACAGAGTGAAATTTCTAGAATCTGATCCTATCACCCACATGCTTAAAACCCTCCATCGTTCTCCCATAGTCCCCCAGATAACACACAAAGTCCTCAGGTCCCTCTCCATTCACCTCTCACCACTTCTTCCTCACACTGCCCTGCAGTCTCTGCCTGGAACATTATTTTTTTCCCTTTGGCTTCATTGCTTGGCTATATTTATGCCTCAACCTTGATGTAGATGCCCTTTCCTGCTTCATAGCCCTCCCAGGCCACCCCATAGTCCTCCATAATTTCCCTGGCCCTGATGTACGTCTTATGGCACCTGCCCGTGTAGTTAGCTGCATCACCCTCCAGCCCACTCAAGTTGGGGTCCGAGGAACAGACATTTCACCATCACCATTTGTTTGAGAAGCAGAATTTCAAGTCCAGCTAGATCTTCACATTCCGATGTGCATTTTTAACAAGATACTCAAGTAATTTTTTTCAAGTGATTCTTACGTGCATTGAATTTGTGAGGTATTGGTCTCTTCCACATGATCTCCATGGGGGCAGGGAACTGTGTCCCCAGAACCCTGCACAGTGGCTGTTTAAAGAGTTAGCTGATTTAATGCATGAAGCTGATTTCCTGTTAACAAGCATGTCTTACAGGAAAAAACAAAACAAAACAGCAATTCTCTTTTTATCGGAATAAAGACTCGGGTCCCCAGCCTATGTATTTTGTCACGGCTTCCTTTCAACTTCCCCGTACACATCTCTCATACTCTTCGTCTTCCTGTCAAATCCAATTTTCTGCATATAGTATGTGAATGACTCTTCTATTACTAATCATGTTTTCTGTTCTGTTTTGGGATTTGGGTTTTTATTTTCCCAGTAGTTTTTAAAAACACTCTAATGACAACACAAGCGTAGCCAGATTTGCACTGTTCCTTTTGAACATGAAAACTGATACCTGCTAATAGTTCAAAAAATTATCCTCCCCAATTCTTTTCCCCTCTTCTCCTTTTCTCTTTCCTCCTCTCCCTTCCTCCTCCCGTCTCCTCTCTCTTTCTTTTTTTCTTTCGTGACAGATAACAGGGGCTTCTAATGCTTCAGGATAAATTTTTGTGTTGTTACTCCCGGTGGGTAAAAATACCCTGTTTGGATTTCTCGCAAGTTCTCAGTAAACAAGAAGTCATTTTCCAGAGAAACATATAGGTAAGAAAACCTTTCCAAGCTCAGCTTCTAATTCCCTTAATAGAATGTTAAATCCGAGAGTTTAGGGGCCATCTCAAATCCAAAATCTTCAACCGACCTCCCAAAATTGCTGATCTGACCAATCTCTGAAACCTACTTCCCCAACCTCTCTCCTCCCTTCTTCCAGCAAGTTGATTTTACAATTCCCCAAAGGCACCACTTGCTAAAGGTTCCTCTCTAGTACGGGTCACGTGCCTAACAACCTTTTTATAATGATAATGTTAGAGGACGGGATTGGCACACCCTTTTAGGTAAACAAGGGTAGGATTTGCTTTTCTTTTGTTGAACGTATCTGCATTTCGGGGTGCAAGATTTGGTCAGAAGTTTACTAATTCATCCAATCAGAAAGTTAGGTAGTAAGTCAGTGAAAATGAGCCCTGAGAGGGCCCCAGTGGCTTTCGGATACTAGGTTTGAGAAAATAGATTAGGAGGCAGCGTCTATGCTGTGCTTCCTGGGGCAGGTGAGAACTCCTGAATTCTAACCCCTCTTAACCTTACACCTTTACCGCACTCAAAACTAAGTTGTTTAGGGGCGCCTGGGTGGCTCAGTCGGTTAAGCGTCTGCCTTCGGCTCAGGTCATGATCCTGGGGTCCTGGGATGGAGCCCCCCAGTGGCCTCCCTGCTCAGTGGGGAGTCTCCTTCTCTCTCTCGGACCTCCCCTCCTGCTCTCTCTCAAATAAATAAATAAATAAATAAATAAATAAATAAATAAATAAATAAATAAAATCTTAAACAAAATTCCCGACTATGTTGTTTAAACTCAGGAGTACTTTTGTTCCATGATTATAGCCTTGCCTATACTTCTGAGGGACCTAGCCATAAGGAAATATTTGCAAGTTTGTGTTGATTGAATGATTTCAGGTAAATAAACAAGCTCAAATGCCTCCTGGGGCCCAGATAATGTAAATGAGAAAAGTAACAGCAGAGAGCGTGTCTGGCCGGAGCTCCCGGCCCAGGTCTGAGGGGGAGAGACTGTCACCGCGCTGTTCGGGGAGTGGATCCAGCTTGTCAGAGCCTCGCGTTTTACAAAGGACGCCGGAGATCGGAGATTTTATAGTCATTTGTTAATTTTTAAACGTCGGTGACCAACTCAAATTTTCACAAGACATTTTGCAAATCAATACCGTGTACCTAACAACACTCCTGGGAACCACGCAGCTCTAAGTGGCCAATCTGCAACCTCTTCGATGAATAATAAGTGCAAATAATTAAGAACGTTCATTTTCCCAAGAAACCCATTCCTGGGAAGGCCACCGTGGGTGAGAGCTCCTGCACCGTAGGGGCCCGACCGGGTTCAGATCCTGGCACAGCTTTCTGCCAACGTGCGCTCTAGCAATTCCCTTGATGTCAGTAAACCAGTTTTCACACCTGCAAAGTGGCCTGTGTGGTAGGAGTGGCAGGTTCGGGGCGTCGTTCTGAGGGCGCAATGAGAAAAGTGCGTGCCCAAGCCTTCTCCACCAAGCGGCCCTCAACACCTGCTAACTTAGTCCAAACTCCCCCTCCTCTTTATCCTAATGGAATTATCCGAGGACCCGCCAAACACCGTGTAGGCTTCCTGTTCTCCTCACCTCCTTTTACAGAAGCATTTGAAGCTTTCCTGTACGGTGACCTGTCCTCTTGCTGTGTCACTAAGCAGCGTCCAGAGATGGAGTGACAGCCACCTGTGCAGGGGGAAGGCGCTGCACGCAGTTCTGAGCGGGGCTGGCAACGAGCCCTCGCCCCTCCCCCGCCCCTACACACACACTCACACTCACACTCACACTCACTCTCACACTCACACGTCCCACCTCCCAAGTCAAACCGCCGTTTGCTGGCCGGCTCCAGGGTTTCAATGTGGTACTTTCGTCACGTGCCCCTGGCATCCTCTTTACTGTTATGGACGTTTTCTCCATTTCAAGCCCCGCAGCCACCCGTTCCCTCCGAGTCCCAGCTCTCCTTTGCTGCTCTCTTTCCGGGACCTGCCCTGGGTCTCTAATTGCCGGTTACGATAAGGACCCAGCGCCCTGCCCGCACCCCCACCGCCTTCCCGCTAGGAGGGCCTGCCCGGCTCGCGGCTTCCCGACTCCGCCACCGCCGCAGCTGTCCCGGGGGGGGGGGCGGGGGGTCGGGGGGGTCGGGGGGGGGTCCCCCGCCGGGATCCCCCCCTCCCGGGTCCCGGCCCGCGGGGGAAGGCAGGGGCTGCGGAGCGGGAGGGTCCACGGGCCCGGGCAGGTCGCCCCGCAGCGACCTCGGGGGCGGGGCGGGGGCGGGCGCAGAGCCAAGTTTCGCCGCGTCACGGTCCCCGGGGCCGCCCTATAAGAGGAGGGCGCCGGCGCGCGAACGCGCAAAGCGAGCAGCGAGCGGCGAGCGGCGAGCGGCGAGCGGCGCGGCCCCTCGGGTCTTGCCAGCGGTGCCCGTGCTGGTCCCGAGCCGCCCGTGCTGGTCCCGCGGTGCCCGTGCTGGTCCCGAGCTGCCCGTGCTGGTCCCCAGGCCCAGGGCGTCGTGCGCTGCAGCTCCCCGCGGCCGCCGGCGGAGATGCCCGGCCGGAAGGCGCGCAAGAGCGCGCAGCCCGGCCCCACGCGGGCCCCCGAAGGTGAGGAGCCGCCGGGCCCCGGGGCTTCCCAGGCTGGTGGAGGCGTCGGGGGACGCGGGTCGGGAGGGCGGCGGCGGGGCAGGTCTCCCGCGCGATGCGTCGCGGCCCGGCCCCGCCCGGGGGAGGGAAAGTGCAGGGGCGCGCAGGCCGCCGCGGGGAGGCTGCGCGCGGGGGAGGCTCCGGGAGCTGTCCGGGCCCTGGCGCCCCCGGAGCCGGCCTCTGCCTCCGCAGGGGGGCCGGGGCTCGCTCTGAGGGTTGCCGCCCTCGGGCCCCCGCCGAGCAGTAGGCTGGATCCTCCCTTCCGCGGAGGACTGGTGGAGGTCAGGGAGGCCAGGACGGCGGGGGTCCTGGGGAGTTAGGGAGGCCGGGACGATGGAGGCCCTGGGGAGTTAGGGAGGCGAGGACGATGGAGGTCCTGGGGAGTTAGGGAGGCCGGGACGATGGAGGCCCTGGGGAATTAGGGAGGCGAGGACGATGGGACGATGGAGGTCCTGGGGAGTTAGGGAGGCGAGGACGATGGGACGATGGAGGTCCTGGGGAGTTAGGGAGGCGAGGACGATGGGACGATGGAGGTCCTGGGGAGTTAGGGAGGCGAGGACGATGGGACGATGGAGGTCCTGGGGAGTTAGGGAGGCGAGGACGATGGGACGATGGAGGTCCTGGGGAGTTAGGGAGGCGAGGACGATGGGACGATGGAGGTCCTGGGGAGTTAGGGAGGCGAGGACGATGGAGGCCCTGGGGAGTTAGGGAGGCCGGGACGATGGAGGTCCTGGGGAGTTAGGGAAGCGAGGACGATGGAGGTCCTGGGGAGTTAGGGAAGTGCGGACAGGCGGTCCTGGAGAGTTACAGCGATACCGGAGAGTAGTTCTGTTTCTTAAGTCGTTAGTAGTTGCAGAAATGAGAGTTGGTCTCCAGGGCTTTGTAATCCATCCACTGTCCTCCTCCCTCGATATAACCCTCCCCCCTTATAAATCTTACCAAATAAGGCAGCTATCTGCTAAGGGGGTGGGTGGGCAGTAGCGGTGCATATTGCATCAGATAGTAATGGTCCCTTTAGTTTATTAACTTATTTGAGAGAGCACAAGCAGGGGGAGGGGCAGAGGGAGAAGCAGACCCCTGGTTGAGCCAGGAGCCCTACTTGGGCCTCGATCCCACGCCCCTGAGATCATGACCTGAGCCAAAAGCAGAGGGTTAACCAACTGAGCCACCTAAGCGCCCTGCACTTAGTTTCGTTTCACAGAGTCCTTGAGGAGTGCAGAGGAAGTGATGCATTGACAATCTGGCCCTGACTAAGTTGGCACCCCGTGGCTCCTACTTGGGAGGCAAAAAGCTTCGCCCACCTTTTGTGATGTTAAAGAATTCTGCAGTTTGGGGAAGGCCTAACCTGAGCATTTATCTTTGTTCATAATAATACAGTACAGCAGAAAGGGACCTCTTATATTCCATTAGGTAGTAATACTTTCTTTTTTCTTTTACTGAGATGTGACATATCACATTGCATTAGCTTTGATTTATGTATGCATCAAATAATGATGATTTCGTATGTGTATATTGTGTGATTGCCAAATAGGTTTACTTAACATCTCACCTCATGTAGTGTCAGTTTTTTATTACTACATTTATAGAAATATAATTAACAGAAAGATTAAGGAGACCACCAGCAGCTAGTTCTGTCCACAACCCCCCCCCCCCCCCCCCCCCCGCCCTTTTAGTGACAGATCATGTTTTCTCCTAAAGCCCCCTCGGAATCCTCTTTGTTCTTTCTTTCTTTCTTTCTTTCTTTCTTTCTTTCTTTCTTTCTTTCTTTTTCTTTCTTCCTTCCTTCCTTCCTTCCTTCCTTCCTTCCTTCCTTCCTTCCTCCCTCCTTTCCTTCCTTTCCTTCTCCTTCCTTCCTTCCTTTCTTTCTTTCTTTCTTTCTTTCTTTCTTTCTTTGAATCCTTTTTCTTAAATTAATATTCATTTAATTACAACATCTCACTTCTAAAAAGCAGTAAACTTGTAAATTAAAATTCTTCTGCTTCACTCATAAAGGCAATGGATTGGTACGAATTCGGTTTGTAGGAAGAAATTGGTTTAATTGGCAAATATAAATTGCTAAGGTATTTTAGAGAATGTAGACTTACTTTTGCTACAAGGTTTTATGAGTCTTATGAGAAAATTTCAGTCTTTTTCAATGAGTGTAAGAGCACGTTTAGATTTGTCTATGAATGAAGGCATAGTCTGAGCTGTGAATTACTGCCATTTAAAAAGTAAATCCTGGGGTGCCTTGGTGGCCCTGGTTAATAAGCATCTGCATCAGGTCAAGATCCGAGGGTCCTGGGATGGAGCCTACTTCTCCCTCTCCCTCTGCCTGTAGCTCCCCTTGCTTGTGCTCTCTCTCTTTCTCTGTCAAATAGATAAATAAAATATTAAAAAAAAAAAAGATTTCAAAGTAAATGTCTTTATTTTTACTCTTATTCCTTTTTTTATTTATGAGTCACAGTGTGTTAGGGTGTGGTGGGTGCAAGCTAAGTCACCTTTCTCACATTCAGAAAATGGGTGTACATAAAGCTAAAATGAAGATAAATACTTCACCGAGTAAATACTCAGCTTGTCCCTTGGATGGGCATTTTAACTCTTGCTGGTTGCAGTTTTTAGTGTCAGTGTAAGTTTTGTGGCTTTTCTTTTCTTTTTCAGAGCTCGAAGTGGAGTGTGCCATTCAGCTCAGGAAATTTGGAGACAAACTGAATTTCCGGCAGAAACTTCTGAATCTGTTATCCAAACTCTTCCGCTCAGGAACCTGATTGCGTTGGAACTTTTGAACGACGAGATTCTTTGAAAACGAAAGATTGCTGAAATGGTGCAAATTTCATCGATAGATTCTTTTTAAAAATGGAAGATTTCCCGATAGGTGCAGATTTCATCGGTTAGAAGAAATGCCTTGTAATGGAGAAGATTGGGAGCGAGCTTTCACTTGCTTTTTGAATGCCCTCGGAAGCCAAGATGATACATTAAAAATGGATGTCTGATGGAGATTTTGCAGAAGTCCTTTTTTTTTGGGGGGGGCTGTGAGAATGTTAGAAAACCACTTTGTTTATTTTAAATCTTTTTTTTTTTATTTTTATTTATTTATGATAGTCACAGAGAGAGAGAGAGAGGCAGAGACACAGGCAGAGGGAGAAGCAGGCTCCATGCACCGGGAGCCCGATGTGGGATTCGATCCCGGGTCTCCAGGATCGCGCCCTGGGCCAAAGGCAGGCGCCAAACCGCTGCGCCACCCAGGGATCCCCACTTTGTTTATTTTAAAGCAAGATTCAAGGAGCTTTGAAAAGTAAGGAATTAATTACGCATTTTGTTTTTACTTCGAAGATTATTCTGGTAATTTTGTTGAAGGTTGCTGTCTAGCCTACTGTAAGAGGAGTCAGCAAGTGAATGGCCTGTGGTCAGGGGCAGAGAAACAATATGTTTAGTGTTGGTTTTTATTTTTGGATGACGGCTTCAAAGTGATGTGTAATATCGGGTTTATATACTCTCTTTAAACAAATCTTTAAACAAGATTTCATTCTGAGAACAACATAGTGAATGTTGATTCCATAGGTCACTCACTACAAAATATAAAATTATTTGAAAGCTTGTTTCTTTTGATTCAGAATGTATTGCCTCTCTTACAATGACCCTTCACTGAATTATGTTTCTGGGTGTCATAACTGGAAAGTCTGTACTTTGATACTTGTAAATCGAGGTGTTACTTGGTGCCAGTAAGATTCTTGCAGGTACAATGTTAAAGCAATAAGAGCGTGGGGATTTTGTATAATGAGAAATAAAGGAGGAAAAAAAGTGATTTAGACTTTCTACTGCTATAATTAACACTTAGTAAGACAAATATTCTAAAGTTACTTGGTAAGAAGAACAATGTATTTCTAAAGACATTTCCAAAATCTGTAAAATGCCCTTCTCATACTAGTCAGTGTCCATCTTCTAAGAAGTGATCTTTTAAGAGAAATTAAGCAAGTTTTACAAAGTTGGGATATACTTTTTTAAATAAAGAGAATGGCTTGATTGCTTATCTAGAATAAAAATGCATAAAAATTACATATATGTGGAACTTGCATTAGAATAGTATGTAGATTCTGAGAAAGTTTTCATTGATCTCACTTTTATTGTTAAAAGGTCAGGTTATCAAAGAAGTCCCCAGATATATAAAAAAGAAGTAATAATATCATGATTGAGTTTCAGCAAGAATAATTTTATTTATTTTACCTATTTATGATTAAAATATTTTTTTTTTGGTTCAGTTTGAAAACGTGTATTAGTTAAAGTTACGCTTTTTGGTTATGAGACGAGGCTTTCATATCCACTTGAACTTTACAGTAAGAATGTTTTGATAGAGGCTGTAGTCACTTTAGATGAAAAATTACCTCAGGATCGGTTTGTCTTCAGTATTATTTAGCTGCAAAGATGCTTTTTGTCTGTTTAGGGGCAGATATCTTGCCATATGGATATTTATGGTGTGTACCTGTATTTATACATACAAAACTTGATACTGTAGCTACGAACTATTAAACATTATCACCATTCTTTTCGTGGTGTTCATTGTGTCATCAGGCTGCCGGGCATTCATTATGAAACCAAAATTATTTTCGCGATTTCCGTCAGCAGGCCCCTTCTGACCACTGCCTCCTCAGTTACAGTTCTGTCCCCAGAGTGGAAAATACGGGACATGGAACATGATTGCTGCCATTAGTTAGCACAATTGCTGCCATCAGGGGACTCCCCATTTGACTGGGAGAGGAAAGAGTGAACAAGAAGAACTGCATGCCAGGCTGAGGCCTGGAGTGCCTTGCAATAGTGCCTGGGAGGGTTTATTTAAAGCAGCCTCCAGAGATCGGTGATCTCATTAGAGGTAGGGGGGCCGTCCCCTCCTCCTGGGCCTGGGGCCTCTGCCGGGCTAGGGCAGCTTCTGTGCGGTTTCCTTTACGATGGCCTCACACTCAGTTCTTCTGACCCAACCCTAGCAGCCAGTATTGCTTCATCCCAAGCTAGTCGTGTGCAGAAGTAGTGGCTTTCCTGTTTGAGTGTGAGAACTCACAAGATACTCCTACCAGGCTGTAGCTGCGGGCTGAAACCCTGGAGTGTCAATTGCCTCCCTCAGATAGGGAGGGGGAGAAGAGGGGCTGCGGGAGGGAGGGAGGTGACTGTGCCACGGGGGACAGCTGGGACAGCCAGCGGTGGGGGGGGGGGGGGGTGAAGGGCTGCATCGCAGGAGTAGGCCGGGAGATGGACCCAACAAAGGATGGGGCCAATCGCTGTGATTTGATTTGAGTATCTGGAAGAGTAACTCCTTTTTTTTTTTTTTTTTGAGATTTTATTTATTCATGAGAGGCACACACACAGAAGCAGACACACAGGGGGCAGAGGGAGAAGCAGCCTCCCCGCAGGACCCGGGTATGGGACTCGATCCCAGGACCCTGGGATCACCACCTGAGCTAAAGGCAGATGCTCAACCACTGAGCCACCCAGGCCCTCCTGGAAGAGTAATTCCTGTCCTGCCTCTGCAGAGCCAGAAGTGAACCACCGGTGTTTAGGAGTTTTTCAAAAAAGCCATCCTTGGTGCTCTTCTTTTATATGAGGAGTAGCACAGGAAAGCTTTGGTACGATGCACGGTCTTCAGGTATAAGAACTATATATCTTCAGAGAACTTTTTTTTTAAAAAGATTTATTTATTCGTTTATGATAGACATAGAGAGAAAGAGAGGCAGAGACACAGGAGGAGGGAGAAGCAGGCTCCATGCCGGGAGCCCAACATGGGACTCGATCCCGGGACTCCAGGATCACGCCCTGGGCCAAAGGCAGGCACTAAACCGCTGAGCCACCCAGGGATCCCCCAGAGAACTCTTAATGTCAAAAAATTCTCAAGATGTCCACATAACTGTAATTGTAAATATTGACCAGCGAAAAGCTACCAGGAATTAAGCAATAGTTTGACTTGCATTTATATTTAAGAGAAAACCTCTAGGGCAGCCTGGGTGGCTCAGCAGTTTAGCGCTTGCCTTTGGCCCAGGGTGTGATCCTGGAGACCTGGGATCGAGTCTCACGTCAGGCTTCCTGCATGGAGCCTGCTTCTAGCTCTGCGTGTGTCTCTGCCTCTGTCTCTCATGAATGAATAAATAAAATTAAAAAAAAAAAGAGAAAACCTCTAAAACCCGTGTACTTGCAAAGTCACCTAGAAATGGCAATGTGCTGTTAATAACATGCATACAAAAAATGCGATCCTGCGTATGAATTATAGTTAGTTTTCAATAAGAAGAAAATCACTGCCTTTTGCACAAACATGTTGGCAACCCTTCACGTTAACAAACTTACTGTCCTTCCCTCCACAGCAAGTAGAGGGGAAGGCCTCTGGGGCTTTGTGTCTTGGATTAAAATGATAGCAGATCACCTTAGAGCGCAATCCCTCATCTTTGGAACCGTGGCAAAAAGATGCACCCACATGGGGCCCTGCTCAGAGGGAGCCTGCTTCTCCCTCTCCCTCTGCCTGCCACTCTGCTCCCTGGCTTGTGTTCTCTCTCTGTGAAATAAAAAAAAAAAAAAAAAAAAAACTGTGTCTCAAATTTCAAGAACTATATTTTGTTCATTAAAAAAAAAAAGATTTTATTTTATTATTTTTTTTGGGGGGGTGTGGTTGGAGACAAACAGGCTCTGTGCTGAGCACAACTGGGATTGGATCCCACAGCCCTGAGATCATGACCGGAGCTGAAACTAAGAGTCAGATGCTCAACCGACTGAGCCACCTAGGCGTCCCTATTTTGTTCATCTTTAATTTTTGTAAACTGGACAGAATTTCTTCTGAGGCTATCTCCTTGTATCCCCAAAACAAATATGGTCAGGTAAAAATGGGTTACGTTTCAAGGGATAACATGGCATGCTTTGGTGAACTGTCCTATGTTGGTAGGTTTTTTTTTTTTTTAAGATTTTATTTATTTATTCATGAGAGACACACAGAGAGAGGCAGAGACACAGGCAGAGGGAGAAGCAGGCTCCATGCAGGGAGCCTGATGTGGGACTTGATCCCAGGACTCCAGGACCACGCCCTGAGCCGAAGGCAGGCACTCAACCACTGAGCCACCCAGGGATCCCGGTTTTATTTTTTTTTAAGTTTATTTATTTTTAGTAATCTCTACACCCAACATAGGGTGTAAACTCATGACCCCAAGATCAAGCGCTGCACGCTCCTCCAACTGAGGCAGCCAGGTGCCCCTCCTAGGTTAATAGTTTTATTTGAGACGTTTTTATTAGCTCTCCTTCCCTTATTAATCAAGAATACATGTATCTGATTGTGCAATTTACATGGACAGAAGCAATTTAAGAGAAAACCAGCAACCACAACTGCATAGTCAATAGAGGATAGCTATGGAGCTTTCTCAAAGTCCCTGCCAAAGCAAGTTTTCCTTGTTTGGTGAATTTATCTCTGTGTATGTGTCTCTTCCATGCTTAGGGAAAATGCCTGTATTATCTCTCTACAAATAGTAAATTCCGCCCAAGTGGGGCACCGGGTGGCTCAGTGGTTGAGTTGGGCTCAGGGCCTGATCCCAGGGTTCTGGGTTTGAGTTCCACATCGGGCTCCCTGCAGGGAGCCTGCTTCTCCCTCAGCCTCAGTGTCTCTGCCTCTTTCATGAATAAATAAATAAAATCTTCAAATTTTGCCCAAATAACTGATTATTTCAGAGACTATTGGGGTCTGGGGAGGGACGCAGGTTAAGAAATGGGGAGGAGGGAAGAGGGATAGAGATCTCTTTGTACTGCGATGTGCAATTACTAAAGGACTCAGAAATCCAATCAAAATCTTTAGAAATTTTTGGGTTTCACCAACTTAAGTCTCTACTTACCCCCCTTTATCTCATATATACATTCCATACACTGATTCCATACAAATCTGTGGTCATGGCACACATTAATGTATACTACAACTCTTTTTTTTTTTTAATCTTTTCTTTTCTTTTTTTTTTTCAAGTAAGCTCTATGCCCAGCTCACGACCCTGAGATCAGGAGGCATGTGCTGTGGTGGCTGAGTCAGCCGGGAGCCCCGAACCTGTCATTTTTTATCTGTAAATGGAGGATCTGAGAAATCGCTCTAAAGAAACAACGCAGATTTCTTCTCCCTTCCCTTCTATTCCCTGGGTAGGAAATATCAGAAAGGGAGACAGAACATGAAAACTCCTAACTCTGGGAAACGAACTAGGGGTGGTGGAAGGGGAGGAGGGTAGGGAGGGGTGACCGGGTGGCGGGCACTGAGGGGGGCACTTGATGGGATGAGCACTGGGTGTTATTCTGTATGTTGGCAAATTGAACACCAATAAAAAATAAATTTATTATTATAAAAAAAAAAAAGAACGCAGAGGGAGCCAACACTCCCATCGCAGCCTTGTCGCTGTCCCCCCCTGTGAACTTGGCAGTTCATGAACTTCTCCCGGCCTCGGTCCCGCAGGGAAAGCTGAGAGCACCGCTCCCTCCCAGGGCAATAGTGACAGTACAGGCGGCGGGACAAGAGGTCATCTGCCCGTCATCTATCTCTTTACCATCTATCAGTGTATCTATGGACCAGCTAAGTTGTTTCCTTTAGTGTGAAGACTGTGCTGTGATTTGGGTTTTTAAAATTTTTTATTTTATTTTTTAAAGATTTTATTTATTCATGAGAGACAGAGAGAAAGAGAGAGAGGCAGAGACACAGGCAGAGGGAGAAGCAGGCTCCCTGCAGGGAGCCCGATGCAGGCCTCGATCCCAGGACCCCGAGATCACGCCCTGGGCCCAAGGCAGATGCTTAACTGCTGAGCCACCCAGGTGCCCCATTGGGTTTTGCAAATCACTTGCAATAACTGTCCCCTGCCCACCGTCCCAACACACACACACACACACACACACACACACACACACACAGCCCTTTGGGCTGGAACATCATGAATTGTGAAAATCTTGCCAAACTCCTTGAACTTTGTCAGAGGGAATGATTCACCATGAAGAATTCCTGGCACTTTGAAAACGGTTACTGCTCAAAGTGAGGAGTTGCTGAGAGTGCCCTGCTTTGAAATCCTGCCGCTGGACCTGCAAGACCAACCCATTGGGGAGCTGGGAGGCTCTGAGCAGGGCAGCCTGCGTGAGCCACAGTGATTCCTCTGCTTCCCGTCTAAGGTCACCTGTGGTTTGAGACAGAGAAGATGCCAGAGGGCTCTGGAGAAGATCTCCTGTCACACACACACCACCACCCCACCACCACCACCCCCCCTCCCCCCGTCCCACCAGCCCCACTCTTGGCCTCTCTGCACACGGTGTAAGAGAAAACTGAAAAGTTTGCAAAAAGAAGTAGGAGAGTGGGTATAAAAAGCCCACAGATCCTTCTCCCAAACATTGATTCTAAATCCTGGAGGAGGTTGAGCAGAAGCGTCTTGGACTTAGAAGTCTTTGCTTGGACACGAAAATTCCCCATGAGCTCTGGCTTCCCTGATGGTGGTGTCACTCCGTCAAGACTGCTTCTTATATGTGGCTGAAAATAGATGAGGTCACCTGACAGGACACACCCTACCCCCCCCTTCCCTCAGCCTCTGGTGTAACAGGTCATGGTTCAAGAGCAAACCTTATCATTACTATCCGGGCCCTCACTGCAACCTCTGTTTTAAGGACTCTCAGAAATCAGTTTAACAAATTCAGAGTGAAACAGTCACACCCACCTTCAGCCTTCTTCCAAATAGGTTACTGTAAAAAAACAAAACCAAAAAAAAAACACCAGAAAAAATGAGAGAATTGGTGTGTTATAGATGGGGATTTAGGGCTCCTTTACTTTGTAAGTCTGGGTTCCACACTGCTCCCCTAGGTATACTCTAAACTGTATTGTCTGTGATTAGAAACGGCACAGTGTGTGGAGCCTGGGCTTGGTTTTGGGTTGGAAATGAGATATACTAAGAGTCCTTTGATATTTCTCGTGTCTTTTCTTTTTCAGCGTGCTCCTCACTAATGACCTCTCATGGAGCTTTGAGACTTGCCCACTTCCCATTGCACGTCTCTTTTTAAAACCACAGACTTTCTTTCCCTACAATTATCATTGGCTTCGGACTTTGGAATTAGCCACCGGTTGGCCACTTCTTTGTGGGGCTCTGGATAAATGGCTTGATTTCGATTTTCTTATAAAAGGGGGTAAAATACACCAATTTCAAAGCATCTTGAGAATCAAAGGAGGTGAGAATGTGCCTGGTGTCTGACTCCCAGTCATGCTCAGTCAATATCAACTAACTTTAACGTTATGAAGGAAGGTTGGATTTTCACTTCCCTACAAAGCTATGGAAAATCTTGCCCAATTAAGATTACTAGACTAAAATGAAAACTTTTGACAAAAAGGCAGTAGGGCAGTGGTGGAGCTGGAAAGGAAGTGGCAGTTTTTCCCTTGATGAGGTCATCTGTTTTTAATTTATAGCCTTCTAGTGATGGTAAAACATTTCTTTTCATCCCATACATAATAGGTTTCATGAATACTATTGAATTGCCCAAGGCCCTTGCATGTGTTCATAGAAAAATGCAGGTCCCGATTTATAGAATTCTGTCTTAAAAATTAGGAAGAGTGATCCCTGGGTGGCCTAGTGGTTTAGTGCCTGCCTTCGGCCCAGGGCGTGGTCCTGGAGTCCGGGATTGAACCCCGCATCGGGCTCCCTGCAAGGAGCCTGCTTCTGCCTCTGCCTGTGTCTCTGCTGCCCTCCCCCCCTCCGCTGCCCGTGTCTCTCATGAATAAATAAATAAAATCTTAAAAAAAAAATTAGGAAGAATATCCTGTGTAGCTTATTTTGGATTTGGCTAAATTTTCATAAGTCTATTTTCAGCAGAGTGGGCTCTCCCCTGAGATGAAACTGTGAAACTTGGTCTGGAAGACAGAGGCTGTATCCTGGCTGCTTTGTTTTTGGCTCTAGGAAGCTTGAGTTGCCTTCACCCTCCAGGTTTCTCCATAGAGCTTCTTTGAGTCTGAGTTTAGATGAACAGTACTTGCACAAGACAAATACTTTCTAGTGATGATTCGCAGTGTGCCAGGCACTTTAGAAACAATGTTATTGTGTCATCTGATGGTTATGTATTTAGAGAACTATGATTAGCTTTCTGATTTTATGCTGCAGGAACCAGCATCAGAGAATCAGCAATTTCCCAAAAGTCGATTGGCCAATGGGGAGAGCACATGTGGGATTTGAACTTGTGCCTTTCTTCCCTGCCACCACAATACAGATGCTTCCCACATGGGTCTGGGGAAGGGCGCCATCCCTTCCGGAGCAGAGCTACTTTGTTTTCCACTCCAGTGCTTCATTAAATAGAACCAAGTTTTATAGCTCTGGGTCTTCTGAGGGTGCCAGGTTGATTATTAAACCAGCTGATACGTGCAAAATACTGATAAGTGCCGGCCGGTTCACACTCCTGTAGCACAGCAGCGCTGCTGGTTGGGTCTAGGTGATTTCCAACCTCCAGTGATGGAAAAGTGACCTCACGTTATTTCAAGAGAGGAGAGGGGACCTGGAGGGAGGGGTTGTGGCATCTCTCCCGGAAGGATTTTGGAGCTGATGAGTGTGGAATTAATTTGAAATACATTCCCAGCCCGCTGGCCTTTTACCAGTTAATGCCAAAATCGCACCTACTGGCACCGCTCTGCAAGAGCTATCTGTAATGGGAAAGAGAAGGATTCAAAGAAGTCAGTCTAGGGATGCCTGCGTGGCTCCAGCAGTTAAGCATCTGCCTTGGGTTCAGGTCATGTTCCCAGGGTCCTGGGATGGAGCCCCCATGGGGCTCCCTGCTCAGGGGTGAGTCTACTTCTCCTTCTCCCTCTGCCCCCCCCTCTGCTTGTGCTCTCTCACTCAAAAAAAAAAAAAAATCTTAAAAAAAAAAAGAAGGCAGTCAAAACAGCTTTTTGTGTGTTTTGTCGGCTGCCCTGCTGTATCCGCCCTACTTTCAGCAAAGCTGAGCAGCGGTTAGGAAGGAAGGAGAAATTGTTGCCACCGTTTTTTTTTTTTTTGACCAAACTGTAAAGAATATCTAAATGAACCAGTCTGCCTTCTTGATGATTCATTTGGACAAGTGTTGGAGGAGGGGCAGGGAGCAATGGGTGGTTGTGATGATTATGAAATCCTTTTGTTTTACGAAGGTTACTTTTTAGTAAGAGATTCCCAGATCCGTCTTGAGAAAACATACACATTTATCAGAACACAGAAGGGGGAAAATATCCTCCTTTGTCCAACTTACAAAAAAAAGAAAAGACACAACGCAATATAGCATCTGCAAGCAAAGTGATAAAAATGCTCCTTTCTTCTTCTTGAAACTTTTATTGGTGTTGCATTCAAAAGAACAGATTTCTGAAAATTAGGGCTAAATTTTTACTTAACTTTCGTAATATAGATATAGAAGAATATAAGGAAGTCAGTCTAACACTTCACAGATGACCCTTGGGGCCCTGGGAAAGTACCAGCCAGGATGATAAATCTAGCTTTTCTTCCAGATTTGAAGTTAACATACAGGGGAAAAAGGGGTAGTGAGATGCCGAGGTGTGGCTCACTTGCGAACCACACTTTTTCAAGAATAAGCGGGGAAATGAAAAAGCGCATATTTCTATATGTTTAGAAACACACTCTGCTGTCATTTTCAACCCAAATCATCTTTTTTTTTTTTCAACCCAAATCATCTTATAGAGACATTGGAATCTCTTCATGATAAATATTGCTAATGAGACATAGATATTAATCCCTTTATTTGTTATAACAGTTTACTTTTTCACTCCTAAAGACTATGGAAAGTTTCCTGTCCTGGTTTTAAAACTGAAAGTCTCATGTCCTGGAAATGCCCTACAGCCTGGGCAATCTGGGACAATTTGGTCACCCCTGTGTGGCTGTATGCGCTTGCACGTAAACCTTTGGCAAATTAATCTCTGAGGATCTTCATTAAAATAAACTACCTCTCACTTCTCTTTTCCACTCTTGGCTCATTTGTGAAAAGCGGATAATCATAACTTCCTAACTCTGTTGAGTCCAGGGCTCTGGAAGGGAAGAAAGGAGTTCATGGAAACAATGCTCTCAGCCCAGGGCCTGACAATTAGAAAGGCTCCAATAAATAGCTGTTGAAAAAAAACAAAACAAAAAAAAACCTCTGGGGGATTATGAAGAGTTTACAAAAGTCAGTGGTTATCATGGTTTTTATTGGGCTTGTCAAGTACATACTGAGTGAAGATATGAAGAAAGTAGTGATTCAGGGACTTTGCGATTTAGTTGAGGAAACAGATGAGTGCGATCAGATGAAACAGGCAAATGGTCCAGGATTAACAGTTCTAAACCATGAAGATGATCATTGGAGAAAGGGAAAAAGTAACATAGGGCCAGGTTTCATTTTTTTTTTTAAGATTTTATTTTATTAAGGAATCTCTACCACCAAAGTAGGGCTCGAACTCACGACCCAGAGATCAAAAAGTTACATAGGTATTTTTTATTTCAGAGAAAGATGTTGTTTATCAGATAAGTTATTTCACTATCAAAACTGCCAGTGACTCAGAAGTCTGAACAGGCAGGTCTACCAAGTTATCATTAGGACGCTTCTTCAAAAGTTGGTTGACTTCCTCAAATGTAAGTATTTTTATCATCATAATCTGTTTTTCATCTCCATTTTTTTATAGATACTGTTTTCTTAAAGGTTGCTAGTAGCCTTTGCCACATCTCAAGGCCTCTTAAAATTGCATCATACTCAACCTCAGATCATCACCTCCTCCTTCAAACTTAGTAAAGTGATTAGCATACCACATCATGTGCCAGAGTCCTCTTCACTCTTCTTAGCAACTTCCTCTTTCCTCTTGGTCTTTAAATGTCAGTTTCCCAAGGTTCTGCTTTCACCATGTTCTCTAAGAGCAATGACCTTGCATGCACCCTTTAAGCTAATTGATTTTCAATTTTCATCTCCATCTGGTTTCTCCCCCTAGCACCAGGCTGGACTCTGTCACTCCGTGAGATTTTTTTTGCTTTCTAAGATTTGTTTATAGTTTTCATTAATTTCGGGATTCCTTTCCTCCCCAAGTTTGCTGCTCAAAGCTCTGTTAACTTCTAAGACAGATGTCAAAAGCCATTTACTTGAAGAAATATTTTCAGATTGCCCAGATCAGAAAGGACCTTCCATCTTTTGTGTCCGTAGCACATTTTTCTTATCATGATCCAGCACTTATTTAATTCACAGTTATGTTAATTGGTTTTATGTCAGCCTCTTTCACTCGATTAAAGCTCCTATAGGTATAACAACCAAGAACACATGTCACAGCCTCAAATGTCTCAAATCATAGTGGAGACACCACAACAAAAACACATTCTTACAATTAATCTGTCAAATACAGCGCTAGGAGGTGATCACAAAGTGTTGCTCTGAGGCTCATGAAGTGTGTATGTGTATGTGTGTGTGTGTGTGTGTGCGTATGTATGTTTGTGTGTTTGGAAGGAGGCTTTGAAGTCTTTATGGAATATATGTTGCATGAAATGAGCACATTAGTTATATATTACACATTAGTTATATATATATACATATATAAATATATATTAGTTATATATTGCTGTAAATTACTCCCAGCAGCTTAACACAATACACATTTACTATCTTATAGTTTCTGTGGGCCAGGAGTCTAGGCATGGATTAGAGGGATCTGCTTCAGGGTTTTTCACTCCCTGAGTGAGTTTGCAAGGCTGCAACCACGGTGCTCAGTAGGGTTGTGGTCTCATATGAAGACTCAACTGGGTATGGATCTACTGCTAAGCTCTCCCATGTGGTTGGAAGGACCCAGCTCTTTAACCCTTGTTGACTGAGGTCTTCAGTTCTTAACTGGTGGCTAGTCCAAAGCCATCCTCACTTCCTTGCCACGTGGGTTTCCCCATCTTGCTTCACCAGAGAAGCACTCAAGAAGAATGTGTGAAAGAGAAAGAGAGAGAGCACATAAGATAGAATCAGAACCTTTTACAACCTAATCATGGAAGTGACATCCCATCACTTTTGCTATATTATTTTTGTCAGAGGCAAGTCACTAGGTTCAACCCACACTCAAAGGGAGGGAGTTACATAGGGCACAAATACTAGGAATTAGGGATTATGGATACTTATTTGTTTTAATAAAGATTTTATGTATTTATTTGACCGAGAGAGAGGGAGAGGAAGAGAGAGAGAGAGAGAGAGAGAGAGAGAGAGAGAGAGAGAAGCAGACATCCCACTGAGAAGGGAGTCCAATGCAGGGCTCTATCCTAGGACTCTGTGATCATGACCTGAGCTGAAGGCAGACACTTAACCAATTGAGCCACTCAGGTGCCCCTGAATACCTATTTTTAAAGCCTGTCCATCACCACAGTGAGTGAGAATAGATGCTAACTAGTTCATTTCTCTCAGAGGAGCTAGCAAGAGCAAATGTAGGATCAGGAGAATAACACAGCATGTAAGACACTTTGGTGCTGCTGGTTCTTAACATTTAAGGTAGGAGAGATAAGTAGGGTCACCTCTGTCATATTAAGGGGCTTGGACTATATCTTATAGAATAATTGGGGCAGCCCTAATTATTAACGTGGCTCAGCAGTTTAGCGCCACCTTCAGCCCGGGACCTGATCCTGGAGACCCGGGATCGAGTCCCATGTCGGGCTCCCTGCATGGAGCTTGCTTCTTCCTCTGCCTGTGTCTCTGCCTCTCTCTCTCTCTCTCTCTCTGTATCTCTCATGAATAAATAAAAAAAAATCTTAAAAAATAAAGAATTGTGCTGGTATAAGTAGGGAGCAACTAGAAAGTTGATTTTTTAAATGTCTCAGCCTGTGCCTATACAAAGGATGGATGTGAGGGAAGTAAGTATAAAATCTGGAAAATAACAGGATATTGTTGTAGAAAGATGATGAAGGCCTGTGTGTTGGTAGTGGTTTAGGGGAGGAGAATCGGACAGATCTCAGATACAAAGAAATAGATTTGATTGACCTTCTTTGCTGTAGTTGGGGGGACATTCAGAAAGAGACATCTAGCAGATGATTTGGATAAACAGCTTTGAAGCTCAGTGAAGAACTTTGCTCAAAGTTTGGGAGTCATAATGAGTATCAGTGGTAGTTACAACTAAAACAGTTGAATAGAAAATGAGATAAAAGGTGAACCTGGGGGATGCATGGCCGTCTTGTTGGGAGGAGCATGCAAACTCTTGATCTCAGGGTCCTGAGTTCGAGTCCCATGTTGGGTGTAGAGATTACTCAAAATAAATAAATAAATAAATAAGCTTAAAAAAAAATTAACCTGGGAACACAAGGTTTAGGGACGTGCAGAGAAAGAGAAGCCAGTAAAAGAAAGAAGAAGGAGTAATCATAATGGTCAAGAGAATATTTGGCATTGCTCAGGTGAGGAGGGGAGGTGACCAACAGGGTCAGGTGTAGCAGAGAAGTCCATCAAGACAAAATATAGATTGGGGTGCCTGGCTGGCTCAGTCAGTGGAGTGTCCGACTCTTAATCTGGGAGCTGTGAGTTTAAGCCCCACTTTCGGTGTAAAGATTACTTAAAATAAAAAAAATCTTTTTTAAAAAAAGATGAAGATTGAATACCACCTGCACATTCAATCCTTCATTCAGAGATGACTTCATGCCAGGTACTGGGACAGGTGTGGGCAGTGGAGAAGACAGACATTACGTCCCTGTCCCCAAGGAAATCACAATCCAGGTGGGGAGACGGTTGGTTGAAACTGTTAAAAGTGCTTAAGGAAAACAGGGTGCTGTGAATGAAATCACAGGAAAGAAAATATCCAAGTAGAATTTTCCTAAAAGACAGAGCAGAGAATGGCCTCAGTGTTCCCCCGGAGGCAATCTCTTGACCAAGCCAGGGTGGGAAGCTAGTGCACAGAGCCCTAGGCAGCAGACCGGTGGCTTTGCATGCCAGCTTGCTGTTTATATCCACGGGACAGTAGGAGGTATATCACTTTCCCAGGGCAACCTTACAAAGGACCACAAAACCCAGAAATTCATTCTCTCACAGTTCTGGAGGCCAGAAATCTGAAATTAAGGTGATAGCACGGCCACCCTCCCTCTGAGACCTATAGGGGAGAATCCTTCCTTGCCTTTTCTCAGATGGCAATCCTTGGCTTCCCTTGATTTATAGATGCATGCATCACTCAATCTCTGCTTCTATGATGGCATATAGCATTCTCCTCGTGTGTCGAACTCTTCCTCTTCTTATAGGGACACCAGTCATATTGGATTAAGGCCCATCCTAATGACCTCATCCAACTTGATTGCCTCTGGAAAGACCCTATTTCCAAATCAGATCACATTCATAGGGACTGGGAGTCAGGACTTCAACATACCTGGGGGATACAATTCAACCCACAGCCAAGAAGTAATCAGGATCATTGGTAAATTTCAAGAAGGCAGTTTATTTTATTATTATTTTTTAAAGATTTTATTTACTTATTTATTCGAGAGAGAGAGAGGCAGAGACATAGGCAGAGGGAGAAGCAGGCTCCCTGCAGAAAGCCCGATGTGGGACTCGATCCTGGGACTCTGGGATCATGCCCCGAGCCAAAGGCAGATGCCCAACCGCTGAGCCACCCAGGCGTCCCAAGAAGGCAGTTTAAATGGACTTAGGCATCGTAGTGTCATCATGTGATTTACCTGAGATCGGATCCACGGGTGCATTTATTTGCTAAGATAAACAGCAACCATGGCCTTGCTCACTATTTGTGGTGCCTTGCTAAGTTTGGTAGGAGAAAATTGTTTCTGATGAGTGCTCACCACTAGGAGAGAAGGAAGACTGGTGACCTAGCTTCTCCTCAGCTCAAGTTCTTATTGCTCGGTGGAGGCCCCTGTACCTTGCCAGGCCTTACTCATCATTTGCCTAAGAAAAGTCTGACCTGACAGGGAAATCTCAGCATGTCAGTGTCTTCCCTGAAATGGTGTTTAAGGAGGGTGTTTGTTTCTGCAGAGGAGGGGCATGGTTTTGTCAAGGGAGTCCAGGACTCAGTAATATTTATGAGCCATTGGACTGGACTGGTGGTGGTTCTTACATTGAGCTGCACGGAAGACTCCCTGCAGAGATTTAAAATGCCTTGTCCCAACCCTGGGGACAGAGATTCAGATTCAATTGGCCAGAGTGGGGGCCCTGAGCATCAGTGTCTTTCAAGCTCATCAGTGTTTTTCAGGTGATTACAGTGTGTGATTGGGCTAGGAACCCCACCAAACCAGATGGCTCTCTCTCCCCCCACCTCCTTCTACACTTATATTCAGATCCTGACCCCCTCTGCTTTTTAAATAAGCAATAGGGCACGTCTGTCAAAGCCATCAGTGCAATGGGGGAGGACTCGTCAAGGCCCATGAGTATCAGGATTTAAGGTAACCTCTGGTGTACATTTAAAGAACTTCCTTTAAGCTCCTGGTAGATTCTATAGCTGCAGGGAGTGGGTGCAGGCAGCTAGCTTCTGAGGCCTCTGCCCCACTTCCTACACATGTAGGGTTCCAGGAAGAATCAGAGCCACAGGTAGAGATGTGCAGCTTCCAGGGAGGTACAGTGAGGGAAGGGGTGGCCACGCAAAACCCCCAGCTAGATGGGGGGATGTCTATGGGAAGGAAGGAGATGGGGGGTGATGAGAACAGAGCCTCTCATGTAAGCCTGAAAAGTGAGTCAGTTCGCAGACCTGTTGATGCTGAAAGGGGCCACGGTTGCCTTTGTAGGGTGGGTGACTCAGCAGCTAATTTTCAGGAAGTGTTTTTTTCTATCTTTTTTTTTTTTTTTTCTTTTAAAGAGCTAGTGAAGGAGAACCAGTGAACAGGTACGTTCATGAAACTGAAAAAGATTTCAGCCGCTCCTGTCAGATACGGAAATAGCTTTAATTGTTTAATTACCTACTGCCTTGCTGCTCAGGTGTGCGGCTCCTCACCGGGGTGGGTAGGATGTGAGGGTGCCTGCCCGGCAGGAGGGGCAGCTGGGCGAGGCTGGGAGGCCCGGGGCCAGCCATGGGACAGTAACTACCCAGTCCAGACTCAAGTTTGAACTGTACATACGTACAGACTTTTCTATACCAAAAGTATTTTTTGACTAGATCAATCGAAGCTACCAGAATGATGCTGGAAATGTTATTTTTTCTCTCGTTAAAATCCAGGCCCTTAGGTCTTATTTTCCATGTATGAGTCCCATGTATAATTTATGCATAAGCACGTGTGTAAGCTCTACTGTGGTCAGTCGTCTTTAAGCATTGGTTGGACACAGTGTGGTGATGAAACGTGAGCACCCGGCAGGACGACCTCTGCTGCTGGACGCCCCACTGTGCCCCAAACACCGCTCATGCCGTGTAAATGTGCACAATAAACCTCTCTCTCTCAAAAAAAAAAAAAAAAATTCAATGGCCTTCACTTCTCTACTTTTCCCTGCAAACTGTGATGGCATAAGCCAGGGGTCTTTGCCATCCCCACACAAATCAAGGCTGGATTCTCAGATAGGACGTCGGTCCACAGTTGATTGCCCAGAAGTCCAGAGACACACATGGCCTCTCCCATGTCATTTATCTCTCCATAGACAGGAGAGTTGGGTGTGGGGTGTGGTGAATGTGGAGCACATGGCCCCCCTGGGACTTAAAATGGGCCCTGCTGGCAGCTGGGATGACTCAGACCACGTTCTTCAGCCAACACAGTGGGGCCTGGCAGGGGTGGGGCCTGGTGCAGTTGGACACAACAGACCTTCCCAGTTGCTTTATTTTAAGCCTCAGGGTCTTGTAACAGGTTTGGTAGGAACTGCAGTGCTGGCTGGGGAACAAGGAGGGATTAAATAGTGTCTCTGGGTCCCTGTTTTAATACTCGTTTATGCTTCTGATTGCATAATGTGGGCCAGCTCCTGCTTTAAGTGTTTGTAGGTATGATTTTATTTAATCCTGACAGCAATATTCAGGGTTAAGTATGATTATCCCCAGATTTTTGTTTTTGTTTTTGTTTTTTTAACAAAGGGGGAAATTGAAGCTTAGAAGGTTTGAAGCTTGCTCAAAGTCAGAAGACTACATGCGGAGGTAGAGACAAATCTTAGATCTGCCTGACTTCAAAGCCTATGTTCTTGGTCTGCGTGTTGGAGCTGCCGCTGGCCCTGGGGGCACTGATTCCAGGAGCACTGCTGAGAGCCTAAGGTGTGCAAGGTGCTTTGGAGGACGTCAGTGCTGAAACTGGCTAGCTGGGCATCACCAGCTTCTAGGGACATTGGAAAATGTTAATGTCTAGGTTCTTTGCCTCATGGGTGGTGTGACCCTACTTTTCTTAGTCCAGGATTTTTTTTTTTTGTTCCACTATAAAATGGACAACAGTCTTGCTAGACAAGAGAAAGAACTGGGAATGGGTATTGAAAAGTAATGTGCTAAGGGCCGCCTGGGTGGCTCAGTCGGTTAAGTGGCTGCTTTCAGCTCATGTCATGACCTCTGGGTTTTAAGATTGAGCCCAGCCTGGGACTCCTGGCTCAGTGGGGAGTCGGCTTCTCCCTCTCACTCTGCCCCTCCCCCCAAATCATAGAAAAAAAATCTTAAAAAAATAATGTGCTCAGAAAAGTGATGCTTTTCTCATCTTTCACAGGATACTTGGGCCTTATAAGATAACCAACTGGGCTGGTTCTGAACAGTTTTAATATAATCTTAAGAGTATTTTAATAACAAAGATTAAGCAGCTCTCTCTATATCCCGCATGTTCTTCCTTTTTTCTTTTAAAGTTTACTGATAATGAGGTTTTATTTACTTAGTTTTGAGCAATCTCCACACCCAACGTGGGGCTCAAACTCATGACCCTAAGATTAAGAGTTGCATGCTCTGGGGCACCTGGTGGCTCAGTCGGTTAAGTGGCTGCTTTCAGCTCAGGACATGATCTCAGTGTCCTGGATTGAGCCTCCCATCTGGCTTCCTGCTCAGCAGAGAATCTGCTTCTCCCTCTGCCCCTCCCCTGCTTGTGCTGTTTCTGTCTCTGTCTCTGTCTCTCTCTCAAATAAATAAAATCTTAAACAAAAAAAAAAAAAAAAGAAATTGCATCTCTACTGACTGAGCCAGCCAGGTGCCCCTTATATCCCATATGTTCTGAATTTTGATGTTTTACTTGAAGTGTCTGAACATTAGAGTGATCTGAATTTGGAGTTTATACTTAGCATCATTAATGAGTTTAGCATTATCAGCTAACCGTTAGCCAAATATTTTGAGAATGTTAGACCTAAAAAACCCATTAATACATTTAGGCTGTTCAGTATGTGTGTAATGCCCCGACAACACACCACACTGTATTCACATATTCATGCATTAATTCATTAATACATGGCTTATTCGGTACCTGCTATGCGCTGGGCATAGAGCTTCTGGTCTTAGTTAGACCGTCTCACTGAAGTGGTGTCATCCTTCACGTGAATTTCCTTTGTGGTGATAGAATGGGGCCATGATGCAGAAGTCATGGTTGTGGTAGCGGTAAAGGAAGATGTCTTGCCTCATGGCCAGTAGGTAGCTTTTCAGGCAAAGCCTGTGATGACCAAGGAGGCAATGTTTTGAAGTGGGAAAAGCCTTGGACGTACAGATAGGAGAACCAGGTTCTTGTTCAAATGTTGCAACAAACTAGCTGAGAGAAATTGGAAAGTCACTTATTCTCTTGATGCTAATTCCTACCTGGAAAAAATGGTGTGTGTGTGTGTGTGTGTGTGTGTGTGTGTGTGTGTGTGTAAGGATGGTAATTCCTTAAGTGCCATTGGAGATCCATGATTTTGGCTAGTTTTCTTGTGATTCGCCACCTGTTCTACAGGCAAAAATAAACCAAGCCAAACCACCCTCTTACCCAACCAAACAAATCACTGAAACTCATCTCAGCAACATTTACCAGCTCCTGCTTAGATTCACAGGAATACACCAAGCAGTGGAAAACAGGTCTTGGTATTGCTTTGTGTATGTTTATGCTGATCTCTCTGGCTGTCTTTTTTTTTTTCTTTAAAGATTTATTTATTTATTCACGATAGACATTGAGAGAGAGAGAGAGAGAGAGAGAGAGAGAGAGGCAGACACATAGGAGGAGGGAGAAGCAGGCCCCATGCCGGGAGCCCGACGTGGGACTCAATCCCAGGACTCCAAGATCTTACCCTGGGCCAAAGGCAGGCGCTAAACCGCTGAGCCACCCAGGGATCCCCCTCTCTGGCTGTTTTTGAATCCAAAGAAGACTCTGGTCTTTTTCGAGTCTCCCATCGTCAGCGAAGGGGAAAAAAAATCAAGACTTCAATTCACCCTAAATAATAGTCTGAGCCAGGAGCAAAATCCTCATAGCCACCTGTGGCTTTCTGATACTCTCAAACGCAAAATGTCTTACAATGATAAAAACATTGTAGAATGTTCTGGTCTTGAAGCCTGACCAGTTACTGCCACTTGTCTATCATTTCAAGTTTTTAATGCTTTAAACATACCATAAGGTTGACTTCTATCTTGTTCAATCTGCTGTGAAATAGAAGGAAATGAGACATCCTCAACTGGCTAATGTTTAATTATGTCAAATACAGTATTTCTAAACAATGTTCCATATTGCCTTGTAATCTAAGCAGGAGGCTCCCTTCCATGGCTGTTGCTCTGACCTAAACACCCCAGATGATGTGTGCCTTTGGAATGCCACCAAACAGGACCATGTCTCATCTGCAAGAGGACGCCGGTGCCTGGCAACCCAGATACCTCCTGTCGTCTCTGACTGGTGTTTCCTTTTCCCGCATAGCAGGCAATTTCTCCGTCAAGTCCAGTGTGACCATGTCACCCTATCAGATTCCTTGCCAGAGATTTCCACCAGAGGACAGATCACCTTTCGCTGTAAATCTTTTCCTAGATAACTTGCACTTTTGATTGTTTTCACCCCCCAGCCAAACATAAAACGAGGGTGACATCTTTCCTGCTCATCATTTTCATAGCTTTGCAGGAAGATGCTTTGATGTATTGATCGAGTTTTAAGTGGGTTACTCCAGAAACCTCCTGCTGTTGGACAAACAGAAACCAGGCTCTGCTACCTGAATGAAGAATTGTCATAGCAGAATCAGAGAAACAAGGGCCAACCTTCTGACTTTTAGTTTCCAAGTGGAAGATGAAAAAGATTTGGAGGAATAGATGGTCAAGAAGAGCCAGTTCTCCCACAAGTGAAGACTATATATTTGGGGATTGTTTTTAGCAGTCAGCCTACACTGAACAATACTCAAGTGGAGGAAAACTCAACATTCCCTACTGGGTTTGTCTAATTAAATCAGGTATTAATATACTAGATTTAGGTGATAAGAAAAGAGTGCAGGTAAAAAGAAATGATTCTCAAATCATATCCTTCCAAAGTGACCATGCACATTGACTTCTAAAATGAATCGATCGCTTGGGGTGCTTGAGTGGCTCAGTTGGTTTAGTGTCTGTCTTTGGCTCAGGTCATGATCTTGGGGTCCTGAGATTGAGCCTCACGTCAGGCTCCCTGCTCAGCAGGGAGTCTGCTTCTTCCTCTTCCTCTGCTGACCCCTGCTTGTGCTCTCTTGCTTGTTCTCTCTCAAATAAATAAATAAATATCTTTAAAAAAATAAAATGAATCAACATCTCAATTAATGCTAAATCATATGAATTACAGTTTCTGTTGATGTCTGAGTTCGTTGCTCTTAGTGCTATTCATAAATACACCATATGAGAAGCAGAACTGGGTGGTAGCCAAGGGCATGGAGTCTGGTTTTGAACCCATTATGCAATAGTTGTGAAACAGTGGGCAACTCACTTAAACACTCTGTGCTTGATTTTCCCAACCATAATCTAGGGATAATACCAGAAGCGATTGCATAGGATTGCTATGTGGATAAAATGAATTAATATACAGAAATAACAGTGTCTGGCATAAGTAAGTGCTATTTTAGTGTTTGCTATTATTATTATTTTATACCTAGCAAAGTATTGTCATCATTCCTGGACATCAAGCTGCCACTGCTGTTCAGCTTTAGCATCATGTCTTCCAGGAAGAACAGGAACTATCAAAGTGATGAAAACTAATATGTTAATTTAAAAAAAATGAGGACAGCGGTACCTGGGTGGTTCAGTTGGTTAAGTGTTGGACTCTTGATCTCAGTTCAGGTCTTGATCTTAGGGTTGTGAGTTCAACTTCTACAGTTACTTAGAAAAAAAATGGGAACTATTGCATAAGAGGCTGAAATGAGAAAATGAGCTTCTTCTTGTGGAGATTCACAAGTCCTGGCATGCTTCCTGACAGGTGCCTCAGAAGTCCACTGCTTCAGCCAAGATCTGCTCTTCAAACCCACTGTTGCAATCAGAGCTTCCAGACTGGCCCGACGGGAAAGACTGGGCTTGATGGCAAAATTCCATCTGCAAGTGAGAGTGTTGTTTTTTAAGCAGAGGAAGGAATTGTATGATTGGTGAGAAAGACTGCGTTTCATCTCTAAGCAGTTAGGAAAGTCTGGTGGTCTGAGAGGCCAGGGTATCTAGGCCAGAGCTTGCCAAGTATGTGTGGGGGTGTCCATGACTCAAATTCTGGGGCTGAGTCAGAATAAAACTTCTTTCTGGAAGTAAGTGAATGAGATTAGGGGTAAGGGGAAAGGACACAACTATCTACTAGGTGACCTTCTTTGTGATTTTTCACAAAGAATTCTCTCAGGGTCAACAGAACACATCTAGAAGACTCTAGGTTTAAGGACACCTTGCTCTTGCCAACTTCTGGTTTTCATTTTATGCTCAGAGAATGTAATGGCCTGGTCTATCTAACATCATCTCATGGGATGAGCCACCTCAGCCTCACCAACCAAATATTGAACCAGAGGAACTTCTCAAATGTGGGTGATTTCAGGAATGGGGAGAATAATCAGAGATCTTGTACCTGGGGTGATGCAGCAGCAGTGATCTCCTGAGGCAGAAATTCTCCCTGTAGCAAACTACCTCGGATTTACCTGAGCAGAGAGTATGGACATGTGACCGTGAGGCCCTGACACTGTGTTGCTGTGTGAACTCCAGCAAATTAGTTTAGAATTTAAAAATCTTGGGGCACCTGGGTGACTCAGTTAAGTGTTTGCCTTCACCTGGGGTCATGATCCCAGGGTCCCAGAATCAAACTTGCATTGGGCTTCCCACTCAGCGAGGAGTCTGCGTCTCCCTCTAACCTCTGCCCTTCCTTCTGCTTGTGTTCTTTCTTGCTTTTGCTCTCTCAAATAAATAAATAAAATCTTTATAAAATAAAATAAAATTTCAAAACTTTAATGTTCTCCTTGAAAAATAAATATTATAAAATTTGCTACACTAGCTGCTGGATTCAAGGCACATCTTCTATTTGCAGAGGTGAAGTAGAAGCAAATTCCTTTTCTTCCAAATGAACGGACCTTTACACTGAGGAGCCAGCCGCCTGGGGTAGAAGTCAAACAAAATGAGCTAGAATGCCACCTCCAGTCTTTCCCAGGGCAGTAGGGAAGGAAAGGGAGAAAGAGGCGCCTGGTTCTCTCCAGTGCAGACAGGGGATTGCACAAGTGCTCCAGGGAAGTGCAGGGCATTGTCTCAGCAGCTTACTGGGAGATGCAATAAGTGTCTTCTGAATTGTGTAATTCACAACGCTTCTAACGCCAAATGTGTGGCAGTTTTTTCCTCTGCTGAACAACTCTCAAATTCTCTGCATTAAAAAAAAAGAAAAAAGACAACTCTCTATCCCCAATGTTGTCAAGCTCAAACTCAACAATCCCAAGATCAAGAGTCGCATGCTCCATCGACTCAGCTGGCCAGGTGCCCCTAATTCTTCGATTCTGTTCAATTTTGGATCATCAGTGACATCAGTAATGTCCCTGGAGTTACCACAGACCCCCAGGCTAAATACTCAGTCCCTGAGACTGTCCTCACACCCTCACACCTGTGCTTCTGCCCAACTGGCTATAAATTGGGGCTTCCCTAGACCTCCCCCTCACATTCCATGGTTGCTAGAATGACTCACGGAACTCAGGAAAACACTTCACTTCTATTTATCAGTTTATTGCTAAAAAGGCAACTCAGGAAAAGTCAAATGGCAGAGATGTGTAGGGCAAGCAGGGGGAGGTGGGCGGCTGCCAGGCCCTCCTGGGTACAGCCCTCTCCCCGCAGCTCACCGACCCAGAAGCTCCCAAGCCCAGTTGTTTCGAGATTTTTTATGGAGGTTCTGCTATGTTTATTTGTTTATCTTTAAAAGGGTTGTCCCAGCACCATTTATTAAACAATGCTCTTTGTGCCCTTGATTTGAAATGTCAACCTGACTGATTACATTCTGGAATTCAGTTTGGTCTATTTCTAGAATTGACACTATCGTTTATGTCTTCTGCCATTTCGAGGGATTTTAATCATTGTGTCTGCATTTCATGTTTTACTATCTGCAAGAGGAGATTCTAGAGAGAATCTTCAGTTTTTTCAAATTGTGAAAGAAGGATGGGAGCTGAGGGGTGGTGTGCAGATGGAAGATTCCTGAAGCGCAGGACATGGCTTCCTGAGCCAGGTGAGGACTTAGGCTTGAGCAGGAGCAGGGCACATGGGATGCTGTGACGGGGGTGAAGGATGGTGGTAGCAGTCTCGCTCCCCTCCCAGGGAAAATGACCTTTTGTTTTGTTCTTGAGACAATGGCAGTCTCCGGCAGCTGCATTTTGTGCCTGTGATGCTATGTCCATCCCAACAACCTCTACTTGAATCAGGAAGACTGGAGCAAGGCTCCGTTCCAGAAGTTCACAGGCAGCCTGTGTGTGGAGAGATGGGGTGCGAAGAGCCCTGCCCAAACTTGGGACGATCAGTATCCTCTCTGCAGATGTGCCTGACAGTCATTCTCTGGTTCTGGATTCCTTCTTCATATAAAACATAGATGGACAATATGGTACAAAGGCACATTTTAATGCCGCTTCTTTTCTTCCAAGATCTAGAGGGAGTAGAGGAGAGTTAGTATGCCTGTCCCAAAGCAAATCAAGGGCTGGAATGTCCTTACCACTGTGGTCAGGGTCCAGCTGTTACTCGCCGCAGAGAAAGGGACAGGGGCCACTGTTTCCTCTCCCACTCAGGTCCTGGAGGACACAGGGTGTTGCCTCTTCTAATTAAAGAGAAACAGCAAGTCTGCCAGCAGGGCCAAGACCCTCAGGGGGTGAGTGGATGTCCTGTTACTGCGGGCTGCCCCAGGACAGATGCCCACAGAGCCCTTCTTGTGATGGGGCTGGCTGAGTAGCTTGGCATGAGTAACACACCCATCTTGAAAAATAATCAGGCCTGGGGCACCTGGGTGGCTCAGTCGGTTAACGGTCCAACTTTTACTTTCTGCTCAGATCATGATCTTGGGATCATGGGATCCAGCCTTGTGTCAGCCTCTGTGTTCAGCACAGAGTCTGCTTTGTCCCTCTCTCTCTGCCCCTCCCCTCCTCCTCTTGCTCACTCTTTCTTTGTCTCTAGAATAAATAAATAATATCTTTAATAAATTAGCCCATGTGCAGCTAAAATTCCAACTGCTGAGTTATACTCAAGTGTCATCAGCCTGTTCTATGAATTTGAAGTTTTAATGAATTTAAGAGAAGAGCCTCCACTCTTAAGGGAAGAGGAACTCTACAAAATGGTATTTGCTTTTCGGGTCCACAAAACCCAGGGAATTCCTCTGGGGACCCGGCCAATTCATTAGGTTCATGGTCTTCAGTAGGTGGTCTCCGTATACTTGGAAGGTATGCAAAGGCTTTCCCAGGGGCACACCCACCTGGGTAGTTTTAAGGAATGAATTTCCTGCCATTCAACTTGCATATGTGTATTTTCCTAAAATTTATCCCCCTGAGCCTTTGCTTGTATAGCCACCCCTTCTCCATTTATTATGAATCTTGCAGAGGCTCCTGGCCCTTGGTGTGAACGCTGCATATGAAGGCCAAGGGCAGCTGAAGGTGTGGGTGAGGAGGAGTAAGTGAATGACTAGCGATGCACTGATAGGTTCTTTTGCAAATCAGGGAGTTTCTAAGTGGAATAGGATTGTAACCCAAAGACTAGTCAAGTTATACCTTTGATGATAGGCAACTAAAAAGTAACTTATTTTTAATGGTAAATGGCCAAAGTAATTTTATCAGGAATGCTGAGAAATTGTTCAGGTAATTGAGGTATATTTTTATAGACAAATACCTTCCATTTCTATTTATTTATTTGAACAGAGTTTTCACAGTTGTTTCCAAAAAAAAAAAAAAAAAGAAAATAAAAATAACATCAATGCTGAACTAGTCTCTGTCTATCATCCACAGGTTTGTAAATAATTGGCAAATAGCCCAAAACTTGAGACCACTAAACAAAATAGTCCCATTCATCTATTAAGAGCTTCATTCTCAATACATTTTGCTTTTTATTGTATATTTTATGTTTTATATTTTACTTTATGTTTATTTAATTTAATGGCTTAAAATATGTCATATTTAGGTGCTTTGATCAATTGTTTACTGATAACAATTATAAAGATAACTCAATCCAGAAAAAATAATATTTTTATTTATGGTCAATGGAAATAATTTTTAAATTTCAATTTCTGTACCTATTTTTGTTATGGACACATAGGGAAGATCAGTATAAGACTCTCAGGCCTCAAAGTGTTACTTTACAATATAGTTCTATGGGAGGCATGGAAAGGAGAGCCAGAGTCTGCCCTCATCTCTCCCTCTTCCCACTGAGCGTTAGGGGCCGGAGGCCATGTGATGATTGCTGTCCTTGGGTTCTCTCAGGTCATCCTCCCAGTGGTAGTAGGTACCATTTAACCCTAATTATTCAGGAGGCGCCTGGGAGGCTCAGCAGTTAAGTGTCTGCCTTTGGCTCAGGCCATGACCCCAGGGTCCCCCCACACCCCTCTGTTGCTCTCTCACTCTCTATCTCAAATAAATAAATAAAATCTTTTAAAAAAACTTTAATTATTTAGTAAGTTGTTTTCCAGCATTTACAAGAGAATACAGTAAGTTTTCATTTTTCTTCTTCAGGAGAACAGGAGGTGAGGCCACAGTTTATAAGGAGGGTGAGACAGGCGTGATGGGGAGAAGAGCAGATATCCTCCTCAAACCAGCCTCTGGGATCCGACCATCACTTATTTGTCATTCAGGTAAAATCCATTTGGCACAGTGGAGAGTGGGGAGGGCCGGGGTTGGTGTGTGTGTATATGTGATTTGTTTTACAAAGTCGTTCAGGACCACATCAGTTTGAGATTCTGAGTAACAAGAAAAAGATGATAAAATACATAGCCTTTTTCAGGTAATTATGTTTATGGGTCCTTTTCTATATATATGCATGGTATGCTGCATAGATAACAAAGGGAAGGGTACTATCACAAAGCAGGTGTGATATCCATGTAACAGAATGTAAAATTAAGCTCTGTCTTGGGTGTGGATGGAGATCAAACCCAGCCAACTTCTACCTCCTGTGGTTACACTGTACCTGTTATAACTCACATGGTTTAATGGGTGACAGCCAAATCTGCTCCAGGTCTTAGCATCCATAATGCAATGGGGCAAGACAGAGGAGCATTTGTGGGAGATTTGGATAGGCCAGGCCTCTGAGAAGAGGAATTTCACTCTACTCAAATTCCATGACTAGATCTCAGTAGAATGGCTACACCATATGTAAGGGGGCTGTTAAATATAGTTTTCCTGGATGTCCTGGAAGAAGACGACTCTGGTGGACTCCTCAGCTGGCTTCTATCTGCCATCCCAGGGTAGAAGGTTTGGAGAAAGCTGAGAAGGTTGAAAATAGCCACTGCAGAATGAGAGGAACAGCTGGCCAGAAAAATATCAATGCCAAGTTCCAATGTGGGGGCTACTGAGCTTTCCTTCAACAGCTCACCACAACAGGTGGATAGTTGGTTAGATCTAGCTTGGGGTTTTGGAGGACAGGCATGACAGAAGGGCAAGGGGACAAGGGAGGTGAAGATCTTGGTAAGAAATAATCGGAAGTGAGGAGCTGCCATGTATTTCATGGATGAGGAAGAGAGTGGACATGGCTGGTTGGCAGAAAAGGAAAGGCTCAAGTACCTGGAGGTCTTCGTGAAAGTGGAGAGAGATGTAATGGATGAAAGGGGGGTGAGAACAAGGAAGGAGAGCTTGCCATCAAGAAGGATGTGTTATAGACTAAATGTGCGTGTTCCCCACTCCCCAAATTTGTATGTTGAAAACCTACCCCCCCAATCTGATGACATAGGGAGATGGGGCCTTTGGGATGTGATTAGGCCAGGAGGGTGGAGTCCTCATGCATGGGATTCATGTCCTTAAAACAGTCCCAAGAGAGTCTCTTTCTCTCTCTCTCTCTCTGTCTGTCTCTCTCTCTCCTGTTCTCTCTGCCTTGTGACGATACAAGGGAACACAGCCATCTGCAACTCTGAAGAGGACCCTCACCAGAGCCTGAGCATGCCATCTCTGGTCTCTGACATCCAGTGTCAGAATGGTGAGAAATAAATTTCTGTTGTTCATAAGCCACTCAGTCTATGCTATTCTATGATAGCAGCCAGAATGAACTAAGCCAGCACGGTTGAATTTATGATTTTGGAGCTGGGACAATCTTGGGTAGAGCAAAGATGCAATGTGTGGCCAAGGAGGTTTGGGGTGGAGAGTGGGGGGTTGCAGTGAAGGCGATCTTTTTCTCTTCTTTGTTTCCCCAGATACCACCCATTTGGCAGCTGGGTCCCGATGCACACCTGTTATCTTGGCCATCAGAAGGTTAAATGATTTGAATCAAAGGCAGTTAAAAATAATTAGTAGATTTTTTTTGGTAAAATATTAAAAAATCAATTTTCAGTGATGTGGATTTGTGTACCATGAAAAAGATGTTAAACCACATAGCTTTTTTAAGGTAACTATGTTAATGGGACCTTTTCTGTTTATATGCGTTGTATTCCATATAAATAATAAAGTAAAAGATACCATCACAAGTATGATATCAATTTAACAAAATGTAAAATTAAGCTCTGTCTTGGGGGTGGCTGGAAATGAAACTCAGCCTCCTTCAGCCTTGTGTGGTTACACTGTACCTGATATAATCCACATGGTTTAAAGTGAATGGCACATGAAAAATCAGAGCAACAGTTTTAATGTATGATATCTTCAGTTATATTTTTAGATAATAATATCAGCATCCTAATACAAAAATGAGGGCTTCCGGGGGCCTAATTGGAAATAGGTAATGATTTAAACTCTAAAGATTAAGAAATACTTTTATATTTTAGCCAAACGTAGTCAAGTTTACTTTTCTCTATAAAGCCTTCCAGGTGTCACATAGGGAGACTTTCCAGGAAGGATCCTATCCAAGTAGGGTCCCTTTTGGGTAGAAACAACTGATGTAATTATTTTGGCTGACATAGGCAAGAAAGCTACTTACTAGCTTTCACTCAGGTATGAGGGTTGGGGAATCCCATAAAAAGATTGCTTTAGCAGGCTCTCTACACACATCGCTGGGCTCTTGCTCACTGTATTAAAAGCACAGTTTTAAAATCAAATGCAAAAAATATTGGTTTGGCTTCAAACAATTTTTCATCATTTAGGCCACAAGTAGAATCCAAGAAGTAGACTACGGACAGTTGAATGCAAACATCACAGGGTGGGTTGCTTCACTTCCTGCTTCCTTCTTGATATGTAGTTGCTGGTCCTCAGTGAGAAGCTGGAGTTGAGCTAATCAGGACTTCTCATCCACACCTGCAAGTAGTTTTTCCCTTGCACGAACTTGAGTTCACGAGGAATCAGAGGTTTGGGTGGGACTCAGAATATCCTCTCCTATTTTAGAGACTAAAACTTCCTTAAGGAACATATTTGGGTCCAAAAGTATAAGAGGTTTAACGGTCCATAAAAACCAATGTTAAAAATTCAAAAATTCACAAATTCCCATGTCTTACAAAATAAAACATGTTTTTTCTTCTTCAAGCCTAAGTCCAAAGCTTAAGCTATTCCAAAAGCAGATCTGCAATACACACTTTCTTTTTCTCTTCATGCAAGCATCATTGTAAATTCAGCCTCTGAACATAACATGTCTGAGATTGCCACTGTCCTGACATAAAAACAATATGTGCAGACTTCTTCAAATCTGTATTTTAACCACATGGCTTTGCTCTTTATCTTAGAAAAAGGGTGACTATCATTTTTTTTCCTATAGTATTACTTGTTTGCTAACAGAGCCAACAAGTATTGTGAGATTAAATCAGGTTGTCTTTGCCCCTTTCTTCCCTCTGGCACCTCTACTCTTGCTATATCTACTATTGGTGTTCTGCTGCTGTTATAACCCACTCATTGTTCTAGATGGCCCATTGGACAGAGCCAATCCAAGTACACAGGAAAGAAAGGAATTCCATTTTGTAACTACAAATGGGGGCATAAAATGAGAGTATGCTTCCTAAACAAGTCGTGTTCCAAAAGGATGAACAGATGTGATGATTTCCCCGATAGCCTGAATTTTTTTTTTTTAAAACAAGGAACTATCTTTTGTTTAAATAAACACAAGAAAAAAAAGACATAAAAAAATGAAACAAAGAACAGTAATAGCAACCTGCATTGTTGCACCTAGGGCAGGAGAAGTTGTCCAATGCTTAGATATAATTTCAGTAGGTTAAGCAGCAAGCGGGAAAAAATCCGTTTTTAAAAGGATAACTTGGCCTTGCATCAACTTCTTATTTGGCCTCCAAATAGAGTGTACATGTTTAGAAATTGTGGACTCCCAGAGGAGATTCAATGACTAAAAAAGAGTTTTATCATTGGTTAGTGTTTTAGGTTGAATAATTTTCCCCTGCAAATTCATATCCACCTGGAACTTCAGAATATAACCTTTTTTTGGAAATTAGGTAATTAGTAATTAGGTTAGGATGTGGTCAGCCTGGATTAGGTCAGACCCTAAATGAAGTGATCCATGTCCTTATAAAAAGACCTAATGAGACACAGCGACACAGGAAGAATGGTCTGTGAAGATAGAGGCAGCTACTGGAGGGATGATTCTACAGGCCCAGGAATGCTGGCAATCACCAGAAGCAGGGCGGGACTCTTCCCTGGAGCCTTCAGAAAGAGCACGACCCTCCTGACACCTTGATTTCAGACTTCTGGCCTCCAGAACTGTGTGAGAACAAATCTCTGTTGTTTTAAGCCACCCGGTTTGTGTTACTTCTTTATGGCAGCCCTAGGAAAGCATTATGGTTAGTTTGAGTGACATATGGGGGGGACAATGACATTCTTTCTCAGTGTTACAATGATCAGCCATTAGCACAACCTAAACCAACCCAAGATGCTCTCTGTTGGAAGAGTGAAGTTAACAGGTTCTTTGGTTCAGTTTATTGAAACAGAGCTGATGGATTTCCTTTCAAATAGAGAAATAATTTTCTATTTTAAATAGTTATAGTACACTTCATGGTATCTTTAACTTCAGGAAATTGAACTCTGCACGGAAACATCATGCATTACAGTCCCTGAAAATACTACTTTTCATAATTTGATTTTGCATTTTCCTTTACCTCCAAGGTCAGTCTCAGAGATACATCATATTTCATTTTACTTTCAGCTAACAGTTAGATGAGCTATGTTTCTTTGTCCTCTGAATGTACTTCAAACCACTCTGTTGCTTATTTACCAAATTTTATAAGACTATGAATTTTTATTGTGCTTTTTTGAGGCTTAGCCAATATTTTTATGTGCTGATAACTATAATCAGAGCATAGAGATCACTTAAACTAACAAGTGATGATCCACCTCAATAGAAATGCAAACAAGTTTAATCCATCATTTTGCCAATGGTTCTTTCATGGTACGTTCATCAACCCCCATTCTTTCTTTTCTCCTAATATACTATACTGGTTTATGAACTTTCTTCTGCATGTTAATATAAAAAGGAAGGTATTATGATCCCTTTTACACAGAGACCCAGTGGAATGAGGGATTCGTTCGACATCACATTTTTCCTATCAGCCTGTGGGTCTTCTTGAGAGGTTGCCGACAGCTGTTTCTCCTGTTCTCAGCCCAGATCTCATTGTGAGGCACTTTCAGTCTCCTTTCTTTATCAGGGATGAATTCCGTGCTCATAAGTATGTGCCCTGAAATGGCCAACCAACTTTTTCTTGGAAATGGGTCCCCTTGATCAGCATAGGGAAACTTGGCATCATGGCAAGGCAAGACCCTTGACCTATACTGATCTGAGACCAAGATGGAAACTAAAGACCATTGGCTAAGTCTGCCCATTAGCCCACATAATCATAAAAGCATAGATATTTGTCTTGTGGTGACATTTACCCTGAAGCACAGTGAAATTTGGTCTGACATCTGGCTCCGTGTTTTGCTTTCTCTGTCCTGTGGTCTGACCTTCTTGTAAGCATGGAGCTGGTGCTTGTTTACCCAGATGATTACAAGTTTTGAGAAAACTTTTGAATGGTGAGGGAATTACATAAGCTACGATGCATAATTAGATCATCTGAAACTTTGCTCTGCCTACGAAGTGGATGCTCATGGTTGCCATATTCTTGAAAATACAGATAGCCCTCATAGACATAAATTAAACATCAAAGTTTAAACTTGCCAGCCAGTGAATGCAGGAAATATATTGGATTTACATAGTTAGGATATTAGAATTTGAGAGATTTGGGGTCTTATGTGTATGTTTTCTTTAATGGCAGCTCCAACTAATAGCTGTTAAATATTGTCGATTCAAAGAAGATAAGAAGAAAGCCAGATGAGTTCTGGGAGCCTGTACTGTGGGATCATATCTTTAAACATTGAGGAACTTACTAGTAATTGTCTTAGAGGCAGATGGCCTCATAGGTCACTTATTTCTGTGGACTCTATGAAAGAGAATAGAGGTGAGTGGTCAAAATAAAGACATAAAGAAAAAAGTAAAACAAACAACAGAGGCTACAGACCTCTGGATTAGGAAACACCACCTAACTTTTCATTGGACTGGTGATCGTCTTTTTCTATGAAATATCAAGTTCCATCTACTGGGTAATTTTTCTTTTCTAACTTCTATAACAAACAATTAATTATTTTCTTACAACTAGGGGAGTGTGTGTTCTTAAGATGGCTCTTAGACTTATTTAGAGAAGATTTTATTTTTAAGCAATCTCTCCACCCAACGTGGGGCTTGAGCTCACAATTCTAAGATCAAGAGTCACAGATTTGACAGTTTGAGGCAGCCAGGCACCCCTGGTTCTTAGACTTTTTATCCCTCCTTATATGACATTAGATTTTAGTTTGTAAACATGATATGAAAAAAAGACCCTGCAAAATGTTACAAGGAGAACCCAGAAATGCATATCTTGCATCCCAACCTATCACCAAATTATGAGGGCAGGTACATGAACGAGATGTCCCATGGTGGCTGATGTTGAACTTCCTTGCTGCCAAACTTACAACTCATTTGACTCAAAACAATACTTAACCTCAATGTTTTTCTGTCATTTCAGGATCTCACTGTACTGAAACATGCCACTGTGGTATACAATTAAGAAGGGAATTGAAACAAGGGAAATTTTTACTGTTAAGAAATATAAGAAACAGTGCTTGCTTTATCGTATCATTTCTACGCTTTCTAATTACATGAACTCTACATGGATTGTGTAGCAAGAACTTCATCACGCTTTCTTTTGCCTAGCTTTTTGGGCAGCCACCCACTACCACCATCAGTATACATTAAGTGTTTAATAAAGAGACAGATGCCCAGATAGTGGCTCCCAGTACTGAATGAGTCCACCAGTGACTGTGGATATTTTAGGGAAGCCATTCTTCACCACAGAGCAGCATGGTTAGTCTGTCTGTCTGTCTGTCTGTCTGTCTCTCTTTTATATATTTGAGCTTAATGTTATAGGTTGAATTTTGGTTGTCTATCATTAGGGTCTATAATAATTAATGTTAAAATATAAATAATTGAAATTTAAGCAGAAAGAATGTGATGAGTAAAATAGTGTCCCAGAGGAGAAGTAAAAATGCAAGGCTACTCATAAAGGCACGTTCTCATATAGCTTGCATTAGGTAGCATAGTATTATATGTTTTACTATCTGCAAGAAGGAGATTCTAGAGAGAATCTTCAGTTTTTTCAAATTGTGAAAGAAGGGTGGGAGCTGAGGGGTGGTGTGCAGACGGAAGATTCCTGAAGTGGCAGGACATGGCTTCCTGAGCCAGGTGAGGACTTAGGCTTGAGCGGGAGCAGGGCACGTGGGATGCTGTGAAGGGGGTGAAGAATGGTGGTAGCAGTCTCGCTCCCCTCCCAGGGAAAATGACCTTTTGTTTTGTTCTTGAGACAATGGCAGTCTCCGGCAGCTGCATTTTGTGCCTGTGATGCTATGTCCATCCCAGCAACTTCTACTTGAATCAGGAAGACTGGAGCAAGGCTCCGTTCCAGAAGTTCACAGGCAGCCTGTGTGTGGAGAGATGGGGTGCGAAGAGCCCTGCCCAAACTTGGGACGATCAGTATCCTCTCTGCAGATGTGCCTGACAGTCATTCTCTGGTTCTGGATTCCTTCTTCATATAAAACATAGATGGACGATATGGTACAAAGGCACATTTTAATGCCACTTCTTTTCTTCCAAGATCTAGAGGGAGTAGAGGAGAGTTAGTATTATATTTTCATAAAGGGTTAAAACTATGGCTTTTACACAGGTGTGGAGTCAGGAAGTATATAGGAAATCTCCAGATTCACTTGTCAATTTTGCTATGAACCTAAAACTGCTCTAAAAAAAATAAGTCTTAATAAAGTAAAACAACTGCTTATTAGCCTGAAAATTTCCATAATCAATTATATTGGTATTATTACATTCTGTACTTGATATTCTGCCTGTTTTTGGTTTTGTTTAGCCATGAGTTTTTCATGTAGGGATGACAGCACAGGCTCCAAACACTGAAGGCTTTCATCTAACTGTTAGGTATAGTTTGACAGAACAGAAAGAGCACTGGGCCTTGAGTTGGGAGATCTGAGTTTGGTTTGAGAGTCATGCTCTCCTCTCTGAGCCCAGATGCCCTCAAACAAAGTAAGATCCTGTACACCTTGTGAGATTGTTATAAGCATCAAATGAGATTACATAGGTCAAAAATCCTTGAAAAATATAAATTGCAAGGTAAACGTAAGGTGGTATTTCTTTTTGAAGGGAAATAAAATGGGGCCCCTAATTAGAAATAATTAAAATAAACTCTTCTGAATTGTTAAGTTTATTCAGCCACTTTGAAGCATAATTATCTTGCTCAAGCTTTAAATTGGCTTATGATCTAGTTATTAATGTACCGAACCACCTAAAGAAAATGTATGTTAACTATTACAAAACCAGGTTTTCAAGTTCATGGACAGAAGTCATATTGATGACACTTTTAAGTTCTTATTAGGTTGCATTTAATGCGCTGGGACATCTATTTTTCAGTTTGAAGTTTCCTTTGCTTCTGCTCACAAAGGTCTCTTCCCAAAAAGTTATGTATTATTTGAACATGGGGTTTGAAGAAAGAGAGAGTCATTCCCAACACTCCACTCTGCCGTTGATACTAAAGTCGCCCTTGGCCTTCACTGAAATATATATAGTGAGGCAGGTTTATAGGGAATGGATTTATCATTGAATTAAATCTTCCTCAGAACCCATACTTTTAATAGAGATCTTTAGTCCTTGAAGCAATGCACCCAAATAGATGGCAGGCTCCTTTGTAAAATGGAAGCAGGTTTATTGTGGCAGAGGATAGAAACATGGGGAACATGTGTGATTATGCAGGATGGTTCTTAGGCAGGTATTTTAGGAAATTATATTATTTCCACAAAATTATTGGTGCTTACTTATCCTTTTAACTTTTGTAAGAGTTCAGTGAGCAGTGTGTGTGGGAATCCCCGTTTGTGTACCAATGACCAAAGAAGTTTGAAACTTCAGGTAAAATTAAGTACTGGTTAATTATATTTAGAACTTATGACTGGCAATTCTTAGATTGAATCACAGAACTTCTAAGGAACTGGTGTATTCTTAAGAACATTCAGGTTTCTTATATATATTACAAAACATCTTTCTTTCTAAATGAATTTGTTTTTTTTCAAATGGAAACCATTAGTGGTGCATTGAACCATATGTGGAAAGAAATCAGATAACAGAAAGTTCTGTTGGTTTCCCCAGGATGTTAATTTTAAATACTCTTTATACAAACAGACCTATCTGAATGCACTCGGGTTTCTTTCATTGAAACTGATGTCTAACCTAACAAGAGAGTTCAGTGTCTCAACACACATAATATTTCTTAGGGAAGCCATTAAAAACAGGTGAGGCTAAAGGAGTTTCTGGGTCCCAAAGCCATGGCTAGGTTATGAAAGGTAAATGGAGGATATCTAGCTGCAGGTTCTGTATTAGAAGGATATCTCAAGGAAGAACAAACTGTCTTTCCTACTGAATCGCCCAGAGTCTATTTTGCTCTTTAGACCAAAGTGTCGACGTGTGCCTACATTTTTATCCAGCACATATTTTCATTGTCAGAGATCTCTCTGGGATTTTGTTAATTTTTAGAAACACAAAAGTGAATGAAACATAATTTCTGCCAAGATGGAACACTAATAAGGGTTTTAACAATCTCAAAAGGGTATTTGAGTGGTTGAAACAAAACAAAACAAAACCCTTTTTGGGGAAATGTCATTGTACAGCAAACACAAAATAAATATATGAAATAGTTTTAAGGCTTTTAGTGTCCTCATAATGAAACACTGACAAATCACATATGTGTGTGTCTATCTCCGACATAACAGTTAATATTCGTTTATTAATCTATGGTACTCGGACATCAACTGCATATAAAAATGGGTTCATCTTTATCAATGAAAACATGATGCATTTTTCCACTTTAACAGTACTTGACAAAAACAACTAACTTAAAAAAAAATCCTCACAAGCCTTTGAAAGGCTTATTATGACTCGTTGAATCCAGCTGGATTTATACAAATGAGCCCTTGATTCAATTTAAGATAGGAAAGGAAATTTGCTGAGAGACTTTTAACGTCCTTTACAATAACTGGTTTTCATGCTGTATGTCTCCTTTATGCTGTAATGAATACCATACTGTATCGCCTTTGTAAATATTTACTTATTCTAGTAAAAGAGAAATAGAAACAAGTTACTCATTCTTGTGCTAGGAACAAGGAGTTCATGAACACAAATCACTTGGTGGCAGCAACAATGGAGCCCTCAACTTCTGACCACTTCAACCCAAAATGTCCATGTTGTGCTACAGAACCTCTGGAGGGGCTTCAAATCAATTGGCTACCTAACAAAGTCTAGGGGGCATTTGTGTGGTGAGCTCAGATAGAGAAATGGAGCCTTGGAGAAGTGAAAGCAATCATTAATGCTTTAGATTGAGGATGAGCCTCGAGAAATGATTAGAATTCTTGAACCTTAACATGCCGTTCTGATCCCTGGGTCTGGTTTTCCCCTAAGTTAGGTCATGGAACATAATTTGGCCTAGAAGAGAAATCCTATTCTTTAACTCCCACTCCCAAAAGACACACATGCTGGTCCTACATCAAAGTACCATGTGCCAGAGGGAAAACATCTTTAAAATCCTCCCCCCCCCCAATCTATTTATTACGTTTAAGGTGCAGTGGAGTGACCAGCAGTAGAGCTAAAGCATACAGTGTTTAAAAGTAAAATTTAGCTTTTGTTAGCTCACACCCAAGCTAAAAGAGCTCTTACTAGTAATTTAGAATATATCCTAAAGGCCTCTGCCAAGCCTCAAATTTGAATCAAGTCACTTACTGAAGGGGAAATCTGAAAAATAAAAAGAAATATCTATGCATTTCTCTGGCATGAGACCTCCCTCCAGAGATGCACTTGTACAGCTTTTCTGTCACTGTTAAGGCCAACATTGCCAAGTTTCCAGAATGTTTTGCAACTGATCATTTCAGAGTGTTCTCAAGTAGGTCAGAAGAAAAAAAAAGCCTTTAATGATGACCTCATGTTCTCCTTTGATGACAGGAAGTATAGAGGCCAAGCAAAGAATAACCTGCTTCTGTATTATAAACCTACATTTTGAAAAAAATAAAATAAAATAAACCTACATTTTGCTTAGTGTTTTGAGGAACAGCATATATGATTCAGACTAAAGTAGCTACAGTAGCTAAAGCTGTTTAGTACTGTAGCTAGTCATAGGGAATTTACCCTGGCAACTTTTGCTGCCTAGGAAAGTGCATTCAGCTTTTATTTATTTGTTTTTAAAAAATAATGTATTTCTTTACTTTAGAGGAAGGTGGATGGGGGAGGGACAGAGGGAGAGAGAGAATCCCAAGCAGACGCCACACCCAGAGTGGGGCCTAATGCTCAATCCTCTTACAACCTTGAGATCAGGACCTGAGCCCTCAAGAGTCTGATGTTCAACCAACCGAGCCATCCAGGTGCCGCAACAAAAGTGCACTGAGCTTTTAATCCATTGTATTCTGATAGGTCCAATTTTGTCTGTACTTAAATGACTTTCACATTTCTCAACTTCTGGAGTGTGAGCGCCTGCATAAATTCACTGGTTTCAAGAGGTCCAAAGACACTGTGCCACAGACTTATTTCTAAAATAATATTGGGAAGATATGGATGGCAAAATATTTTGTGTGTAACTTCCGGAAGATGCAGCTCAGATGTTGAAATATTGGCATTTTTGGAACATTTAATGGGTTTATGGGGTTCTTATAATCAAGTTATCTTTTTCTTTTTTTTTTTTAAGATTTTATTTTTTTATTTATTCATGAGAGACACACACACACACACAGAGAGGGAGGCAGAGACACAGGCAGAGGGAGAAGCAGGCTCCATGCAGGGAGCCCGACGTGGGACTCGATCCTAGGTCTCCAGGATCACGCCCTGGGCTGAAGGTAGCGCTAAACTGCTGAGCCACCCGGGCTGGCTGCCCAAGTTATGTTTTTCTATTCAAATATTTCATTTTTTAAAATACTGAGAGCTTTTAAACATAGAACAGGAATGTATTCATTTGTGTATTGAGAGTCTACTGCATGCCAGCAACCGATCTCCATGCTTAGGATACATCAGAGAGTTATGTAGAAAAAAATCCCTGCTCTTACAAGAATATGTTCTAGCAGAGGAGACAGACAATACAGGATGAGTGAGGAGATAACCTTGAGTGAACAACAGCAAAGGGACCCAGTGACAAACAGAGAGTTGGACTTTGGCGGTCCCTCTATGGCAACGAGCCAAAAGGCAGACTCTGTGGGTCTAGACACTGGTGGGTGGGAGGATGTGGTCGGGGAGGGCTGGCAAATTCTGACTGTGTCAGGTTTTGGGGACAACGGAAGCAGGAACAGGAGCAGACAGTGAGGATGGGGGACGAGGTGTTGGAGGTTTGAAGACAGACACACAAGGAGTGTTAAATTTACCTACTTAGTACAGAAAATGGTATAACAGATTCTTTGACAAGAACCACAGAGATTGACCAGATGACAGTTGCCCATGCTTTGTTCAGATTTTTTGAAAAAGAGTTCCAGACATGGTCAAAGTAATTCTACCGATCAACTACTCTTTCCTCCCTCAAAAAGGTGAGACTAACCACTCCCTTGAAGTTGGTTAGCATGATACCCAAGCGTGTTGCTCAAATTATTGCTGTTTAAGCTGGATTTGAAGCTGCTTGCTTCTCTACTGGAGATCCTACCTATCCCTAGAACTTTTTCATCCTTCCCAACGTAAACTCTGTACCCCTTAGACAATCATCTCCCCCTGCCCCTCCTCCCAACTCATCCCTTCTTTTCCATCTTTGTGAATTTGCCTATTCCAGGCACTTCATATAAATGGGATCATCACACAGTATCTGCCCTTCTGTGTCTGGCTTGTTTCACTTTAGCATAATGTTTTCAAGGTCCATCCACATTGTAGTGTATATCAAAATTTCATTCCTTTTGGCCGGCTTTAGTATCCTAAAAACTTAGCTCAATCGTCATCACATGGGTGCAGGGGCACGAGGGTTAAAAACCCTGATGATGTCTCCTGCCTTCCACTCCGTGTCTCCCACAGAATCACTCTCTGTAGACAGTTTTCAAGCAGTTTCGTTAACGTCACCTACAGACCGTCTGAATTCATACGGGAAGGCAGGACCTTGTTCCTAGCAATGCATCGAGGCCCTGGAAGGCTGCCGGGCTGCCAGCTCTGAGGCCATGCCTGCTGCAGATTTTGTGTGCTGGGTGGAGCCGGGCAGGTGCAGGGCAAGGAGGCACCTGGCTGTCAAAAGCAGGTGTTATCTGCTGCCCAGAACTAGAGCCAGCGCAGGTAGGGGGCCGACAAGAAACATTTTGGTGCTGGTTTCCCTAATTTTCCTCCTTGGAAGGAAATAGTCTTCAAAACAGCAGAGCCCCACAAGGAGAGAAATCACAGCGACTGTATGTAAACTTTCCTAACTGTGTGTTCTGCTGCTTAATGGATGAATTTTGAAGCTGAAGAGGCTTGGATTTAAAGGCAACCCTACAGTTTTAAATCCCCTGGGTCATTTTATCTCGAGAATGGTTGTGTTTTATTTATTCTTTAAAGATTTTTCGTATTTATTCATCACACACACACACACACACACACACACACACACACAGAGGCAGAGACACAGGCAGAGGGAGAAGCAGGCTCCACGCAGGGAGCCCGACATGGGACTCCATCCTGGGTCTCTAGGATCAGGCCCTGAACTGAAGGCAGCGCTAAACCGCTGAACCACCGGGGCTGCCCAAACTTGTGTTTTAGAAGAGATCAATCCTGCCTCACTTTGCAGGTCTCTTTTCTCAGAACGGAAGCTTCAAAAGTGTTTTCTAAAGTTCTTACCACAAGCAGTATTATTTTTGAAATGAGACAACAAGTTAATGGAAAGACTCATTTTGTTCTTGTTAAATACAAAGCAACTTGTACTTTCTTGATCAGAGCTAGAACTGTCTGTCTTTTCTCTAGAACTAGAACTAGAACTAGAACTAGAACTAGAACTGTCTGTCTTTTCTCTAGGATCAGAGCTAGAACTGTCTGTCTTTTCTCTAGAACTAGAACTAGAACTAGAACTAGAACTAGAACTAGAACTAGAACTGTCTGTCTTTTCTCTAGGATCAGAGCTAGAATTGTCTGTCTTTTCTCTAGAACTAGAACTAGAACAAGAACTGTCTGTCTTTTCTCTAGGCCATTGCTAATCCTGGTAGCAGTAGGGAACCTTTGTCAAGGCCTCATACATGCCATGCCTGCCTAGGTACTTTTTTTTTTTTTAATTTTTAAAATTTAAAAAAATTATTTATTTATTTTTTGTTTTTATTTTTTATTTTATTTATTTTTTATTTTATTTATTTTATTTATTTTTATTTTTATTTTTTTATTTTTTAAATTTTTAAAAAAATTTTTTATTATTATTTTTTTTACTGCCTAGGTACTTTATACACATCCTTACTTAATGTTTGCAGCTATTCTGTGAAGTAGATGATATATTCATTATTGTGATGGTCATTTTGTGAACGAGGATACCGAGGCTTAGTGTGGTTATAAAATATACAGCAAATGGCAGGCATTACCAAGCCCTGGTGACCTTATCCTTCGCACTACACTCCATCGGGTTATCAGAGCGAGTTCAGGATGGAAGGGTGACTAGAAATACATGGTCCAACACCTTGTTTTATGAATCAGGAGACTGAGGCCACGAGCGGTGTCAGCTCTGCTCTGCGCTGGGCTGAACTGGTTAATGGCAGGGCTAGAACCCGGATCTCCCAACCCCACATGACCCATGTGCTTTCATGTAAGAATGCTGTGTTTTCTTGTAAAGTGCTTTATATCCAATGGCTTAAGAGCCAAAACTCTGGGGGCTAGCTGTGAGAAATTGCGCTTGAGTGCCTAGGTGTCCTTTGTTATTTTTCCGGTATTTAGTATGTCTGCCCCATGTATTTTATTATTATTTTTTTGAAGTTTAGTTTTTTAGTAACCTCTCTACCCAGTGTGAAGTCTGAACTCATGACCCCCAGATCAAAAGTCGCATGCTCTACTGACTGAGTCAGCCAGGTGCCCCATTCAATGCATTTTTCATTTCTTTTTAGTTGCCACTTAGCTTCATTGTCTTCTACTTGCAGCCATCAGTTTAGCTGCTGCTGTATTCTTGGGCCTGGGAGATGGATGGGATGGGATGGGAAAGGACCAGCCACTAGGTGCATCCTTAGATCTGATTGTAGTTTATTCTCAGACTCCTGTAGTCAAGGCACCTAACTCCTGGCATGTTGCAGAGGCCCCATTCTGCTGAGAAGACACACTGAAGCCCAGCGTCAATTGCTGGGATCTGCTTCACGCTGCTGCTTGAGGCCGATGGCAGGTGTCCCCAGCCTTGCCCCTTCCTTCTCAGGACGGGGTGGCTGGAACCAGCCGAGAACTTCACCTCACAGCCCCCTCAGCATGACTCCTTTGGACCTGGTGAAGGGGCGGCTCTCTGCAGACCTTACGCACCTGGATGCGAACAACAGTGGCGGTTTCATCTGCAAAACAGGAAAACCTTATATAGCAAAACCTCAATTAACAGGAAGCCAACGAATCCAAACCCCTCATTCACCAGTGACTCTTGTAACCATCTGATTAATCTTCTCAAACAATTGTACTTCATGTTCCTGCTGCTAAAAAAAAAAAAAAAAAAAAAAAAAAAAAAAAAAAAAAAAACCACCAAAAACCAAGAGCTCAATTTGCACACACTTTCAGAAGGTGCAAGATCTTTTTTAATGATATATAGTTCTGTACAGTATTTACCCCACCCCCTGCCTTCATTTGACCATTTTTATTAACATCCTTTTGCCTGAATCACTTTCTCTACATTTGTATATTATGCATTTTTACAAACGGCATCAAATCCCATTGAAACGGAACTACAAAGAAACTAATCATTGAAAATATATTTCTGGTAAATATAGGCTTCGGAAAAGATCCACAAAAAATTGCTCGCTGTTTTCTGAGTGCAGATGAACTCCATCACCACACTGTGGTAAGTTATTTGGTGCTAATTCTGTTCAGGTCTTCTTTATTTCTCTACCAGACAAAGGCAATAGATTCTTTTGTGTATCTTTTGTACTATTTTAAGTTGTCCACTTCAGGGGTTTTTAGACACAGACACAGAGTGGTGGAGCATCACCCGTATCTAATTCCAGAACATTTTCACCACCCAAAAAGAAACTCTATGCCCATGAGTAGTCTCGCCCCGTCCCTCCCTTCCCTCAGCCCCTGGCAATCAGTGATTCACTTTCTGTCTCTAGAGATTTGCTTATTCTGGACATTCCATATAAGTGTCATCATACGATATAGGGCCTTTTGTCACTAGCTCCTTACACCTGGTATAATGTTTTCAGGGTTCATCTGTATCACAGTATGGATCAGCACTTTGTTCCTTTTTATGGTTGAATAATACTTTCTGGCCTGGATAAACCACACTTGCTTATCATTCACCAGTTGATGGACACTTAGGATTAGTTTCTTTACTAATAAATGTTCCTGCCTTCTTGGTTTCCTCATGCCAGTGCATTATCTATTCTATGTCCAAGATTATCTTCTTCTTCTTCTTCTTCTTCTTCTTCTTCTTCTTCTTCTTCTTCTTCTTCTTCTTCTTTTAAGATTTTTAATTTATTCATGAGAGACACAGAGAGAGGCAGAGACACAGGAAGAGGGAGAGCCAGGGTCCCCTGCAGGGACCCCGATGCGGGACTCGATTCCAGGACCCTGGGATCACGACCTGAGCTGAAGGCAGACAGATGTTCATCCACTGAGCCATCCATGTGCCCCAAGATTATCTTCTTAAACAATCCTGATCGCAGCACTCTGTAATCAGAAACCTGTGGAAGGGGGCACCTGGGTGGCTCAGGCGGTGAAGCACCGGCCTTTAGCTCATGTCATGATCTTAGGGTCCTGGGATGGAGCTCCACATCGCATTGGGCTTCCTGTTGAGCAGGGAGTCAGCTTTTCTCTTTCTCCCTTTGCACCTCCCCACCACTAGTTCTCTCTCTTTGAAATAAATAAATAAAATCTTAAAAAAAAAAAAAAAAAGAGAAACTTGTGGAATTTCCCCAAAGCCTCACCTGCAGAAGTCATCCTCACCTCATCCTCCTGTTTTAGTCATTGTCTCTTATTTTCTTTCCACAAATGCCCCCTCTGACTCAGAATACCCTTCTCTCTCTCCAAATGGTGAACTCCAAGAGCCTTCTCTTTGACGCCTTCCCCAAGACCCTGCAGGAAACAGATGATGCCTCAGCACTTTCTACATTCTCTCTCATTAAAATACTTAGAATTCTGTATGGTAATCATTTCCCCCTTACATGTCATCCCTGCCTATCATGGGAGATCTCTGAGGAAGATGCACGTTTCTGAGTCCACTTTTGGGTGCCTTCTCTGTGACTCACTCAGAGAAGATGCATCAGCAGTGATGATTTAATCCATGTGTGCACCTTGTTGAGCTTTTACTTTAAGACTTTGATGGAGCAGCTCCGTGTCCCGGGCACTCGAAATTTCAATTGAGAAAATGGTGTTTTAAAAATAAAATAAAATAAAATAAAATAAAATAAAATAAAATAAAATAAAATAAAATAAAATAAAATAATAAAATAAAATAAAATAAAATAATTTTTAAAAAAGAGAGAAAATGGAGTCCGCGCCTTTGTGACTGTCACCCCAGGAAAGAACGCAGAAGGCACGATTTCATGCTGTGACTACTGCCCCCGCCTTCCAGGTGATAACACGCTTTTCCATACATTATCTTCTGATCTCACATTGTTCTGTATCTGGCAACTATTGTTCTCCTCATTTGAAAACAATTTGGAAGCAAGACCAGGCAAGCTTAAACGACTTGCCTGCCTGAGATCACGCCCCTCGGATTGAAGACTGTTCCTGCTTCATCCCGTACCCTCCAAGACACTTGCCTAAGGAAGAAAGATCCTGAAGGAAGGAGAGAAACTCTGGACTTGCTAATTTAACTCCAGAACTGAATAAAGCATAGTTCTGTGTGAGTGGCACTTGCAAAAAGGCCAAGCCCTTTTGTTTCCTCTCTAAAAATGCATATTTATAGGTGTGTTCCTTTTATGCACCTGAGGCAAGGAAAAGAGAGCAAAGCAAGCCTTTTGCACCCCAGCAGCCGTCTGCTGGGTGCTGTGGAAAAAGATAGAGCAATGATCCCAACAGAGCTTTCAATTTTCTCCAAAACAGTTGACCCCAAACCTGTGAGCAGAGAGGCCATGAGGACCAACTTTGGGCCTCTGGGCTTCAAACAACGTGGAACAGAACACAAAATTTAGAGAGAATCAGGACCATCACTAAGAATTTTAAGACAGTGTGGGGGCTCAGCGGTTTAGTGCCTGCCTTAGGCCCAGGGCCTGATCCTGGAGACCTGGGATCGACTCCTGCATCGGGCTCCCTGCATGGAGCCTGCTTCTCCCTCTGCCTGTGTCTCTGCCTCTTTTTCTCTCTCTCTGTGTGTCTCTCATGAATAAATAAATAAAATCTTTAAAAAAATTTCAAGACAGTGACAGCAGAACATTAAACTGGGCAAGGGGTCCTTCTGAGACCCTGGGGGTCTCTGAACAGGTCACAGGCCCGGGAAACTGGCCCCGGGCAGGCTTACCCAACCAGATACACATCCCTTCTTGGAATCATGGAGAAAACAGCAAGAACATATATGCCCTGAAGAAATATGGACCCAAAATATGTTGCCTTAGATTTCTTTTTACTACGATGTAGCTTATATCATAACACCTGTGCTTTCTAGGTGCCAGATGTGGTTCTAAGCACTTTGCAAATACTGACTCATATTTTTCTTCTTGAAGACTCGATGTGGTAAGCTCTATTATTATCATGGCCATTTCACATAGATAAGGAAATGGAGGCGTGGGGGGATTCATGTAAATTGCCCCATATTCTACAGAACTCAGCTGGTCTGTCCGAGTCTGTGCTTCTAACCACCGTAGCCACGGCCTTGCAAATAAAAATAAGACTTGTGTACTCGACTCCATGACTCTGCACCCACAGCTCTTGGAAAATGTCATTTTTGAAGGGTATCTTATTGTTTTCATCTTAAAAGACAAAAAAAAATTAATTGTGGGATTTTATGGAGAACTCCATGGATGCTTTGGGTGGGCACAATCCAACCTGCCTATGGATGTTCCCACCCCGATGGTATACACATCTGAGAAACAAACAAATATACAAAAATGCATCCCTAGGGGCTCCTGGGTGGCTCAGTCGGTTAAGTGTCTGCCTTTAGCTCAGGTCATGATCTCAGGGTCCAGGGATCAAGCTCCGCATCGGGCTCCCTGCTCAGTGGCAAATCTGCTTCTCCCTCTCCCTCTGCCTCTGTGATTGTCTTTGGTTCTCACTCTCTCTCAAACAAATAAATAAAAATCTTTAAAAAATTGCATCCCTAAATGAACAACAAATCAAGAATTAACTACTGTCTCTGTTCCAAAAACAAGGTAGCCTTCAAGAAAAGCAGTTAAGTTCCTAGACAAACAAAGAAGCAAACAACACTTAGCTCCTGAGAAGGCCACTCTACTCATCGCTCAGGAAAACAACCAGCATTTTGAACGTGAAGAAAAGGCTAAGTTGGATTTTGTACTATAGAAGAGTCAAGTATAAACTAAAGTTTAGTATAAACTAAGCTTTACAAAGCGTTTCATTCAAAGTGTTTGAACTAAATACAAAGTTATGGTATATGTGTAATAAACTTTCATTATATAGAAGCTTCATATATATATATATATTAAGATTTTATTTACTTATTCATGAAAGACACACAGAGAGAGAGAGGCAGAGACAGAGTCAGAGGGAGAAGTAGTCACCCTGTGGGGAACCTGATGCGGAACTCGATCCCAGGCACCCTGGGATCACACCCTGAGCCAGAGGCAGACACTCAATCACTGAGCCACCCAGGTGCCCCTGGAAGCTTCATATCTTTACCCCTATTGATCTTCCATGAGATGCTGGCTACCTGTATTGTTTCTCTAGTTTATTTACCTCTGTGTGTGGTTTAGCTTCTTGATTGGGAATTAGGATCGTGAATCTGAGCCTCGCTGACGATAAGACAGCAATCTTTCTTTCTTTCTTTCTTTCTTTCTTTCTTTCTTTCTTTCTTTCTTTCTTTCTTTCTTCTTTCTGTTAAATTTTATTTTGAAGTCATCTCTACACCCAACATGGCACATGAACTTACAACCCCAAGATCAAGAGTCACATGCTCTACAGAGTGAGCCAGCCAGGAGCCCCAAGATAGCAATTTTTCATTGAATTTGAATTAACCCAAAGAAATGATATAAATATATTGAAGAATAGTGAAGAAAAAAAAATTCACTATAAAGACACATTTAAAATATGTTTTCCTAGGGCTCCTGGCTCAGTCAGTACAACATGCCACTCTTGATCTCGGAGTCGTGAGCTCAAGCCCTGTGTTGGGTAAAGAGTTTACTTTAAAAAAAAAAAAAAGTATTTTCTCTAAAAAGTAGCTACTTTGAAGTTATCAAAAGTCTCTTGAGGGTACTGAAAGTGGGGAATAACCCCCCGGAATTCTTCCTGCATTGTTTGAGCTGGTGACCTTGGGTTTCTCCCCTGCATTATGTTGCACTTGTGAAAGGCAAAACCGTTACCACAAGAAGAACATTTTAAAGATGCCAGAGATTTCCCTGTGAGTCTGTCATCTTACACTGGTCTCTGGTGAACAGTCGCCAGTTGCATCGACTCATTTTCCAGCCTTCGTATCGCTTTTCCCTTCTCTGCCCACCCTTGGTCTCTCTGTAGCGTGGGGACCATTATCTACATAATGCTCTCTTCAGAACTTCATTTTGCAAAACATTCTTTCCCAATAACAAGTTTAAAAAGAAGTAAACTCACTTATCCGCAGACTCACTAGAACCTCTCATCAAAACAATCCATCCTGGGTAGGTATGCCGTCCTGAAGGTTCCACACAAGGGGGCCAAGAGCTGCTTCATCTTGGACATATTCTGTTTCATTCCTTGACTTGACAGACTTATTGGAGGAAAGTCAGCTAATCCTTGGGGACCATACCAATTAATTTATTATTTTTTCTTCTTTTTGTAATTGGAAAAGTTAGAAAGAAAGAAATCAAAAGAATGTAATATAACAAACATTGGCACACACAAGAAAGTACTAGGTTTTTAATCAAAAACAAATAAATAGGGATGCCGGGTGGCTCAGTGGGTTGAGCATCTGCCTTTGGCTTAGGTCATGATCCCCAAGTCCTGGGATCGAGCCCCGTGTCTGGCTCCCTGCCCACTTCTCCCTCTCCTTCTGTAGTTCCCCCTGCTTGTGCTCTCTCTCTCTGATACATAAAATCTTTTTAAAATATATTAGTGATAATATTAGTAATGACATTCCCTTAATTTCTCCCCAAAGGACAGTGTTATGATGATTTGGGCACACTATGTCAGCTCATGCTTTTTACTTCATCTACAAAAGTATATTCTTTATAAATAGCACATAAATATTGCTTAAATATGTTTATAAATTATCAAACACCATGTCACAATCTTGCTGAGCTCAGAATGAGCTAACTTGATCTCGAAAGGGAAAAACCCTTTCGACTTGGTGACTATGAGGTTCTGCTGGGAAATGAAACCCAGTTGGGATTATCTCTTCCCTAAAATCTATAAACTTGAGTAAGTTTTCTCTTGGAACATTTCTGACATCAGATTTTTCTGGCAAACTGATTTTTTTTTTCTGCACTCTCAAAATCTTCAGGTGGTAACTATGGTGAATATATAAATACTTGCTTTATTTTATTTATTTATAACATGTTTATTTATTTATTTTGGAGAGAGGGAGAGAGAGAGTGCACGCCTGAGTGGAGGGAGGGGCAGAGGGGGAGAGAGAGAGAGAGAGAGAGAGAGAATCTCACGCAGGCTCCATGCTAAGCACTAAGCTCAATCTCAAGGCCCTAATATCATGACCGGAGCCTAAATCAAGAGTCAGGCACTCAACTGACTGAGCCACCCAGGCACTCTTGCTTGCTTTATTTTAAATCCCTGGATTAGAGATGTTACCATGGTCACAATTTCATCTGTCCAAAATTTTCATGTCAGTGTGACATGAGTTTCAGAAAAAAAAAATTAAAATACAAATTAGTATTTATACATACATCTTTTTTCTACCTGGAAACATTAAGTGATTGTCAGAAATATACAAAGGAATTAAACATTCTTCAGAGGTACGTAGTTGTATTCTTCAATCTTAAAGAAGACTCTACTAGTACTATGAAAAACAGCTGAATATCTTGACAATTTTAGGATGTAAGGCTACCTCCTGTGGAGGTGACAGCAATGAAAGTTGGCCTATTAATAAATCTAGAAGTCTAGTGCCACCTCGTGACTGATACATTCAACTACACCCATCATGTCAGATTTTATTTAGAGAGTAAGAATTTCTTTAAAAGGTTCATTCATTTAGTTTTTGGTGTTATAGGTCATTGGATTGACAGTGTCAGTTAGTAGAGTGATTAGACATCCCAGCTTTCTTGGGATCACCAGCCTTCCAGGACACAGGACACTAAGGTTTAAAACCAGAACAGTCTTGGGTGAACCCAGACCACTTTGCCCTATGTAACTGCGTAACAAAGCGCTGTCTGGGATCCAGGAGACAGCAATAAGATAGGTGCCGTCACTGCTTGCCTACCTTCCTTCCTTCCTTCCTTCCTTCCTTCCTTCCTTCCTTCCTTCTTCTTTCTTTGTTTCTTTTTTTCAAGATTTTATTTATTTATTCATGAGATAGAGCGCAGTTTATCGTGGGGGACATAGACAACGTACAATCATGTAAAATATCAGACAGCTGGCTGCAAGTTATGCAAATAACTCGAATAGGTTGATGTAATAATGACTTGGTGTCTCTTTCAGGTTGAGTGGTGACAGAGGAGGTGATGTTTAAACAGCTGAGTGACATGCAGGAGCTGGTCATATAAAGGTGGGAAGAAGAACATTCTGGGCAAAGAGAATAAATTGCAACAGAGCCCCTACCTAGGTCAGGGATGAGCTTGGCGTGTTTAAGGAACCAAAGAAGTCCTTGTGACTTGAATTTAGTGGGCATATTCATTTCCTAGGTCGTTGTCACAAATTGCCACAAACTGAGTGACTTAAAACAACAGGAGTTCATTGCCTTTCAGTTCTGGAGGTCAGAGGTTACAAGTCAAGCTATCAGCAGGGATTTACTTCCTCTGAAGGCTCTTGAGGGGGGATCCTTCTTTGCCTCTTTCTAACTTCTGGTGGTCACCAGAAATGCCAGGTGACCCTTGGCTGGTTGAGGCAACACTTCCATCTCTGCCTCCGTCCTTCATGTGGGGCTCTCCCTGTGTCTGTGGCTTCATGTGATCTTTCTCTTCTCTCCTAATGACATCAGTCACTGGATTTAGGGCCTTCTGTGATGACTTGATTGCACAACTTGATTGCTTCTGCAACAATCCTATTTCCAAATCGGTTTACTTTTACAGGTATGAGGGGGAGATTAGGGATCGAACATATCATTTTGGGGGACGCAGTTCAACCCAACGCAGTGGACAAGGCTGGAAGTGGTGCAAGAAGAGGACACAGAGGCAGGCAGGGCCCAGATCGTGCAGGAGTTTATAAGGAAAGAAATAAGACTCTTTGTGAGTTCTAAGGAGGGGAGAGTTGTGATATCCTAGCCGTTTTGAAGGAAGGTGACCAGTGTGGGGAGACAGGCCAGAGGAGGGTATAAAGGCAGAGGACATGGTTGAGTGGCTTGTATACAGTGGCGATGGTGAAGATGGAGACAAGTGGACCAGGTTGGGATATGATTTTGAGGTAGAACAGACAGGTCTCAGGATGGACTGGACGCTGGTGTGATACAGGATCAAGGATAGCTGCTAGAGTTCTGACTCGAACAATCTCGTGGGTATTTATATGGTTTCCTGGGCTGAGAAGGCCCTGGAGGGAGAATCAGGTGTAGGGAGGAGAATTAACAGTTTTCTCTCAACAGTGGGGAGACAGAAGAACAGCATCCTATTTCCAGACCCCAAGTTATACTTGGGGTGTGTGAGAAAAGAGAGCTCCAGCTCTACTCCAGAGGGCACCGGGGAAGGATGAAGAGATGTTTTTAACAGAATGACCAGGTTTCAAGCGGGAAGCAAAGGAGAAGAATGGGAGGAGAAAGGGAGTTTCACAGAACCCAGGTTTGGGAGGGTGCAGAGGAAGGGAAATCAGGTCAGGTTCGTGCGTGCTTCTGGTAGTTTGGGGGATGTGGCTGATGTGCAGGGCTTGGGCTGCTGTTGGTGTTCATAAGGCCCGAAGGGCTTTGTATGATGATCTCTGAGTGGAAGGCATCTAGTTTAATATATCTGGTTGGGGGGCCACTGGGCAATTGTTCTATCTTGGAGTTTTCAGGGAGCGTGGTGGAGGGGGTGAGAGCCACACCTCCTCACTGATGCCCTTTTCAGGAGCCAAGGAGTCCGAGGCTGAGAGGCCAACAAGACTGGTGCACCTGTCCTATAGCATATTCTAGTCTACATGTGCTCTCGCTGTCCTACACCAAGAACGGGAAGAGAAAGTGGCTCCTCTTCTCAGCCTCCCATTTCTGGAAAGACCTAAATGGACCTTTTCTTTCTGAATATCTCCAGAATGTGTATCAGCCACCACAAGGGCATTGAGAAGTGAGCTGCTTGGGCTCTCATTAGCTTCTTTCTTTTACTCTGGAATTGGTATGCGGTGTAGTGTAAACAAGAAGCTCTCTTTGGGTAAAATGAGCTTTGTTTTATTTTAAACTTAACATATTTTGGTTGTTTATTTTATAATTCATAAACATTAAAATGTATTCTTTTTGGTGTCCAGATTGACGGATTTTGACAGACGTCTGGAGTTGTGTCACCACTGCCACAATCAAGATACAGAACGATGCCCCCTGCGCTTTTATACATTTAATCTTTTAACGTAAATTACATTTTTTATTTATTCTTAGGCACTTGGACCATATCAATTCGGTGACTCTTAAAATTTTTTTTTTTTACATTTTGGAAAGATGAACCAGTCATCCTCTCTAGTACCAGCATGAGAGATCGTTTTTACTGTGGGCCCACCATGAATCAAACAGCCCCGTAACAGGACCACGGATACTGTCTGTGTCCAGCAGGATTAAGACTGCCCTTTGATCTCACTCCTTGCTGACATCCTTTCGTCCTCATAAAATAGTTATTGGTTTCCTCACCATTTTTACTGTTCTTTACATGCGTTCAAATAACTCTTAAAACACGGTGTTCAGAATTAAATGCAGTGCCCCAGACAGTGTTATTATACCCTCGGGCCTGGCCAGCCACCACTTTCCTCCTTCTAGAGTCGGCCTGCTACTGCAGGGGCATTTTTTTGGTTTTGTTTTGTTTTTTGACCATAATTCATTGTTTACTGACAATGAGTATCTGGTCCATTAAGTTTCAGAAAATTAACACATGGCTGCTAATTCAGTTAGTCCTTATCTTATGAACGTGGCATTGGGATTTTTGCTTCTAAGTAAAGGTGTTTGTATTTACCCTTTTTAATTTATGTTTTCTCTTTTTTTAAAAAAGTTTATTTGTTTAAAATACCTGTACTAACTCATGACCCCAAGATCAAGAGGTACATGCTCTTCCGGCTTTAGTCAGCCACGTGCCCCATACCCTTATTCAAATTTTCAGTGTGAAGTTTGGCCAAAGTTCCAGCCTTTGAAGATGGCTAAGACCTTCTTCCTGTGACATTATGCATCTGCTCTCCTTGCCCAATTCTCCGTTAGGGTTGGAAGATTACCAGGCATTTCTCGCTCACGGTCTTGTCAGCCTCACACCCTTCGTGAATCTTAATGCTCCCCCTTGGCCCATTTTCTCATTTGATCATATCTCTGTAAAGGTGAAAGAGACCACAGCTGGAGTCACCTAAAGGATGTGATGAGACAGGAAACAAACCCAGTGGGTGCCTGCAGCTCCATTGATGAGTTCCTGGGGGTTGGCAGAGTACTGACAGCTGGGTCTTATCTAAAAAAGTAAATTGAGGGACTAGGAAAAAAACTGGCTCGTGATTGGGACTATTACCTTATTATGACATATTAGACGAGTCACAGAAGGAACATGATCTGGTTTTCAAAGATAAAAGGAACAATCAACAATATTTCATTAGTACACAGTGAGCTCCATTAAAATGGAGATGAAGAGTAGATTGGATTAAATAATGATTCTGTGTTTCACCCTTACTAAGAATGTAGAGAAGTTTTTTTTGTTTTTTTGTTTTTTTTTTTTCCATTTTATAGGACTTATTTCTGGGCCGTTCCTGGGACCATGACTGAGCTGAACGCAGATGCTTAATCGGCTGAGCCACCCAGGCGTTCCTCTTGACAAATTTTAAAACCCACAATACCACAACCCACAGTATTGTATTTACTGTATTGCATTTACCATAGACACAATTTTGTAGCAGATTTTTGGAATGTCTTGATCCTGCATAACTGAAACTATCTACTACTATTCCTGTAATTTAATATTTTTTGATAATGAATTGTACAGATAGAACTGATACTTGAATCACATCAAAGGTATCATTTACTATAATCTCAGAACCATGTTTATTAAGCACTTAAGGTGTTTTCTTTCCTATGAAATTATTCCAAATATACAAAACATGAAAATGGCACAATAAACACTCAAGTAACACTACCCAGATCTTAAAAACAACATTTTTGTTATATTTATCTCGGATTTTGGAAATTCAAAATAAGACATTTTAGAGATAGTGTTGAAGCTCTGTTTGTGTCCGTTTGTACCTCTTTCAGACTTATCTCCCCTCCAGCTCTCTCCAGAGGCAACAACCTGTTATCTCCATGATGATTTGTGCAGCCATTTCATTTATGAATATTCTAAATTTAAGGATTTTCCTTTTGGTGATTATTTAGATGATTATGAAGGTTTTTGGTAATAAAACAATGCTGCTGTAAACATGTTGTACTTGATTTGTAGGTAAGATGTGTTCAAGTTTCTATAGCATATATATGTAGAAATGAACTTTCTGGGTAATAGGGTCCCACCATCTTCACATTTGGTGGAAATTGACAAATTTCTTCTCAAGGTAGTTGTAAGAATTTATAACCTCACTAGGTTTTTTCTGACAGTGCACACCACACCTGTGCATACCCTTGGTATTGTCAGTCTTTAACATTTTTGTCAATTTTAAGGGTGTGAAGCAGTAAGTCTTTGTTGTTTTAAGCCTTTTCACTTTTTAAAGGTCAGCTTTTGGGCACCTAGGGTGGCTCAGCTGAGCATCTGCCTTTGGCTCAGGTCATGATCCTGGGGTCCTGGGATCAAGTCCCTTGTTAGGCTTCTTACGGAGAGCCTGCTTCTCCCTCTGCCTATGTTTTTGCTTCTTTCTGTGTCTCTCATTAATAAATAAATAAATAAAATCTTTAAAAAAAGTTTGGCTTTATTCAGATGTAATTTCCATGCCATACAAATAGCCCTTTAAAAAGTGTATGATTTAGTGGTTTTGATTTAGTGGTTTTAGTTATTCTCACTTTTTATTGGTGTCCTTTTTCATAGAGGTTTTAAGGACTTAGTTATACTAATTGATTATCCCCCTTAATTGTTTATGCTTTTTGTATCTTATACAAGACTTCCTTCCTGCATATCGTGATCCAAAAATTTATTCTCCTACATTTTTTTTCTGCAACTAAAAAAAATTTGCTTTTCACATTTAAGGTTTTAATACTCTTAAAATAGACTTTTAGACAAGGCATGAGTTTAGAGTCTACATTATATTTTTCATATGGATAACCAATTGACCCCAAACCATTTGTTGAATAATTATTTCTTCCCCACTGATTTATATTGTTAGCTCAGGGATATATCAGATTTCCATATTTACTTTCTAATATGTTTTAACTATCTTTTTGTCTTTACCAAGTCAAAGTCTTAATGATTTAATCATTACACTTTATAATGGTATTTTTTTAACTAAGTTTTTATTTTAATTCCAGTACAGTTAACGTACAGTGTTATATTGGTTTCCTGTATAATGATATTTCTTAGAGCAACAACATCCCATACCATTTTCATAAAAAAAAGGTTTGATTTCTTGGAAATTTGTCCCTTCAGATGAAATTTAACATTGGCCTATTAAGTTCCACATAAAACCTCAATGGAATTTGAAATTAATGTTATTGAATTTATAGATTAATCTGGAGAGAATTGACATAGTTCTTACAGAGGGTATTCTCAGCCATGAACATAGCCTAACAGGCAGCTTCCCTAATTTTTGTTCCTTTCTCCAACTTGAGAAGAATTTGCAAATAAGGCCATTTTTGTTTTCTTTTCTGAATCATTCATTTATTCATTCAGAAATATTTATTGAATGTCTCCTGTGTGTCATCTCATTAGCCACCCTGAATCTGTGTGAAAGCTCATTCAGACCTGCCTAGCAATTCCAATTGACTTCATCATATCTTTTCAAACAAAACTACCTTTTTTTGTTTGTTTGTTTTTTAAGTTTTTTTTTTTTAATTCCAGGTAGTAAACAGATAGTGTTATATTGGTTTCAGGTGTAAAATATAGTGATTCCACACTTCCATATAACACCCAGCGCTCGCCACAAGTACACTCCTTCATCTCCATCACCTGTTTCCCCAATCTCCCCATCTCCCCCCTCTGGTGACCGTCAGTTTGTTCTTTCAAGTTGAGTCTATTTCTCGGTTTGTCTCTCTCTCTCTTTTTTCCTTTGCTCATTTGTTTTGTTTCTTAAATTCCACATATGAATGAAATCATATGGTATTTGTCTTTCTCTGATTTATTTTGCTTAGCATAATACTATCTAGCTCCATCCATGTCATTGCAAATGGCAAGATTTTGTTCTTTTTTGTGGCTTAGCAATATTCCATATTATATATACAATATTACATATTATATATAAGTGTATATAATCTATATTTAATATTATAATTATATAATTCTAATATATATAAATATAGAATGTTTAACAGATTTGTGTGTCATCCTTGCATAGGGCCCGTGCTAATCATCTCTGTATTGTTCCACTTTTAATATATATATTGCCAAAGTCAGCACAAACAAAACTACATCTTATTTTATCCCCCTCCGTTTTTTAAAAAAAGTTTATTTATTTAAGTAATCTCTATATCCAGTGTGGGGCTTGAACTCATAACCCTGCGACCAAGAGCTGCATGCTCCCCTGACTGAGCCAGCCAGGTGCCCCAAAACTACATTTTAAATTGAACTGGATGTTAACCTAAAATGTGAATGACTAATAGGATTAAGCCCTCCTAATGTGTGTTTGCTCCACATAAATCCATCTCTGACTGGTGGATTGTACCTGGGGAATATTCTGAGCTAAGTAGATGTTTTTTTACGTCTCTTACCTCTAGCGCGTCTGCTGGCATATAAAAGCAGGGAACCAGTTGTCACTCAATGTCCATCTCTGCAGGAGCTCCATGCTGAGTGGAACTCCATTCCTGGGGAGAGAACCTCCACTGGCCCCACTCTGACTGCTCATCCCCAATAAGAGATGAACTCAGGGGGCTTCTGTGGCATGTGACAGAGATGAGGGGAGACTTTGGAGGGATTCAGATGAAGGCAAGCCTCAGGGGACCATGCTAAAGGAAGAAACTCAGGGCAACCCATCAAAACAGGGAGGAAAGATAAATTAAAACTGTCACTGCTTCAGACATTGTGCATGTCTTGTTCCTGGAAGAACAAGAGGCCACAAGGCGATATGAAACCACAGTCGAACTGCCCTGTGACTCTTTTAATATTTTGTAAACATTGTCTCTTCCTTCCACCATAATGTGCAAAAGGCATTTTGATCCTCTGCTGGTCAAAATAAAATTTAGGAAAACTTCCTCGTCTTTCTCAGGACTAACCTCAACTTTCAAAAATAGTCATTAGTTTCTATCTTAAAGAGTCATGACATAGTTGGACACTGTGTTTCCTTTTAACCACTTGAGAGCACGTTTTCAACTTTCTCACGAATACTGACACATCATATAAAGACTTTTCCAGTATTGACATATCATTATCTATTGTAATGATTAAGAAAAAAAATTAAAAAAGGAAGGTGGAAGTGTCTTTTTTTTCACAATGAAATCACACTTGCACAGAGCTTGATACAGAAGATGGATATAACACACTTTAAGATGATAAGTATCTTGCACTCAGCCATAGAACATTTACATTTTATAAAAAACATTTTCTGGGTTTTCATTTTGCTTTTGTCATGATGGCTCATCTTGGCCTCTATTCTGAGGCTTTTCTTTTTTAAAAAGATTTTATTTATTTATTCATGGGATACACACACAGAGAGAGAGGCAGAGACATAGGCAGAGGGAGAAGCAGGCTCCCTGTGAGGAGCCCGATGTGGGACTTGATCCTAGAACCCCAGACCTCGCCCTGAGCCAAAGGCAAACATTTAACCAGTAAGCCACCCAGGTGCCCCTCTTCTGAATCTTAATGAACCTCTGAGTAAGAGGAAGTGCACAAGCTACACGCCCTGCAGGATCCAGACCACTGGAAGAGCTTTTTGCAGCAGATACTCCGTTCACATTTATAGGTGTGAAATACAAACGCAGTAGCTTTTCTTTTTGCCAATGATAGCAAGTTATTCAACCACCAGAGCAGGAAGTAAATATGGAGTTTTCTGTGGTGTTGATTTTTTATTCTCTTGTCTTCCCTTTTTCTTTCTGTCAACATCCTCCTCCCTCTTTTGGTGCAGATTAAAGGGTGACTATGACCTACAGTATGCTGGCTGGGTTGTCATGACATCACACAAATAAATGGCCTCTTGGTCAGTGATGGACCAGTGTTAGTGCTAAAACTTTAAGATGTATGGCCTTTCTACTTGGCCATTATGAGTGACCACTGGTGGTGATTGGCCTAAAGCCCCTTTGGACTAATATTTTGTGTCACCTGTAGTGCCAAACAATCACTCCTGTTCTTGGTACAGGTTTTTACATTTTCTTTCTTTCTTTTTTTAAAGATTTTAGTTATTCATTCATGAGAGACACAGAAAGAGGCAGAGACATAGGCAGAGGGGAGAAGCAGGCTCCTTGAGGGAAGCCTGATGTGGGTGGGACTTGATCCCAGGACCCGAGGATCATGACCTGAGTCAAAGGCAGACGCTCAACCACTGAGCCACCCAGGTTCTCCAGTTTTTACATTTTCTAGGACTGTTTGAACCTGCTCAGTTTTCCAGTTTTCAGCAAATGATTCCTGAGTAGTTGGAATTCAGAATTCTTCAAAGTTAGCCCATAGAGACATTAAGTGGAAAAAATCCTACAGCTAATAGTGGAAATCCTGGACTCCTTTGAGCCCCAATTTTATTTTTAAAAATTTTTTAAGTTTTAAAAAGATTTTATTTATTTTTGTGTGTGCATGCAAGAGACAGAAAGAGAGAGAGGAGAGAGAGAGAAAGAGAGAGAGAGAGAATGAGGTAGGGGAGGGGCAGAGGAAGAAACAGCCTCCCTGCTGAACAGGCAGCAGAATGTGTGACTCATCCCAGGACCCCGGGATCATGACCTGAGCCAAAGGCAGATGCTTAACCGACTGAGACACCCAGGGGCCCTCGAGCCCCAATTTTTAAATAAATCAGTTCTATTATGGTATAGTTTATGAATAATAAAACGTGTTTACTAAAAAGGTACATTTCAAAGATTTTGGAACATTGATAATCCCTATGGTTACCACCAAGAACAAAACACAGAACATTTCCATTGTGTCAAAAGGTTCCTGTGCCCTATCCTCGCACACCTCCCCCCATGCCTTGCCCAGGCAACAACTGGTCTGCTTTCTGTCTAATCTATAATAATTAGATTTGTCCTTTCTAGGGTTTCATAAAAATGGAATCACACAGTGTGTACTCTTTTTGTTTGCCGTCTTTTCCTAATATAATGTTTTTGAGATTCATCTATGTTGTGTGTACCAGCTGTCATCCCAGCCTAGCTAAGTTGACTCTACATAAATTATAAATTCACAACAACTAGTTGGTTTGATTTTTTTATCCTTAAGATTACATTTTGATTATGCAGGATATACATAGGGCGAGCTCTGGGGAAGGTCTCAAACACAGAGCTTGATCTGCCATCTGCCCATGGAGTCAGAGGACAGCATCCCCTTGGTGTATCAATATTCAATGAGCCAGCCGAATGTGTTCACTGACCAGGAACCACCACTGAGCTTCAGTGTCCAGAGTTATGTTATGTAGACATGATTGATTACATCACTGGCCAAATGACTGAACTCAGTCTCCAGCCCCTCTCTCTTCCCTGGATTTCTGTCAGCCGAAAGCCTCAAGCTTCCAATCATATGCTTGGTCTTTCTATGGACCACCCCATCCTGGAACTATCTAGGGGCCCACCATAAGCCACTTTACTAGCCTAACAAAGGCACTTTTAAAAAAGATTTTATTTTATTTATGAGAGAGAGAGAGAGAGAGAGAGAGAGGCAGAGACATAGGCAGAGGGAGAAGCAGACTCCATGCAGGGAGCCTGATGTGGGACTCGATCCCGGACCGCAGGATCACGCCCTGAACCAAAAGCAAAGGCTCAACCTCTGGGCCACCCAGGCATCCCAAGGCACTCTTTTTTTACTCAGGAAATTCCAAGAATTTCTGAAGCTCTGTGCCAGGAACCAAGGACAAAACCCATATATCTTCTTCATTGCACCACACCTCCCCACACTCATGCTCCTGTGTCTCTCTCTGTTTGACTTATTTCACTTAGCATAATGCTTTCAAGTCCCATCCATCTTGTCACAAATGGCAGCATTTCCTTCTTTCTCATGGCTGAATAATATTTCATTGTATATCCATATAACACCTTCTTGACCCATCCATCTGTTCATGGACACTTAGGTTGTTTCCTTATCTTGGCTACTGTGAATAATGTGATTTTCATGGGTGTGCAGACATCTTTTTGAAATCCTGTTTTCAATTCCCTTGGGTATATACCCAAAGGTGGAATTGCTGGGTCATATAGTACTTCTATTTTTCAAGTTTTTGATGGAACTCTAAACTGTTTTCTATGGTAGATGCACCAGTTTGCATTCCAACCAGCAGCCTAGGAGGGTGCCCTTTTCTCACTGGCACTTGTCTTTTGTTATTGTTTTTTTGATAATATCCATCCTAACATCTCCTATTCTGGAGGTTGCCTTTTCACTCTGTGTTTTATTTTGTTTTAACTGCAGACAACTCAATTGAATACTGTAAGGGAATACCAGGAATCTCATACCAGCAAACACAGCCCATTAAAAGACTTTGCCTTGAATGGAGTCTGCTCACTCCATTGGAAACTAGCCATCCTCTTTGACCGGGTTCAAATTGTACAAAGTCAAACATATGCAAGTGTGGAAATCATGTTTAGACTTAAAGCCAATCACATCTGCAGGAGGAGAAGCCTACTTATATGAGTCTCAGTGTAAAGTTACGAGAATAAACACATGATAATTTTGAAATAATCTTAACAGCTAACATGCAGTGATGGCTTACTTGTGGCATAATCCTATTAAATACATTGCATTACATGGGTAAGGGAGATTGGAATGTTGAGTGGATTTATCATTTCAGGCCTGATCACCCACATTGGGAGGTCCCAATACATACCTTTCACCAGTACTGTGAGAAATAAATTTGTGAAAGAAGTGTTGGCATCCTTGAAGAACTTTGTAATTACTGTTCTCTGCAGACCACAACTTACAGTGAGAACTGCAGTCCCTGAACTGGGAAACTTAAATGCAGCAGGAGTCATTGGATCCAAGGTGGCAAGGCCAATTCCAAGATTGAAGAGAGGAGACATCATTACAGGTCCACTTATGTTAACAGGATAAAAGGGAGTGTTGTGAACAATGTTAAGCCAATAAATTCAACCAGTTAGATGAAATGGACATACTCTTTAAAGATACTGAATATTAAGCTCAAGCAAGAAGAAATAAATAAACTTGGGCTTGATATCTATGAAGAAGATTTGCTTTTGTAGTTGAAAACCTTCACACAAAGAAAACTGGTAGGTGAATACCTTCAAATGTTTTCTATAATTCCCTTCCTTGTGAGTTCCCTACAGAGTTCACAGCATCCATGGGTATTTGCATATGAGACTTGGAAGGGAAGAGCAAGTGGCAGTAAATTGTTTTCAGGCTCAGAGGGTGGGTGCAGGGCAGCAGCTGTTCTGCTCATGTGTGCTGTTGCTCCTCTGCTGGCTCACCTGGTTTATGGGGGCAGGAGCCAGGCCCACATCTCCTCCAGCTCCTGTGCTGGGGTTGAGCATTTAGCTTTATGATAGGAGTGTCAGCTTCGCCTGCAGGTCACTCACATCTCTGAAGTCGGGAGCAGTGAGAGAGGTGGGCTTCAGCTTGTCCCATCCTCTGCTCTGCTCTGCCTGTGCTCCCATCTCCTCTTTTCTCTTTCATCTCTCTCCTCCGTGCAGGGTATGGTCCAAATACCCCTCTGTCCTTTGCTTCTGGTCTCTCACTCCCTTTAACTGTGCTTTTATCTCCTTCAACGTTCTCTTGTCATCTCAGGGCAACATTTATTTATCTCCTGCTTAAGAAAAAAGAAAAAGGAAGGAAGGAGAGAAAAGAAACACCCATTTCACTAGTCCTGGCTTCTCTGGTTCCGTCCCAGCCACCTTGCTTCTAGGGAACCTAGAGACACAGATGAAGACAAACACTAGGATGGGCCCCCTACCCGCCACCAGGCAGGCTCCCTACTGACCTCACCTGCAGAAGAAAGGAGGTAAATGCACAGTGGGGAGGTGTCCCGGTGAGGGCACATCAGGGGCAGGCACTCCAGGGGGCTGCACCCTTCTTTCCTGAGGCTGGGCTGGGGGAGCCTCTGGAGACCCCCTTAGAATGAAGCAAGGGCAGGACCTAAAGCATGGGATAAGCTAGGTCCAGGATTCCTCCTCCGTGCAGCCCAGGGAAAGCCCACCTGCAAAAAAGAAAAAAAAAATGCTCCATCTCATGGCCTAGCAGCTTCCTGTTTTTCCTATCTCTTTCCCACTCACATCCACCTTTCCTTCCTAAGTGCCTGCCCCATGCACTCTGGGCCCCAGCACCAGAAACAAAAGCCTTGTATATCTTGTTTAACCAACTCCCACAGTTTTGTTAGGTCAAATCGCTATATTAAATCCCTTCTATATAAGAACCTACTGGTTCTGTTTCTCTGATAGAACCTGGACTGACACACCAGGTGGGCTACCGTTTAAGCCTTCAGCCTTTTGTAATGATTCTTTTTTTACGAGGAACATTGTGTTTTTCTATCAAATATCACTTGACATTAAAAAATATACATATATGACATAGATGTTCATACTCTGAACAAATATTGCTCAGGTCTACAAATGCCTCAAGCAGTTTCTGCTTCTCGTATGAGGTCAATAAATAGCCCTCTTGATTTTTCTTCTTTTATTTCATTGTCCTCTTTTTGTTTTCTCACATTCCTCTCCCATTGCCTCGCCTTTGACCCCAGGTCTACTTTTAATTAATTAGTTAGAATGCTTATTGAGTGCTTACTGTATGAGTACATGTATCAATGTGTTGGGCGTGCGGGAGCAACTAAGACAGAATGGGGAACACGATAGAGTCTACCGTTGGTCTTCTGGGGGATAGGTGTGAAACAAAGAAATATACACAGAAATAAACACAAAAAATTATAGCTTCCATAAGGTCTATGGAAGGAAAGATACCTCCAAATATACCTAAGGCATGTTCTTGAGGCTCAGTATACAAAGTGTGGGAAAAAGAATATTCATAAGAACAGCTACCAAGAAAGGTATCTGCGCATGACATTTTTCAGGATCTCGCCTCCCATAAGGTAATAATTTACATAGTCCAAGCAAAACCCTGGAACCTCATACCCCCCAGCACAGTGGGTCATGGAAACTTCCAGTCAAGATAAACCAAATGCATCATATATTTATTTTTCTTTGATGATTCGAAGAACGCTTTCAGAGTTTTTCCTGTTACCACTAGGTGGTAAATCTATGACAAAGTTCCCATGATGTTAATTCATAGGAGATCTTGATTGATATTAGGCTAGATAACCAGCTTTAATTATAAATAGGAGAAGAAGCAGGTCTTTAATTTTGAGTGGCCAGATGAATTTTGGTCACTAGCACCAGATCTGTGGCAATCCACAGTGCCCGCTTCCTTGTGGTAACTGACCTTAGAGATCCATTCCCAAACCTGGTGTTATTCATTTTCCCATTTTGCCCAAATCTTTCAAATTTCTGTATTTAGTAAAAATTTAAATCAACAGATTTTCTTAGAGATGGGGAACAACAGATGTTGGTGAAGATGTGGAGAAAGGGGAACCCTCACGCACTGTTGGTGGGAATGCAAACTGGTACAGCCACTCTGCAAAACAGTATGGAGGTTCCTCAAAAAATTAAAAATAGAGCTACCCTATAATCAATTGCACTACAAAATATTTACCCAAAGGACACAAAAATATTGATTTGAAGGGACCTAGGCACCTCGATATTTATAGCAGCATTATCAGCAATAGCCAAATTGTGGAAAGAGCCCAAATATCCATCAACTGATGAATGGATAAAGAAGATGCGGTGTATTCACACACATGAGCACGCACACACACACACACACACACACACAAACACAAACTAGAATATTACTCAGCCATCAAAAAGAATGAAATCTTGCCATTTTCAATGACATGGGTGGAGCTAGAGTGTACTATGCTAAGTGAAAGAAGTCAGTCAGAGAAAGGCAAATGCCATATGATTCACTCATATGTGGTATTTAAGAAACGAAACAGATGAACATGGGAAAAGAGAGAGTGGCAAACCATAAATCAGATTTTAACTACAGAGAACAAACTGAGGGTTGCCGGAGGGGAGGTGGGCTGGGAGTGGCTGATGGGTATTAAAGAGGCACTTGTGATGAGCACTGGGTGTTATATGTAAGTGATGAGTCACTAAATTCTATTCCTTAAACTAATATCACACTATTATGTTAACTAATGAGAATTTAAATAAAAACTCAAAACAAAAAAACCTATATTTTCTTAGAAAAATTGGCCATTCAAAAAGAATAAAGTGCCACTCTAAACACAGCATTTATTTTTATGTCTCAGATTACTTTCTAGTGATTTTCACCTAAGTCCTCATTTCGAATGTATATTAAACAATAATTGATACTCTAGCTGAAGAAACATTTAGGAGCAAGTTATTGTCACTGGTCAGTAGGTGGCGGCAGACACCGGGTTACCAATCCGCACAGTTTTGAAGTGTTTTGTGTTTTTAATAAGCTAAATGGCTTCCATAAGTGTGGTAACATCCTATTTATTTTTTTAAGGAAAATAAAACTTGCTTAGTTGATTATTTTATTGTTGTTGTTCAACTGCCATATAGTCCAAAGCTTTACATTTTAAAATTCCACACTGAAAAAAATTGGGGGCATTTTTAAATGGTTCTTGATTATGCTTATGAAAATTCTAGAAATAAAACTACTCTGAGAGGTACTTACGTGCTAAAGGAACAGCATATGCCTTTACAGAGTTTGAAATACTTTTTAATGTATAACAGTAAAAAAATTCCTGTGATCTGTGTTGATGAGGCTGATTTTATTAGCTTTTTAAAAAAGTTTTCTTTCTTTCTTTCTTTCTTTCTTTCTTTCTTTCTTTCTTTCTTTCTTTCTTTCTTTCTTTCTTTCTTCCTTCCTTCCTTCCTTCCTTCCTTCCTTCCTTCCTTCCTTCCTTCCTTCCTTCTTCTTTCTTTCTTTCTTTCTTTCTTTCTTTCTTTCTTTCTTTCTTTCTTTCTTTTTTCTAAGAGAGAGAGGACATGCAGGTGTCTGAGCATTGGGGGTGGGGTGGGGGTGGGGAGGGAAGGAGGGAGAGAGAGAGAATCTCAAGCAGACTCCCCACAGAGTGTGGAGCCCGACTCGGGGCTGGATCTCCTGACCATCAAATCATGACCTGAGCCAAAATCAAGAGTCAGAAACTCAATGGACTGAGCCACCCAGGCACCCCAAAAGTTTCATCTTTTAATACTATTCCCATGAACTGAATTCAGTGATCACTGTGTGTAATGCTACACGTGTCTTATGCAGACAGAGTAACAGGACCATAGCCTCCTTCATAGGTGATAGTTTCTTTTTGTAACAAAGACTAAAATAAGGAGCTCCTAAGTCAATTCTAGATTTTGAGAATTAACTAGAACCAGTCAAGGAGCTATTTCAACATTTCATCATGTCTATGTGGATAACGCTACATTATCAACATTTTCCCATTTGGTACATAATTGGGCAGTGTTTGGGCTATGTGGGGATATCTTTGGAGAATGGTGTTCTAAGCATCTTTAAAATGTCTGACTTTACGTATGAACATAATTCTTAGCTACCCATGCCAAGTATATATGTACATCTTGAAGGAAGTTAAAAATAATAAATTATCTGCCTTTATATGTGGCCCTTCGACTGACATTTGATTCTTTTACATCTGTTAAAATAGTAGCTGTTCTTTATCTTTAGGTAAGTACTCATGTTATTACACCATTTATTTAGTCCCAAAGAAGGCAGAGCCAGGAGAGCCAGCACCAGGGGATTTACAGTTAATCTCTTGTTTCTTGGTACATATGATTGTTAATATCCTGTGGGAATTCACTTTGGGAGGTAACTGAATTTTCCAGCAAAGTAAAGATGATTTCTTAGCCAAATACATAAATAATTTAAAAATCGATTTCTCTTGAAAATTCCTTGGATATTTCTTACTAATTTCAAAGTGTACTAAATAGTTAATAATATATTTCTTCAATGAGATGTTCTACTTTATAACTAGTCACCATTTCATAGTTCATTCTAGTTTCTAAACTAAATATTCTTGTAGAGTTGCTGTGATGTATGGCTTTCTGTGTTTTATCATCTAGGTGATCTAAACAGAAGAACTATTTAACAATGACTATGGTATCAGAATGCATTCAGGCTGAAAACACCTGCCCAACCATACTAGGGTCTACTGGAAGAAAGCCAGCACCTCCATTTACTTCTGGTTTGATTCTCTGCTCAACAAATTGCATTCTGATGACTAATTTGGGTCCCAGGTATTTTGGTTACTGGAAGAATGTCCTCTGGAGATTGAATATAAGTCTTCTGGTTGCCACTGTAAGGATGTATCCTCCTTGACTGGAAATGAATGAGCTGGCATTCGATCCATCCGTGACATGTGAGGGATTAGTAGGTGCCAATAAGGACTGAGGGCCAGCTCTATTATGGCAAACCCTCCAAACTGTGAGGTCCTTCCATAGAAGCCAGCTTACCCCACCCTGTCCTGTCCTGCTACATCTCACACATTTCTCTTTCACTTCAGGACTATCAACAGCAAAAGGTGAGGGAACCTAAAATATGCTTCATGAGAAATTCTCCAGGTTGACCACAGAAAGATGTCACATGGGTTTTTTGGAGTGACACTCATTTCAAAATAAAGTTGTTCAATGATTTAAACTCAGACTGGCAGGGTTGCCAATACCATGTTACTCTGCGATTACACTTTGTGAATTCAAACTCTCCACTTTTGAGAACCTGCGAGCTTGTAAAATGGGGAGAGTAAAAGTTCCTAAGACACAGGGTTTGAGGAGGGATAAATGTACCCAAAATCCTTAGCACGATTCCAGCATATAGTCCCTGCTCAGTGAAAATTATCCATAAAGACCCTGGTTAGGGCATGAGGACTATGCAAGTGCTTTTGATTCCCTGCGATAGCTATTCTAAATCTTTTACACCCTCTCCTGTACTATCATTTTTTCTGGTAACCATGCCTTTTTCTTCACAGGTGTAATATCAGATGTGCTCTTTCTTAGCATCCTACCACCTTTAAATTTATCTTCCATATTCTTTTTTTTTTTTTAATTAAACTCTACACTGAATGTGGGGCTCAAACTCAAGAGTCACATGCTCTATCAGCTGAGCCAGCCAGGTGTCTCTCTTCTGTACCTTTCAATGAAAGCATTGTTTCTCAAAGTATGGTCCTCAGGCCATTATCATAAATCGTCACCTGGGAATTTGTTAAACATGTAAATTCTGGGCCTCACTGTAGACTCACTGAATCAGATTCTTGCAGGAAGATTCAGTAAACTGTGATTTACTGGGCTGTCCCATTGTATGCTAAAGTTTGAAAATCACAGCTTTGAGCATCATGGTTCTGACATCCAAAGTCCTCTTGACCAGTATGTTTTCTCCTTGGAGGCAGATTTGCTAGAGAAATGCAATCATTTCTCCAGGATGCTTGGTTTGAGCCAAGAGAACTTAGAGGAATCAAGATATTGGTGGCTGACACAACTTGATTCATCTTTGTATAGTAGAAATAGAATACCAATGGAAACAGCGTGCAAAATCCATTGAGATTTTTCTTGGTGAGTACTTGGGGGCACACCGTCAATATTTGCTTCCATGTCTCTTCTTTTATCAATGCTTCCATGACTTTTTACAAAAATTAGGTATAATTGACAAATAAAATTATAAGGTATATAAAGTATACAATGTGATATTTGCTAGATGTATTCATATTGTATATTTGCTTATGGACTGTAAAGAGTGAACATTTTTTTAATTTTTTAAAATTAAAAAAATTAAATTTTTAAAAAAGATTTTATTTATTTATTCATGAGAGATACAGAGAGAGATGCAGATGCACAGACAGAGGGAGAAGCAGGAGCCCAATGTGGGACTCGATCCCAGGACCCCGGATCATGCTCTGAGCCTCAACCAGTGAGCCACCCAGGCATCCCATGAGTGAACAGTTTTTTAAAAATAATAATTTATTTATTTGAGAGAGAGAAAGAGAAAACTCGAGCAGGGGGAGTGGTAGAGGGAGAAGGAGAGAGAGAATCCCAAGCAGACTCCCCACTGAGCCTGGAGCCTGATGTGGGGCTTGATCTCATGACTGCAGGATCATGACCTGAGCTGAAACCTGCTCAATCGACCAAGCCACCGAGGCGCCCCAAGAGTGAACATTTTTGATAGGGATCTTTAGAATGAATCCAAGTGGAAGAAAGCAATTCTGGATGAATGCCGTAAATGTATCAACTATACTGTGTCTGTACTATGTTTGTGTTATAAGAAATCCACTCTGAGTAAGCCTATTTCTGTATTTTTACTATTTCTGTATCATATCTCAGTATTCCTGGAAGTCCTGCCTGGGACACACGCTGTGGTTGACACTCATCATCCATTCAACTAGCTTTCCCTTATCACAGAGCGTAGAAGCCATAATCCCACGTTAGACTCTCTGGCGACTAGGGTGGTCATGTGACAGAGTCTGGCCCTTGAGCGATAAGCACAAGTCTACAAGGGACTTCTGGGAAAGCCTGTGCTTCTTAGGTATGGATGCCTCCCCTTCCTAGTTTGGTTCTTTGTCTTCTCTGGGGGAAATGGTCTTGATTCCTGGAGTTTCACAAGCCACTTTGAGCATTAGAAGAGCTGGATGGCCACAGCCTTGGGCCTGACATCTTTGAGCTGCCAAAATGAGACCAGCAACTGTCCACCTCATGACATCAGTAGGAGAGAGAAAAAAAATCCTCACATAGTTAAATTTTTGCTAGTTGGGTTTTCTGTAACTTGCAGCTTCACACAATCCCTACCTGAGGTACTGTCTCAATAGGACTGGGCTGAAAGGCATTTTTCATAGAGTGAAGATGGAAATGAGACAAATAGAAAGAGTTAAGGAGGAAGGAGGAGTGGCATTTGGAGAATGAATTTAGGGAGTTAGGGAATAAATGGCCCACAGGGTCTTCCTGGGATGATGCCTCGCCTGCTATTTGCTAGAGCAACAGACAATAGTTTTCATACAAGTGTGATTTCCTGGAGAGGCTCAGAGAAGACAACCACAAGCTGGTGTTCGGTTGGAGATATTTGTGCTATTTGCATTCTCCACGAAATTGCTCTTGACGTTTTGGACATGATTTCTTCGTTTGGAGAAACTATCATACACATCGTGGGATATTTCTCATAACAAGCCTCTGCTTATTAAATGTCTGTAGTGCCCATCTGTTATTTTGACAGACAAAAATATATCTTCACATTTCCAGAGCCACCTGCAAGGGTGGCCATATGTCTGGGTGAGAAATGCCTTCTTAGAGCATCTAACACAGGGCCCTGCTCGTGGACAGTATTTGGTTCAACGGCTCCATATTCAGTGGTAGGTTGGTAAGCTAGTTCTCTGAAAACAAACAAACAAACAAACAAACAAACCAAAACCAAAGCCAAACAAAACAAAACAAAAACACCCTGGTTGGGATCCTTTGCCAACTTCTGTGCTCTAAATAATCCACACACAGCAATTTCATGGCATCCATGGTTTACCTACTGGCTTGTGAAATTTCTAAGTATTTAACAATTGGCTTTTGAACAAGAGTAGGCTACCTCCAGTATACCCCTGTGCGCACAGAAGCTCAGAATTGGAAGGAACTTAAGATCACCTGGTACCCATTGTTTCATGAAAGAAATAACACTGCAGAAGACTTACAATCAAACGACATTTGGGCCATGACCAGCCAGTCTTTGACTAAACGAGGCCACTACCAATTTCCCAGGGGGCCCGAAGTGTTTTGTCCTTCACCACTGAATGATGAGGGCGATGGAAGTGACCCGGGTCACAGATTTGGTGACAAACTTGTTTTGGGCACGTTGCCTTTGAGTTTATGAAGGTACACACATGTGTACATGGTATTTAGGTTAAACACAGAAGCTTATGTTTATCTGATACTTCCCTTGATGCTAAGGCTTGGTGGGGGGAGAAGGAATGTCCTATCCAGAGGGCTCTCTCTCCTGCATCCCCCTGTCAGCAGCAGCTGACCCCTCTGGTGGAATGGGGAGGAGGAGCCCCTTTTGGCAGCTCACATTCATTCACCTGAGATGCCCAGGTCAGGAGAGAGGCAGCACCGAGAGGGTCCGCACAGTTGCAGCAGGGACAGCCCTGTGGAGCTCACCCCGCTCCCACGAAACTCTCCAGACAGCAAGAAGAGGTCTGCCCTCTTTAAGAGACTAACAGGTTGCTGCTATGATGGTCATTAGCTTCCACTAGATGCTCCCAACTAGATCTCCCAGCTCCTCGCACTCATGAAGTCAACACTCTCATGGTCACATCCCAAATTACCAATTCAAGATCTAGGGTAATACACGGATTTAGACAAGTAGCATAGACACTATAGAAACCTCCACTGCCTGGTGCAGCTTGGCAGGACTTCCATGGGATTATATACAGCTCTGGCGTCGGAGCCGGGACTAGAACTCAGGCCTCCTGGTCTCCAGGTGTTAGTTAATTTGCCAGCGTCATACAGCTAGAAAATAGCTACTAGGTAGCAGAGCCAGGATTCAAAGCTAGGTTGGCTTACCTACTATCTATACTTTTCTTTTTAGAGAGAGGGATGTAGCCAGTTGGCTTTAATCTTCTCTTAGGCATTTCCAAGAATCCTGAGCGAACATGCTAGGCTGGATTTGGGCACCAGGTGGAACACTTAACCTAATGTGAATGTTTAATCAAATGCATTGTGGATACAGATCTGAGGTTCAAGTGGGAGGGTCTCTAGGATTTTCAGAACAGCAATGTCTCATGTGTTATAAAGCCACACATAAGGTTTATGTTGTCTATTCAATATATTCTGAACCTTCAGATCTCAGCTAAGCTGCCTCCTGTTTCAGGAGGCAAAGGCAGATGTAAACAATTATTTTTCTTGGTGTCTTTGGTTAGAGAGAAAGGACAGACCCTAGAAGTCATACAGAAAAGTGAGGGAAGATTTAAAAAACTGATAAAATTCAAACTACCCAATGACTTAACTCGAAACCGAATAAATTTGGATGATGAGATGATACCTACACTTTTTTTCATCCTGCAACCACGGAAGTATTGTTCTGTTGCAAGACATCCATTTCCACAATTACAGTTTTGTAATGTGACTTGGTCCATTGTGATACTTGGGAGAATTTTATTTTCGAAAAGTTGTGGACGAAAAGTAGAAAACTCAAAAGTGTCAAAACTTCAGAAAAAAAAAATCAAAACCCAGAAGTAAAAACAATGAATCTCTGAAGTGGTAATTAGTACAAATTTATTGTGCGCACACCAAAAAGACAATTTACAAAACCAAGGAGCGCTCGAACCGAAACGTAGAATGAGGCTCAGAGGTATGTTATTAATTAATAAGCGGCTTATAAAGTGTGCAGGAAGTAACTGTTCATTCTTCACGGTGGTTGGCTCTCATCTGAGAATTTTCTTGAATAAAAGGGAATTGGGTAGTGGCCACCTTCTACCAATTTTGGGGAACAATTTAAGTGTCGCTTGTGATTTTCGGGGCCTAAGCAAGAAGGGACCCTGGTCAAGCTGGCCTGACTTGTCTTGCAAAATTGACTAACCTGGTTTTGTCTGCTCAGGAAATTTTGAAGTCTGGCCTCCACTTGTGTTTGAATTTAACAGAAGGAAAGGAAGGGGGTGGGGGGACGATATCCAGAGATAAAAGAAAGGACAAATAACAGGAAACCCCAACCCTAGGGACAGACTGATGAAGTTCCAGAGCTCAAAGAATACTTAGAAGTATTACAAGCACATAGGACTTTGATTGTGGTAAGGTTGAGGGGAGCATTTTCTTCCGCTGTTGGTCAGTTTTATTTTAAGCAATATTTTTAAGGTTCAGAATTATCCATTTATTTTATACGAGGACATGCTCAAAGTTTATATGCTAAACACATGAAGTCCACATTTGCTCACATAGACTAACTGCAAAGGTGCCTTGGTTTGCTATTTATTGGATGAGGACAATAGCCTCAGTCATGTGTTTCCTCTGGGACCAAGATTTTATGTCCTTAAGGCATTTATTTTAGAAATATCTTCTTTATTTAGCATATTGAGGATACAAAAACAGGATAAGTTTTTAAAAGTATATAAAAGAGCTCCTGGGGACATCTAGGTGGCTCTGTCCATCGTGTCTGCCTTCAGCCAGGTCATGATCTCAGGGTCCTAGGATCAAGCCCCATGTCCAGCCTGGAGCCTGCTTCTCCCTCACCCTCTGTCTCTCTTCCTGCTTGTGCTGGCTCCTTCTCTCTCTCAAATAATCAATAAAACAAAATAAAAATAATAAAAGAGCTTCTGTCCTCAAGGAGCTTAGTTGTGGAATTATGGATATTCAAATCTAAAATAATACAAAAGAGATAGTGAATTTTCACACAAAGAAGACAGCCTTTGCATTCTTGATCTTAGGGAAGTAACTTAATCCCTGAGCTTTAGTTTTCTCCAGTATAAAATGGAGATTTTACCTATATCAAGTGGAAGTAATGAGGAGTAATGGGTACCATGCAAATCATCTATTCAATTGAGAGCTCATACTATAATAATAGGTAGCCTGAAGATGGGATGCAGAGGCGTGATGCTCTAGGATTGCATAGGGATGATTACTTAGGCTGGCAGTGGTTTGAGAGTTTTCGATTATTAGTAGAATTTTAAAAAATGTGGGGTAATGAAGTAGCTCTTCCAGTTATGGGGAACAGTGTGAGCAAAATATTGGAACCTTATTTATCTAGTGAAAATGAGAAAGTGTGACCTTGACCAAAGTGGATTTGTTTAGGGAGTCAAGTAAGTAGAGCCTGGACAGTGTGAAGAGAGTTTGAATCCCTGGATGGTTGCACATTTTGAGAGAAAGAACCAAAGTGACCCTCTAGGCTGTGTTGTGCAGGACGGCCAGGACATCACACTTATCCCCCACACATACTTCCTATCTCTACAGTTTCATCTTTTCCAGAATGATAGATAAGTGAAATCATACAGTGTTAGCCTTTTGAATTAGGCTTCATTCAGTTGTTGTAAATGCATTTGAGATTGTGGGATGTTTTGCAGCCTTCTTGGCCTCTACCCACTGAAAGCCAGAAGCACGTTTCCCCCAAGTGTGACAACCAAAAATGTCTCTAGACACTCATTGCCAAATGCCGCCTGGAGGCAACCCCAACCTGCCATCCCATTGAGAACCACGTCTCTAATTCATAGCTTATTTTATATACAGTTTTCCTCTCTCTCCCTGTATTATAAACTTCAGAAGAGCACAGTATCTGTTTTTCCTCACTTCTAGATTCCCAGGAACATAGTGCATAGCACTTCTCTGATGTTGGGCAAATATTTGTCAAATAAATGAATAAAGAGATAGTTAGGCAAGGATTTCTGAGCCCCAAGGAGTGTGGAGACTAAGGTGAAAGAGCCACATTTATAGAGCGAAGAGACGAACTTCGGGGTGGAATAATGATCTATTATTGAATGCCATGGTTGAATGCCTAAGTGCTTTGATATGTTTTATATTACTTTACCTTCCCAACAACCTGCAAGGATTTTATTTAACTCTATTTTAAAGTTGAGCCAATTTAAATGCAGAAAGACCCAAAGAGTTTTAATAATGTGCCCACAGGGTAGGAGCTGCTTGAATCAGCCTGTTTCCAAAGCTGCAGGTCTTTCCATTATGAGGCACCCTTTGTCTGGGACGCTGTTGTCTAAACCCAGCCAAGAACTCTGGGTACCATCATAAATATTGCGACATAAGATTACAATATTAGAAAGTAAGAAATTGGGAGCTAGGAAATCTGTCCCACCCCCAGTGAGAAACCCCCAAACTTGGTACATGGAAGTGATACTAGTCTCGGTGAGATGGTCTGAGACAGAGGGTGGCAGGTTAGCAGTCTTTCTCTCTCTTTTTCTTCCTTTCTTCCTTTCTTCCTTCCTTCCTTCCTTCCTTCCTTCCTTCCTTCCTTCCTTCCTTCCTTCCTTCCTTTTTTCTTTCTTTCTTTCTTCTTTCTTTCTTCTTTCTTTCTTCTTTCTTTCTTTCTTTCTTTCTTTCTTTCTTTCTTTCTTCTTTCTTTCTTTCTTTCTTTCTTTTCTTTTTCTTTCTTTCTTTCTTTCTTTCTGGTTTGTTTACTTATTTATTTGAGAGAGAGTGAGCTCGCACATGCATGAGTCAGTGGAGGGGCTAACGGAGAGAATCTTTAAACTGATTTCCCGCAGGGGCACCTGGTTTGCTCAGTGGTTAAGCATCTGCCTTTGGCTCAGGGCGTGATCCCGGGTCCTGGGATAGACCCGCATGGCTCCCCATAGGGAGCCTACTTCTCCCTCTAACTATGTCTCTGCTTGTCTTTCTGTGTCTCTCATGAGTAAATAGATAAAATCTTAAAAAAAAAAAACAAAAAACAATACTGACTTCCCTCTGGATGAAGAGCTCCACGTTCGGCTTGATCTCACGACCCTGAGATCCCAACCAAGTTAGCAGTGATTCTTAAACTTTAGCAGGATCACACTTGCCTGAGTGCTTATTCCTGGGCTCTAAATCTGAGGATTCTGTTTCGGTAAGCTGGTGAGGCACTGGGAACCTACATGTTTAATAAACATTTCTGAGTGGTTCTGGTGCAAGTCTGCACTCCACATTTTCAGAAAATCTGGGCCATGGAAGAAAGAATAACCAAGATGAATGCAAAGGGGAGGCAAGAAGTGGAAGATAAGAATGAGGGCCTTGGGGTCAAGGGCTGAACAGGCAAGCTTGATTTGGGCTTTGTGTTCTGAATTTAATGACTTGCTGCAGAGTGCTGTGGACAGGTCTGGAGGAGGTCTTTTGGGTCCCTTAGCAACCTGGAAGCTGAAAACCCAGACTGTCTTCACACATAATGTGGAAGAAAGGGATATAGGTCCCAATACAAGTATTCATTTATATCAGAGGTGGGAAAATACAGCAATGAGCAAATCCGGCCCACTGCCTTTTCGTGTAAATTTTATTGGAACAGAGTCTTACCCATTTATTTATGTACAGTCCATGGTGCTTTCATGCTGTTGAAAACAGAGTTGAGTAGTTGCCCCAACTGACCACATGGTTCACAAAACTTAAATATTCACTCTTTGGCCTCTTACCAAAAAATGTGTGTCAGCCACTCCCCCAACTATTTTTTTTTTATTTAGAGAATATATTCAGAATATCGGTCCTAAGTAAATGGTTGAAATATCCTTATGGCTTTGATTATTTGCAAAACGTATCTTTAAGTCACTGTTGCTCCCAGCACACAGGTGTGAGCAATTTGTGTGGACAAAACCACATAAACACACACACTGCAAAGATAGACTTTCCTGAAGGACATTTTGTCCTGTCATTGCATTGGTTTTGAAGGGATTGAAGTGGCCTCCCACTCTCCTTTTCCAAAAAGATCAAAAAGAACTTGTTAAAAAAAAAAAAAGAAATTTCAACCTTCTAGTTTTGTAAAGATCGGTTACTTTGTGGAGAATGAGGGGAAATTAAGAGACGGAGACACATGGTCCCCTGTGGTAAAACCCATTTCTATAGCTCCTGCCTTGCTGAAAGCCACAAATCTGTTTATTTTGTGGCTGTTGACAGAACCTACAAATTCTTGCTTAGAGATTGAGGGGAGTTTTCATAGTTCACCGACTCATTCAACAGGATTCATGCATGCCTGTGGAGCCCTGGGTCCTGGAGGTGCGGAGATGCAGAAAATGCATCGTGTGCTTGCAGCCTACCAGCAGTGAGAGATGTGGAGAGATGAGCTGCAAGCCTCCCACGCCCTGAAATCCAGCACCTATGGGAGCGCAGGGAAGGTCCCACCAAGGCTGCCCGGTAGAAGTGGAAGGAACGTGGGCTTCACATCTCAAATTCTGCTTCTATTTGAACACAACAAATTGTATACGAAGGTCCTGATAGCCATAGGTTAAAAACAGCTTTGCCCCCAAATCTGAAACTCAAAAGTAGCATCAAATGTAAGAATGAAGCTTAAACTCAACATTTTCCAGGACACCTGGGTGGCTCAGTGGTTGAGTACGTGCCTTTGGCTCAGGTCATGATCCTGGGGTCCTGGGATCCCGTCCTGCATTGGGCTCCCCATGCGGAGACTGCTTCTCTCTCTGCCTCTGTATCTCTCATGAATAAATAAAATTAAAAAAATTTTAAAAATTTAAAAAATTAAAAAAAATTATTCATGAGAGACACAGAGAGACAGGCAGAGACACAGGCAGAGGGAGAAGCAGGCTCCTTGTAGGGATCACGCCCTGGGCCAAAGGCATATGCTGAACTGCTGAGCCACCCAGGCATCCCATAATAAAATCTTAAAAAACAACAACAACAGCAACAACAACAACCCTCATTTCCCACCTATCTGCTTCCAGTTGCTCTCAGGCTACATCTCTTGGGCTTGAGCTCTGGGAATAGCCTGGCACCTCTAGGGGCTCAGGAGAAGCAGATGGGATTCAGATGGCTCAGGGGAGCCAAGGGTACCTGGCACCTGTATTTACAGGTCACCAAGCTCTCCCCAGGAAGGGTACTTGCACTTGGTTTCTTTTAATTAGTGGATCCAGCCCACCAAGCTGGTATCTTCTTCCAAACGGACTCATTTCCATTGGTGAGGAGTAAAATAAAGTCTAAAGCAGTGGTTCTCAAATGTTGCTGTGTACTAAAATCACCGGTAGAGCTTTTATGAGTCCAGACCTAGATGTGTGTAGTTTTAAACTCCTTGGATGATTCTAATGTGGAGCTAAATTTGAAAGGGCTGCTCTAAATCAGTGGTTCTCTATTAACCAGAGGGCTTGTCAAACTCAGATTGCTGGGTTCTAACCCCTGAGTTTCTGATTCAGTGGCTCTGGGGTAGGTAGCAGATTTGCATTTCTAACACATTCCCAGAGGATGCTGGTGTTGGATGGATGGTTAAGGTCAACACTTTGGGAACCACTACTCTAAGTGGAAGCAAGGAAAAAGAACGGTTGCTGGAGAAGAATAATGGTTCCTATTTCTGCATAAAATCTGTCTATTCTGCATTTTGAAGAACGAGAAGGGGAAGATCTGGCTGAGGATATTACACTGCGATATTTGCTGTGTAAGACCTACATTCTTGGAATGGTACGTACCCATCTTTAGATGCCTTGCACTACCTGGGAAAACATACCGCTTTGCAGGATTTCTCTCTTTCTTTCCATCTGTTTCTCTTTTTCTTTCTCTTTCACTTTCTTTTTCTTTCGGAGAAAGGCTTGAGATGAGGACTTCGTTAAAATACTAAAGAACATCTACAGGAATCAGTTGCATTCAAAATGCTTTTACTTTTATAGAAAACTTGAAATTTGAAAAGACAGTTTTTTTTTTTTTTTTTGCAAAATATAATCTTAAATGATATAGGTATTTCTGATGGAGCAGCTTTGCAGCCATATAGGAAAACCTTTTAGCTAATAGCCCAAAGAACCCTTCCATAAGAAATAACAGAGTGGGTTGAAAAGTAATAAAAACAGAACACAAATAATTTAATATATATGAACTCTCTGTATTGATGTCAGCAAGCAGGACCACACTGAATTTACTTTCATCATTTATAGAGCAATCTCATACTACCCCAAGATAATGTCTTGTTGAGCCCTATTTTATAATTTTTTTCTAGTCGATTCATCACTTTAATAATCAAATAACCTTTAATACATGCTAATTCACCCTGATTATTGTAAAGCTGGTCTACCACCAAGTACTAGCATGTTCTTTAAGATACAGTTTTCAATGACCAGAATTCAGAAACTCAAACATCTGAGAAGATTATAACCTTTCCAATTAAGAACATGAATTTTCCCAAGATGACTGAGCAAAATCAATTAATGTTTTGAGATTTTATAATTTTTTAAAAAAAGATTTATTTATTTATTTGAGAGAAAGCGTGTGCAAACAGGGAGGAGGGGCAGAGGAGAGAGAATCTTCAAGCCAGCTCCCCACTAAGCATGGACCCTGATATGGGGCTCTATCCCAGGACCCCGAAGATCACGACTTGAGCTGAAACCAAGAGTTGAATGCCTAACTGAGACACGCAGGAGCATCAGCCCATTGTCTATTTTAGAAATATAACTCAGATGGTTATATTTCATTTTAAATACTCTTTCGGAAGCTGTATTCTCAGCTGAGGGAATAATCTCACTGACCATGCCTATTTAGCATTGTTCTATTTATACATATCACTTAACGAGCAAAAATTTCCCAACTGGCTGTGGAATCCCAGGAAGCAAATCTGGACAGGAAGCACACTCAGCAGCTGGGGAACTACAGCTTCTGGGGGAGTCTGACACCAACACAGATGTTTTAGGAAGGAAGTGGTGAAGTCAGTCGGGCAGTGTCTACATAGGTAAGATGGTGAGCGGGCCAGGTGCGCTGTCACTTTGGATAAATGCGTTTTGGGTCTCCTCTGAGAAACTAACAGCTCTTGAATATGCTACTTTCCCATTCATTTAGAAATTTCCTTATAAGATTATTTCATCTTTCCACTTGACTTTGCCCACTTCACAGTCCAGGAAGACTTTAGGACTCCTTGCTATAGAGGTTCACTTCTATGACTAAGGGTTTACAAATGACGGTGAATTTGTAGAAGGCAGCCTGTTTTAAGAAGGAGGAAGCAGGATGGGGCAGATGTTTTGGGGTCATCTCTTATTGAGTCTGTGACTCTGGCAAGTTAGTGAACTTCTAGTTTCCAAATGTGAAGTTAGCTTGCCCGCAGCAAGGCTGCTGTGGCTGCTCAATGGGAAGAGAGAGAAGTGTCTGCTACTGAATGCAGTAAATGTTGGTTCCTGCACTTCCCATTCCTTTTGGGGCTTATTTCATTTAGCAAATATTCACTGAGAGTCTTCTCTTTGCTGTGTTCCAGGAACACAGAGGCACGAAAGCTTTCTTCCTTCAGGAGGACTTCATAGTCTAAGGAGAAAGAGAAACAGATACTTAAAGAACAATATGGTTAGTGCTACTGGAGGGCAGATGGGGGCAAGGGGCTCGCTGGGGGAGTTCCCTGCAAGCAGAAGGCCCCAGGCAATGGGGGGGGGGCACCTGTGTGTTCCTCTTTTCCTGGGAAACACAGTCTTGTGCCCCCTGTCTGAAGATTATTGTTTCTTACATTTTTGTCTGATTTTTCTTTTCTTTTCTTTTTTTTTTTTTTGGTTTGTTTGCAGTGTGGGGTAGGTAATTCTGAATTGTCTTACTTCCACATGGCCAAGGTGGATGTCCAAAAGCATTTTAAATAAATTATGAAAAAATTTCAAGCTACTAACATGTTTTTTCCTGTTATTTTCTCCCAAATGTATGACCTTGGGGCATTTTAGAAATCGATCTCAGAGGCTAGAAGGCTTGCATAGATTACTCATTTGCTCCAAGTGACTAAGTAGTTTACTGTCAACCAGTACTAGTTCCCTGGACTTACAATGCAGGATTCATAGACTCTTATCACACTTCTTAGGGCCCAGCTGTTATAAATTTACTCTTCTGATAACATCTCCTTGCAGAACATTACACTCCTGTAGTTATTTAATTAAATATTCCCTCATGATTTAATAAAATGAAATACTTATTTAAATTAAATATTCCTGTAACACTCTTTTCCTGATGGATTTTTTTCTTGATAGATTTTAATCTTCAGAAGTCAAGCATTTATATTGGTTTTTATTAATTAATTTTATTTTAATTTTTTTAAAAAAAGATTTATTTATTAGAGAGGTAGCATGTAAGAATGAGCACACAGAGGGAGAGGGAGAAGCAGACTCCTCACTGAGCAGGGAACCCCATGCGGGGCTCCATCCCAGGACCCTGGGATCATGACTTGAGCCGAAGGCAGATGCTTAACTGACTGAGACACCCAGGCTCCCCTATTTATTTATTTTTAGATATTTTGTTTTTTCATTTGAGAGAGAGAGAATGGGGTGAGGGACAGAGGGAGAAGGAGAGAGAGAATCTTAAGCAGACTCTGCACTGAGCATGAGCCTGACACAGGGTCCAGTCCTAGGACCCTGAGATCATGACCTGAGCCAAAAATCAAGGGTAGGTGCTCAACCAACTGCACCACTCAGGCGCCTCTGTGTTGGGTTTGAAATGATGTCTGCCACCATTACTTATCTTTATTCACACAAGATATTTTGAGAGAAAAACCTTCAAAATGCTTTACCTAAACTTGAGAAACTATATATACTCTTACACTGATGGAAAAGTTTACTGTAATGTTGTTGAAGTCAGAGTCAATGGGGAGAATGTAAGGCTCAAGATTCTATTCAACAACTATTTATTGAACACCTATTATGTTCTATATGCTACCTCTGCTCTTGAGCTGTGTTGGTGAGTATCAATAACAAAACAAGGGACCACAAAGATCCCTGTCCAAGTGTGTTTGTGTGAACAGAAATAAACAGTAAAGATAATAAGTGACACGGCATAGATGAGTAAAGCACCTATTATTTTAGGGGGCAGAGAGTGACCGTGGTAAGCTATAGAAGAGAAAAAGCAAAGATCAGAGTAAGGAGAATGGGAAGAGCTAGAGTGGTGGGCAGGTTACAATTTTAAATTGGGTGTCAGAGTAAATAAGCTTCACTGAGAAAGTTATCTCTAAGCAAAGCTGTGGAGGAGGTGAGGGAATTAACCAGGCCGGTATCAGAACAGGGTGTTCCAGAAGGATCAAGCTGGGCTTTGTTGAGAGTGTGTCTGGAGTGTTCTAGGAAGAGCTGAGAAGTCAGTGTGGCTGGAGAGGGAATAAAAGAAAGAAAAAAAGATCAGGACAGAGTACAAGGCAAGGAGACCATACAAGTCCTTGTAAACTGAAAATAAATACATAAATCAATTTAACTTCTGAGGTCATGGTTTTCAACATTAAGTAAACAAACACCAATAACAATTATTTATGGTTGCACATTATAAATCAACAATCTTTAGAAATTTTAAAACAGCTTTTTGGATAATGGAGGGAAGATCATGGGCCTTATTAAAGATATACACAGAAGCCTAACCTCATGATGACAAGGTTCAGAATATAAATATTGATTTGAAATAAATTTTGCAGAAACTGGCATCCAAATACTTTTTCATTTTCTCTCTTCCCTAATTAAACACATGTTAATGGCTAGCCTAGTGTTTGTAGCATTAAAAGCATGTGATGTGTATTATCAGCTTCTTTCCTTAAAAATTAAGTGCTATTTAACATATAAATTTAAAATAAGAATTTTAAAATGGCTGCATTAGAGATTTTAGGGCTTATAGTAACTTATTTTTATATCTCCCAACTTTTCATCAAATATCAAGGAGAATGCAGAAAAAAAAAAAGTGAGAGAAATCCCTCTCCCAAAAAAGTAAAAAATTAGAAACCACTGTACCTGGCATAAATAAGGCTAAATATGTCCCTATAACTAAAAAGTACACAAAATATGCACCCCTTTGACAAGCCAAATATTTGATCTTCCAGCAACTTGATAATCTCAGCTTACGTGAATGAGCTGTTCTTAAATTTTTTTGTAATACTTTAATTCTTAAAAAGAGAAACATCTGAGGAAATATGGCAAAATGTTAATATCTTTTTAAAATCTTGGTAGTGTGTAGTTGAGAGTTTGTTATATTATTTTCTGTAGTTATCTATATATTTGAGCTAAATAATTCAATCAGAGAAAGACAATTACATGGTTTCACTCATGTGCAGGATATAAGAAAAACAGAGGATCATAGGGGGAAGGGAGGGAAAACTGAATGGGAAATCATCAGAGAGGGAGACAAACCATAAGAGACTCTGAACGCTAGGAAACAAACTGAGGGTGGTTGCTGGAGGGGAGGGAGGTGGGGGGATGGGGTGATGGTGATGGGCATGAAGGAGGACGCATGATGTGATGAGTACTGGGTGTTATATGTAACTGATAAATTATTGAACACTACATCTGAAACTAATGATGCACTATATGTTGGCTAATTGAATTTAAATTAAAAAATATTTCATAATTTATTTTCTTAATGAGCAATAGTTGGGAAAATGGAGGAGGTGAGCCCAGAACATTTGATTAGAGAATTCTCACTCTGGCTGAGCTTGCCCAGACCTCTGAAAATAATTTATACACTGATAACATTTTTCTTTCCAATTCTAACTTCTCCTGTGAGAGGTACACTCTTATGAGCACACGATAATCTATTCTGCATAGCCACACGGGTACCCAAAGGGCACCGCAAACTTAGCCAGACAAGTTTCTGATTCCCTCTTGTGCCCGCTCCTTCTGAATGGGCTATCTTATAAATACTTATATAGATGAACTCAAGACTGTAATCAATACTCAAAACAAAAATGGAAATGAAAATGAGAATAGTAAGGAGGAGCTAAAGCCCACAATGGTTGGGGACCAAGTTTCTAATGGCCAAATAGTGGCACAGGTACACACAAAGGGAAAAGCAAGGGCTGGGTGCCCTGCATGAAACTCCCAGTCTCAACATGCTGCCCTGGCTTAATGGATCAGAATAACACTGCCCATTCTCCCTGAGTGGTGCTGGAGAGTAGTACGTGACCATGGTTTGGGATGGGGGGGGAAAGTCAGTCATGAGAAATCTGGTTCCCTCTCAGATGTAAACATGAAACTTTTCTCATAATTCTGGGTCTAGGAGACACTCATAGAATAATCAATCACTGCTGAAGATAAATGAAAATAAAAAATAATCAAAGGAAATCAATCAATCAATCAATCAATCAATGCTACAAACATGAGTGTTAACCCCATAATTAGAATTACTATAACTATTTTTAAAAAAATTTAGGATGTTTTTTTGTTTTGTTCTGTTTTTCTTTGTTCTGCTTTTTAAGTAATTCTATACCCAACATGGGGCTGGAACTCACATTCCCGAGATCAAGTGTTGCGTACTCTACCAACTGAGCCAGCAAGGTGCCCCTAGAACTATTTGAAACTGAGAAGATATATGTTTAAAATGTCAAAAAAGTAGTAGATTTCAAATGAAACAAATAATTAAGAAAAAAGGAACATGAAAAATTAGAAAATAGTTATTGTCTTAGAAATGAAAAATAGAATCACTGAAATTAAATGTTCAATCGGTGAGGTAACAGCTAACTAGATACAGCTGCTTGTTGCATATAGATGAAGAAACTATCCTAACTACACCACGAGAGATAGTGATGGACTATATGAGCAAATCTGGGTCATAGAGAGTAAAATGTACATGTGCCTGTGGGGATGGGCGTAGAAGCACCTAGTGGATCTTCAATCGTCTCTATGTTAGTTTCCTGTGGCTGTTGTGACAAAGTACCATGGTTTCATGGGTCTATTTGTTCATCATCTCATCAATATCACAGTGTATCTCCACAAAAAATCTTGTTATCTGGTTGTGTAGAAACTCTCAACTTTGTTTTTCACATTTGCTTTGGCCATTCCAGGTTCTTTCTATCTCTATGTAAAATTTAGAATCAGTTAATTGTTTTCATGAAATATAGGATACTTGGGATTACACTGAATGTATAAACAGATTTGGGAGAATTCACTTTACAGTTTGGGTCTTCCAATTTGTTAGCACGATATATTGCTCATTTATTTAGTCATTCTCTAGAGATTCTAGCCAATGTTTTAAAGTTCTCAGTGCATCGATGTAGCACATCTTTCAATAGCTTGAAGTCCTATGTACTTGATATTTTTTGGTGCTACCGTGTATGTTATTGATTTTTACTTTATTCTACAACTGTTTGTTGTTGTTGTTGTTGTTGTTAATAGGTAGAAACATCATACTGAGTTTCTAACCAGAAACTTTGCTAAATTCTCTTTTTAAAAATTTTCATTTTTTTCAAGATTTTATTTATTTGAGAGAGAGAGAGAGATCACGATCAGGGGGTGAAGGGTAGAGGGAGAAGGAGATTCCCCACTGAGCAGGGACCCTGATGAGGGACTTGATCCCAGGACCCTGGGATCATGACCTGAGACAAAGGTAGACACTTAACTGACTGAGCCACCTAGGTGTCCCTAAAATCTTTGATTTTGAGTTTGGTTTGTTTTAGTTTTTTTTATGTATGCAATCATGTCATATGTGAATAATGACAGGATTAGTTTTTTTTAAATAATTACACTGTTATGTATTTATTTTTTGTTTATTGCATTGGCTAGGATCTCATATATATATGTGTATGCACACATATACATATACGTTTAGAAGTGCCTATGTAGATATCCATGTATTTCTGATCTCAGGAAAAAAACTTTCAATAGTTTTCTGTTACATGTGATGTTGGCGATAGATTTTTTTACAGGTAACTTTTATCAGAAGGCCATTCCCTTCCAGACTTCATTCGCTGAAAATTATTTTTTAATCATGAAAGGATGTTCAATTTGATCAAATGCATTTTCTGCATATAATTTCTCTCATTTATTCTATCAAGTTGATGGAAATAAAATTTTAAAGGACAATATTGAGACAATTGAGAAAACTTGAATATGGATTTTGTATTAAGAAACATAATTAAATCAAATTTCTTCATTATCATAATAGAATTCTGTTTATGTAGAAAAATGTAGTTTGTAGGAGATTTATGCTGAATTTTTTATGTCTAAAACTTATTTTTAAATAATTCTGCAAAAATGCTTCCTTTTAAGATCTATAAACATATATACAAATTGTATCTATCTATATCCAAATGTGGTAAAATTCTAATGGTTGGTGAATTAAGATGAAGGGTACATGAGATATTCTTTTAATTTTACTATAGGTTTAAAATTTTTCAAAATAAAAGATTTGAGGAGAAATAAGGAGGATACAAATATAATAGTTAAGTTGGTTCAATATTGAACTTTAAAAAATAGATTTATTTATTTCTTAGAGAGAAGGAGAGAATGCAGGCAGGGTGAGGCAGAGGGAGAGGGAGAGAATCTCAAGCAGACTCCATGCTCAGCATGGAACTGGATGTGAGGATCAATCCCACAACCCTGAGATCATGACCTGAGCTGAAATCAAGAGTTGGATGCCCACTGACAAAGCTACCCAAGCACCCCAAATATTGGCCTTTCTACCTCTCTAAGTGACTCTACTTTCTTTTCCATTAAATGTAATATTTACAAAACTATTTGTATATTAAACCTGAAGAAAATCTTAATAAATGTCAAGCTAATTTTTTTAAAAGGATTTTAAATTTTTTTAAAAAGTAATCTCTACACCCACCATGGGGCTCAAACTTACAACTCTGAGATGGAGTCACACGATCTACTGACTGAGTTAGCCAGGTGCCCCTGTCAAAACTAAATGTAAACAGACCTCCTTCTCTTACCATATGAGATGGATTATAAGTAAAAAGTCACAGATGTTTAACTAGAAATCTAATCATTTTTGGGTTAAAGTTTAAGGAAAGACTTTAATGTTTAGAAGTTTAATTATTTGAAATCATATTTAGGTATGGAAAGCAATCATATCAAAACATACCAATTTTAGACAAATGAGTAATCAGTGAAAAATTCACATCTTACATGTTTTATTTTATTGTTAGGTAAGAAAGAGTTATGAATTAAGCAAAAATATTGTAGAGAAATAACAAAAAACATTTTTTGCTTTTGCAACTTTTTAAAAAAATTTTTATTTATTTATGATAGTCACACAGAGAGAGAGAGAGAGAGAGGCAGAGACATAGGCAGAGGGAGAAGCAGGCTCCATGCACCGGGAGCCTGACGTGGGATTCGATCCCGGGTCTCCAGGATTGCGCCCTGGGCCAAAGGCAGGCGCTAAACCGCTGGGCCACCTAGGGATCCCTGCTTTTGCAACTTTTAAATGCTGTTTGCTTAATTATTTCCATTCTGTGTGGTATTTATGCTACAATATAACTTCTAATAACAAACATCATGTTTTTCAAATTTTTACTGTTATGAACAATACAGAGCAAGAATATTGGCTGAAAATTTATTTAGAAAATGCCAAAGTATAGAAAGTATAGAAAGAATTTTTCTAGGGGAGGTGGGTGGGGCATGAGGTAACTGGGTGATGGGCACTTGATGGGATGAGCACTGGGTGTTATACTATATGTTGGCAAATTGAATTTAAATTTAAAAAATGTAAAAAAAAGTCAAAAAAACAAAAGAAAAAAATTTCTGACATTATATGTGAAGTTTAACATTGAAGGATATAGAAATATAATAGAATTGTCTTTTTGGCCCACCAAAACCACTGATATTGGGGAAAGAAGAAAAGCATGACAAAGATAATCATTTTAGATCAAAAGTTTATTTTTATAAAACCATCCTGTTGATTACCTTTTGATCAGATTGTTTTCTGATAGTTTGGGCTAGGACAAATAGTGTGCTACCAAAACAAAAGCAGATTACAGAAGAGTATGTATATTAGTCTTCATATTTTGCATGAAAATTTTAAGAGCATCTGTTGTCATCTTCACAGATTTATTAAGGTATAATTAACATCCAATAAGCTGTGCATGTAAAATAGTACAATTTGATAGGTTTTGACATATGTATCTACCCTTGCAACCAACTCCATAATTTCTTTATGAATCTTTGTAAATCTCTCTTTCCTGCCTTTCCCTGCCCTCCTCTCCTTCTCCAGGCAAGTGGTAGTTATTGACTTTTTCACTGTAGATTTTTACTTCGTAGAATTTTATACAAATGGAATCGTATAGTATGTACTACTTTTACTAACATTTGGCTTTTTTTCATTCAGTATAAGTATTCCAAGATTAATCCATGTTGTTGCTTGCAACAATTGTTCATTTCTTTTTATGACTGAATATATTTCTTTGTGTGGATGTGCCACAGTATATTTATCTATTCACCTCTTGATGGGCATTTGGATTATTTCCAATTTTGGCTTATTTTAAATAATATTACTACGAACATCTGCATACTATTTATTGTATGGTGATAGACTTCCTTCTTCTTTGGTAAATATGTAGGAGTGGAATGGCTGTGTTCTATGGAATATATATATATATTCAACTTTTTAGGAAACCATCAATCTCTTTTCAAGCGGCTTACCATATTTGCGTTCCTACTACCAGAGTATGAGATATCCAGTTGCTCTCCATTCTCACCAACACTTGGTAGGGTCAGTCTAGTCATGTGTATGTAATGGTATTTTACTATAGTTTTAATTTGCATTTCCCCAGTGATTAATGTGGTTGAGTAACTGTTCATGTGCCTATTTACCATTCACTTAACTTTTTTAGTGAAGCATTCAAAATATTTGGCCCCATGTTTTATTGGGTTATGTATCTTCTTATTACTGAGTTGTAAGGATTCTCTATATGTTGTTGGTACAAATCCTTTTACAGATAAGTAATTCATAAATGGCTGATTCCAGTCTGTGGCTTATGTTTTCACTCACTTCATATTCAGTGAAAGAACAACAGTTCTTAGTTTCAAGACAGTCCCATTTATCACTTTTTTGGTTTAGGAATCAAGCTTCTAGAAATCTTATCTAAGATTTAACATTTTATGTCTATGATTCATTTTGAGTTCTCTCTGTCTCTGTTTCTTTCTTTTTGTAGATGAGTATCCAATTGTTTTGGCAGGATTTGTTGAAAAGGCTTTCCTTTCTCCCCCAAATTGTCATTATGCTTTGTTAAACATCAACTGATTATACAAATGGGGTCTATTTTGGACTTTTGATTCTGTCTCATTATCAAATTTGTCCTTACCACACTTCTCAATTAATATAGCTTAATGTTTACTCTTGAAATCAGATAGTGTAGGTTTTCTAAATTTGTCATTTTCAAAGCTGTTTTGGTTATGCTATGTCTTACGCATTTCTCTACGAATTAGAATCATCTTGTCAAACTCTACAAAAATATTCTATACATTTCTTTGATCAATTTGGGAGAGAGGGAACATATAAACAATATCCAGTCTTGTAACCTGTTCATTAATGCACTCTATCTTTCCATTTATTCAGGTTTTCTTCAATTTCTCTCTGAGGTCCTTTGAGTTTTCAGTATATAAATCTTATACATTGTCAGATTTATTTCTCAGCATTTCACATGTTTAGATATTATTGTAAATAGTGCCTTTTCCCCAGAAAATATAGTTTACTGACTCATGTTTTTGGGGTAAATGCTTTTTTTAAAAAAAAGATTTTACTTATTTATTTGGCAGAGAGAGAGAGAGAGCCCACAAGCAGGCAGAGTGGGAGAGAGAAAAGCAGGTTCCCTGCTGAGCAGGGAGCCCTATGTGGGGTTTCATCCCAGGACCCTGGGATCATGACCTGAGCTGAAGGCAGACACTTAATTGACTGAGCTGCCCAGGTGCCCCAGTAAATGCTTTTTTTTTTTTTTGCTTAAATTTCAAATTGTTGTTAGTATATAGAACACAGTTGATTTTTGTATATTGATTTTGTATCCTGGAATGTTGCTCTTTTCATTTAATAGTTTAAGATTTTTTTTTTAAATCTAAGATGCTAACCTCTGTCTTAAAAAATTGTTTTCTTCTCATTGTGGTAAAAACGCTTAACATGCGATCTGTTCTCCAAAATTTTCAAGTATATAATGCAGCATTGTTAACTGGAGGCACAATGCTGTACAGCAGATGTCTAGAATTTATTCATCTTGCATAGGATGGGAGATTGCTGTACAATAAATCTTTTAATTTGCGTGCTTAGAATATTTATATGTAATATAATTGTTCATATCGTTGTATTAAAATTTATCATCTTGCCTGGAGGAGAGAAAGAACAGCCAGGTGGGGAAGACACGGAGCCTCACTCAGCTCTTTCTTTCCATCACCTCTACAGAACAAAAGTCTCAATCTGCTGAACAAAGAGCAACACATCTTGTCACCTTCTGGACCAGGTGAGGAGCTGATGCATGGGGGACTGCAAGGAAAGAAGAAACACTCTACTCCTGTGGGAGGAACAGGGATATATCCTGAATACAAACTATCCTAGAATCTTCTAGAATCTTCTAGCAGATCTTCTATCACTCCCAGGGGAGCAGGATCACTGAGAAGACCCCACCCAGCTCAGGGACATAGAACTTGCCTACAACAGGCAAGAACTCAGAATTCTTCCCAACCCTCCAACATGAGGAGAGGATAGAAACCCTGAGAACTACAGACATTGGAGAAAGCATTCTCCCTTGCAGGCTCTTCTCCACAAACCCTACCAGGTGATTATGAGAAAGGTGGAACAGGAAGAGTTACTGGAGGCAGCCTCCTTGTGGCATTGCTCTGTCTGTGGCTTCCACACGGGGTTCCATATACTCTTGCTATCCTGCAGTCAGACTCGAGTAATTTGCCAAGAATTGCACCATTTAGATTGGCTAGTGTCAACAAGGCAAGAAGTAACAAGTGTTGGTGAAGACGTGGAGAACAGGGAATCTTTGTCCACGGTTGGTAGGAATGCAAATTAATGCAGCTGCTGTGGAAAACAAAACAAATGAACAAACAAAACAACAGAAACAGACTCATAAATGCAGAGAGGGAAGGTGGTTGCCAGAGGGGCAGGGGTAGGGGCATAGGCAAAATAGGTGAAGAGGATTAAGACGTACATATTTCCAATTGTAAAATGAATCATAGGGATGAGAAGTACAGCACAGGGAATAGAGTCAATAATATTGTTATGACTTTGTATGACAACGGATGGTTACTTGTCACAGTGAGCATTTTGTAATGTACACAATTGCCAAACTGTTACACATCTGAAATGAATATATGTCAACTATTATTCAATTAAAAGTACCTCAAATTAATTTTCAGTTAATTTACTGCAATTAAAAGTAAAAATAGGGATCCCTGGGTGGCGCAGCGGTTTGGCGCCTGCCTTTGGCCCAGGGCGCGATCCTGGAGACTCGGGATCGAATCCCACATCGGGCTCCCGGTGCATGGAGCCTGCTTCTCCCTCTGCCTGTGTCTCTGCCTCTCTCTCTCTCTCTCTGTGACTACCATTAAAAAAAAAAAATAGTAAAAATAAAAAAAAAGTCACCTTCTGGATCAGAGTTAAAAAAAAAGCATTTCAGCTGAATTCTTCCTACCAGTTTGAATGGTTTCCAATATCTGCCCAAAGTACACAACTGTGCTCACATCCTGTTTTTCATTGGAAAACACTTGTTTTTCTTTAGATTTGGGTGAACTGGTTGTCCTGTGAGCATGGCTTTTTGATGGATTTTGAACAGCTGTGATTATGCAAATCATTCAGCCTGCTTTTTGTAAGTGGGAGCTCACTTTTCCAGCTTTTTACATCCTAATCAGAAGCCAGAAGTCAAAAAATGTCACTTGAATAAGTGTGTGAAAAATGATTCTGGAAAAAAAAAATGATTCTGGGATACAAGATATTTTAAAAGTGTTCTTCATTACAAGTTTTACTCACCACAGTTACAAATATATTAGAAAAAAGTCACTTCTGTGGGAGGCTAAATCCTTCAAACACCCAAACATTGGAATTGTTATAGAAAAGCTCTTTGAAAAACAATCATCACTGATTTTACAAAATTCTATGGCAGTGATTGAAGCAGGGCTTGTCATCGTAGCAGTATTTAGTGAAGGCATAATCACCCGCATGCAAATGACTGCTAGCAATGTCAGCTCAATTCATTAGAGCGTGAGGAGGTGGTGCCTTCTTGCTAGACATGTGGGGGCTTAACAAGTCTATTAGAATATTGCCTTGTAACTGTGCATATGGTTAATTCTCTTTCTTTCTTTCTTTCTTTCTTTCTTTCTTTCTTTCTTTCTTTCTTTTTTTCTTTTCTTTCTTTTCTTTCTTTCTTTCCTTCTGAGTCCAAGGGACCCAAAGTTGGAAACAGTTTCATCTAGAAGAGTTTGGTTCCCAGATACTATGAGCAAGCAGAATTGATGTTAAAATAAGAGCCTACCCTTCATGCTTCACAATGCTATTTAGGCTTAAAAGAAATATATAAATATAAATGGGAGTACTTCTTAAGCTCTGAAACTCTATGCAAATATAAGGGTTTAGGACTATGATGATTGCCTAAACATAGTGGCTTTTTAGTTACAAAGATAATTATTTCTTAGCAAAATTATAGAGAAAACTACATAGATGTTAGTGAATGAATAATACGATGCCCTGGAGTTTCTTAGAAATAATTCTTGTGTGGGGATTTTGATGGGATCATATAAGAAACAAGACACAGACTATTAAATTGTTGAAGCACTGAGTGTATGGTGCTACATTGCTCTATTTTTAAAGAACTTTTGTATGTATTTGAAAGTTTCCCTAAGAAAAAATTTAGAAGGTTTAAATTATAAGTACTACTATATTGACAACTCCTGTACGAACTTCCAGTTTAAAGGAAAATATTATGGAGAGGGCACCTGGGTGGTTCCGTGGGTTAAGCATCTGCCTTCAGCTCAGGTCATGATCCTGGGGGTCCTGGGTCCAGCCTGGAATCAGGCTCCCTGCTCAGTGGGAAGTCTGCTTCTCACCCTCCCTTTGTACCCCCACCCCACCCTGTTCTTGTGTGTGCACTTGCTTTCTCTCCCTCTTGGTCTCTCAAATAAAATCTTTGGAAAAAAACCAGGGATGTAGCTGAATTTCCCTTTGTGCCCTTTCCAGATTGCATAGTACTCCATCCCTGTCAGGCAAACTGTTTTCAATAATTTATTTTTATTTATTTACTGATAAAAATTCATGCTTTTAAAATTTCATTATATAGGTGTGCATTTCTAAATTATATAACGGGGGCGCCTCGCTGACTCTGTGGGTAGAGCATGCGACTCTTGATCTCTGGGTCATAAGTTTAAGCCCCATGTTAAATGCAGGGCTTACTTAAAAAATAAATAAATAAAATCTTCAAAAAGTATACAACAGATTGCTTCTATGTTTTTAAACACTATCTGCAGTAGCATACCATATAGGTGTGTATATTCTAACATATATACACTATATATTATTTTTCAGTTTTATATATTATAGACAATGTTTCTACACACATATACTCTACATACTATGTACCATGTACTCGCGAATATGTATGCATCATATATATATATATATTCATTAACATTATGTTTGTGGGATTCATCCTTGTTGACATACAAAGCTTCAGTGCATTTATTTTCACTGTTGCATAGAATTGCATTGTAGGAATACATAATTACTTACCCATTGCATTTTTTTCTTTGTAAAGATTTTATTTATTTAGAGAGAGCAGTAGAGCATGATGGGGGGTGGAGAGGAGAGAGGAAGTAGACTCCTCATTGAACACAGAGCAAGGCCATGGAGCTTGATCACTCGACTCTGGTATCAAGACCTGAGCCAAAATCAAGAGTCGGTCGCTTCACCAACTGAGTCACCCGGGCTCCCTTCCATTGCCTTGTTGATGAACATTTGGATTGTTTCCAATTACGTGTCATCAAAATCATGGTGAATGAAGTTCGTACACATATCTGTTTGCCATCATGTGCAAGAATTGCACTAGGGCTTGCATCTAGGGGTAAAACTGTTAGATTTATGGTATGCCTATCTTTTTTTAATTTTTTTTTTTTGGTATGCCTAGCTTAAACTTTACTGAATAATGACAGTGGTTCTCTGACTATGCATACCAACTGCATTTTCCCACCAGCAATTGTTGAATTTTTCTATTTTCCCGCCAACAAATAGCATTATTATTATTTTTAGGTTTTATTTATTTCTTTCGGAGAGAGAGAGAGCTGGGGGGTAAGCATGAAGTGGAGGGGGAGCAGAGGAAGAAGCTGACTACCTGCTGAGCAGGGAGCCCCATGTGGGGCTGGATCCCAGGACACTGGGATCATGATCTGAGCTGAAGACAGATGCTTAACCTACTGAGCCACCTAGGTGCTCCCCCACCAACAAATAGAATTACCAACATTTTCATTTGTGTAAAAAAATATCATTTTTTGGGTGTGTGTTGCATTTCCCTGATTCCTAGTGAGTTGGAGCATTTCCTCATATGCATTTGGTCATTGGGTTTCCTCTTCTGTAAATTACCTTTTTGTGTCTGCTACTCCTTTTCCTACTGTGTTGTTTGATTTTTAATGTATTGATTTTTGATAGTTCATATACATCTGCTATCCTTTTGTATCACTTATATGTGTTCCAAATATCTTCTCTCAGTTTTTTTGGTCCTTTTCATCCTATTGTTTGACCCATGGAGGTTTTAGTGTTAATCAAGATTTATCTATTTTTTAATTTATGGTTTGCATTTTTACAGATTTAAATAATTTAAAGAAAATTCCAGAAGGGGATTCATATTTATGTTTTTATATATTCCCAGACTAGAAAGATATCCCATTAAATATATATATTTGTTGTTGTTGTTGTTGTTTTGGTATTTTGATCTTGTTTGATCTTGTTTTCATTTCCCCATTTAATGCAGATACTCTTATTCTTCATGATATGAGGGAATTAATGAAGTAACAAGTTTTAAAATTTATTTTTGGCTATGAATTTTCCTATTTATCAATAGCAGGTATATCTAGTATTTGTCTAGCACCAGATGACTCTAAAGAGATAGAATATGGAGTTCTGTCTTAGTGGCATTCCAATCCAGTTGAAGAGGAGGATAAAATTATTAACACTAAGTAAGTACGTAATGATGTGGGTATTTGTTTGCTTTAATGAGAAAAGGATATATGCAATGGATAAGAAAGGAAATATACATAAAATTGACGTATTCATGGTGTCCTTTATAATATTGATGAGATTTGAGCATATTGATGGATCTGATATGCATAGGCAGAGGAAAGTGAACACATAGTGAAGTAAAAGCTAATGATAATAATGTATTTTGCCTCTTGGTATATAAATTAGGACACCTAACACCACAGAGCAGAACATTCGAGGCAGAAAGCAAGTCTGGGTTAGGGTCATAAACTAGCACCTTTCACAGCCTAGGCACATGGTAACAGCTAATTACATGCTGTATTAGTTGAATGCTCAAAATAATGCATTATGGGGAGAAAAAAAAAGACCACTTTTGTTAGATTTTGACTGCCAGGCTTAAAAAGTTAGATCTGGTGCTGTATGTGATGGGAAACCATTTTTTCTTTTGATCCCAGGCTTACTAGTAGCTAACACTTTGCTCATACCCTAGGTTAGAAACATGGGAGTAATTGGATCTATATCTTGAGTTTTAATATCTAACCAAACTTTATCTTTTCCTACTTTGACTAAGTTTAAAAATTTTCTCTTTTCTACCTTCTCACTGCCAGGGCTTTAAATTAGACCAATATCCATTCACAGCTATGTTCCTGTTGATGGTATCCGGTGATCCTCCAAATCTGTAAATGCTTCCTGGGCTAAAATACTGCTGGTTTAACTTCACTATTGCGCAGAAATACGCAAGACCTGTATATTGCCCTTAAGATACAATTTCAGTCTTCTTGCCTTTAATGTCTCTCCTGTCTATTCTTTATTTCCCGCTAGTTTTCCACATTCTCTGTACAACTTTTCGTTCCCTTCATTATGAATATCCTCATTGTCCCCAGCTCATATCCCAGTTTATTTTATACTAAGTTAATTTATTCACCTTCATTTCCCAGCCTAGAATGCTGTTCTTCTTTTCTTCCTGTTAGTTAGACTTATCTCATCATTTATTAATTTTTTCAACTGGTGCTGCTTCAGTCTCAATAATAATAATAAAAAAAAAATGGCTCCCAAATGCCTTTATCCCATTTCCCTAACTCCCTGATCTAATTAACAGGCAAAGCTAAATGTAAGGAATGCACTTTCTTTCCATGTCTTTGCACCAACCATAGACAGAAAGGTACAAATAGTGAGTGGGTGAGCAGATCTGAGTCCATTGCAGGAGCTTGATATATGTTGATTTATGACTGAGCAGAGAGGCAGAGAATAGGTAGGTCAGCCCCACAGAGCTGAGGGAGGGGGGACTTGCGCTCATGGGTAGGCAGCAGAGTTCAAGTTCTATAATAATGACTATTCTAATTTACAGCTTGAACAGAAAACTTCAGTTTAGATATTTATTATATTCTTTAGAACAATGCCATAATTGTCTTGTATCTTTTACTCCAGTGATTTCCCCCACTAACCCTAACCTTCCCTCTACCTGCCCGCCGCCCGATACCGGAATAGCTTACTGTCACCCTGCATTTGATGTCACCTTCTTTAAATTCATTTTGTTGGTTTGAACTCCAGAACTTTTGTATTATCTCTCAAAGATTTTTTATTTATTTATTTATTTATTTATTTATTTATTTATTTATTTATTGCCTCGATACTGAAGATCAAGTTAGCCAGGATAGTAAAATACTGTGAAGATAGTTTTAAAAAGTTTTGCAATTTTTTTTTTCCTTCAGTATTTTAACTCATTTTCATTGTTTGGGAAAGCAAACACCATAACAGCCCAATGTGAATCAAATGGCACCCTGCAATTTGCAGAATCTAGGACTGGCTCAGAGCTCTGATGAGTCATGCTGAATAACTCTGGGAAGCTGCTTTTGTCCCATCTCAGCCAATCCTGCTGCCTGTCCATTCTCACAATGCTCCTGATACAGGTTTGCTTAACTCAGTGCCCTGGAGAAGCAGGTCATCCTAGGTGCAGTCTAACCTCAAAATTTCCCTTCTGCAGAGGAAACTAAAGGAGTTTCAGCTTACGCCCTCAGGCTGTGTGCAGCTTCTTGATGCCTGGACTTTGAGTTATCAATTTGCTTTTAAAAGTCATCTGCTAAAAAGAAAAAAAAAAGTCATCTGCTCACTCCTTTGGAATTATCTGACTCACTGAAGCACTGCTCAGCAAATACTTATCAAAGTGCAGGAATGCTAGTCACCACCTATCCCTTAGAATCTCCACAAAGAGTGTAAAAATGGGTCAGCAACTGGGGCACCCGAGTGGCTCAGGGGTTGAGCATCTGCCTTTGGCTCAGGTCCTGGCATATAGTCCTGCATTGGGGTATCCACATAGACCCTGCTTCTCCCTCTGCCTGTGTCTCTGCCTCTCTCTCTGTGCCTCTCATGAATAAATAAATAAAATCTAAAAAAATTTAAAAAATGGGTCAGCACCTGAGACCCTGCACCATGTGTGATGCTAGTTCCCAGAGCCACATCTGCTGTCCTTTGTTGTATTTTTAGGCAATTGAGTACCTGGCTTCTGAATGGGGAATGATGGATAAAATATTCTTTATTTGCTTAGATAAAGAAATAGGCATAGTTGTTTTGATCTCTCTCTCTCTCTCTCTCTCTCTCTCTCTCTATATATATATATATATATATATATATATATATATTCTCCTCTCCACTTTTAAGACTTTCTTGGTCAAAGAAACAAACAGAAATATTGGCCCCCAAAGCAAACTAAAATCCCAGTAACAATAATTTTAACATAAAAAATGGAGAGCATATTTATATAGTAAAATATTTTACAGCCATTAATAATTATGTTTTCAAAGAGCTTTTTAAAAAAGATTTACTTACTTATTTTAGAGACAGAGCATGAGTGGGAGGGGCAGAAGGAGAGGGAGAGAGAATCTCAAGGAGACTCTGCTGAGCACAGAGCCCATTTGGGGCTCGATCTCACAATGCTGAGATCGTGGGCTGAGCCAAAGCAAAGAGTCTGCACCACCCAGGTGGCCCCCTCCAATTTTTAAAAAGTAATCTCTATGCCCAATGTGGGGCTTGAACATATGACCTCAAGATCAATTTTATAAACATCATGTTGAATCCTACTTTTTGTTCATATGCATGCATAGAAAAAGTTATGAAAGGTATCCATTGTTAACAAGGGTTAATTCTATGTGGTGGAATGAATGTTTTCTTATACATTTCTTTCTTTTTCTAGAATATGTGTTTATGAACAACTAGAAAAACAATGGCAAAATATTTGCTTTTTCCCTCAGGTATTAGATACTCCATAGTTTCCCTTGTTGAATGGAAATACCTCAAAAGGATAAGAACTCTGTCACCTTACTAGCTAACAAGATGACAGAGCTTTTGTTTCAAAGAGCATGTGACTCTTGATCATGGGGTCATGAGTTTGAGTCCCTCATTGGGTGTAGAGATTACTTAAATAAACCTACAAACAAAAAGATAACAGAGCTTTACAACTGCATGGGGGCAGTTAACATAAAAAATTGAGTTGCTAAAGTTCCATGTATGAATCCTTGAATCAGTTTCAGGAACCATGGCTTTATGTGTGTGACTTCCTTAAACTTCTGACCAGATGAGGCTAAGTCCTGAGCTCATATAGATGTTCAAAAGGGAGGTTGGAGAAAAAAGAAACCTGAATTCTTCCATGATTTTGTTCAGAATTGCCTGTCTTGTTGAAAAATTGTTATAAAACTAACCATCCAATAAGGGGCTATTCCAAGACAAGAAAACATTTTTTTTTTTTCCTTGATAGCAACATCCAGTTTACACAGTCTTGCCACATAGTTAATACCTTAAAGAGAGTGAGTTCCTTCATAGGAGTTTGTTGTGTGTTGGCTGCACTGAGGCTTAGGGCTAGCCATTTTGTTCAGTCTTGGAAACTACCCTTATTGAAAAAGTTTTAGGAGTATTTTCTTCACCTTTTCATCAGTGCTCTTGTATGTCTTTCTATGTTATTTTAATGTTTCTCTTTCATTTTTGTCTTTTTATTGTCAGCTTCTTCAAGTTCTTTGTGGAAGTTAAGAGACATATAAGCTACAAACATATGCTTCATATTACTTGCTTTGCCTCCTGTCCAGAGGATGCAACTTTTTAAAAAAGTTTTTATTTAAGTAATCTCTACACCTAACGTGGGACTCCAGCTTAAGACCCTGAGATAAAAAAAAAAAAAAAAAAAAAAAAGACCCTGAGATCAAGAGTTGCATGCTCTTCCTACTGAGCCAGCCAGGTGCCCTGGGGATGCATTTTTAAATAATGCAACCTATTTCATAAGAGTGTAATAAGTACAAATTATTGTATATTTTAATATTTTCCAGTTAGGCTTTGAATATTCAGTTTTTGCATTAAAACATTATCATCATTTTTATTTCTTTTGATTTCTTTCTTTTAATTCACTGCACTTTATAATTTAAGGCATACATAAATTAGTTTCTCTAGATTGCCAAGGATGTTTTGAACGTTAATTTGCATTTTTATTGGCTGAATAAAAGCAGAAATGAAATTAGTACAAAATTCTGCTAATGAGTTCTTGATTTATAGAAATGAGATACGCTATAAGAAACATGAAATGTTAATTTAGAGTTTAATGTAGAGGAAACAAAGTTTAAAAAAGTTTGCAGCTTTTTTATTATTCAAATATATATGTTATATATACACACACATATAATTGCATGTTATCGTGTACTCTATTTGCTGAAATTTGTGACATCCTAAAATATAATAAAGAATGTTAATTTAGATGTTTAGGTATCCCTTGGTCATGTTGCTCCGCCATAACAAAATACCATACATTGAGTGGATTAAACAATAGACATTTCTCACAGTTCTGGAGCTTGGGAAGTCTAAAATCAAGGTGCTGGCAGATTCAGTTCCTGATGAGGACACTTTTCCCGGCTTGCAGATGGCTGCTTCTTGCTGTGTCCTAATATGGCAGAGAGAACAAGAGAATGAGAGCTGTGGTATCTGTTCTTCTTTTAAGGACATTAATTCCAAAAAAAAAAAAAAAAAAAGGACATTAATTCCATCATGCAACTCCATTCTTATGATCTCATCTAAACCTAATTATCTCCCAAAGGCCCCATCTACTGTCACATTGGGGTTAGGGCTTCAACATAAAAATTTTGGGAGGACCTAAACATTCAGTCTGTAACAAGATAACAATGCTCCAGAGTGGGGACTCTACATTTTTTGACAAAGGGGTCTACATATCACACCTCTAAGTAAAGGATCACTGTGTGGTGGGAGTTAGACTGATGACAGTGAAGGGAGATGTTTATCTGACACAGACCTTTTCCTTTCAGAAACAGCCTTGAAGAGAGAAGCATCAATAGATTTTAAGGTATAATTGACCATAATGAGCTTCAAGATCAAGATGAAAGAAAACTCCTTGATGCTATTACTGAATTTACTATTGAGCAACCTGGTATTATGCTGCTGAAAGACTCTCCCTTCATGGATGGGATAAGGAATTGCCTTATTATTTAACCCTCTAATAGAACATGGTCTTCTATTTCTTATAGTCCAGAGCATCTTAAAATGTTATACAAATACACAGACTATCTACCTACCTATTGATATATCTACCTATTGATCTATCCATCCAACTTTTAATAAAGTAATTTTTCCTAAAACCAATACCTTAGCCAATGTAGTATTTCAGGTTTTATGAACCTAACAATGGATTATGGACAGATTTCTGCATGAATAAGTTCATTGCTACCCCATTATTTAAATGGTTATATAATATTCAATTGAAGAATATGTATTAATTATAACACATACCCCTAATTTGGGATATTTAGCCCACATCACGTTTTTCTTACTAATATAAACAGGATGTAAAACAACATTCAGGAAGCTACATCTCTGCATAAATACATATTTATTCTGCATCTATTTCAAGAGGTAGGAATGGTGAGGAGTATAATTATGACCATAGAACAACGATTCTTCCAAGTATAGTCTATATTCACTGTTTTCTCTTAGAACCTTTTTATTTCCTGGATCACTGAATTTTGATTTCTCTCTGCATTTATTCCACTGAAACTTTTCTTTTTAAGACGAGTTTAATGATCACTTCCCAGTTTTTATTCTACTCAAACTCCCCTTGGTAATTGGAGTTCTTTGAAGTTATTTCTTTTGCTTTCTGCAATACCCCTTCTCCTGGTTCACTTTCTATTCCTTGGATTGCTCTTTTGAAGACTTCGTCATTGGTTTTTATCCTACCATCCACCTTTTCCAATGTAGAGGGCACCAGATTTCATCTTTGGCCTGCTATGGTTTTTACTCTCTTCATTCTATATCTTGGGATGGACAGGTGTGGGGCTTCTGTGGCAGCTCAGCTTTCAAATTTCCTTCTTGTTTGGGGGAGTCCCGAACAGGAATCCCTGTATGAGGGATGGGGGAAAACCAGGTTACTTCCTCTTCCTATAGACTACAAAAACAAGATGGATAAGTGACCTAGACTTTGGCAAACTTGATGTTTAATTTTGGGTCTTTGAATAAGTGGTACGAAGGTAGAAGAGTGCTAGTAATTTTCCCCTGTTACTAGAAGTGGTACCATGGACAAGGGCAGAGTCCTGTTTGGGCATCAGTACCTGGCAGCACTGGAAGTGCTGAGAGATCATTGCTGTGGTTCCTCTTTTTTGGGTCTCTGTAGTCCCCTCAGTTCTTACCCATTTTCCAGTTCCAGTTTTCTAACCTTTGGTTAAGTTTATGAATCCTTGATAGATGTTCAAAAAAGGCCCTTTAAAATAAAAAAAAAAATATGGTAATTTTTAAAGAGATAATGGACATATAGCCTTGTGTAAGTTTGAGTCATATAGTGTGTTGATTGGGTATATTTATATATTGCAGTAAGATTAATTAATATTGCATTAGCTGACACCTCATATAATCATTCCTTTTTTTGTGTTGAAAACAATTAAGATTTAGTCTCTTAGCTACTTTGAATTTTATTATACAGTATTTTGAATATAATCCCTGCATTGTGCAGTAGATATCCAGACTTATTTTTCTACTAGTTGTGTGTTTGTACCCTTAATCAACATCTCCACAGTTCTGCCAACCCCAACCCCTGGTAAGCACAATCCTACTCTATTTTCCCAAATTCAGCTTTTTTGGATTCCATATATAAGTGATATCACACAGAATTTATATTTCTCTGTCTGACTTACCTTACCTAGCATAATGCCTTCGAGGTCCGTCCATGCTATCACAAATGCCAAGACTTCCTTTGCTCTCATGGCTAGATGTATCTCTCATGGGTAGATGTATAATCACATGGATATATATATCTTTTAAAAAATTGAGATAACCACAGTTTCTTTTGCTTATCCTCAAGAACTCTAACTGGAATAACATCTACTTCTGTGGGTGGTTTTATCTACAGCTATGGCTTAAACTACTACCTGAATGCCCATAACTTCTAATTCCTTACTCCACAAATCCCTATTGAGTTCCAAATGGCTACCTCCCACGGCTCACTGAGTATTTCTATCCAGATGCCTGTGGACACCACAGCTTGCTAAAAAATGAACTATTTATCTTCTCTTCCAAATCTCTGCTCTTCTATTCTCAACCTCATATGTATAATAGAAAATACACATAATACGGAAGAACAAATGATCTATTTGTTATAAGAATATATACTCATGGTTGTCTCTTTACATCTTTTGTATTTCCCAGAACACTGAATTTTGATTTCTGTCTGCAGATTTCTACTTAAACTTCTCCAACCACTACCCATTCTGGTTTTGTTTTCTTAACATCTCTTATGCTGGCCCACCCTCTGCACTTCCATGCACACTTCTAGATTGTTGCAGTTGATTAACAGTATAATGTATTCTTTCTGTTGCTCTCATTAGGATTTTCACTTGAACATATTTTATGATATGTTCCTGTTTCAATATTACTTTATAATTTATGTCATTGGAATTATCTTGTATTTTTGAAAACATGAAAAGAAAAGCATGCTATTAAGTGCCACACTGTCATTGTGTAACATCCTCTCAGAGTGATGGGGTCAATCTGTGGACACTTACACTGGCAGAGAATCTTTTAGATTCCTGATATATTTCTTCTTCTTCTTTTTAAAAAATATTTATTTATTTTGAGAGAGAGCAAGAGAGAGAGCAAGCAGGGGATGGGGAGATGGGAGGGCATAAGGACGGGGAGAGAGAGTTTTAAACAGACTCCATGCTGAGTGCAGAGCTGGATGCGGGACTTGATCTCATCACTGTAGCCAAAAATCAGGAGTCAGTTGCTTAACCTAGTGAGTCATCCAGGTGCCCCATATCTTGTTCATTTCTGAAACCTCACCAAGTATCATGGATCAATGTCTGTTGGTTAAATAAATGAATAGTTAGGGGATAAATTGCATTAATAGTAGATTACCCAGATTTGAGAGTTATAAATAGCTATGTGAAATGTTGATGTCCAAGATTGCTTTTCTCTATTTCACTTAATTTTAGATATTTTATCAACTTCTGTATTGTCATGGAATGTAGAGTAATCTTGAATATAGAAATTTAATATGTCTTAATAGAAGCATATTAAAAGTTAAATTAAAGGAAAAATGATGTCCTCTTCTCTAAATTACACATCAGCCTTCTGCATATTCCCTCACATCTGTACTCTGGCTTTATTCTCAATAAATGGCCATTCTGGGACTCCCAATCTAATATCCTAGATGAGTAACAAGATAATTTTGAGCACAGATTTGTTGCTATTACAGTTTTTATTTGCTTGGTTTGATTTAACAGAGGAAAGTCCAGTTTCAGATTAATTTTAGAATTTATTGATCATTGATTCCTTTGACATTTATAATTGATTAATTTAGAACTTATTATCTTTAATCCCTTGGAATTTACTGATCTTTGCATAGATAAAAACCAGTCTTGATGATTCTTATTTGTATTCCAGGTTGTATGTGCTCCAAAGCTTTTATTGCAATACTCCCATGACAACCAGAATGAGTAGAGACAGGGCCTTGAAGGTAAAATTCCAGAACTAAGTGTTTTAAGCAGGACTGCATCTTAGATTCCATACTTTTAGATTTTGTTTTTATAACTGAGGACAGTTTTTAGAGGAACTAAATGTATGGTCTTGCCATATTATAGTAAATATTTATTTTTATAAGGTATGTATTTTGAGTATTGGAAAATATTGAAGGCAGCATATTTAGGATAAATTTAAATGTTCTCCAGAAGTCTATCTTTATTCACAGATGAAATGGCCTTTTGTTTATGTATGACAACAAATCAAATTATTTGGTTTTACAGCTACATATGAACTTTGCCACTTAGATATCTGGTAGCTAACATAATGTATATGGATTTCTTCATAATCAGTGGTACTCAGAGATACAGGGCCAACCTTTAAAACCCTGTTTCAGTTAGCTCTTTTCAAGGAAAAAAAAACACACAAAAAAACAAAAAACCCACACACATACCTAGTGGCTTAACACAATACACAATAATCATTTATTTCTCAAGGTGGCATGTTGACTGGGTTCTGCTGGGTGGTTCTTCTTCTCCACAAGATGTTGACTGGCACTGGAGTCTTCTCAGGGCTCTCTTGGGTGGGAATCTTAAGGGAGATCACTCATGACCACTGGTTGGTGCTGGCTGTTGACTTGAGGACCTTGCTTCTCTCCCTGTGGCTTCTCTTTGTGGCTTGGTTTTGTCATGCATGGTGGCTACACTTTAAGAAGATTTTAAGTGCCAAGTACCCAGCTTTTTAAGGCTAAGGCTAAGAAGTTCACTTATACTGCATTTCATTGGTCACAGTACCCAATTACAGGAAAGGACTCTTTACAGGAGAGACGAAATCAACTCTACCGCTCATGGTGGGAAGTTAAATGGAAGAAAAGAGTTGATGGTTACAAATAATGATAGTAATTTAGCTCACCTTGTTTCCCCTGATTCTTTGACTTCCAGGAAATTAAAGTCAAATTTTGTGCCACCTAACAAGAACTAACTTGAGATGCCTTCTCCTTTTTTAGTACCTTTTTTTTTTTTTTTAAAGTAAGCTTTATGCCCAATGTGGGGCTTGAACTCACAACTGTGAGATCAACAGTCACATGCAGTACTGACTGAGCCAGTCAGTACACCCTCCCATTTAGTACTTTTATCTCTATTATTCCTCCTGATAATATGGCTCTTATGTATTAATTTTTATTTTGTATGTTTATATTATTAATCCTTACATATTTAAATATGTAAAGATGTTTAATTTTAAAACATTTTACTTTTAAAAATGGGTAACAAAATTATAATTCAAATAACTAAAGTATAAAATAGATATACTATGAGAAGTCTCCCTCCCATCCTTTCTTCAATGTATAGAGTTCCCATCCTCCTATTTCTTGTTGTTCTTGCCAGAAGTTTTCTTAATGCCCAGAAAAAAAAAATTTTTTTATTTTTCCCTCCTTTTTACTCAAATAGCAGCATGTCAAGTACACTGCTCTGTACATTTTATTTTTCATATAATAATTATGGAAGTTATATTTCCTATTAATAACCATGGGTGACCCTTCTATAAATATATATAAATACATAAAAGATTTTCTTCCTTTGATAGTAGGTCAAATATAAACCCTACATTGGTAAATGATGAGTCAACTGTAGGATGTATTCCAAAGATCAATCAAAATTAATTTTTATTTCATTTGTTGTGTGATATGGTATATGTGGTATATAATATCATTTTCCTTCTTATTCCTCACAACAGAATTAGCTATAACTTTTCTCCTGGAATCATCGGTCACTCATTAATTGCTTTAGGCTCATTTATTATCTCCCTGCTGCAGTTTCTAAGTCAATCCTGAAATATGTAAGAATCATTTTCAAAAGTCAATGGTCTCAAATGACTAAATCCACAATAGGCAAGGTTGTCAGTATGCCTGGAGTCATCCCTAGGATCAAGGAAGGCTAGCCTTTCTTCACATCAGTTTGACCACATTGCTCCTGTCTGACTGAGATTATCCCCCAGGCTCCAGATTTGTTTGCTAGTTAGTCTTTCCTCTGGGCTTGGATTCCTATCCTGAAACCTTCTCATTTTTGCTACTGATTAGCTTTGCCAATCATCTTCCTCAAGGATAGGATGTTTCCTTAATGCTCTCTATCTTCTTGGATGAATATAGTACTAGAATTTGGGTCAAAATAAATCCTCTTGGAATCACACTATCTACAATCCCTTTACATTTTATCACTTCATGGAAACTGGCAGCCACTTCTCAAGTAGTTGATTAGACTCTCAGGATTTTGCTAAATCAAATCCAAGTCCACCACTTATCTGTGGATTTCTAGTTGGTACCAATGGTGACTCACAGGGGAGATCTTTCCCTGATTCTTACACAATTCCTTGCTCTCAGTCCTCTGGATCCAGCATTTTTACATTTTCCTTCTTGTTTGCTACTGAAATTCCAGTGCAGGAAGCCAAGCACTCCTCCATGACTCATTCCACTTTCAGCGTGTGTTCTGTTCATTTATTTATGAATCAGACAGTAGAAATAATATTATTGAATAACCTATTTGACCGGAGTTGATGAAATAAAAAAAATACATGCTTTTACTAAAGTTGTAACCTCCAAAAAGAATTTCAAAGGACAAAATAAGATGAGCTCACAGGTACTTTTACAGATCACTGGCCAATGAGGAGTACATGTGACATAATAACTGGTGAACTCTTTCTAGGATTGCAGCATTTTGAATTTCACTCCTGTTTCATGTCTGATTGCATTTTCAATTATTCAGTCTATTTCCACTTAAATAATAGGTGAACCATAGTAAAAAAGAACTACCCTGAAACTAAGCTGTCAATCGACTTTTTTCTATCAAACACCTCAGTCTGAGTAGCCATTCACTTCATTTGGCAGCATCATAAAAATAGCAACATTATTTACATTAATAATTGCAGATAAATATTTTGTCCAGGGTGCTTCTTTAAGTGTGTCCATCTGTTTACTGCATAGGAATAACAACCCTGGGGCAACTGGGTGACTCAGTCAGTAGAGCATATGACTCTTGATCTCGAGGTTGTGAGTTCGAGCCCCAAAATGGGCATAGAGATTAACTAAAAAGAAAAAAAAGAGAGAAAGAAAAAGAATAATAATCCTAATTGACAAAATATGTGGTATCCTCACAGATAATTTTTTTAGAAGATTTCATTTATTTACTTGAGGAAGAGACAGAGAGAGAGAGAATGAACAGGGGGAGGGGTAGAGGGAAAAGCAGGTTTGGAACTCCATCCCAGGATCCTGGGATCATGATCTGAGCTGAAGGCCGGTGCTTAACTCACTGAGCCACCCAGGTGCCCTAATCACAGATAATATTAAATAGAAATCTATTCCACATATAATTTGAGCAACAGACCCCTTAAATCAGACATTAAGAGTTAATAATTTCAATTGACATAAAATAAAAACATGCCTTCAGGCTCATATTCCACAATATGCTCTATTAATTTGTTGTACAGGAACATGAAGGACAATCTGTGTTTTATACAAGTAAGTTGGGGCCTTTTTAGGATTTCCCCCAATGTTTACTTAATTGTAGTCAATAGGTTTTTTTTAAATCATAAATGCCATCTACAGCAAATTCTTTCTTCTAATTATTCAAAGCACAACTTCCCTCTTTATGCCCATTCAAAAGAAAGATGAAAGTGATGTTTCTTAAAAGAAGGCATAGAATGTGCAAAAATGTGTGGTCTTTGTACTTGAAAGGAAGCAATTTCTTCATTCATGGCATAAAATTAAAATTCAATGAGGAAAATCTGATACAATGATTTGGAAGTAAAAGCAGTACATGGATTCTCCAAATCTTCAGCTTTTTGTTAGCACTTTTATCATTGCTTTTAGAAAAGCAATGTAGCTCTTAGAAGTGCTGGGGGCTAATGCCCTTGTTAGCTGAAAGGCATGGGCATGGCATCAGATGGTGACTGTAAATTAGTTTAGGCACATCTCCACTAGCAGTCTGGGCTGTATTCAGGACTCACTGCAACTCAGTTGGCCTATTCATTCACAAGGAAGTCAGGCATCAAGGGGTGGCCATGTGGGTGTGCTAGGAAGGTATCTATGGTGCACAGGGCTTTTCCCTGCTAGGTGCTGATTGAGTGCAAAATCGCAGGCTGTGTTTGGACCACAAAGATGCCAGTTCTCAAAGCAACTCTTTGCATTTTCTGCCTTCAGCTTCTATAGAAAACCTTGAAGTGTGTGATTGAAATCCAACTTGGGGAAGAGAAATGTCAGACAAAGGTTCCATGCAGAGAGCAAATTTAAAGAGTGGCAGTGGGCCAACATGGCTTACAAGTGGAAGCAACTTGGATTTCCTCCAAGTTCAAGTGTGAGGACTCCACAAATCAGGCTCCAGGTCACTTGCTCTGCCCTTATGCTGTGGTTATGCCACCCTCTCTCAGGTCCAATAAAGAATTATTTTTCTTCCGTAAGTATTTTATGTGCAACAGACTTTTCCTAAATGCCCATCATTGTGATGAATGCTGTCATGGGATTGAAATATTAGGTATAGCACCTAGAGATAGTACAACTAAAAATTATGACAAGACAGGTTGTAATAATATATTTAAATGATATAAAATGGATGGCATATACCACAGAAATTTAAAGAAAGATCAGTGTTAGATGACTTTTAAAGTACTAGACTTTATAGGATGGATGAGATTTGTCTGTGTAGGGAGGGTGAGTAAGGTAGGTGATTGGATCAATCCCAGTCCTTGTTTCCCTGTCTCCACCTCCACAGAGTCCAGACCACCGATCGTGCCTCTGGAGACTTAGTTTCTGGGTCCTCCTAAGTGGGGCATTTCTCAGCTTTGATCTGCTGTTAGGCTCTCAGATCTCCTTTGCTGCTGAGCAGGTCCCAGATACGAAGTCCTGGTGGTGACTAGACCATGCTCTTATTTCAACGTTCACACATTTTTTGTGGGTTAAATTGCAACCCCCTTTATCTCTCCAAATAGATAGAAGCCCTAACCCCTGGTACCTGTGAGAGTGAACTTCTGGGAAATAGGGTCTTTGCAGATGCCATCAAGCTAAGAAGAGATCATACTGGATTAGCATGGGCCCTATTTCAATGACAACCCTCCATTTAAAAAGGGCATTTGGACACAGAGAGGAAAATGCCATATGAAGAGGGAGAGTCACACAGGGAGAATGTCATGTGGAGAAAGAGGCTACAAGCCAGGGATCGCCGGCCACTGCCGGAAGTGAGGAGAGAGGCGAGGATCCTTTGCTAGGGCTGTAGGAAGGAGCATGGTCTTACCAACACCCTGACCTTGGACTTCTAGTCTCCAGAACTCTAAGAGGATAAATTTCTGCTGCTTTAAGCCACCCAGTCTGCGATATTTTGTTATGGCAGCTCTAGGAAGCATGGATTTTGGAAACATTCAAGAGTTTCTTGCAATTTTCTTCCAGCACCTGCTTACTTTTATTCCCAGGACTTATTTTTTGGTGGCTGTTGCTGACGATCACTTTACATAGCATTAAGGAGGTCAGGAATAATCTGAATAATCCAAACAGTAGACTAGTTAAGGAAATGATAGCCTATCTCTACAGTGGCTGCCCTTCAATCCCTCAGATTTCTTATTATGGAAATGGTATATCTTTGAGTGGGAAAGGTAAGTTACCAAATGGTATGCAATATGCTATTTATTATTTTAAAATATACACGAATACAAAGATACATAAAAATAAATGTGGAAAGGATTTTGTCAAAAGGCAAATATTGGTGATCTCTGGGTAATAGGATATTGGGGAATTCAATATTCTTATTTCCTAATAACAATTTTCTAATTTGTCTAAAGAACATTTATTTATCCTAAGTTCCAATGCTACTTATTAAATTGGCAACAAAGAAATACAATTTATTATACTCAGTTGCATCTTTAATATGCTAAGCTTTTCTCTTCAGCTGTTTTGAGTTTAATACCATCCCTTCAGTTGGATTATGTTTTACTACCTCCAAGCCAGAAATTCAGAATATCTGCTCTTTTTGTTAAACAGGATCATTTTAATGACCAAGAAGTAGCTAATAGAGATATAAACATATATCTTTTGTCTTTTGCTTTTGCTCTTTAAACTGTGAACATTGTACAACATTGAAACAAACAAACAAAAAACCAAAAAAACAAAACAAACAAACAAACAAACAAAAAAACCATTGAAACAAAACAAGTTTGGAGCCTCCCTGTTACATTAAATGATGCAGGCAACAATCTTCTCTCCTCTCAGGTGTCTTAGAAATGGCTACAAAATAAATTATTCTCCGGGCATGGACCACATGACACGTTCTTCTCCCCCAAACCTGATTTCACTATCATTTTTAGAGCTCCCACAATAAATCTGTGATTTTATTTCTGTGGTTTTATATATGGTTTTAGGACAAAGCCCCAAGATTTGATAAGTGTGTAACTTAGCTATCCAGGGAGTGGGGTAGTACAAACAGTGGAAGTGGATGGACCAAGGACTAGACCTTGGCTTTGCCACTTACTAGCTTTATGAGCTGAAAATCTTCATTTCTCTTAGTTTCCTTTCTGGGTGTAGGTATGATAATGAACATACCCTGCAGAGTGAATATTACATAACTAAAGGAACGAGCAGGGTAACTCACATGGAGGAAGCTCTGAGAAACAAGAGCCATTCTCATTCTCTGTAAAACACTCTGAGCTTCATTTTCCTTGTGCTCTTCCTGGCAGGTAAGGGGGTGGGGGGGAAGAAGCTCACTTGTTGTTGCATTCCCAAGGCCACCTACAAGGCTGATGGATGCTCATTTCCAAAAGCTAAATGCATTTTCTTCAGCAGTCTTTTGTCATTTTAGTTATTAAAACCTTCAGACAATTTCTCAGTATTCACATTTCCTTATTGAAAGGAAATTATTTTCTTCCCATTGCCTAGCAAGAGGGGAAATTCATTTCTTGAATAAGGGAGACAGTGCAACCCAAGGGGCGCGGGGAAAGAAATGAAAGTAAAAGCTGCGTAATATGTGCACTGTATTGGCTTATCTCTAAATATTTCTGTCACCCACGTTTTATGTTAGTTTTATAAATTAAAAAAAATTAGATTTACTATGAAATGAATGTCGTACATGGAAGTTAAAACTTGACAAAGCGGGATACCTGGGTGGCGCAGCGGTTTGGCGCCTGCCTTTGGCCCAGGGCGTGATCCCGGAGACCCGGGATCGAATCCCACATCGGGCTCCCGGTGCATGGAGCCTGCTTCTCCCTCTGCCTGTGTCTCTGCCTCCCTCTCTCTCTCTGTAACTATCATAAATAAATAAAAATTAAAAAAAAAAAAAAAACTTGACAAAGCCCCTAGGCCTTGGCCACTCTGAACCATGGACAAATTCATGTGTTTTGTTGTTGTTGTCATAGCTGAATAAGTATTTTTTTCGGTAATGATTTAGTCCTATTACCTAAAGTAAATTTTGGGAAAACCCAAATCGACATTTTTTTTTGCTTTTGTTTTTGAATTGAGCCATAAATGCTACTCAGCATGCATGCCTTTCACTTCTACTCAAGGATTTCTTTGGCAAGGACCACATATCCTGGTGGTCGGTGCTTGATCTGGAGAACATGCCCCTCCGGGCTTTGACTTGGTGCCTTAACCCAAATCCAAGGACATGCTGTGGTGCTGCTGTGGGATTTAAATAAGGAGCAGTGACATCCTCATCACTTAGCTGCTGTCTTTTGTTGTCACTGCCAGACTGAACTCTTGAAATTTCCATGGTTTTAATGTTAACATTATAAAAGGAACTGCATGTAAATTAACAATCTATGATTTTGTTCCCTTGCATTTGTTCTTTCTCTTGCATTGTATTCTTTCTCACAGAAATGTCAATGACTGTATTCTAATAAAATAGAGTCTGGCTTTGATTCTTCCAAGAAGGCCTGTTGGGGTTAGATCCCAGTCACTTTGTGATGTCTCCTTTATGTCCCTGTGAGAGTAGATTTTCTGTGCCCTGGGGGCCCAGACATTTCATCAAATATTATTCTGGGTGTGTCTTTGAGAGTGTTTCCAGTTTGTACCTTGCATTAATTTTTTTTTTTTTTTTGAGGGGGAAAATGGTGTTTGGATGGCTCAGTTGGTTAAGCTTCTGATTCTTGATCTCAGCTCAAGTTTTGGTCTCAGGGTTGTGAATTCAAGTCCGACATTGGGTTCCATGCTGGGTGTGGAGCCTGCTTAAAAAAAAAAAAAAAAAGAAGGGGCAGCCTGGGTGGCTCAGCGATTTAGCACCTGGCTTCAGCCCAGGGTGTGATCCTGGAGACCCAGGATCGAGTCCCATGTCAGGCTCCCTGCATGGAGCCTGCTTCTCCCTCTGCCTGTGTCTCTGCCTCTCTCTCTCTGTGTCTCTCATGAATAAATAAAATCTTAAAAAAAAAAAAAAGAAAAAAAAATTTTTTACTCAATAACTTTAGCATCCAAGGAGTACAAAGTATTATGTATAACCAGGGGAAGAAATACTAATCTTAGCCAAAATGATGATCTGTAGGTTTTTTTCAGAAAGGAATATTCTTTATTGTGTAAATAATCAACTTTCTGAGTTTCAATTTTCTTGTTTAAAAAACATTGGCTTGGATTAAATTTACAACTTTTTTGGTATCTAAAATTCTATGAAAGAAAAATGCTTAAAATTTTAAGTCAATTATCATTGTACAAATTTATGTGGATGCTGCAAACACAGATAACAAAGTCAAGAAAACCTTGCTAGTAATATTCTACTTATGTAATTTCATAGTCTTTTAAGGTAATAGATTAAAATACACTTGATGGGGAGCACCTAGCTGGTTCAGTTGGGGGAGCATGCAACATCTAATCTTGGGGTTGTGAGTTTGAGACTCACTTTGGGTTTAGAGATCACTAAAAAAAATTAACTTAAAAAATTTTTTTTAATGTATTTTTTTGCTATATTTTTTATTGGAGTTCGACCTGCCAACATATAGTGTAACACCTAGTGCTCATCCCATCAAGTGGGTCCATCACCCTGTCACCCCAACCCCCTGCTTACCTCCCGTTCCACTACCCCTTGTTTGTTTCCAAGAGTTAGGAGTCTCTCATGTTTTGTATCCTTCTCTGATATTTCCCACTCATTTTCCCTCCTTTCTCCTATAATCCCCTTCACTATTTTTTATATTCCCTGTATGAGTGAAACCATATGATGATCGTCCTCTGATTGACTTACTTCACTCAGCATAATACCCTCCAGTACCATCCAGGTTGAAGCAAATGGTGGGTATTTGTCATTTCTAATGGCTGAGGAATATTCCATTGTGTACATAGACCAGATCTTCTTTATCCACTCATCTTTCGATGGACACCGAGGCTCCTTCCACAGTTTGGCTATTGTGGCCATTGCTGCTAGAAACATTGGGGTGCAGGTGTCTCAGCTTTTCACTGCATTTGTATCTTGGGGACAAATCCCAGCAGTGCAATTGCTGGGTCGTAGGGTAGCTCTATTTTTAACTCTTTGAGGAACCTCCACACAGTTTTCCAGAGTGGCTGCACCAGTTCACATTCCCACCAACAGTGCAAGAGGGTTCCCCTTTCTCCACATCCTCTCCAACATTTTTGGTTTCCTGCCTTGTTAATTTTCCCCATTCTCACTGGTGTGAGATGGTATCTCATTGTGGTTTTGATTTGTATTTCCCTGATGGTAAGTGATGTGGAAAGGGAAACTCATTTTGAAAGAGGACTTTGGCTGCCTCAATTTTGACTTCAAACTTTCTAGTTAGGTTCTTTCCAGCTTGTCTCCCAGCTCAGGAGGAAAAGCCTCTGATGGGAACTGAACCTCCTCACTCAAGCAGTCGGGCTGGCCCTGAGCCAGCAAGACCCCACCCATGATTGATTCCAAATGGTGATGCCTTTGACCTGCACTGCCTATCTGCACCCACTCACCTTTGCCCCACATTTTCCTCATATAAACCTGGAAGTACTTTTGGCACTTTCAGAGGCAGGCTTTGAGATGCTAGTCCACTGTCATCCCAGTGTTGGCCTAACTGAAATAAATTCCTTTTTTGTTTTGCCACTATAAGTCTCCCTGCCTTTAGATTGTGTAAGTGACTGAGCCTGGTCTGATTGGGACCTCTGGACCCAGGTGTTCTTGTACCCCTGTGCGCCAGCTCCCATTTTGCCTGACTGTCTTGAGTAGGGCCATAAACTTTTCTTTTTTGCCTTTGGATGCTGAAACTTTAGCTCATTTTGGGTCTGAGGCCTGCCTGTTTTCAGGCTGGGACTTAGACCCTCCGCTTGTTGGAGGAAGTCATCGAGAGGATGTGACCTCTGATTGACCTGTGAGCTGGACCCCGGCTGGTTGGGGTCCAGCTCACAAGTAGAACATATCTCCTGCCCTTGGAAGATGTGTTCTGCCTACAGTTCCCACAGCTGGAGCCATTTGCAAGGACACGGCCTTGAGAGAGTGATGGACAGTGTACCTACTGATCCAGGTAAGGCCTCTATAAATTTTTAATATTCTGGTGGGCTAGTGCGGAGATCTACTGTCTTGGGTGCACAAAATAAGCATCAGATGTAAGTTTTCTTGCTCATTAAACCTGCAGCCTACCGATCTGGAGTGCTTGCCCTTTTTTCCTGCACATGTGGGGGTGGTTTGTGAATCAACATTGCTCTCTTGTCTCTCAGGTCATCAGCCTCAGACTGAATCTCCACCCTTGGCCCTCCTACGTCTCCAGCTTGCCGACTGCAGACCTAGGAACTTCTCGGCCTCCATAATCATGTGAGCCAATTTCCTGTCATTAATCTCTTTTCTTTCTGTATGTACAACCTTATTGGTTCTGTTTCTCAGGAGAACCCTGACTAATACAGTTCCTAACAGCAGTCTGACACCCTAAACCCTATTTCCTGGAAAAACGGAATGGAGTAAACTATAAGTCATCATCCTAAAGCTCTCTGTAAATGCAATGATAATTTAAAGTGTGGCTTCTTCTGGATGGCTAATCGGTCCTTATTTTCTTGGTCTGTGGTCCCAACTTTTTATGAGTGACTTGAATCTTTTAAGTTTCTCATAGTGCATAGTAAGGTTTGAGGCAAATTGTTAAACATTTAAATCAGATTGGAAAAGTGAGATGCTGCCCAATTCATCAATCACTTAATAAAGTGAATTAGATCTTCAAAAATCAGTCACATTGGGAGAGAGTTTCCACCAACAATTAAGAGTACTTTTTAGGACATTTAGTATGATTATGATGTAAATATCCATAAATATCACCTGGCTAAGTGGAAAGAGCTTGGCTTTCTCTGTCAATAGATAGAATTTCAAGTTTAAGTTCTATCACTCATAAGTTTTGTGGTTTTTGGTAATTTATATAATCACTTCAGGTCTTTGTTTTTTCTTTTTCATTTGAAAAACATGATGATGATAGTAATCTTGCTCCACACATGACACTGGTTATTATGGGAAAAAAGTGAAATAATGAGTGTGAGATTGAATTGGCCAATCTTGGCCATCCTTGAAAGTTTAGCTCAATTCCTGTTTTCCACCATAAAATCTCTGATCATTTTTCCTCTGTCCCATGTTGGGTATACACTCCCATTTTTCTGATTTCTTAGTTTTTAATCTCTACTTTTCTTATGGCAACTTTATTCCTTCATGTTAGAATAATTTAGAGTATAGGTTTCTAAAGATAGAATTCATGTCCAAGTCATTCTTTTGCAGCCCAAAGTATTTATTAAATTTCTTGTATGTAGTAGGTGTTCACAAATACCAATTGGGGGCTTAAGCAAACTTTGTTCCCAATGAATTTAACAAATGATCAATTTATTGATTTATTCAAAATTTGTTTCTTAGTTAATAATCTATTTATAAAATACGTGTTTTTTTATGGGACGACTTCCACATTCTTTTAAAAAAATGTATGGAGTAAAAAAAAATGTATGGAGTAGGTTGCATTTGCATTAAAAAATGTATGGAGTAGGTTGCATTTTGGGGTTTTCTGGTGTCGTCAATGGAAGGAGGGAGGGGATCCTCCCATGCTATTTTGGCTTCTCATGGCATCTTTGCAAAAAGTTGGGGCCAGCGGAAGAATCCTCCCAAACTGAAATGGAATGCCTCTCTACCAAGTGAGCCCTATGGGGGAATTTTTTTATTTTTATTTTTTTAATGAGGACTAAAGTAGTGAGATGTTTCTAGCTCTTATGAGTTTCTGGGACCGTGGGGTTGCAAACTTTTATGTGTTACTCATGGGAGTACAGAACTGATGTAGTGGCTGTCCTGTAAGCTCAACTGAAGTGGTTCAGCTCTGCAACACATATTTAGTACCCAAGATGGTCATCTATCCACATAGACCACTATTCCAGTTCTGCTGACCTGAGAAGGCACTGAGTAGCACACAGGAGCAATGAATTCCTGAAAACCTGAGATCAGTGGTTCTGAAATATTCATACACATTAAAGTCATCTGGGGTACTTAAAAAGTCCTGATGCCCTGGGAAGTACCCATTACCAATGGCATCAGAATGTCTGGGTTTTGGACCTGGGTGATGCCAATGTCCATCAAGCCTGGGAACCATTCACTGCCTTAGGCTGTCCCTCTGTTACTGAACCTCATACTCTTTAGTGTGCTAAGATTTTTGTATTTTTCCTCTGAGTACCTACTGGACATGGGCCTTGTTTTAGCTTCTGAAATAGCTTTTTCTGTAGCACCTCCAGCCTAAATCTATTCCCTACCTGTTTGACCAGCGGGTGCCAAGCACTTTTAGATTTTGGTTCTTCCTAGGTCTCTTACCCTGTTTTGGTCTTGCATTAACTAATTAATTGAAACGTGGTCATGTGGAGACATTTTTTAAAATGTTAAGACCTGAATGATGATTCTACTCTATTTACTGAAGTGGGAAGTTTAACTTTTTGGCCACAGAACATCTGATATTCCATCAAGTTTTATCAGTGCAGTAGAGCAGTTACTTAGCAAGACAAACATAAAATCTCACAACCAATGGTCTTTCTTCAATTCCTGTTCCTTGAAACATCACATGTGTCTTTCAACAAAAATTGCTAGGCATGCTAAAGTGTTAACAAAACAAAACAAAACAGTGTGAAGAGACAAAGTAGGCAATACAACAAAATTCAGATATGGTAGAGATTTTGGAATTTAAATTCCTGGAGATCAGGAATTTAAAATAACTATGTTATGGTTTCCAATGAAAAAAGTGGACAACATGCAAGACCATATGGGTAAGTTATGCAGAGACATGAAGGCTCTAAGAATTCAAAAGAAATGCTGTAAATCAAAAACAATGTAACAGAAATGAAGAATATCTTTGAAGGACTCACTATTAAACTGGACATGGCCAAGGAGAGAATCAGTAAGTTTGAAGACTTTTTTTCCCTTTTCTTTTTAAAAGATATTTCAATAGAAACTTTCCAGACTGATATACAAACAGAAGAAAAAAGCATGGAAAAATTGAATTAGAATATCAAAGAACTGTGGGGCAATTACAAAAAAAGATGATTTATGCATAATGGGAGTATCAGAAGGAGCAAGAAGAGAAAGGAGCAGCAAAAAGTGTCTTTAACAATAATGGCTGAGAATTTTCAAAATTAATGACAGACCCTATATCACAGATCCAGAAAGCTCAGAGAACACCAGCCTGATAAGTACCAAAATCTACATCTAGCCATATTGGATTAATGTTGCAGAAAACCAAAGACAAAGAAAAAAAATGTTGAAAACCTATAGAGGAATGAGGATAGGAGTTATGCTGAATTTCTAAAAACTGGAAGCCATCAAGATGTCCCTCAATAGATGAATGAACCAACAAACCATGGTACATCCATACAATGGCATATACATCAGTAATAAAAAGAAATGAGCTATCAAGCCTCCCCTAAAGACATAGATGGATCAGAAACAAATACTGCTAAGTGAAAGAAGCCTACATGCTGAGAAGGCTACATACTGTATGATTTTTAACCACAGAACATTGTTCTGGAAAATACAATTATAGAGTATTTAAAAAAAAATAGCAGATGCCAGGGACCTGAGAGGTAAATGGGTAGGGATGAATAGGTGGTACATTGGTTTCATGTTGTAATAATGGATATATGATGTGTATTTGACTCAACCCATAGAACTATACAGTGCAAAGAGTGAATCCTGATGTAAACTTTGGATTTAACTAATAAAAAATTTTTAAAAAGGGATTCATTTCATCATTCAAGTAATTCATTAAACATTTACTGGGTGCCTTTGTCATGTCACTGCTCCTCTAGGAGCTGGGGATATGACAAATGTCCCTATTCCTATCAATTTTAAGTTTTAGTTGAGACAGATGATACATCAGTACAAATAAATATGCTAAGTGGTAGTTAGTAAATGCAGGTAAGTATATAACGATGGGAGAAGGCTGCTAACATATAAAGGGTGTCAGAGAAGGCCTTCCTCTTAAAAGTGGACCTTTCAATAGATTTGTAGGGGAATCTGGAGAGCAAGTCATGTGGGTATCTGAGGGAAGAGACTTGCAAGGAAAACAAACTGGCAGTGGAAGGGCTCTAAGGTGTGAGTGTGCCTGGTGTGCTAGGGAAATGGTGAAGAAGCCAGCGTGTGTGGAGGAGGAGAAAGAATGGAGATGGGATGCAGGGGATATTTGGGGTGCAGTGTGGGGAAGCGATAGAGGGCCATGCTAGGGCTTTGGATTTGCTTCTGAGTGAGAAAGCAAGTAAATGAAGGGGAAATGACATGATTTGATATGTTTTTAAAGGGTATGTCTGACCTGAAAAGAATAGATTCTCATCATGTCTATTCCTGGGAAGAATAGACATGATCAGAACCAGGAAAATGCAATAGGTTTCTTTTTTCTTTCTTTCTTTTAAAAATCTAGCCAGAAAAGCTGATTTCTGACTGCTTCCATAATGGATCGATCAACATCATTTTTCAGTGAGGTTGATTCTAGCAGTTTGTACCTTGCATTAAAAAAAATTTTTTTTTTTGAGGAGGAAATGGTGCTTGGATGGCTCAGTTGGTTAAGCTTCTGATTCTTGATCTCAGCTCAAGTCTTGATCTCAGGGTTGTGAATTCAAGTCTGACATTGGGCTCCATGCAGGGTGTGGAGCCTGCTTAAAAAAAGAAAAAAAATTAACTCAACAACTTTAGCATCCAAAGAGTACAAAGTATTATGTGTCACCAGGGGGAAGAAATACTAATCTTAGCCAAAATAATGATCTGTAGGTGTTTTGAGAAAGGGATATTTTTTATGTGTAAATAATCAACTTTCTGAGTTTCAATTTTCTTGTTTAAAAAACATTGGCTTGGATTAAATTTACAAGTTCTTTGGTATCTAAAATTTTATGAAAGAAAAATGCTTAAAATTTTAAGTCAACTATCATTGTACAAATTCATGTGGATGCTGCAAACAGATAACAAAGTCAAGAAAATCTTGCTAGTAAAATCCCACTTATATAATTTCATAGTATTTTAAAGTAATAGATTAAAATACACTTGATAGGAGAGCTGTAGCTGGTTCAGTTGGGGGAGCATGCAACATTTGGTCTTGGGGTCGTGAGTTTGAGACTCACTTTGGGTTTAGAGGTTACTAAAAAAATTAACTTAAAACATTTTTTTGATGTATATTTTTTTTGTTGGAGTTCGACCTGCCAACATATAGTATAACACCCAGTGCTCATCCCATCAAGTGCCCCCTTTAATGCCCATCACCCAGTCACCCCATCCCCCTGCTTACAACCCCTTCCACTACCCCTTGTTCGTTTCCAAGAGTTAGGAGTCTCTCATGTTTTGTCACCCTCTCTGATATTTCCCCTATTAATCCCTTTCACTATTATTTATATTCCCCAAATGAATGAGAACATATAATGTTTGTCCTTCTTCGATTGACTTACTTCACTCAGTATAATACCCTCCAGTTCCATCCACATTGAAGCAAATGGTGGGTATTCATCATTTTTAATGGCTGAAGAATATCCCATTGTGTACATAGACCACATCTTTATCCAGTGATTTGTTGATGGACACCGAGGCTCCTTCCACAGTTTGGCTATTGTGGACATTGCTGCTATAAACATTGGGGTGCAGGTGTCTCAGCTTTTCACTGCATCTGTATCTTTGGGGTAAATCCCAGCAGTGCAATTGCTGGGTCGAAGGGCAGATCTATTTTTAACTCCTTGAGGAACCTCCACACAGTTTTCCAGAGTGGCTGCACCAGTTCACATTCCCACCAACAGTGCAAGAGTGTTCCCCTTTCTCCACATCCTCTCCAACATTTGTGGTTTCCTGTCTTGTTACTTTTCCCCATTCTCACTGGTGTGAGATGGGATCTCACTGTGGTTTTGATGTGTATTTCCCTGATGGCAAGTGATGCGGAGCATTTTCTCATGTGCTTGTTGGCCATGTCTATGTCTTCCTCTGTGAAATTTCTGTTCATGTCTTCTTCCCATTTCATGATTGGATTGTTTGTTTCTTTGCTGTTGAGTTTAAGAAGTTCTTTATAGATCTTGGATACTAGTCCTTTATCTCATACGTCATTTGCAAATATCTTCTCCCATTCTGTAGGTTGTCTTTGAGTTTTGTTGACTGTTTCTTTTGCTGTGCAGAAGCTTTGATCTTGATGAAGTCCCAATAGTTCATTTTTGCTTTTGTTTCCCTTGCCTTCATAGATGTATCTTGCAAGAAGTTGCTGTGGCCAAGTTCAAAAACGGTGTTGCCTGTATTCTCCTCTAGGATTTTGATGGATTCTTGTCTCACATTTAGATCTTTCATCCATTTTGAGTTTATCTTTGTGTCTAGTGTAAGAGAATGGTTTAGTTTCATTCTTCTGCACATGGCTGTCCAATTTTCCCAGCACCATTTATTGAACAGACTTCCTTTATCCAGGAATATTAGTTGACCATAGAGTTCAGGGTCCACTTCTGTTCCATTGATCTATGTGTCTGTTTTTGTGCCAGTACCACACTGTCTTGATGATCACAGCTTTGTAGCACAACCTGAAATCTGGCATTGTGATGCCCTTGGCTCTGGTCTTCTTTTTCAATATCCCCCTGACCATTCAGGGTCTTTTCTGATTCCACACAGATCTTAAGATGATTTGTTCCAACTCTCTGAAGAAAGTCCATGGTATTTTGATAGGGACTGCATTGAACGTGTACATTGCCCTGGGTAGCATAGACATTTTCACAATATTAATTCCTCCAATCCATGAGCATGGAATATTTTTCCGTGTGCCTTCCTCAATTACTTTCAGAAGTGTTCTGTTGTTTTTAGGGTATAGATCCTTTACCTCTTTGGTTAGGTTTATTCCTAGGTATCTTATGCTTTTGGGTGCAATTGTAAATGGGATTGACTCCTTAATTTCTCTTTCTTCAGTCTCATTGTTAGTGTATAGAAATGCCACTAATTTCTGGGCATTGATTTTATATCCTGCCACACTGCTGAGTTGCTGTATGAGCTCTAGCAATCTTGGGGTGGAGTCTTTTGGGTTTTCTATGTACAGTATCATGTCATCTGCAAAGAGGGAGAGTTTGACTTCTTCTTTGCCAATTTGAATGCCTTTTATTTCTTTTTGTTGCCTGACAGCTGAGGCTAGGACTCCCAGTACTATGTTGAATAGCAGTGGTGAGAGTGGGCATCCCTGTTGTGTTCCTGATCTTATGGGAAAGGCTCCCAGTGTTTCCCCATTGAGGATGATATTTGCTGTGGGCTTTTCATAGATGGCTTTAAGATGCTGAGGAATGTTCCCTCTATCCCTACACTCTAAAGAGTTTTGATTAGGAATGGATGCTGTATTTTGTCAAATGCTTTCTCTGCATCTATTGAGAGGATCATATGGTTCTTGTTTTTTTCTCTTGTTGATGTGATCTATCATCATGTTGATTGTTTTACAAGTGTTGAACCACCCTTGAATCTTGGGGATAAATCCCACTTGCCCATAGTGAATAATCTTCTTAATGTACTGTTGGATCCTGTTAGCTAATATCTTGCTGAGAATTTTTGCATCTGTGTTCATCAGGGATATTGGTCTATAATTCTCCTTTTTGGTCTTTGGTTTTGGAATTAAGGTGATGCTGGCCTCATAGAACAAGTTTGGAAGTATGCCATCTCTTTCTATCCTTCAGATCAGCTTTAGTAGAATAGGTATTATTTCCTCTTTAAACATTTGATAGAATTCCCCTGCGAAGTCATCTTGCCCTGGACTTTTGTGTCTTGGGAAGTTTTTGATGACTGCTTCAATTTCCTCCCTGGTTATTGGCCTGTTCAGGTTTTCTATTTCTTCCTGTTCTAGCTTTGGTAATTTGTGGTTTTCCCAATGCATCCATTTCTTCTAGATTGCCTAATTTATTGGCAAATAGCTGTTCATAATATGTTTTTAAAATTGTTTGTATTTCCTTGGTATTGGTTGTGATCTCTCCTCTTTCATTGATGATTTTATTAATTTGAGTCTTTTCTCTTTTGCTTTTAATAAGCCTGGCTAATGGTTTATCTATCTTATGAATTCTTTCAAAGAACCAACTCCTGGTTTTGCTGATCTGTTCTGCAGTTCTTCTGGTCTCTATTTCATTGAGTTCTGCTCAAATCTTTATTACTTTCTTCTTCTTCTTGGTGTAGGTTTTATTTGCTGTTCTTTCTCTAGTTCCTTTAGGTGCAAGGTTAGATTGTGTATTTGAGTTTTTTTTTCCAATTTTTTGAGGGAGGCTTGTATCGCGATGTATTTCCCTCTTAGGACTGCTTTTGCTGTATCCCAAGGATTCTGAATAGTTGTTTCTTGATTTTCATTAGTTTCCATGAATTTTTAAAATTCTTCTCTAATTTACTGGTTGACGCATTCATCTTTTAGCAGGATGCTCTTTAATCTCCACGTTTGGGTTTCTTCAAAATTTCTTCTTGTGATTTAGTCGTAGTTTCAAAGCATTGTGGTCTGAAAATATGCAGGGGACTCTCCCAATCTTTTTGTATCAGTTGAGACCTGATTTGTGACCCAGTATATGGTCTATCCTGGAGAAAGTTCCATATGCACTTGAGAAGAATGTGTATTCAGTTGCGTTCATATGGAAAGTTCTGTATATATCTGTGAAATCCATCTGGTCCAGTGTTTCATTTAAAGCTCTTGTTTCTTTGGTGATGTTTTGCTTTGAATATCTGTCATTTGCAAAAAGTGCTGTGTTGAAGTCTCCTACTATTGTATTATTATCTAAGTATGTCTTTACTTTGGTTATTAATTGATTGATATATTTGGCAGCTCCCACATTAGGGGCATAAATATTCATGATTGTTAGGTCCTCTTGTTGGATAGACCCTTTAAGTATGATATAGTGTCCCTCTTCATGCCTTACTTCAGTCTTTGGGATAAACCTTAATTTATCTGATATGAGGATTGCTACCCCAGTTTTCTTTTGAGGACCATTTGAATGGTAAACGGTTCTTCAACCTTTCCTTTTCAGGCTGGAGGTGTCCTTAGGTCTAAAATGAGTCTCTTGTAGACAGCAAATAGATGGATCTTGCTTTTTTATCTAGTCTGAAATCCTGCATCTTTTGATGGAATCATTTAGCCTATTCACATTCAGAGTAACTACTGAAAGACATGAATTTAGTGTCATTGTAACACCCATTCAGTTCCTGTTTTTGTTGATTATTTCTTTGGGCTTCCTCTTTCTTTTACAGGGTCCCCCTTAATATTTCTTGCAGAGCTGGTTTGGTGGTCACATATTCTTTCAGTTTCTGCCTATCTTGGAAGCTTTTTCTCTCTCCTAATTTGAATGAGAGCCTTGCTGGATAAAGTATTCTTGGCTGCATGTTCTTCTCATTTAGGACCCTAAATATATCCTGCCAGCCCTTTCTGGCCTGTCAGGTCTCTGTGGAGAGGTCTGCTGTTAATCTTTCTCCCCATATAAGTTAGGGAATCTCTTGTCTCTTGCTGCTTTAAGGATTTTTTTCTTTATATTTGGTATTTGTAAGTTTCATTATTAAATGCCGAGGTGTTGAATGGTTTTTATTGATTTTTTTTGGGGGGGGGACCTCTCTATCTCCTGGATCTGAATGCCTGTTTACCTCCACAAAGTATGGAATTTCTCAGCTATACTTTCTTCAAATATGCTTTCTTGCCCTCTGTCCCTCTCGGTGCTCTTTGGAACCCCAATTATATGTAGATTCTTCCTTCTGAGACTATAATTTATTTCCCTTAACCTTTCCTCATGGTCTTTTAATTGTTTTTCTCTTTTTTTCCTCAGCTTTCTTCCTTGCCATCAACTTGTCTTCTATGTCACTCACTCTTTCTTCCATCTCATTAACCCTTGTCATTAGGACCTCCAGTTTGGCTTGCATCTCATTTCATTGATTTTTAATTTCGGCCTGGTTAGATCTAAATTCTGCAGCCATGAAGTCTCCTGAATCCTTTATGCTTTTTTCCAGAGCAACCAGTATGTTTATAATTCTGCTTCTGAGTTGGCTTTCTGACATTGAATTGGAATCCATATCCTGTAACTCTGTGGCAGAGAGTACTGTTTCTGATTCTTTTGTGGTGAATTATTCCTTCTAGTTATATTGCTCAGTGCAGAGTGGCTGTATGAGCAGGCTGAGTCAAGAGTATCAACCAGGGCCTAAGTAAATTTCACCCTACACGATTCTGATGAGTTCAGAGACCAGAAAATTAAAACAAAGATCAGAACAAAATAAAACAAAAGGATCTCTAAAGTGAAATGCAAATTTGAAAACATTGTACTTTTTAAATTTATTTTTTATTTTATTTATTCATGATAGTCACATAGAGAGAGAGAGAGAGGCAGAGACATAGGCAGAGGGAGAAGCAGGCTCCATGCACCGGGAGCCTGACGTGGGATTCGATCCTGGGTCTCCAGGATCGCGCCCTGGGCCAAAGGCAGGCGCCAAACCGCTGCGCCACCCAGGGATCCCTGAAAACATTGTATTAATAGAAAAAAGGCCAAGAATCCTAAGGACTAAAAAAAAAAAAAGAAAGAAGAAAAAAAAATAAGAGAAAAAAGCAAAAGAGGAAAAAAAAGAAAAAAAGAGAAGAGGGAAAAATAGAGGGGGGACAGGGAGATGGTGGTGGTAAAGAAGTAATGGAGGAAGTATGTAGTCTCCTGAGAGGTCCTAGAGAGTGATCCTCTTGGTTCTGAATGTATTAAGTTCTGTAATGTTAGATGATGCTCAGTCCCAAATTTATATCAACCTGCAATGCTTGTAGAAGGCCCCAACATTGACCACCAAAACATAAATGAGATAAAGGAGGGGAGAAGAATGGGAATGAAGAGAGAATATAATCTCACAGAATGAACCAGCAGGGTATTCCACTTGGTTCTGGGTGTATGCTGGTCATATTTTAGAAGGTATTAACTTCCACCATTGTAGAACAAAATGAGGCAGAGAAAACAAAAAACACAAAACAAAAAAACATCTCATATATCTCTCAAAATTAAGTTGAGCATGTTGAAGGGAATCTATAAGTGGAAAATATATCTATCTAGGACCTGTTATTATAGAAATATGAAAGTCAAAAAGGAGGAATCTTAATAATGAAGAGGTGGTAAAATATTGTAGTTAAGGTGGGAAAAATAAAAAATATAGGAAATTTTTAGTTTGATATAAAAATGATTTGTACTGGAAAAAGGGAAAAAAAGTAGGAGGGGTACCCTCTGGTTCTATATACTGTAAGTCCCTCCACTTCCCCTGGAGCTTTCCAGCGCTGCTCAGTCAAGAACTTGCTCTTCCCCTGTCCTTCCAGCTGGTCTTCTGGGGGAGGGGCTGCTGTGCTGATTCTCAGGTGTGTGCACCGGGGGGGGGGGGGAGCTGCCCTGCCCCTTGCCAGGTGCATGGCTCAGTGGTAGCTGTTGACCCTGTGAGGCTCCTATTCCCTGGGGCCCCCCGCCTCTCCCAGGCACACGGTGATACAAGGAGGAACAACACCACTGGCAGCCACCAGGTTTTCAGTCCTGGAATCAGCTCCACCAGTAACCACCCAGTCTCCCAGTCCGCACTGACCTGGGTGCTCTTGGGGTGGGGGCGCTACCTGCACAGCTTGGGGGAACCCCGGGGCAGAAGTGTCCTGGCTGTCCTGTACCCTCCCCACCTCCCCCTGGGGGCCCCACGGAAGGAGGGTCCTCGCCATCCCGTGCCCTGCCCCTGCCTGTCCTGGGGGGCCGCAGGATCGGGGGCTGTGTATCCCCACGCCCTGGGATCCGGGGCCTGCGCTGCTGGGATCGGGCTCCCAGGGCCGGGGCCCCTGAAGGCAGCAGGGTGTCCTCTCTGCCTGGTGCCGCCCCCCCCCCCCCACCTCCGACCCACCAGCTTCTCCTCTAGGCCCCGCCGGGGCGCTCCAGCCCTTTCCCGAGCTCCGCCGCGGTGTGGGGTGCTCTCCCCCGGGCGCCCTTCCTCTCCTGGTGACCCCGGGAGCCTGGAGGCCCCCCCCCCGCCCCTCCTGCGGTTCTCCCTGAGGTCCCTGCTGAGTGCCTTTCCCTCCGAGAAGAATCCGGGGCGGATTGTAAGGTTCCCGCTCCTCCGGGACTGGGCTCTCCTGTGCTGGAGGCTCTCGCTGTGGCCTTACTTGTGGCTCCTCGCGGGGGCCCCTCCTCCACTGGATTCTTTTCCATTCCTTCCTACCTTGTTAGAAGCGAAAACCCTCTCTCTGTAGTTCCTGCTGTTCTCTCTTTACATCTCAGATCGGATTCGTAGGTGTTCAGGATGGTTTGAAAGTCATCCAGGTAGGTTGGTCGGCTGGTGAGGTGAGGACCCTACTCCTCCACCATCTGGCCCCGCCCTCAAGAAAAAAAAAAGTTTAACATACACTTGATGGGTCTTAATATTTGTCACATAGGTTAAGTAAAACAATAAAATTTCATTTTATAATCACTCAATTTGAATTTCCCCTCTCCTTTACATAATACGATATTTGAAATAGCTTTCTTTTCTATCATATGTGGTGTATACACATTAGCACACTTGTTCAAATGTACAGATATGGTTTCTAGCAGGATTTAAAACAGCTTTATTGGGCAAACTATCGTAAAAGTGAACTTTAACATATATACGTTGATATGTGTATATATATTTGAATGATTATGTAATATATATCATATGATTCATAACATATATATGATTAAATAGAATAGATATTAATGTCACAAAAAGAAAAGTAGCAGGTAAATAGGTTATTACTTTTGCTTCTGTGGACACATTAATCATTTGTTATTAGAACTAAAATTTTAAGCCTTTATTCTATTAATATCAGTCATCAGCATACATGCATACATTTTTAATAAATAGCAATACCAACTTATTACTGCCAGTTATTATCTGTGGCTAAAAGAAAGTCATATATAATCTTTCTAAACCTTGGGTGCCTCATCTAACAAATAGGAAACTAATAATTATTATAAGGTTTTTTGAATTAAAAATAATGTATGTTGACTTCTGGCACAAGCTTAACACACAAATCTAATGAATTGTAACTCATGGACAGATGGTTGATACCAGAATTGAGAATCACAGTTGACTAATTTCAGCGTTTCAAATTTCCAAGGCAATCCTTACATTTCACCTTGTTTATAAGAGAAAAAAATAATTTCAAATAAATATTTAGTGTCTTCTTAGGTTAACACATCATTTTTCTTTATGATAAACTACAGTCTGAATTGGATTCAGTAACTAGCAAATAATATTTTTAAGTCTAAAAAAATTTTTTTTTTATTTATTCATGAGAGACACAGAGAGAGAGACAGACACAGGCAGAAGGAGAAGCAGGCTCCCTGCAGGGAGCCTGATGTGGGACTCAATCCCAAGACCCCAAGATCATGACCTGAGCTGAAGGCAGACGCTCAACCACTGAACCAGCCAGGTGCCCACATTTTCTAAGTTTTTAAACACAAATTATTCCAAGTCCTTTTTTTTTTTCTAAAGGAAATATATATTTAGATACTTATTTTGCATGGGGATCACAGATTTTGGGGAAAGTTTCTTTAAGAGATAGTATTTTCAATTCTATGGTTTCTTAGATGTACTGTTCTTAAGTGGTTTTCATTCATCTGTTTGCATGTGTCACATTAGATTTCTCTGGGCAACAATCATGCCTTGAGTGTTTTTTTCAGTAACTGTGCCCCTGAGTGTGCTTTTGATTAGAAATTAGAGAATCAGAGCTGGAAGAGAGTATCTGATGTTCTACCCAACTAAATACCTCTTAAAGAACTTTCAAATCTGGTATAAGGGACTTTATTTCTTAGACTGTGGTGACTAGATGACCTCTCAAAAATTATAATAATTTAATTTTAGCTTTATTTTACTTTTTAAAAGATATTATTTATTTATTCATGAGAGACACAGGCAGAGGGAGAAGCAGGCTCCATGCAGGGAGCCTGACCTGGGACTTGATCTCCGGACCTAGGTTCACACCCTGAGCCAAAGGCAGACACTCAACCACTGAGTCATCCAGGCATCCCTCTAATTTTAGTTTTAATTTCATAAGTAGTTTATATAATTTTCTACTGTTTGGAGTCTTTTACATTTAACTAAACCTACTTTTCTATAACTTTACTCGCTGATTCTTTCTCCCTTGCATTTCCACAGATTTAGATTTGGTTCAGTTTTCACAAAAGCTAGCCCTTCAACTATTTAAGGAATCAATTATGCTACCATACATATTGTCTTTTCCAAGGTAAATATCTCCAGTTTCTGTAGTGGTTACCATGATACCACTGGTAAAGATGACGAAGAATATTTAAAACATATATTTTTATTTGAGTCTAGCTGATACCTAATGTTACATTAGTTTCAGGTGTACAAAATAGTGATTCAACTTTTTTATATGTTATGCTGTGCTCACTGCAAGTGTAGCTACCATCTGTCATCATATAATGCTATTATACTATTAAGTATATTCTCTATACTGTACCATTTATTCCTGTGACTTATTTATTCCCTAACTGGAAGCCTGTATCTTCTACTTTCCTTCACTTATTTTGCCCACAATCCCCCCACCTCTCCCCTCTGGCAACCATCAGTTTGTTCTCTGTACATGTAGGTCTGATTCTGCTATTTTTTTGTTTGTTTATTCATTGGCTATTTTAAAGCCCATGTATAAGTGACATCATATGGTATTTGTCTTTCTCAGTCTGACTAATTTCACTTAGCATCAAACCCTCTAGGTCCATCCATGTTGGTGCATATGACACAATCTCATCCTTTTTTATGGTGGCATAATTATTCCATTATATATATATGTATATGTATATACATATACCTATAACCTCTTCTTTAAGGTTAATAAAGAATATTTGCAGATATCACTCACAAAAGTTAATTTAAATATAGGGCTTGAAACCATAAAACTTCTAGAAGAAAATGTAGGGAAAATGTTCTTTTTTTTTTTTTGGAAGATTTTATTTATTTATTCATGAAAGACACACAGAAAGAGGCAGATACATAGGCAGAGGGAGAAGCAGGCTCTCTGAGGGGAGCCTGATGTGGGACTCAATCCCAGGACCCTAGGATTAGGACCTGAGCTAAAGGTAGATGCTCAACCACTAAGCATTGACAAACAACAAAGTGAAGAAGCAACCTAAAGAATGAGAAAATATTTGCAGATAATGTACCTGAAAAAGGGAATAATATCCTGAACATATAAGGAACACCTACAACTCAATAGTAAAAAAACCAGGTGACCCAATTAAGAAAGTAAGAAATGGGCAAAGGATTTGAATAGTATCTTTCCAAAAAAATATATGCAAATGGCCAGCAGGTACAAGAAAACATACTTAACACTACTAAATCACCAGGAAAATGCAAGTTGAAACCACATGGTATCACCTTACACCTGTTGGAATAGTTATCAAAAAGACAAGTGCTGGCGAGGATATTGAGAAAAGGGAACCCTTGTGCCCTGTTGGTGGGAATATAAATTGGTTTAGCCACTAGAAAGCTGTATGGAAGCTTCTTGAAGAATTTAAAAATAGATCTACCATATGATCCAGTAGTCCCACTTTTGGGTACTTATCTGAAAGATATGAATAACAACCTCAAAGAAATATGTCCTATATAGATATTTCTATATAAATGTTTCTTTGGTGTAATTTGACCAGGAAAGTCAAAAAGCCTGCTTACTTCCAAACATTTATCTCAGTCTCAGGTTTATTCAGCTCCTAATTTTTTTTAAAGATTTATTTATTTATTAAAGAGAGAGAGAGAGAGAGAGAGAGCATGATAGTGCAAGCATGGTAGGGAGACAGAGGGACAGGGAGAGAGTCTTAAGCAGATTCCACACTGAGTACAGAGCGCCATATGGGGCTTGATCTCATGACTGTGCCAACTCCTAAAATTCTTCACCTCTATCATTTCTTTAGTTTCAACCATTTCAGACAGAGATTCTCTCTTAAAACATGTAACCAACAGTCATAAAATTAGATCAAGCAGCATACATTTACAAACAATAAACAGACTAATCTGATCAATCGGCAACCTTAACAATAACCACTCTGATTATTAATTATGTTCTGTGCACTGGGCTAAGTGCTTTTCACTTCATTTATTCCTCATAATAACCGAGGAGTTATTACCATATTAAACAAATGAGGAAGCTGTGACACATGAATTTGGTTTTAAAGTCTTATTTATTGAAGTAATCTCTGCACGCTACATGGGCCTTGAACTCACAACCCCAAGATCAAGAGTCATACATTCTTCTGACTGATCCAGCCATGCACCTGCTGAGGCACATGAATTTAAGCCACTTTAAGCCTCTGCTGGCCATACTAAATGGAGAAATCACTAAAGTTTAAGTCATCCGGCTCTATAGCATGTTTGCTATAGTAACTGTGTTATCTTTGCAAAGAGAAAAACCTTGACAGGAGGCAAGACAGGGCAGATAGGTATTTCAAGACTAGAAGGCTACAGAATGATTTAAGACACAGGCTGCTGGCCAAGATCTAGCAAGAAAGAAGAAGACAGCTCTGCAGAGCCAGGATTCAGCAGGGACAAACCCAAGTCACACGAAATAGTCAAAACTCTAGAAAACAAGGATCTCGATATTTAGATGGTTGCCTTGAGGCATAATCAATTAATTTCAAAATTAAGTAAGCATTAGGGATGTTAATATTCCAGTGCTATAAAGCTTGATGTCGTATTTAACTGTTCATTTTCTTAGGCTAAGAAGGAAGGCTTTGTTTGACAACATTTTACTTTTAATTATAGGGATGACATGATTAATAGCACTGATATGTGCTGGGTAATTACAGCATTAAACCTAATATTAGTGTAAGAGAATAGTGAATTTTTAATGCACTGAAGAGCAAGAAAGCCTGAAAGAATATTGCATAGGCAATTAATTATAATCAATTTTTTAGAAGATATATGACCGCATTAATAGTCAGAGCTATTATATTAAGAGTCAGAGTGGTTTACTGCTCACAATCCATGCGGGAGTATCTGCAGGATGCAGTGGGAGAGCAAACACTTTGTATTCTGCATAAGTTGCCATAAGATTATACCACAGGCAGGGTGGCTTAACCAACTGGAGTTCTTTTTCTCACAGTCATGATTGCTAGACATCCAAGACCAAGCTGTCATCAGGGTTACTTCTGGTGAGACCTTCATTCCTGGCTTGTAGACTTCTGCCCTCTAGTGCTGTCCTCACATGGCCACTTCTCTGCAGAGAGAGAGAGAGAGAGAGAGAGAGCTCTCTTTTTTTCTTAAAACATTACCAGTTCTATTGGATTCGGTCCCCACCCTAAGGACTCATTTAACCTTAATTACTTCTCTAAAGGCCCTGTCTCCAAGTACAGTCACATTAGGAGCTAGGGCTTCAACATATGAATTCTGGGGGGTTATAGTTCAGTCCATAACACACTGAATCCCACCCTGAAGTCAAGACTGGCCCTTGTTTTGGAGCAGCTAAGGGCCAGTCCTCTTGGGCTAGGTTGTCTGGGTTTGAATCCTGACTGTGCAGGGGTAGGGGTGGGGGGCGGGTAGAGGGGTAGGGTTGGGGAGAGCTCCTGATCCTTCCCTTCTTTTTGGACTTCTAACTGCAGATATTAATAACAGTACATCTCTTACTGGATTGATGTGCAGGTCAAGTGACTTATAGCATAAAAGTCCATAGCACAGTGCTTGGCACTGTGACAGTCTTAGAAAGTGTTAGATATTGGTATAGTTAGCTAGGTTTTAGCTTTTGGTAAAAGTAGGCAATGAGTTACATGATAGGATTTTAAAAAAATCATATAAAAAACATTACAAGAAGGTGGAATTGACGTTACAGATATTAGAAAGGTCTTATGGGACAAAGAATTTATTTAAGGCATAAAGGTCAACTTGTTTACCTCTTTGTTCCTAAGAAGCAGGAATAAATTATAAAAATAATGGGAGAAAAAATGGATTTTTCTCATAGCTGTTTGTTTGAAAAATGTCAACCTTATAAAGAATTTACAAGAGTGCAATGACAATACGTTAATTACATCATGAAATATGCAAATAGAGGTCAGTATTTAAAAGCATGAAATTCTGGATAAAATGAACATTTTTCACAAAAGTAGCAAATTGTAATAATAATTTTCACGAAAGCTCTAAAAATACAACAGATATAAAAGCAAAACTTTAGAAAAACTGAAGTCACAGTAGGCTTCTGCACAAAGTTAACTCCCTGATGAAGGAGCTCATATAGATATTCCTGGGAATGAGTTAAATTCCTAGGAAGGAATTTTGTAAATATATGATACATATAACATATATGATTATATAAATTATGTACATTTGTTAGAAGGAATTCTATTAATCATTAAAGGTTTAGGATTCCAACTAGGAGAAACTTATTTTATGTATGGATACCAGTGATATGTTTCTCTTTAACAGATCACCTCTAAAGCTTAGCAGCTTACAATAATAATAAATACTATCTCATATAGTTCCTGGGGGCCAGGAATCTGGGAGTGGTTTAGTTGCGTGGGTCTGTCTTGAGATTTTCCACTAAGTTTCAGGCAGCATGCAGTCACCTGAAGGCTTGGCTAGGTCATGGGGATCAGCAAGACAGCTCGCTCCCATGGCTCTGGACTAAGGCCCTCAGGTGCTTGCTGGCTATTTGCAGGACATCTCAGTCCCCCACCATAGAGACCTCTCCACAGGGCTGCTTGAGAGTCCACATGACATAGCAGTTGTCCTGCCCCAGAATGGATAGGAAGAGAGAGAGGCAGAGGCAGCAATGTCTTTCATGACCTTACCTTGAAAGTCACACATCATCACTTCTGTTATATTTTTTATGACAATCAGTCAATATCATATTCACTTAGGAGGTAGAGGCAGAAAAGAAACAGACTGAATCAGAATTCCTAGATCTCAACAGGGTGAGTTTGTGTGTGTGGAGGGGGAGTCAGGCTGGAGGGTGGTGAAAGATAGAATTAGGTGAGGATGGTATGAAGTTAAAAAAATAAACCACCAGGAAAGCAAACCCCACTACCTTCCTTGTTATTGTACTTGTAACAACCAGCCAAGTTAGAATAAAATCCTATGAGTTTAAGGGTCATATCTTTTTTTTAAGCTTTGTATAGGCCCACAGGACAGAAAGCCTTCATCCCATAGAGTCCCAGACTTCGTGCTAAAATATACTCCCCGGTAAAACCCATAAGAAGGTATTTATTGTTAGGTCAGAGAAGAACATCGGTGAAAGCAGTTGTTTAGTAACAGAAATGTAGAAATGTTCTTTTGATTGTGAGTGTAGGTAGACACTTATGAAATGGTCTGATTTAGGCAAAGGGACTCTCTGGGAAGGTAACTTAGCATTCTCAGTTGTGCATTGTTATGATGTTGTGAGGCTGATGTTGTATAGTAAGAGGACTTGGGTTTTTGTGGCTGGTTATAAATTCAGATTTTCTCTCTTGATGTCAGTTCAATCGAGCTGGAGAGAGCTGAGCTGCCAGGTGTAGGTGTAGCTGATTAAGACAATAAGCCAGAGCGATAGTAATGGTCAAGCCTCTGATTATTTCTTCATTAGTGTGAGCAAGAGCCTAACCCACAGAAAGTCCACTTCTAACCCGTTCCATTCCCACTGCCTAGGGAGGCCTTCCAGGTAAAGCCTTTATAAGTGCCTGTGGTCACACCTGATAGATTGATAGATTGCACAGCTGGATTCCTCAGTTGTTCTAGTTGCAAATGTATTGGATTGTATTTGTCTACTTTTGATTTGGGAAACATGGCCCTGCAATTCTGGATTTCTAACTGTATCCCTTCTATTCTATTTCTGCAAATTTGTAGCTGATACTGACTTTATAATATAGAATTGTTAAAGGATTTTCACTGAAGCATATACGAGGAAAACTCAAAGGGCTTTATTGACAACTATGAAAAATTAATACTTGTGAAATGTACTGAACTTAGACAATGTTTGCTGCTCTGGAGCTGATATTTCCTTCTTGATCTAGAGCAGCGCATGCCCTTAGTAAAATTCGTGAGCCTTTGGATTGCATGTTTGTTTTCCTACATCTCTGTACCTTCTCTGACCTTCCAAAAGAGCACAGAAGTCATATTGCCCTCTTGTTTCCCAAACCTCATGTTTCATTTTTCTACATCATATTGCTTAGGAACTCAATACTTAAGTATATGTTCTCAAATATTTCTTTTTAGTTTGTCGCCTGGGATCACATCCCCTTCAACTTCATCTTAGAGGTTGGCATTAGAAGGAAAACAGCCTGTTAAATGGATGAATGCTAGAATTTTTATGATTAATAGCCTGCCAGGTCTCATAAGTATGTTTGCATTTTAAATATATGTGGCAACAAAACAACTTGACCCAGATTAATCTTTAGATGATAGATTGTAGGCTCTCAGGAAAAGTAATAAAAGAATCATGGAATTGGAGCCAGGTAGGAGGAATGGGTGAAGTGAGAGTAGCTAAGTAGAAAGAATTCTTATATTCCTAAATTCTGTAGCTTAAATTGAGTCCTACTCTACTAGATACATTGAACCATTCTTTTGCTTGAAGACAGACTGAAAAATTAGAATGAGAAAAATTAAATAGTCTGGTCTTTCACTTAATTGCTTAGGCCGAAACCCTTAATGTCCATCCTTGATTCCTTACTTCATCTCATATCTCTACCTAGTTGGTCACCAAATCTGTAGATTTTTACAATGTATCCAGATCAAACTACTGCTTATCCTCTCCATATCTACGTTTGGTCCAAGGCACCATTTTATGTCACATGACAGCCTAACATTCCATGCTCCCCAGCACTCCTCAACACAGTCACTACCAAGCTCCTCTGTAAATGAGGTCAAATGAGGTCAACCGTGTTATTCTCTTGCTCTCAAGTCCAATGGCTTCCCTCACACTAAGAGGAAAATCCAAAGTTTGTTATGTGGTCTGGCCCCTGGCTATCTCTTAGATCTCATTTCCTACCACTCTCTCTCTTTTGCTCACCATGTTCCAACTCTGACAGCCTTCCTTCAGTTCCTCCTCAAACTTGCCAAGCATTTTCCTCTGTCAAGCATTTCCTTTTGCTGTCCCTTCCCTCTCTTCCTTTTGGGGGTCTGGATGGGGGAGCTCTTCCAGATACCCACATGGTCCTTATCTTACTTCAGTCAGGTTTTTCCTCAAATGTCACCTCAGAGACTCCATGCCCAAACACCCTAGCTAGAAAAGCTTTGCCTTCACTCTATTGCCTTATCCTAATTTCTTTTTTCATAGCTATGTAAATATGTCATATTAGGTTTCTCTAGAGAAACAGAGCTAATAATTATAGCTATCTAATCTATAATCTATCATCTATCATCTGTCTGTCTATCTCTGAAGATTTGACATCTGCAAGCTAGAGACCCAGGAAAGCTGATGGTGTAATTCAGTCCAAGTCTGAAGGCCTGAGAACCAGGAGCCCCAAGGGCAAAAGATTGATGTCTCAATTGAAGCAACAAGGCCGGAAGGACTGAATTGTATTCTGGCACTTAATGGATTAGATGATGGCCATCCATATTGAGGAAGGCAGCCTTCTTCACTGACTCTACCGGTCAAACGTTAACTTCATCTGGAAACACCATCCCAGACATACTCACAAAAATTGTTTAGCCAGATATCTGGGCACCCTGTGATCTAGTCAACTTGAGAAATAAAATTAACACACACACACACATACACACACACACACAACACACACACTTTACTATCTGTCTACCTCAATAGAATATGTGTTTTGTTCATTATTATGTCTCTAGGACCTAAAGTAGTACTTGACATATAATAGCTGTTTAATTAAATATTTGTTAATAAATGAATGATCTTTAAAAAGTATGCATCTATCTATCTAATCTAAAAGCTTTATTTTTAAGCAATCTCTATACTCAATGTGGGGCTTGAATTCAGAACCCCAAGATCAATAGTCACACAGTTTGGGGAGCCTGGGTGGTTCAGTCAGTTGAGTGTCTCGACTCTTCATTTTGGCTCTGGTCATGATCTCAGGGTCATGAGATTGAGCCCTGCTTGGGCTCCATGCTCAGTGTGGAGTCAGCTTGAGATACTCTCACCCTCTCCCTCTACCCCTCCCATGTGCACACACACACACACACACACAGACATGTACACACACACACAGACACACACACACTCTCGCTCCTTCTCTTTCTCTCTCTCTCTCCCTAAAATAAATAAATGAATCTTAAGAAAAAAAAGTCCCATGCTTTACTGACTGAGCCAGTCAGGCACCCCCTTTTTGTATGTTTTCTATAAAGAATAATAAATCTATTAGATTAAATTATTTTTTTATTCCTTAAGGTGAAAATCAGGACCTTATAACCTAAGGATTACAAAGAAATAAGAAATGACAAAATCTATCATCAAGGAGCCTACAAATAGGAGTGAGACAGACTACTGATTCTCATAATGCCTGGAACCATTGCCTATATTTTCACATTAAAATATACAAGCATTCTAAATATATACATATATGCGTTCTTACACAATGGGCTAAACTGATTATTGAAAAAAGTAATATACGACAAAAGAAACTAATGAAAAATTAAGTAGTAATTAGATATGGTACTTCAATTTTATTTTGAGTTCTGTAACTAATTTTTTTATTAATTTTTAAAATTTATTTATGATAGTCACAGAGAGAGAAAGAGAGAGGTAGAGACACAGGCAGAGGGAGAAGCAGGCTCCATGCACCGGGAGCCCGATGTGGGATTCGATCCCGGGTCTCCAGGATCGCGCCCTGGGCCAAAGGCAGGCGCCAAACCGTTGCGCCACCCAGGGATCCCTGTAACTAATTTTTAAAAAATTCATATAGCCATTTTCTGTGTGGTTAGAAAATGTAGTGCCAAATTTATTGAAATATGATTTTGCTATGGTTTCACTCATTTTCCTTAGTACAGTACTTATTTTTCTCACTGTATAAGATCATTTCGCCTCTTTGGGCTATGTTATCTCTCAATGCTATGCTTCATGTGGTCTGGCTGTTCTAAATGCTAGAGGAGCATGAAAATGTTGAATATTTTAGGTTGTGAGCTCATTAAAGCTGTCCTGAGAAGGTTGATCACTGTAAAAGAACAAATGAAGGTAATGGCTAATTTTCTAGAAATCTGGGGAGAGGGTGTAGCCAGGAGAGGAGCTGTCCCTAACATCAGACGCCCCAGGCAGCCCCATTTCCCCAGAGCTGTGGCCTAAGTGATTTTAAGAGAGAATGAGGCAGCCCTAAAACACAGAAAGCATTATTCCACCTTTGCTGAGGTTGACACCCACAAGGCAGAAATCCTTTTTTCACATCCATACTGTTGAAAGCCCCAGAAAGAATCTGTTGAAGTGTAGCTGGTGATCTTAGAGAATCCTGGTGCAATTTCAAAAAAGATTCTTTTTCCTATAAAATTCTCCATTTTAATAGCAAGATTATTTAATTAGAAATATATTTCATTGTCTTTCTCCCAGTCAAGACTTAGGACTTTTGATACGACTTGACAAGAATCATCACTGCACCACCCGATGACCTTTATGTTTCTTGTTTTAATGATTTCAAAGTCATTATGAAAGAAAGCCGCCAGCAGTTTTGTACATATTTGTTCAGGTCTCTCTGCCACTTCTTGTTAATTCAACAAAGAGCAGATGGAACATCAAAACCAGCCATGAAAATGGTATATTTGCTCCTTTGTCTATTGTAATTTTTTTCTATTCAAATTTTTTTTCCATCTCTGGAAATGGAAGTATCATTACATTCAAATGTAGAATTTCATATTTTGTTGTTCTTCCATTGAATATTTGAATGTATACTTTTTGTTTAGGATTGCTATAGTTAAAAGGGAGTCTAGATATCATTTTCTCTGGTGGCCCATATTATATGCTCACAAGAAAGGATCAGAGGAAAATATAAGAAAGTAGGTGGCTGTGAGACAAAATGATCATTACAGTTTTATTAAGATTTTGGAACTTAAGCCTTGAGATGTAGCTAATAAGTTACTGAACTAGAATGTACTCCTATGTCCAAATGCTGAATTCTTTCCATTATAGCCAAGTGAAAAGTAGAGAGAAATTGGGTGGTGCATATTAGGGATGCAGCCGAGAGAAATGATCATCACAAGTCAAGTGTAAAATGGATATAATTGGGTTCTATGCTGGGCACTATGGAATGATGATATCAAGATTTCAAAAATATGTTTATTCAAAATCTGTAAGAAATGATCTATCTAGGAGGTTGAGTTTTAGATTGGTAATATTTCCAGAATTGGGCTGCGATGTTGCATGTAGACACAATTTAAATTCTGTGCTTAAAATCTTTCTTGCCTTTTAAAACACTACCATCATCGAAGTCAGGCATTAATAACAAAATCATGTTGTCAATGAAACTGTATGTTACAGTCCACCGCAGCTTGGCTGTGTCACCTGCCAATAGCAGGACATCCCCAGTGGGTTATTAATAGCCTGTTGAGGAGGACAGATTGGTCCAGTTTGTCCACTGAGGGGGTCTACATACACAAAGGGGGCACATGCCTTGTTCTCAGAGGACTTGCCTTTTTTGAGAAATGCAAATAGAGGGCTTTTAGGAATGTTCAAGGAATATCCTCTCTGGGTGGGTGGCTTTTGTCAGAGCTCTCTAAGGACTTTTGGGAATGAAGAAATGATCAGTATTGTGAGGCAGACTTTCATTCCAGTTTTCTGTAAACCACTTCTGTTCCTTGAATTACATCTCTCTGCTCTGGAGTCCTGATGGTCCTTATCTTCACCCCGGCCCATTTCTCAGCTTCCCCTCTGTGATCTGGGTCATTATGGCTCCCATTGTCCTTAGGGTGAGTCCCAGCTCCTCACCTGGTTGGGGTCCTTTGATGGGTGCCACCAGGAGTCCATAGGAATCACACTGACCTGTTTTACCTTCCAGTTTCAACATTCCTGATTTTTATCCTCTGCAAAGTTACTTTTCCCGTCTGGCTGTTCGCTTCATTTCCTCTAAAATGTGGCTGATCATGTGGCTGATTAGTTGAAGAAATAACCCAGAGCAATCATTTCAAGCATAACCTGATTGTTCTATACTTCAGTTCCTCAAACTACCTGATTTTAAGTTCCTGCCTACCTTATCTGCTCTGCTTTACGTCAGGAGAAAGGAAGCAAGAGAAAATGCTTATTTACAAGCAGGACTATGAAAACCAAGTAAACCCAGGACTTTTGACTTATCCTTCATACTCTTATTCAGCTCTTTCCTCTTGTTACCTATAACTTTTTTTTCTTTAATCCTACCCCAGATGTGTCAAGGTTTACCTACTCATCTGTGATTGATACTTTGAAAATCCCATGACAACTACAGGCCATATAAATTTCTGTCCTGGCCAAGGTGTGAGTTTTCATGGTGTCCACTGAGCTGTGAGGCAAAGTCAGAACCATAGAAATGTCATCTTCCACTGGAATTCTCTGATGCCGACCATCAGTGATTTTGGGGTTTTGCCATATTGCCAGAAGTTATCCCAGCTGCACCTGAAGGGGGTGAGAGGGAGAGGTGGGGAGTAGGAGCAGACCCACCACAGACATCATAGAATTAACTTATACTATGGCAAGTTTAATACAGATGATATTGTCTACATTTTATTATTTACTTATTTTTTAAAGATTTTATTTATTTTTTTGAGAGAGAGAAAGAGGGAGAGCAAAAGCACAGGGAACAGCAGGCAGAGGGAGAAGCAAGGTCCCCACTGAGCAGGGAGTCCCATGCAGGGCTAGATCCCAGGACCCTGAGATAATGACACTAGACCTTTGGCAGATGCTCAAATAACAAAGCCACCCAGGGACTTCATATCTACATTTTAAAGACACGGAAACTGAGTCTTGGCTTAGTTAATTGAGGTCACACACTGGATTCACATTTAGGTCAGTGTGACTTCAAAACCCACTAAGTTGGGGTGGGTCTCATCCTGCTGATGAGACCTACTTGGTCTCGGATCTGATTGTCAGTCCCAACCTGCCCATTGGCTTTCTGACCCCCGACTCATCTGTTTTCTCTGGATGTTGTCAGTCTCTTCATGCACTTACAGCTTCTGCCCCTGGCTCTCATGGCCTGCCCTTGACTAAACTGCTCACCTGGAGAGGGTGCTTCTATCGAATGCACAGACACAAACAAGGCCAGTGGTAACCCAGGTAAGTGCTTAGTTTTGCTTTTGGTTGAGTTTGTTCCTCAATTTTATTGAATGAGTTAGGGATGGCTATTTGCCCTAAGTGGAAACAGAATTTAAATTCAAGTTCCTCTGCTGCTCCTTATGTGATGACACCATCACAGGGAGCACTTCTCACCTTTCTGTAGCCAGACTCCAAACCAACCTCACCCTGAGTGCTGTAGCAAGTCTGATCTAATGATGCTATTATGGAACAAGGCTAAATGATCTAAGTAGAACTTGGAAAAAGAAGAATCTGAGAGAATTTGGTTGGGAGAGCAAACAGGTAGGATCACAAAGCCATGACAGGGTTTGAGGGCCATCGATCTGCAGATGGCAGGCAAGCAAGCAAGCAAGCAAGCAATTATTTTGAGAAGCAGAGCTTATACCTTTTGTTAATCATAAAATGTATATTAAGTTCCTGTTTTGGAGGTTTTAGCACTTATACTCGCTTTGAGACTTTTGATTTAAAAGAGCGAAAGTTCACTTTTTGTTCTGATATTCTGTTTACATATCTAGTGTGTTGAATACTATATATTAGTTTCTTTGCCAGAAGTAAATCTGAGTGTTTTCCTATTACACCTTAGTCAGTATCAGCCAACTTGTAGAGCACTTACAGAAAGTTTTAAAAGATGTGTAGTCTTAAGTAGAACTTTTTTTTTCTTTTATCAGCCACATTTTAGTGACCTGTTCTAAGAAAAAAAATATTATCTACCTGTGTAGGATGACTACCTGTTTATATTGTTAAAAGTAAGTATATTCATGGATAAGTAAGTCAAGTAATATTGTGATCATTCAACATATTTTATTCCTAGTGGGCAACATCATAGCGATTTTTGAAAAGTTTCTGAGATGTGATGTAATGAATAAATGGTTGAATGTTATCTTGAGAAACTATCCATAGAAGGCTGTAAAACTAGGCATCTGGATAGTAGGTAATGCTAAGCATAATGTACATACTATTGGGGCAAATGGCAATATGTGGAATATATAAACACAGACTTAGTTACAGAAAGTTGGATAAAATGGAATAAATCTAATGAATCGACATATAAGAAATTCAGGGATTTGGTATTTTAGAATAAAGCTGCCCTAAAGGAAAGATAGAACAGATTTTCAGCTTGTCAAATGCTTGAGCTGTATAAAAGCAAAGCCAAAACTGTACAATCTCAAATAAGCATAAATCCAGTAGAGGGACTAATTATTTTCCACTAGGATGCTTCCAAAGTGAGAGTAATTTAATTCTTTTTAAAGCTTAGTTTAAGTGCAGGATCTTATCTCTATACTTTGCTTGTTAGTAGCAGTATTAATAGCAAGATATGATTTAAAAGAAAATTAATAATTTCTTGCATGTGTTGTATGGTATTTAGGATTTAAAAAGTTTTTGTTATTTTCTTTCCATAACAACAGTATGAAGTAAGAAAAGCATCATTATTCTCATTATAAAAAGGAATAAGCAGAGACTAGACTCTTCTAAATTGTTTTTGTATGTATTTCTATGGATCTGGGCTCTTTCATTTGGTCTTGGCTTTTGATGGCTGACCCACGTAAGGGAAGCCATCTAAGGACAATAAATAGAGTGATATAAACAAAAACAGCAACAACAAATCTAACAAAAAGCCATAAAACTTGGCCTGGTTAAGCAAGGAGAGCAAGGGCACATCTGTTTGGAAGATTAGAGACCCTGTCAGCTGCTTCTCAGATCTGGGCTCTTGAGCCTATACCGCCAATCAGAGGCAGAGCAAGAGTCGGCTTCCAATTTTTGATTTAAGTAGTGTCATAAGCCATTTTACCTTAAAAGAAATCAGTATTGTCTCCTGTAGCATATTTTATTCTTGACATTATGCATTCCTTTGATTTATCCACTGAGGGTCAATGTCAAAACAACATCTCAGGAGTGAGAAATGAGAAGCATCAGCTTCAATGCCTTGGCTTGAATTAACATTCAACTACAGAACTGAATTAGTTTATCTCATTACACAGTCCCTTATCAGAAGCCCAGTGAAAGGGACATGAGGTAAGTTCATCTGGGAAAGGAAGAGGGAGGAAGGCAATAGTTGGAAGAAAGAGGCATTCTGGAGTAGGCACACTTGAGGAGTATAGGGAGCTCGCTGACATATCAGTTAGAAAGTGCTAAGCAAAATGATCGAAAATCTGTTAAAAAGCAGACATGAACTTCCATGGTTCTGCCTAGACTCAAATTCCATTTGTGCTTTTCTCAAAAGCTATCATTTTCTTTTATCTTCTGGTAAGGTAAGAAAGAACTAGGAAGTTTATATCAGCAGATAAAGCCTAGGGGCTTCGTTTGATAATTTCAAAGAGCATGTTTGGTGGTAGTGATGTGTTGTAGTATTTAATTGTTTAGTTATATCCAGATATAATTAAATGATAAGCAGATATTTAAAAGTACAAACACTTAAGAAGCACAAGGTATTACATACTTTGGTATTTAATAATTACATGCTTACTGAAATATTTGATCAAACTTTCAAGATAATATCACAAAAAAGGCAACCACATAACACCATATGGTAATATACATCTCTTAAAATATCTACCAGCAAATGAAACTATTTAACAGTAATACAAGAATCACGGAAAGGGCAATTTAATTTTTTAACTGTAGAATTAAAGTATTTCTGAGACAGTGGAGAGCCTTACAGTATTTGGTGAATATGTGATTCCAGAAACATCTTAGTTAAGGAGAAGGTAACATCCACTCATGTCGATAAATAGAAATGGAGTCAGTGGTTTCCAGGATTTCTTTGTTTAATCTTTTTTTTATTCTTTTGAGCATTTGCTAAATAGCAAACCTGAACAAATATATTATTCCATAATGCTTCACTTCTAGATTTATGAAATATATTTTTTATCCCACTGTACAAACTGGGTAATACCTCATTTGTACATACAACATAATCGTCAAAGAATCTAGAGGTCCTTTAATCCAACCCCATCTTTAATGATAACATTTCTCCTAATATCTTAATATTTCCTTTTATGTCAAAGGAACTCAATTAATATAACTCCTGAATTCCCTTTACTCATTCCAGGAACATTTATTTGAGTGGTAAATTTGGAAGACTAATTGGGGTTCTATATTATGTGTTATCTGTCGCATTTGAGAATATTCCGTTCCACTGTATGGGGAACAAGAAAAACAAAGGGAATAGATGAAACTCACAAGCTTTGTTAAATACCAACAGTGAAGTCACTAACCTGTATGACACATTTAAGCCAGATAAACTCAATGGAACATATGTGGGTTGGACACAGATAAAGAAAGATGGAGCCAAAGAGAGTTCCTTCTAGACAGGAAAGCAATGGAAGGATTTAGTGAACACTGAATACGGATAAAGCACAGATCATGTCACATCGATACTGACAACCTATCATCCCTAAATCAGCACCCATTGGTCATACCAAATGTGGCCCCAAGTGGTTGCTGATGCAGAAATTCAGAAATAAGTCAGGCTGTGCAGCAGGTCAAGGATAGCTACGGGTGTGGGTGGGCCGACTTGCCTCTCCTTTCTCTAATAGAGCAAGCGTCCAAGCACCATCCATCTGTTGGGTCACTTTGTTCAATCTCAACCTTGTAATCACACTGTCAGCAGGGAAGACTGATCCAGCATAGAGAAACAGGACATGCGAACAGTGTATAGTCTAGGGCACAGTAGAGGAGTCCTCCTGATAGCACCGTATTGTATCTGGTCTCTTCCCTCTGCTTCTTGATGTATGTTTTAAAAATGAGTCGATAAATTGTGTCGTTTGAGCACCTTAATGTGATCTGTAAGACTTTTGATTCGATTACTTCTGGGATAGCTTGCCTGGTGTTGCTCTTGGAGCCTACCTTGGTCGCCATGCTCTCTTACTGTGGGATCTAGCTGCTCAGAGAGAGCATCTCATCTAAGCCTCTCTGGAATTAAGCTCTTCAGAGAGAGCATCTCATCTAAGCCTCTCCGGAATTAAGCTCTTCTCCTGGAGCAGGGGAGGCCTATCAACTTGCCCACTGATGTTACTTACCTGTGACAGAGAAGTCTCTCTAATCCTGGCCCATTTGGTTCTCACAATAGGCTAGGTCCCCCAGCTTAACATTCATAGATAATAAAGATAAATTTTTGATTTTTAAAGAATGATTTTATTCATTTATTCATGTGAGACACACAGAGAGAGGCAGAGACATAGGCAGAGGGAGAAGCAGGCTCCCCGTGGGGACTTGATCCCAGGACCCTGGGATCATGACCTGAGCCAAAGGCAGATACTCAACCACTGAGCCACCCAGATGCCCCAACATTTTGATCTTCTACCTGTCATTATTTAATTTTTTTCTCAATTTCTTCAGCACCTGGTACCAAAGAGGAATGCTATTTATTGGACCCTCTCAGATTCCCCAACCCTCCTCACTTTAAAGTTGTGGTAACTGAGGCCCAGAGAGCCCACAGAACATTTAGATTGGCCTTGCTAGCAGGGTGATGGTTGTAGAAGAATTCTCATTTCTGTAAGACAAACATGGGGGTATGGACTCCTGGATGGTATCCTCTGCCCCTCAGCTATATTTCCCATGGACTTTATCAAACTGAGGCCTCGATTGTTTTATGTGGAAGGCTTTTTTTACCCAAATGTCTAAAAGAGTCATTACATGGGCATCAGGTCATCGTACCCTGGACTTAATGATCTTCATTTTGCCTATGTCTTATGGTTAAAGACAGTCTGAAATCCATGTATCTCTGTAGGATTATAGAAACACGTCTCTCATTAGTTTCTACAGATCATTCTTACTTAGTGAATCCTGGCTCTGAGTTTATACTTAGGCTGAGTCAAACAGTGCCTCAGTGTTCTCAGTAGCAGGCAATGTGATCCTCTGACATTGTACTGTAGTTGTTTACTCACTTGGATTTTCTCTCTCAGGTCAGCTTCATGCTAAGATTCCAACATTGCACTTAAGTCCTGGTTTCCTGACTTAGGGATGCTACCATTTTCACCCGTTCTTTATTCTGTTTCTGTCCACTTAAGGATGTGCTATGATTTTTTTTAAAGATATTATTTTTAAGTAATCTCTACACCCTACATGAGGCTCCAATTCACAGCCCTGAGATCAAGAATCACCTGCTCTACCAACTGAGCCAGCCAGATAGTGCTTCAATTTTATTTTTGAATTTTATGGGACAAAACAACTTCCCAGATAGAATGATTAAAACAGCTCATTCACTGGTGTGCTGGGGTGGCTCAGTTAGTTAAGTGTCTGCCTCTTGATCTCAGCTGAGGTCTTGATCTCAGGGTCATGAGTTCAAGCCCCACATTGGGCTTCAGGCTGGGCATGGAGTCTACTTTAAAAAACAAACAGTTCAGTCATTAATAAGAAGGAAACTAGTACCTTCTCTTACATTTCGTCTTCACTTTACCCACCTTTGACATTACTCAATTTCAATGTAGTTTCATTTTGTTTCAAGATGTGTTCCTATCATTGAGAATAATGTATTTTGTTTATTTGTGATTCCCAAGGTCTAGCCCAATTCCTAGGAAATAAGGAGGAGCATATCATAGTGGTTAAGAGCTATTGGAGATAAATTTTGTTTTTGTTTTGTTGTTCAATATCTATTTCCCCTTACTCAACTAGCACCCCGGTATTTATTTATGAGAACTACTAAGGCCAGAACTAGATAAAATCTGGCAAGATTGTCATTCATCATGCCCCAGATGTGACTGCATGACCAAAGCTATGTCGTCATACACTCTTTCCCTGCATTTCAGACATAAACACAACACTGAAATTTGAGGCAGCCCCCGGTAGAGTCAAATGTTCACCAGTTCTTTTTTTAATTTTGAGGTAAAATTCACAAAACATGTAGTTAATCATCTTAAAGTGTGCAATTCAGTAGATTCACAGTGTGGTGCAACCACCACCACTCTCCAGTTTCAAAGCTTTTTCATCACCCCAGAAGACAGCTCCATACCTAGTAAGTCCTCACTCCCTCTCATTTCACCAGCTCTTTTGCCACCAGGATGCCTGTGATTAGTGTTTCCTCCAATTCTGTGAACTACTCCATATCCTTACAATAATTCTTTTTCTACTTAAGTTATTCAAAGTTACTTTCTCTTGCTTGCAACCAATTGATTATAAATAAGGGAAAGCTAAGAGTTTTGGACTAAGAAAATTTTAACCTCAGCTATAAATTCACATGGAGCATTTGCAATCTTAATGCAGTATGTACACTAAATAAATTATAGGTGTTATTGCTATTATTATTAAGTATTAGATGAACATTCAGAGTGAATTACTACTCAGTGAAGTGTCTCATCTCTCTTATGGTGCGTTTGCAGATTTGAACTCAGGTCAAGTCTAGATTTGGGTAGATAAGATGAACAGGTACAAAGATAAAGTATTGGGGTATGTACACTAGGCAGGAGAGATGAGGAAAGTGATTAAGTAGATGAATCTTCAGAAACATATTGGTGAATGTGGAACATTTTCCCTCCATTCCTGATATCTCTTCTCATTGAAGGGGTGTCAGTTACTGTATCCCTCCTAGTCTTTCTCTATTATTTGATTGATTAGTTTGGGAGCAGAAAGTGGGCATGTAACCCTCTGATTTTTTCTTTTTCTCTTTCTTGGAAATGAGTTTCCTACAGGAAGTGAAGCAAAGGAGCTGCTCTGATTCTGAGGACAAGGTTTGGGAGTGTGGAAAACTGCAGTGGCCAGAGATGCTGTGACTTCTTTGCTCCTGAATTCCTTTGGGTTCCTTATGACGACATTACTTTTTGCATTGTTGTCACCTGGGAGGGAAAAAATCCGTTTCTATTGGTAATTAGGGACAGAAGACACTTTTAAGATATGGTGGAGATCATAAAATTATGACATGCTGCTGAAGAGGAGTTGAGAGAGAGAGGATGCTAGTTTTTACCCCATCACTGGGGATGTGGGTCTTTATTTGCTGGAGTGTTGATGTGAAAAACTGTGCCTAGGTGAACCATGGGAAAACATACCTTTCCATAATTTAGAAGAGATAGTTGAAGGACTGTATTCATCTGCCTTACTTAAAAGGACTTGAGTTAGGGACGTCTGGGTGGCTTGGCAGTTGAGTGTCTGCCTTTGACTCAGGGCACGATCCCAGAGTCCCAAGATCGAGTCCCACAACAGGCTCCCTGCATGGAGCCTGCTTCTCCCTCTACCTATATCTCTACCTCTCTTTCTGTGTCTCTCATGAATAAATGAATAAAATCTTAAAAGAAGAAGGACTTGAGTTATTTTATGCAGCTATTGCTAATAGATTTTGAAGCTTACTCTTTTGATAGTTTGATTTAGAGTCCATGGATCAATTCTTCTGCATGACAAATTTTAAAAAGCCAGCAGAGCTCTTCAGCTGTGATTTCTCAGGCTACCCTATTTTCTTGGCTGAGACAATCATTTGTTAAACTAATGGGAAATAATTGCCGAAGTACATTAGAAGAGACACAATTTCTTCCAGAGTTAATACATTGTTCAGGATCAAGTTTTCTTTGGCAAGCCCAGCTATCAAGAACTAAGGGAAAGGTCAGAAGAGGAAGCTATTTCTTCAAAAAAGTGCATTTTCTAGGAGAGAACCAATATGATGGTGTTAACAGTATGGGTCAATGTAATAATATTTAACATCTTCACACAAGCTTTGGCTTTAGTTTCACTTCAAGTAGAAAACATCATTCTTTTTGTAAAGGATGTCTCCTTTTTAACCCAACAAACTTTTAAGGGAAGTAGGCAGAAACTGGAGAAACAAGATCGATCATAACGTTATTCAGCTGACAATGTTAACATATGGTATGAAGATTGATACGCTATTTGGCATACCAGTACGCACTCATATTAGGGTCAATACTTACTTAGAAAACATTGAATATATATTGAATAAATTTGATCAATATATTTAGAATATATCATAAACATGCATTTATTGCCTCTCAACTGATCTCCATAAGATCGTCTTTCCACTATTTCTCCATGGTCACAAATTATGTCATGGTTGCACAAAAAGAAACTTTGTCCTGCAAGGCCCTTACAAAATGCTAGCTGGGTTTTTTTTTTTTTTCTTTCTTTCTTTCTTTCTTTCTTTCTTTCTTTCTTTCTTTCTTTCTTTCTTTCTTTCTTTTCTTTCTCTTTTCTATTTTTAAAAAAGGTTTTATTTATTTATTCATGAGAGAGGCAGAGCCGCAGGCAGAGGGAGAAGTAGGTTCCATGCAGGGAGCCCGATGTGGGACTCGATCCCAGGACCCCGGGATCACACCTGGCAGATGCTCAATCACTGAGCCACCCAGGTATCCCAGCAGTGCTAGTTTTAAAAGGTTTATGAATTTTAGTGGAGAAAAAGAAATGAATGATGTAATATGGGTGAGTGGTGGAGGGCCAGAGGGGGAGTCAGACATCAGGTTGATGTTCCAGTGTTTTCCTGCCAGCAGGAAGCCCTAGGTGAGTCTGTCATCTGTCCCAGTCCCTGGAAACTCCTTGCTGTTACCCACACACACCCTGTGTCCATCTGTACCACACTTTGGCTCATGCTGCTCACTATGCCTAGAAGATTCTGAGCGCTGGTTTATTAAAATTGTGGCTTGTTTTCAGGGGTGGGGTTAAAAACGATGCCTCTTTCATGAAGTCTTCTCTGAGTTTCACAGCCAGAAAAATTGTTTCTTCCTCCGAGTGACAAGTTACTTACACTATTAAGTTACTGACTGCCATTCACCCTACTTTGAAGGTATTTGGTTTTCCCTTTTGGCTCTTTCTAGCCTGGGAGTTCCAGGGTTAGAGCGTAGTTTATTTATGTTTATATACACTGAAAATTCTTAGTACTGGAATTTACTCATTTATTTACTTTTTATGTAATAAGTTTATTTATTTACTAAATTTTCCAGAATAGTTAACATATAGTGTAATATTAGTTTCAGGTGTACAATATAGTGATTCACCACTTCTATACAACACCCAATGCTCATCATGGCCGGTGCCCTCCTTCATCCCCATCCCCTATTTTCCCTGTCCCCCTACTCTCCTTCCCCTCTGGTGACCATCAGTGTGTTCTCTGTAGCTAAGTCTGTGTCTTGGTCTTAGCACTGTAATTTAATATCCTAGTCATCTAGTAGATGTTTATTGAATGAGGTTTGGATCTGAGTGATTAGCTTCATTGACAAGAGAATAAGACCTTGTCTTTGTGAATTAAAAAAAGAAAATATGACTCAGTGTTCATAAAGGTGTGGAGGATGACACATTTTCCTAGAATGTTGGTGATATGGAAATTAAGGCATCTTTTCTGGAGGGCAATTTTACACTAGTCATCAAAATTTGTTGCATACATCCACTGTGACTTAGCAACTTAAATTCTTTTTTATTTTTAAGATTTTATTTCTTTATATGAAAGAGAGAGAGAACAAGTGGGAAGGGGCAGAGCGAGAGGGACAAGCAGACTTCCTGCTGAACAGGCTCGATCCAGGACCCTGAGATCATGACCTGGGCCTAAGGCAGATGCTTAACTGAGCCACCCAGGCACCCCACAACCTAACTTCTTCTATAGGAAGTGTAAGTCTTATCAGAATGTGCCCACATAGGGGAATAGTTCTTCCTGTAGTGTTTATCATAACAAAACCCAACTAACTACAAACAAAAAGCTCAAAGCACCACATTACATTAGGGGACATGAATAAGACTTTAACTTCCTATGTAGTCATCTATGTAATTTGATTTTTTTTTTTTTACAATAAATGCTTATTACTTTTTATAGAAAAAAGGAAATTCTTAGTTGTGGTTTTTTTTTTCCTTGCTCAAAGAATTCCTGCTATGTTTTGGGGATTATTCCTGCATAGGGATGCATCTGCCTCCCATTTTATTTTGGCACAGAGGCTGAGAATAATCTCAGAATCTGGTTTGCAGCATTTTCTTAAGTTCTGTGTTATCCATCTACATATTTTTCACCAGTTACTGTCAAGCTCAGGTTCCTGCCTCCTAAGTCCCCACAGGAGAAAGGCTGAATGTGCAGAACTGATAGACATTCTGAGATATATCCCTTGTGGCCCTGTGTTCTACTCTTTTCTAGAGTGTCTCTGCTTTCTGAAACTCACCTTCTATTTCAGGCTTTCATGCTCTTGACTTTCTGCTCGTTTCTTCTAGAATGCTTGCCTGGAAGCCATGCAACTTCCTTCTTCCCACGAAGCCTCTACTTGGATGTCCTCTCCTCCGTAATGGTCTCTCACTATTCAGGTGTCAGGAAACCTTCCATTCATGGAGCTCTTGTCCCTCACCTGGCTCTCAGGCCATCACATGTTTAGAGATGCATCTTCTCCACCTGACAAATGCCCCATGGGGACAGAGACTTTGTGTTCCCAGCAGTAGAGGTTTGCATGAATTTTATGGATGGAACCAGTTATCTGTGGAAATTATGTTTTACTTCAAAATTACCACAGACTGATGATCATGGGCCAATGTCTTATCAAGGAACATCTTTTGCTCTACTATGATTTTAAGCATAATGGTACCAAGGTGAAGACTCCTTTCTCTGCTCCAGTTGCAAAGCCAGTTCAGTCACTTTTCTTTGAAGCCCATGATTTCCTCACCCAGTGATTATGAGACATGGTGTGAATCCTGTTCTAGCTCTTTTTTGTGAAGACTTTTTTTTTTTTTTTTTTTTTTACAGATTTCATTTATTCATTCATTAGAGACACACAGAGAGAGACAGAGACACAGGCAGAGGGAGAAGCAGGCTCCCTGCAGGGAGCCCAATGCGGGACTCGATCCCAGGACCCTGGGATCATGCCCTGAGCCAAAGGCAGATGCTCAACCACTGAGCCACCTAGGCACCTGGTCTCCTGGACTCATTGCCACTTGTTTCTCTGTCAGGCAGGGCCTTCACAAGGTCCCAGCCCTCAGCTGGCCCCATCATATTACAGAACTGGATTAAAGCCTTTACATAGGCTAGAAAAATTGGTGGTCCCCTATCATAATGTCAACCCCATTGGGAAACAGTAAAACACCAACTTATATACAAGCCAAAATTAAAACTTCTTCTCGGGGGATCCCTGGGTAGCACAGCGGTTGGGCGCCTGCCTTTGGCCCAGGGCGCGATCCTGGAGACCTGGGATCGAGTCCCATGTAGGGCTCCCGGTGCATGGAGCCTGCTTCTCCCTCTGCCTGTGTCTCTGCCTCTCTCTCTCTGTGACTATCATAAATAAAAGTTAAAAAAAAACAAAAACTTCTCAATTCTCTGATAATAAAAGTTTATCAGAGCTTGACTTATTTTCCTTCTGTGCCTTTGCTTTGCTGTATCCAAATCCACATTTTGGTTTCCAAGTGTAGTAGTCTTTCAGCACTCATAGCCTATTCCCACAAAGGGTTTGGGGGGATTTGCTTTAATATTAATATCTAAATACTTATTGTCATGACTCTAGGGGGTGAGAGGGTCCATTTTTATTCAATAGTTGTTAGAAGTTTGTCACTTTGGTTTTGAAGGGGATTTTAATGATCATTATTTCTGCCCATAGGTTACAAAGATTTACTGAGGCTAAGAACTTTTTGTCAGCTATCTGCAGTGTGCTGCACAGCTGGGGTGAGGAGCTGGTTTTGTTTCTAACGCTCCGTGTTGTTTGCACACTTTATTTCTGTGTTCTGGAGGGTAAGGTTGCTAGATATAGCAAATACAAATACATGCAACATTTGGGACCTACTTATACGGAAAATTATTTGTTGTTTATCCGAAATTCAAATTTAACTGAGCATGTTCTATCTGGCTCTCCTCTCTGGGGATTAGAGGAGAAAAAGGGACTATAATGTCTAATGAGTACTGAGTTCATTGCTTTTAGTTATTTTACTGAGTTTCAACAACCCTGAAGCTTAAAACATTTTTTTAGAAAATATTTTTATATACATATGATGTGTTTTTATATTTTTATGGATAAAGAAACCGAAGCTTGGAGAAGTCATGCTTTTAGTGCCAAGAATAGAGCACAAAAATTAAACTCTGGAGCAGGAAACAGATGAGGGAAATGTTTGTGATTTTCTTTTTAATACTCTTGAATTCCTCTGGGTTCCTTTTGTTTGTACTATTCATTTCATTTCCTCACTTGGGGGGTAGGGAGAAACCCCTTTCTTTTGTGTGTGCTTTTTTTGTCTTAAGGAAAACTCTGGGTTTTAAGCAGGAACTCTTGGTGGAAAAGAAAGCTCCTGTAATCGGATAGGACAGAGTTTGCAAAATGGTGGAGTGGGATGAGGGGCAATCAGGAGAGGTGACAGATGGGGGTTCTGCACACACCGTGAGGTTGTGTCTAATCAAGCTGTCCCTTCTTTTATTTTTCTCCTGGCCACTGGCTGGTCTTTTGTGATTTAAGTATTCTCAGTCCCCACCAGCCTGAGCAAAAAAGGTCAAGTTGTATTGGCCAGAATGGCAAAAAAAAGCCATTCTCATGTCTTTCTTTCAAGGATATGGGGTAAGATATTTTGGGGAGTTAATATTGCCTCTTCTTGATTTTCTTCAGGGAAGAACAACTCTTTTTCCCCTGAATTTCTGAATTTCCCCTGAATTATTTCCTTCCCTCTAGGCACCATACTTGCTTTTTTGAATCACCCACTGCTTAGGAGATTTTCAAAAACTTTATTGCTTTCTTCTCTAACAATTTTGTGAAGTGCGTGCGTGTGTATGTGTGTGTGTGTGTGGTGTGGAGTTGTGATTCCTGCCACATGCAGATACTGAGACTAGACTTAACCTCTGATTTTCTCCAGGTCTCTCTTTCTCTCATCTGGAGAGAAAAGACTTTCCCCTAAGAAACAAATTTCTAACCAAGCTTATGGCCCTACCCTGTCAGTTTACTGCTCCTACTGTAATGCTGCACTTGGGGAGGCTTCCAGGGCAGAACGGAGTCTATCCACTATGGTTTGGTCTTTAGAGGCAGTTCCTTCTCTAAAGCTACTGTTTGGAGCTTGGGCTGAAAGTCTTAACTCTCTCTGTTCCGCCTGCCTGTAAATAGTACCTTCTGGTTTTGTTCCATTTAAACTCAAAATTAATCTCTTAAGTACTCATCTTTGCAGAAGGACATTGTCTCAGCCTTTTAAAATGTGTATTCTCAGGGTACCTGGGTGGCTCAGTCGGTTGAGTGCCTTCGGTTCAGATCATGATCCCAGGTCCTGGGATTGAGCCCTGTGGGAGGGGTCCCTGCTTCTCCCTCTTCCTCTGCCCTTCCCCCTCCTATGCTTTCTCTTTTTCTTTCTATCTCAAATAAAGTCAATCAATCAATCAATCAATCAATCAATCGTGTGTTCTCGAGGTGCCTGGGTAGCTCCGTCTGTTAGTGTCTGTTTTCAGCTCAGGTCATGTTCTTGGGGTACTGGGATCAAGCCCCGTGTCAGGCTCTCTGCTTGGTGGGGAGTCTGGTTCTCCCTTTCCCTCTGCTGCTTCCCATCCCCTCACATTCATCTCTCACCTTCTCTCTCTCAAATAAGTACAATCTTAAATAAAATGTGTATCCTCCTAATTCTCATAGTAAGGATTTTAATCCCCAAGCTTTGAGGCTTAAGCTTCTTGAGGATCATCTTATCTTTGGCAGAAAGTTCAGTTTTCCACTTGCCTCTTCTCTTGCAGGGAAGGCTTATTCTGATTACTGAGGTCCTCTAGGCCCTGAAGCCTGAGAATGTATGAGTTTTTTGCTTAGAGGCTAGTGAAGTGTACTGCATGAGAATAGAAGGCTATGCAAATTATTTCAAGTGTGCATTCAAATACTTAATTTTTTTGTCTCCCACAAAGTGTTTTTCAGTTCTCTCATATGAATTGAATTTTTCAGCCAAATCATCCCATAGACAGGCAGTTACATTTACTTCTTTGCTGATAAAACCCATCCAACTACAGAAGGTATTGTGCATATTGCCTGAAGTTATAGATTTCTTTCATGTTATTTTTGGAGTAGGAGAACAGTCTGTTCGTCAACATTTACTGAGCACACACTGGGTGTAATGAGCACTATACTTGATCTGGGGAGTTTGAAAAATGGCAAAGCTATTTGGGCTTTCTTAAATAATTTAGAGTGATATGAAGAATGAAATCTCAAATGTAAAATGAAAACAAGTTAAATTACTCCCAGGCCTGGGGATATCCACCATCAGATTGAAGAAACTAAGCATGCTGCAGACCATAATGAGAGACCTGCCCAGGCAGAGGCATGCCTCTGGTGCAGGTGGAGACAGACATTTGGAACCATTCAGATTCACAGAATCCTTAGATGTAACTTGAAAGATATTTGAAAGCACTTTATCAGAATTGAGACTCAGGAGATGGGGAAGAGAACTTCACAGGCCCCTGTTAGTTAGATAGAGCAGAAGTTAAGGCCAGATTTTGGATTTCTTGCCAAAACATGAAATAGTTTTTCCTGGTTATTAGCTTGTCCAGTGCTTTTCTGTTCAAGTGTTCAAGCCCCAAACTTGATACTTCCTTATGTCTCCTGACTTTGGACTCATGTAGATGGAGGATCCTAATCCTTGCCTTTTCTCTTCCCTGTTGGTGGTTGGAATTGGGCCAAGAGGTGAGCAAGAAATGTTTCGTCAAGTAAGTACTTTATTTGACTTTCAAAGAAAATTCTTTGAAATTGATTATCTCGCACCTTCCTTTTCATATAGTAATTATGCTGTTAATGGGATTAATTTAATCAATGTCAACTGTAGTTTTAAGTTATTTTTTTGAAGTGCTTAATATTTGCATTGTTTTGAATGATCCTGAAAGACTCTTTTAACCTGAATAGGGCCCACCTAACTACTTGAAGCACATTGGGAAGTGGGTAGTTTCTGAACTTCAGGCATATACATAAATTGTATGACATTATATTAAATATGGTTACAAAGAAACTAAAAATACCCAGGGGAAGGTGAACTTTGGTAGAGTGGTTGTATATCTATGATACTAAATGCAATATTTAATAAATATTTATTGAGTGCTTGCTTTCAAATGGCAAATAAGATAGAGCCCTAGCAAGGAGAAACCATGAGATAAGAGAATATTTCCAAAAGTTAACTTTTTATATCAGTTTTGCAAGATGTTGATCAGTCTTTCTCAGAGCAGGGGTTTCATGGTGAAATAAGCTTGAATTGCACTGGCATAAATAAGTATTTTTTTTCCTATTAGAACCTCTCAGCATCTTCAAAATATTCTAAAATTGTTTAATCCTTGGCTTGTGTGTGTGTGTGTGTGTGTGTGTGTGTGTGTGTGTGTGTGTTTGCCTGGGCCAGAATTCTGCAGAATGCACTAAAGCACACGTACAGAGGAGAAGTCAGCTGGTAAAGGGAGAAGAGGAGGGGTGGAGGAGGAAGCTGTGTCATTAACAGCAGAGCACTAGAGTAATGATTCTCATGGGTTGGAGCCAAATGGTCATCCAGTTCCACTGTCTATGAAGCAAGCCCTATTCTTTGATACTGTAAGAGCCAGTTTCTCTGTCATATGTATGCAGATATTTATATATAACAATTATTATATATAGTTATATATTATTTATATGTAATTATGTACAATGCCTCCTTGCTTCATGCCCCCAACCACATATACTCTTATCAGGGCTAGCCAGAGCAGGTGTTCTTTCCTTTTAATTCACTGTGCTTAATATTTTTAAAAAAGATTTTATTTATTTATTCATGAGAGATACAGAGAGAGAGAGAGAGAGAGAGAGAGAGGCAGAGACACAGACAGAGGAGAAGTAGGCTCCATGCAGGGAGCCTGACATGGGACTCAATCCTGGGCTGCAAGCGGTGCTAAACTGCTGCGCCACCGGGGCTGCCCCTGTGCTTAATATTTAATAATAAAATTTCATCATTTAAATAAATTTAGTAACTGGAGCATTTCGGTGGCTCAGTGGTTGAGCATGCCTTTGGCTCAGTTCGTGATCCCGGGGTTCTGGGATCGAGTTCCACGTCCTGCTTCCCCCTCTACCTATGTCTCTGTCTCTGTCTCGCTCTTTGTCTTTCATGAAAAATAAAGTCTTAAAAAAATAATAAATTTAGTAACTAAACTTCTATCATCTTTTATGATTTTCAAATTTATTCACATACATTCTTTTATTTCTCCCAACAATTCCTATAGTAAGATAAATATTGTTTTTATTATTATTTTACTAACTAAGAGAGTATATTTCTTAAGGGTAATGATGGACATTCAGGTAGAACAAGTGTTCCTTTTGAGGATATTGCAGCCAGTTAGAAATTCTGATTCCTAGACACTAAATGCTCAAGTTTAATCAACTTTAACCACTTCCATAATTTTTTTACAAACTCCCCTAAAGGGGTGGATAACAGCCTTCAAGTTAGAGCCTGGAATCCTGCAGATAGAATATGATTGATCTGGAATTCCAATTGAAGTGTTCTGACTGCAAAGTTCATTGTCTCTCTACTATAAAGAAATGTATTTTTTCTTATCGGAGTCTGGTAACCAGATAACAGGTGGACCTGACTGTACCTGAAAATGACTGTTGATTGAATGAATGGATCGTTGAGTAAACATAGATAGGCAGCCATAGAGGCCAGGTACCAATTTAAAGTTACAAAATTGAAAGATAGAGGATTTGTTCAAGTCCCTTTTGTAAAAGGTCATTTTCAATTGATTTTTGATGGAGGATTTTTTTTTTTTTTTTTTTTGGTGGAGATGCTAGGGAGAATGAAGGAAATCTTTATAAGACGGTCACATGTATTGCAGAGATTGTAACTTGGAATTAATAACTATAGATCCTATTTGTTACTATTTATATCTTCCTTTATGAAGAACTCTATGGTAAAGTATAGAAATCAAGCCTGTAATATTCTCTCTCTCTCTCATTCTTTATTCAAATAATCTCCATTTTGTGTCCTTTCTGTACTGGTTGTTGAAAGAATGAAAATACATAAAAGAGAGTGAGATGTGGTTGAGAACTATTAAGTGTTCTTTGGAAAAAGATCCTGGGTCTCATTACATACGATTTAGAAATGGGGAGGAGTATCATTTTAAACTTTGGCATTTCCTAGTCATTTATTTCCATGAGTTGTTGAAAAACCCAAACCGTACAATTGGAATTCATATGAAATTATAGCTCATTGTCTTTTCTTCTGCAAAAGCAGTGCTTAAAAAAAAAAAAAAAAGCAGTGCTTAAAGTTCTATATGTATCATGAATGTCGCTGCCAACCTTCCATCATCCCACCTGACCTAAAGAAAGTTGCTGTCCTGAATTTATTTGGTGTACAGTATTAATATTCTAGAAAGCTTTTCTGGCCAAGAATATAGATCATTTGTAATATAAGGGCAAGTTGACACGTGGCATCATGGAACTAGAGCAGATTTCACAAACAACTGCTAACAGGCCAAGGAATTTCATGGAGAAACCCTAGCAGAGAGAGCTAAAAGAAAACAGATGGGTAAGTTTGAAGTGGTATCCAAATGTTGGCATTTTATTTTCAGGACAGTTGTTGTGATACAGACTTGTCAGATACAAAATAATATTTTATCTTGCTATTCAAATTACATTTTAAATTCTGGTTCATCATAAAATGGTTCTTTTGGCATTAATCTCAGTCACAGATTTGGAGGCCCATTGATTCCACAGTCTTCAGAGATAATTGTGTTTGTAGTACATTTTGTATTTGTATTCTAGTTTTGACAGGAAGTCTATTAAATGCTTTATCCTAGAGATCTCTCTTTTGATGACACGGCATTAGTATCCACCCAGCTGCTTAACCTGAACACAAAGATCATAGAAGTCCCTCACTGTCCTTTATCCAGTCATCACAAAGACAGATCAATGACCCTAGGACCCCTCCAATCCTCACATCTGCCCTACTTGGGCACAGCCTCTGGTAAGGTGTCTTCATTTGCATATACACATGGCAGCCTCTTTAGTGATCTTTGAATCACCAAGAAGGTATTCCTTTCAATATGCAAATCTGATTCATACAATTTTCCTATTGCACGTTCTTCAGTTGGAACATAAACTGTCCTGAAATTGCAAGGGACATCATGAGCAGGCCCTTCTCACCTGAGCACTTCTTGCTCTGCTCCATCTATTACCACCAGCTGAACAAAGAAGCTCCTGTTTTTGCCTTCCTCCAAGAGGTCCTCTTACCCCCTTCTCCATCTTCGGGAACATATGCTGATCATCAGGTCATATTTTCAGTACCCTCTTGGATATTTGACACAACACTCCCCAGCCTACTTTGAGGCTACACTACCTGAGACCTTACTGTGTACCTTGGAACTTACTCATGATATTTTATCATTGTTTATTTTTATACTGGTCTGCACAGCAGGTGTTGAATTGGTTGAAGCAAGAACCTCTGTCTCTTCTGCCTTGTGTCCCCCTTACCTGCATTGTGAGGGTTACATAGTATATATGCTCAATAAATATTGAGTAAATGGATGGATCAACTAGCCTGATTGTAGAAACAGTTTCATGATGTGCGTTTATACTGAAACATCCCGTTGTATGCCTTTTTTTTTTTTTTAATGATAGTCACAGACAGAGAGAGAGGCAGAGACACAGGCAGAGGGAGAAGCAGGCTCCACGCACCGGGAGCCCGATGTGGGATTCGATCCCGGGTCTCCAGGATCGCGCCCTGGGCCAAAGGCAGGCGCCAAACCACTGCGCCACCCAGGGGTCCCCGTTGTATACCTTTTTTTCCCCGTTAATAAACTTTGATTTCACTCAAACTGAGCAATGATAAATCTTCCACACTGAAGTAGCTTCCTTGCCCAATTAATCCAAAGGGAAAAAAACTGAAATGATTAGTAAAGAAAAATGTATGGACTAACACACCCTTTTAATGTTTTTAAATATTTTTAAGGTTTAAAAAGTATTTAAAGGGGATCCCTGGGTGGCGCAGCGGTTTGGCGCCTGCCTTTGGCCCAGGGCGCGATCCTGGAGACCCGGGATCGAGTCCCACATCGGGCTCCCGGTGCGTGGAGCCTGCTTCTCCCTCTGCCTGTGTCTCTGCCTCTCTCTCTCTCTCTCTCTCTCTCTCTGTGACTATCATAAATAAATAAAAATTTTAAAAAAATAAAAAAGTGTTTAAAGTTTGTAATTCCTAGTAGGAAAACATTATCTGAATGAATACCCTAATGGCAAACAACTGTAGAATGTTTTAGTTGCAGGTGGGGCAGAGGGGTAGGGATTCTCTTCACGGCATCCCAGCTTTCTTCTTGAGAAGGTCAGAGGTACACTGGTTTGTATTATTGTGACATCCATTAGGTGATCGAAGTTGCTTTTCCTTCAGCAAGGGCTTTATTTGTCAGAAGGGCATTATGCTTGACCTCCAAATTTGGCTGACAATTTACTGATGAGATTCATAACCTTTGGGTTGCTCTGATATTTTGACATATTTGCTGGGTTCTGGCCACATCCTGGAAGGCCACCATAACTTCTGGATCCTGCATGGCTGCAAGAACCTCTGGGTCACTAGGAATTTCATTGAGCCCAGGCATTCCTGCCATTTCAGGCATCCCCCCTGCCATTCCAGGCATTCCTCCAGGAAAATTACTAGGCATTCCTCCTAGAAAGCCACCTAGAAAAGAGCCATACTGAGCTCCTGATTGTCCTTTGGCTTCTCCCTCCCTCTGGGCTCTCTCATGTTCTTCCCTAGCCTTCTTAACCCTTTCTATTCTTTCTTTGATCTCTCACTCTTCATGTTCTTGTTCATACTTTCTCCAATGTTCAGCAATTTTTCTGGGCCCTGGGTTGAACTTCGTTCAGCATTGCACTGGCATCTTCATCATAATCCAGTTTACAAGCAAGGGCAAGATCATGTGCTGCTTCTTCCCAATGACCCAGAAGTCTGTGTGCTTTCACTCACCACTTGTAAGGCTGAGCTGAATCAGGAATTATTTCAATAGCTCTGTCACAGTCTCAAATGGCAGCACTTGGCTTCTGTAGTTTGATGAAGACACTGGCTCTCTTGGCATACAGAATGGCCAAGCGAGGATTGAGTTTGATGGCATCTGTGAACAAGTCAATGGCTTTCTGTAGGTCACCACCATTTAGGGCATCAGTAGCAGCCACTTTTTTTTATCATTTGCCTGATCCATCATTTCCTCGGTTATCTCTACGTTTTCATCTCCCATTTCTTGAGGGGCATCAGTATCTGGTTCAATTACACCTTCCTTGTCCATTTCTAGATCACTTTCATCATCTGATGGTTCGTCTGTCTTTATGTTTTCCTCCTCCTTCTTACTATCTGTTTTTTCTTCCTTGATATTGTCTTCTGATTTAGTTTTATGAGTAGCAGGTGGTATTTTACCCCCATGGTATTTTACCATGCTCTCCACCCTCTCCCGCAGGAAGCACATTTCCTCGGTGTGCAGAACACTCGGATCCTGCTTACACATTTTCACGAAGGCCCGAAGCTCACTCACTTTGCAGGGGTCCAAGGTCCAGGGGCGCTGGCAGGTGGCAGGCTTAAATAGATATAACTTGGTGTGCCACGTATGCCTCCGTAAACCTGGAAGAAAATAAGTGTTCATCAGTTAGAAACAGTTATGTCAGCAGCACTATCCAGCTGAAGGAGAAATGGTTAACAAGTGTCTCTCCTTTGTGTTCTAGACTTTGAAAGAAGGAACATTGCTTCTTTTTGTTTGTTTGTTTTGAATAAGTGGAGAAAATTAAAAAGCTGGCAGTTAGGGTATGGAACCAAGAAACTTCTGGCTAATACAGAGTCTAGAATAGCAACAACAAAGAAAATTCTTTACATTTCTGGTGGTTTCACTTGGAAGATAGTTTGCAGGTGGATAATAGAGAGTGGCATTCTGAGAGTCAAGGGGAGCGAGAATAAGAAGCATCTGAAGGAGGAGCACCTGGATGGCTCAGTCGGTGAAGCATTTGCCTTCTAGTTCAACTCATGATCTCAGGGTCTTGGGATCGAGTCCTGAGTCGGGCTCTTTGCTCAGTGAGAAGTCTGCTTCTCCCTCTCCCTCTGTGCTCTCTTTCTTACTGTCTCTCAAGCGAATAAAAATTTATTTATTTATTTATTTTTTAAAAAGATGCATCTGAAGGAGCATCTGATTGTGAGCTTGTCTTTTGGCCAGCAGGAAACTCAGGTCAACTCATGCACAGGATGGAGTCAGGGCCCTTTGTAGAATCTGTCATTGGGCTTCTTGTGTCCCGGGAACCAGATGTGATTCCTTCCCCTTTCCTTCTCTTGAGTTTCCCCCTTCTAGTGGCACTAGGTATACCCTGTGGTCTCTCCTGATAGATTTCTCTGAGGGCTATGTCTTTGATATATTTTTGCAAACTCCACCATAACAATATACCACTTAATCTATAACTCACAAATATGTTTTTCATTAACTATGCAGATCAGACCAGGGTTTGACTTATGGTTAATAAGCAGTTGGATATTCATTATTGGTAATACTGATGCCATGTCATGTATCTGTTCATTTCTCAAAAATTGTATTCTAAGTCTCATTTTGGCAGTTTCAGTGGAAAAACAGGGTTTCCTAAACATTTTTTCCAGCTTTTCTTCTTGAGGAGAAACCAACTGAATTCCTTCTATGTCACTGATTTTTCTAGTTCTTAGACTAAGGACTGTATAATTCTGCTCCTCAGGATTTGCAGGTTAATGAAGGATTGAGATATAGGTAGTGAGTATATGGATATTTTTGAGAAAAAAATTTAGATAAATCTCACTAGATACTAATATGGAAGAATTTTGTCACATGCATAATAGATCTCTCAAGCTCAGCAAGTAGAAAGTAGTAGAATTTGCAAGGTTAAAATGCCCAGTATGTGGGATTCCATGATTTAATAAGCATGGTCAGAGCAAAGAAAAAATGTAAAATAAGAGTAGTTCAGGCTCTCTTGAGGTTTTATGTTATAATTCATTTAAGTAATGGTTCTTTTTTTTTAAAGTAATTTCAACGTGGGGCTCAAACTCACAACCCCAAGATCCAGAGTTACGTGCTCTTGTGGCTGAGCCAGCCATGCACCCTGGTTCTTAATAATCATAGATTTTTTTTCTGAAAAAGACCTATTATTTCATTTATTGTGAGTAAAAGGAAAACATGAAAATAAAATTGTTACTAAAAGTACAGCTCATAGTCTTTTAAATCCATGAACTGTTACATCACTGAGTATATGGTGGCAGAGAATATAAAAGTGGGGTGCAGTAAATCATAAGCTGACACCTGAAGGAAGGAGAAATGAGGAAACATAAAAACAAACCCAACTTTCATACTCTCTCTAATGGGCCTTCATAAAATTTTATGGTCCAATATATCTGTTTCCTGAATCTTATGATAAATGTATTGTTTTAGTGATTTGTTTGCTCTTTAAGTTATAAAATGTTTGGTAAAAAAAACCCTATTAGGCTATAGATAAAACCATCTGTAAATAGTAAACAATTATATATCTATTTAAAAATATTTATATTTCTTACTTATTTCTATTTAAAAATACCTATTTCTTACTGCTGTTTCTTATATCATATGTACTGGCTAAAACCTCAGGTGCAATGTTGAGTAGATGTGATGACAATAAGCATCTTTTCTTATACTTTTTGTTTTAAGAGAAATGGCATTTCTAAGGCTTTCATAGCACATTTAGATTTTAATTGATCATCTCTGTCTGGTTTAGAGAAATTCCCTTCAATTCCTATTTCCCTAGGAGATTTACTCATCAATAGTTGAATTTTATCAGATTTTTTCTTCATGTATTAGGATAATCATATAGCTTTTGCTCCTCTAATCTGTTGTATAAATTAAATTAAGAGTATAAATAATAGTGAAAAGGAATATAAGGGAAGGGAGAAGAAATGTGTGGGAAATATCAGAAAGGGAGACAGAACATAAAGACTGCTAACTCTGGGAAACGAACTAGGGGTGGTAGAAGGGGAGGAGGGCGGGGGGTGGGAGTGAATGGGTGACGGGCACTGGGTGTTATTCTGTATGTTAGTAAATTGAACACCAATAAAAAATAAATTAAAAAAAAAACAAATAGACAAAAAAAACCCAAATAGACAAAAAAAAAAAAGAGTAATTAAGACATCCTTGATATTTTAAAAATTAAAAAAAATTAAAAAGGAGATCCTACCTTTTGTAATTATTTTTATTTTTTTCTGTACACTCCGGGACTTGGTTTGGAAATATTTGTTTCAGATTTTTGTATCAATAGTTATATAGGGAATGGACCTATCCACTTTATTTCTAGGATCGAAAGGAAAAGAAAGAAATCGTTAGCTCTACCCATAAGCTCTATGAGGGTGGGGCCTATGGGTCTGTCTGTGAAAGAGCAGGAGACTTCCTCCCCACCAGTACCAGCCAGCTGCTCCTTGTGGCATCCTGGCCAGTGTGCAGAGGGGATGGGGGAGGCCTGCAGATGCCCGGATGGTGGAATCACTGGCATACTGCGTGAACATCCTGACATCCAGAACCAGCACCACCAGGAGGGGCATCACTGGGGAAGCCTGTGTTTGTTCACAAGGCAGGGGGCAGCCCCTTCAGACAACTGGCACGCACGGACAGAGCTGCTACCATTACAGGCATTTCCCCAAGGTGGGGAGAAAGTGTCCCATAGAAGAGAAGACCCATTACAACAAAGTTGCCATCTCTCTGAGGGCTGAAGGGAGGATGCTGTCAGGCTGCTTTTCCAGGATCAAAGCTATGGTCCCTCTGATAATGGCTTGCTCAGTTTAAAAGCTGTCACTTGAGAGACAGTTACAATAGAGTGCACTCAACCTCACCCAGCCTTTGTACTCGCTCAGATCAAAACATCTCCTTTCTCTGCTCTGCTAATCAGATGTGCACACAGGAAGTGCAAGGGAAGGGATTCATTGGGCCAGTCCATCGCTCATCGCCCACTGGCGATACTGATGGAGGGCTTGCTCTTCTCACTAACTGAAGGTGAGAGTACCCCATTTATTCTATTGAATTAAAAATTACATTTTACCCTCACAAGGCAAGAAGTCAGCTTGAGTTTCAAAGGATGATTCCTGGCTGGAATTTAAATAAAAAAACAAAAGCATAAAATAATGCTGCAATAGACTCTTTCTCTATCTAGTTCTGTCTCTGGTTATTGCCTGGATTCTTAGCCTAATTCAAGGGAGCTGAATCAAGTCTATGAATTATTTAATTTCTTGCTTCCCTGCCAAAAAAAAAAAAAAACCAAAACAAAACAAAACAAAACAAGCTTGTAACACAAGTTATCCAACAGAGTCCAAAGACTTACATATAATCATTACTTTATTAACCAGAGATTCCTGACAAGGCACCTATGAACTTCAAAGCAGGGGGTGAGAATGAGCCTCTGTGTGTCAAGTTTTTGGTCTGTGAACATTTGTGAAATTTTTTTTTAAAAGATTTTATTTATTTACTCATGAGAGACATAGAGAACGAGAGAGAGGCAGAGACACAGGCAAAGGGAGAAGCAGGCTCCATGCAGGGAGCCCCATGTGGGACTCGATCTGGGAACTCCAGGATCAGGCCCTGGGCCGAAAGCAGGCGCTAAACCGCTGAGCCCCCCAGACATTCCCATTTGTGAAATTTTTAAAGGAGGAGCTTTTTAAAAGAAGAAATAAGCATTCATTATATGCATAAGATAGCCCAAATACTAATGGTAAGATTATGACCAGGCTCTCTGTGTGTGTGTGTGTGTGTGTGTGTGTGTGTGTGTGTGTTTTAAGTATTAGTGTACCCTCTTAGAGAAACTGCAAAATACCCTAGGCAGCTACCTGCTTGGTTTCCTGCTTTCTGAGGTTACTTTTTAAACCAGATATAAGGATTCAAGGGAAACTAAAATTAGCTGATAATTGTTTTTTAAAGTTTCATTTTTACCCTTTATAATGTTGAATAGGATATATCCTCTTTGGTAAAATGCATTATTGAAAATACCACAAGAAGACACGTTACATTTGGTTTTTACCTCCAGGGGTGCTCTCCTATGGAAGTAGATATTTCTGACCAGTACTCAACTACTGAGTTAAGTGGGCATGTACCCCGTGGGTTGTCAGCTTTCCTTAAGTGGAAACTATTTTCCTAAGGAAAATGAGGAACTCTTCAGGGAATTTAAGTTTAACATAATTCTTAAGCTTGCAGCTGTGTTAATTTGGTATTAAATATTGATAGCAATTATACTGGCTCTCGTTTTACTTAATGGAAACTTTAAAAATTGAGAAATATAAAAAGAATATGGTCAAAATGGGGAATTGACACATGGCTTCATTTCATTTTCAGAATGTAGTTAAACACTAAACAAAGTTATTTTCTACCTGTGAATTTCAGACATTTATTCACCATTTTTTTTTTTTTTATGAATCACGTGCTAGGTGCCAGGCACACACCTGGCTCCTGGGGACACAGCCTGGGACAAAAGAGACAAAATCCCCATTTTCCTGGAGTTTATATTCTAGGGGGAAGAAACACGATAGATAGATGATAGATGATAGATAGATAGATACAAAATTCAACATCACCTAAGATTTTGCTGTGAAGAAAAGAGGGTAAAGGAAAGAGAGTTGTGGCTGTTTAAGATGAGGTGGTCAACTGAAGTTTCTGCAGGAGGCAACTTGAAGGCATAGATAGAAATAAGATAAGGATGCAAGTTATGGAAAATATAGAAGAAGAAAGGAAGAAAAGAAAAATGAAAAAAGGAAGGAAGAAATAAGAAAAAAAGGAAAGAAGAAAGGAGCAACATGCAAATGCTGTGAGGAGCTCATTGAAGTAACTTATAAGTAATTATCTTAACATTGAATGTAACTGATGTATATTTAAAATATTGTGCACATACAACACACACCAGACAACAGGCATTCAAACGGAATGTCTCTTTTAGTAAAGTATTAGATTTTTACCAATGAAGTAATTTTGGTTGGTAATGTTTGGGAATGCTTATTTAGAAATTGCTTTTAGAAACAGTTTATAAACTGTGCAATAATTCAGTCTCATTATTATATACTTGGAGCTCATTTTTGATAAAGAGTACTTTACCAGCTTGATCACCCACTATTTTATTTAGATTTAGCTCTGTTGGTTTCTAGCTATTTCGAAAAAATCAATATAGACTCAAAAGATGGAGGAATGCAACCGTGAAAAAAATGGACTGCTAGCCAGAAGGCCATTTCAACAGACCTTTCCAAAAAAAAAAAAAAAAGAGAAAGAAAGAAAAAGATTTGAGCAACACTTTTGTTTTTTAAATTTTTTAAAAATTTATTTATTTATTTGAGAGAGAGAGACAGAGACATAGCGTGAGCATGAGGGAGAGGGGGAAGCAGACTCCCCACTGAGCAGGGAACCCAATTGAGGATTGATCCCAGGATCGCAAGATCATGATCTGAGCCAAAGGCAGATGCTTAACCAACAGAGCCACCCAGGTCCCCCTTTAACAACTACTTAAAAACAAATTTGAGTATAGTTGACACACGGTATTATATTAGTTTCAGGAATGCAATATAGTGATTAACTCAACACAAATGTAGCTATCATCTGTCCCCTTACAACACTATTACCACATCATTGACTATATTCCCCATGCTGTGCTTTTTATTCCCATGATTTACTCATTCTATAACTGGAAACTTTATCTCCCACTCCCCCTCACAAATTTTGCCCAACCCCTCCTTCCGCCAGTTCTGGCAACCATCAGCTTGCTCTCTGTATTTATCTGCCTGATTCTGTTTTTGTTTGTTTATTCATTTGTTTTGTTTTTTTTTTAGATTCCATGTATAAGTGAAATAACATGGTATTTGTCTTTCTCTGACTGACATATTTCACTTAGCCATACACTTTCTACATCCATGTACATTATTGTAAATGGCAGGATTTCACTTTTTAATGAATATTTTAATATTTTAAAATTTAAAAAAAATTTTAATATTTCATTGTGTGCACATGTGTGTGTGTGTGTGTGTGTGTGCCCCATCTTCTTTATCCATTCACCTATTGTTGGATATTTGGGTTGCTTCCATATCTTGGCTATTGTAAATAATGCTGCAAGAAACATAGAGGTGCATATATCTTTTCAAATTAGTGTTTTCGTATTCTTTGGGTAAATATTCAGTTGTGGAATTGTTGGATCACATGATATTTCTAGTTTTAACTTTTTGAGGAATCTCCATACTATTTTCCACAATGACTATATCCATTTACATTCCCAACAATTGCACCACAGTTCATTTTTTCCCACATCATCACCAACACTTGTTATTTCTTATGCTTTTTATTTTACCCATTTTAACAGGTGTAAGGTGATACTGTGTTTTTTTTTTAATTTTTAAAAAAGATTTTATTTACTCATTTGAAAGAGACAGAAATCACAAGCACAGAGAAGACCAGAGGGAGAGGGAGAAGACTCAGAAGTCTGCTGAGTGGGGAGCCTGACTTGGGGCTTGATCCCAGAACCCTGGCATCATGACCTGAGCTGAAGGAAGATGCTTAACCAACCGAGCCACCCAGGCACCCTTCATTGTGGTTTTGATTTGCGTTTCTCTGATGATGAGTGGTATTGAGTATCTTCCCATGTGTCTGTTGACTATCCGTATGCCTTCTTTGAAAAAATGCCTATTCAAGTCCTTTGCCTATTTTTAATTGGATTATTTGTTTTTTGTTTTGTTTTGGTATTGAGTTGCTTGCATTGATATATTTTGAAGATTAACTCCTTATTGAATATATCATTTGAAAATATCTTCTCTCATTCAGTAGGTTGTCTTTTTGATTTGTTGATGCTTTCCTTTGCTGTGCAGAAGCTTTTTATGTTGATGTAGTACAAAAGTTTATTTTTACTTTGGTTTCTCTTGCTTTAGGAGATACATCTAGAAAAATGTTGCTATAGCCAATGTCAGAGATTACTGTCTATTATTTCTTCTAAGAGTTTTATTGTTTCAGGCCTCATATTTTGGTCTTCAATCCATTTTGAATTTATTTTTGTGTATGGTGTTAGAAAGTGGTCCAGTTTCATTCTTTTGCATGTAGCTCCAGTTTGCCCAGCACCATTTATTGAAGAAATTGTCTTTTGCCCTTTGTATATTTTTGCCTCCTTTATCATAATTTAACATATAAGAATGTTTTTTTTCCCTTGGCTCTCTATTCTGTCCCATTGATCTTTGTGTCTATTTTTTGTGCCAGTACCATGCTGTTTTGATTAATACAGCTTTAGTATATCTCGAAATCTAGAATTGTGATACCTCCCATTTTGTTCTTCTTTCTCAAGATTGCAGTGGTTATTTGGGTTCTTTTGTGGTTCCAAACAAATTTTAGTATTATTTTTTCTAGTTCTATAAAAATGCTGTTGATGTGTTGATAGGGATTGCATTGAATCTTTAGATTGCTTTGGGGAGTCTGGACATTTTTAACTATCAATTCTTCATGTCCATGATCATGGACTATCTTTCCATCTGTTTGTGTCATCTTCAGTTTCTTTCATCAATACTTTAGAGTTGTCTAAGGAGTCTTTCAGCTCCTTAGCTAAGTTTAACCTAGGTATTTTATTCTTTTAGGTGCAATAGTAAATGGATTTGTTTTCTTAATTTCTCTTTCTTTCTACTACTTTATTATTAGTGTATAGAAGTAGTTCCAATTTCTGGGTATTAATTTTATATTCTGCAACTTTCCTGAATTTATTACTTCTAATAGTTTTTTGTAGAGTCTTGAGGATTTCTTATGTAGTATCATGTCATCTGCAAATAGTAACAGTTTAACTGCTTCCTTACCAGTATGGATACCTTTCTTTCTTTCTTTCTTTCTTTCTTTCTTTCTTTCTTTCTTTCTTTCTTTCTTTCTTTCTTTCTTTCTTTCTTCTTTCCCCATTTATTTTTTGAAGAGAGATAGTGTAAGCAGGGGGAGAGGGATAGAGAGAAACTCCAGCAGATCCTCCCACTGAGCATAGAGACCCATGCAGGGCTTGATCTCATGACCCCATTGGTGAGATAATCCTGGATAATCTGAGTGAGCCCAACATAATCACAGGGTCCTTAAAAGCAGAATAAAGAGGCAAAGAGAGAACCAGAGAGATAGTAACATGTGGAGGACTTGGACTGACATTGTTAGCTTTGAAGTTGTGAGAGGGCCACAAGCCAAAGAAAGCAGGTCTAAAAGCTGTGAAGGACAAAGAAACATAGATTCTCCTCTAGAGCCTCCAGAAAGGAATGCAGACCTGCCAACAACCTGATTATAGCCCAGGAAGACCCGTGTCTGATATCTGATCTACAGATCTGTGAGATATTTATGTTATTTGAAGTCACTAAATTTATGGTCATTTGTTACAGCAGTAATAGCAAATTAATATACACTACCACCTTGAAGGCCATGTGTTGAAGCTGTCAGAGCCACCAGAGGGAGGGGGTGTGGGCCTTTGTATTAGCTCTTAGAAGAGAGCACCAGTCAGTCAAAACACCTGCTTTGCACTGGACCTGAACAAAAAATAAAATTCTATTGTTTTGGAATTATTTTTTATAGCAGTCAATGGTACCTTGATTAAAACAATTTGGCAAGTCAAAAAGCCCCACATTGTCTTAGTTTCCTCATCTATGAAACATTAACAATACTACTTGGAGGCTTGGTCTTGCTCACATCAAATTTATCTTCAAGTTAAAGATGGAATTTCTAGTCTGATATGCAGGTATTCCATTTTCTAGAATTCCTTCCTGATTGTTAAGAGGATTAAATGGGTTAACATATGAAACTAATTTAGAATGAATACTGACATGTATTGAGTACCAATAAGGTGTTAACCACTGTTCTCATCATCCAGGGATGTGAGGGAAAAATTAAGGTGGAATTTTGGGAGAATGAATGAATCAACATAGGGATTGCAATGGATGGAGCATGGTGAAGATTCTTTAAAAACACTTAGACATGATGGGGTGGGGGTGCTTTATGCATCTGTACTGTCTATAATTGATCTAATCTTGCTTTCAGTTAGGAGGGGAGGAATAATGATGCTTTGATCATCAAGATTATATGAAATATAGAGAGTTTGCCCTGTGTTGGGTACTAAACAGAACTGCACATTCTGGAGCCTGCCTTCTTTCCTTCCCTCCTTCCCTCCCTCCCTCCCTCTCTCCCTTCCTACCTTCCTTCCTACCTTCCTTCCTTCCTTCTCCCCTTTTTTTAAAATATAGAAATAACTTCTTTATTCCTTTCTTGAGAGCTACTAAATACACTAAGTTTTCAGGATTGCATAAGGAATTTTCGTTCTTATAAATGACATGTTCATAGAAATATGAAGAAGTAGGAATCATAAAATCTCCATACTAAAATGAAAGATTTTTTTAAGGTAAACTTGGGTACAAATTATTACAAATAGAAAGTTTTAAAAATGCTTTGCAAAGAAGCATTGGAGCTTTTATAACTGACTTCATGTTCCTTAGTTACTATAGCAACAGTCAGAAAAAAGTAAATCAAAGACTCACCAGACAACGGTCATCAGAACTCTCTCTCAGCTGTCCATCTTCCCAAAGACATTAAGTGAAACCCATGCCCTGGCAGTATAGCTTCATTCCTGCCACTCAGCAAGGGATTGGTTTGCAAAATAAAATGAAAAATATATAAAGAATGAAGAGGAATCAATAGGCATTATTTTTCTACGCTTCAGCATTTTCCATGGGGGGGGGGGAGAAAAAACAACTAATGATGGATGTTCCCATGCCTTAGAAGTCAACAACTTCTAAAATTTGGTAAAGTGAGCCATTTTAGAGAATTATTTATATACAATAATTGTGTAACCTTGGATATCTATACAAATTAAAATTTATAAATATGAACTTGGGAGGCTATAGATTAGAAATGCCGGCAAAGTGTACAATTGTTGGTATGCCATTTTTTTCTATGTTTTCTTAGGTATTGTCCATGCTGCTTTGTGGTAATGAGGAAAACCAGGTGTTAATTGGTAGGTTGCTCTGAGTCACTTTGTCTTTTTGATTTAATAAAGTGACTCAACTCTTTTACTAGAAAAAAGCAGAGACACCGGGTCTCTTCTGGAAGTCTTGGGAGTTTTGGAAGTGTTAGCTTTTCTTCTTGATCATCTCTGGCCATGCTTTCCCTCTACCTTGCCAACTGCAGGCACTTCCTCCTTGGTACCATCTGGCATTGACCGTCACCCAGATTCTCTTGACATTTAAAAGATCACACACATACACTAGACTCCTCTGGTGGCTTTTAATACAATTTAAGGCTAAGGTGGGTAATGTATTACACAGAGCATTGTGCAACAAGTGTGCTAAAATTGAATAACATGTGCTAAAACCTAATAAACTTGCTTGGTCATTTTCCTTGACCATCTTGCTTTGAAGAGTTCTGGTTTCTGGCCATCTTGCTGAGCTCCATCATTTTTATCCCCCATACCCTCCAAACTTCTTATGCCTCTCAAACTGTTGAAGAAGCTCCAAAATTCACTTTTGTTGCAGTATGTTAACACAATTTTACTTTTAATTTCTTTGTCTTCTAGCTTGTTCATTTTTATCTTTCTTCTTTAAACTCAAAACAGCCATTCATGTGTTTTTTTTTTTTTAAATAAAGAGCCATTTATCACAGAGATAAGTAGTGCCATTTACTTAGAATTCCTCTAGTCAATATTGGCTCTGAGTGATTATTTAATTCTCCCACAGAGAATTTAGAGTAGAAATTCATATTTGTATGAAATGACTAATTATATTCACATGAATCAGTCTGTGATGTTTAATAATTCTGACCAATAGGAGATCAATTTTAGGGATAAATCATCATCACACTTTTACCCATGCGGAAAGTTAATGGACATATGGAGGTTGTCATTTGTCTAAAATCACCAAGCTAGCAAGTGGCAGAACCAGACTTTGGTCACAGGTCTTTGGGTTTCTATTCTGGGATTCTTTACAATATACAACTGACACTGATATACATTAATGAGAAGACTGCGTACAGAAACTTCAAGAGAATAATTGGAAATTGTAGACTTGTTACAGAATTTGAGGTTTTGGCTTCAACAAAGAAACGAGAAATCTTATGGAAAGGTCACAGAAGAGCGTTGTAACTTTTAAACAATTGGATATGGAAGTCTGTGGAGACTAGGAGATGTGGTCCGATTAATAGTCTGCTAAACTACGATGATGCCTCTGACAGTAGCTCTAAGGCACATTTTTTGAAAGGACATGTTTGTGTTCTGTGACATTAACTTCGAAAGGTTACAGTTGTAGCTGAAAAAAAAATCCTAGCTTCCCTTGGTCAATTTGTGGAATCATCCATGAATTTTACTAACTCTCCAAAGGACCTACTTTCTGTCTTCTTTTGTCTGAAATATCTTTGGATTTTATAAATTACAAAGTAATTAATTTTTTAATATATCTCCTAAAATACCCTTTAAAATTTGATGAGATAAAAGTATCCTATCATTGTGGCATGTTAGATTATAAAGTACAAATTAACACAGTGTTGGATTAAAATTTGCACACCACAGTTAGTCAAAAATAGCTATTGCCTACCTACAACTGATCTCATCTTGCTCAGGAGTCTCAGTTTGTACCTAGAGTGGAGTTATTCAGCTGTGGAATTAAACATGTCAATTAAAGGTGACCTAGTCCTTTCACTTACAATAGTCTCTCTCAGATGAATTCAGCATTATTTGAGTAAATAGGCAGTTCAGGATTTAATTTACTGCTAGGTAAGTTTCTTTTAGCTCTTCACTTGGCTTTCTCAAGGTGGCCTTCAGAATGCAGGGAGATCGTTGTTATCCTCATGGTGTTCATGAGTGAATGCTCTACTTCAGTGGAACTGTCTTGTCCTGCTTGCTTCGTTACATAGGTCTCTGACCTCACTATTCAGGTGGGTGTGTCTTGTGCTCTTTTCTCAGGGCATGGGTTTAAACCAGCCTTCACTCACCTGTCAGCCACTCTTCAGATCCGCATAAATCTGACTGTGGCTCCCAGGTGATTCCTTACTTGGTTGCCTTCACTACATCACCATTGAGTGGCTTGTTTCACCCTGTCAGAAGACAATCCTTCACGGGTCTCTGGCATTTCTGCATATCTCATGAGCAAGGCACTTAGTTCTAGACTATCATATTCATATCATATCATATCATATCATATCACATCATATCATATCATATCATGCCTACTCAATAGCCTCAGAAGGTATTGATACTGTCTCTGTCCAGAGCAAAGAGAAGGCATGGTGACTGTATGAAAGAGGTTCTTTGCTTAAGCTGCATGTAGTTGTCTTAAGTTTTCTTAAGTTGTCCAGTGGGACTGGGGCTTGGAGACCAAGAAGAAGAAGAAATACTGACATTCAGGCTTCTGGTGTTCATGCCTCATGAACTGTCTGTCTTTCAGCTCTGTTTTTAGGAGTTTGGTGTTTTCGTCCAGTATCTGTGAAACAGTGGTACTCTATCTTAATTACCTTTCAATCAAAGCAAACCTCAGACTCTTCTAGAGAAAGAGAAACACAGCGTGGGGGGGCAGCAGGCAAAGAGAGGGAGAAGCAGGCTCCCCACTGAGCAGGGAGCCAGATGCGGGGCTCAATCCCAGGACCCTGGGATCATAACCTGAGCTGAAGGCAGATGCTTAACCAACTGAGCCACCTAGGTACACCCTAGGTACACTTGAGACCTAGTTTAAATCCCCATTGTTACCTACCCATGGCCTGAGAACAGAGCATAAGACTTCTCTCACTGGTATGGGGCACCCCATTAGTCTCTTCAAATACCCAAGAGCAAGAGGAGCTTTGGGCTCCTTATTCATAAAAGGAAGTTTTTGTATAGGTGAAGGTATCAAGATGTACAAACTTCACAGGTATAAAATAAATAACTCCAGGAATGAAAAGTACAGCACAGGGAATATAGTTAATAATACTGTAATAACTTTGTATGGTGACTACACTTCTTGTGGTGAGCACTGTGTAATTATAAGATTGTTGAATCACTTACTATGTTGTATACCTGAAACTAATATAACATTGTATGTCAGATCTAATTCTTTTTTTTTAAAGTTTTTAATTTATTTAAATAATTTCCACACCCAATGTAGGGCTCAAACTCATGACCCCAAGATCAAGAGTCGTACATTCCTCAAACTGAGCCAAACTGGTGCACCTATGTCAGCTGTATTTCAATGAAAGAGAAGTTTTTGTCATTTAGAAACCCCATTTTTCCTTTTAACAAAATCTGTTTCTCAAGACTGTGGCTTGACTTTATGCCTCAGGATGCTTTGGTACAAGTCAAAGACTAACTGACTTGTCTTTTTTTTTTTTTTTTGTAGCCGATTGGTCTTATGTGCATTCTTGCTCGAAAGATCCCAGTTCTCCATCAGAGTGTGCTACCCTGGCTGACTAAGGAGCAAAGAATCACACTGATGTGTTTCAAAACACACTGATGTGTTTCCTATATAAACATAGGAATATATATTCCTATATTACATATATGTATTTGCATAGATAGACAATGAATAAACACATACAGGCTTTATTTATTTATTTATTTATTTATTTATTTTACATATAGGCTTTTAAAATATGTCTTGGCATATGAGAGGGAATAACAATAAATCATTTCAGAAGTACACATTTACAAACCTTTCAGACTGTAATAACTGCAGTCGGTGATATATATTTGTTATATATTAATTAATATAAATTAGTAATCTTTTCCTTCATTAAAAAACATATAAAATGAAACAAAAAAAAAATCCTAGGACTAGAATTGTCCATGTTTTTTTCCAGAAAAGAGAATTTGGGGAGGTGAGCTATTCTATTGCTTCATGTAGCGGTTATATTTAAGAGGAAATAGGTTGAAACTGTTATATAACTGCATCATACATACTGTGGACTTGTGGCATCATACTGACTCTCTGGAGTCAGAGACCTTTCCTCATGATATTCTTAACGTATTCTTGAGGGGTGAGCACAAGCAGGGACTGAGAAAATGAAATAAAGCTCTTCACTAGTGTGGACACAGAAACCTGCTAAAAGGAGTCTACCGAATTGTTAACCTGAAAATATCTATATCTGTATCTTTGTTATTCCTTTAAAATTTAACAATTTTAAAATTTACCTCTAAGTTGGAGAATAAGTTGAGTGAAGGGAAATTGATCAACTAGAAATCGATCATTTTAAGACAATAGAGTTAATTTTGCATAATGTATTGTCTTAATAATTATCTTAAATAAATAATAATCATCCTCAACAATCAACAATTAACTAAGGTACAATTTTCAGTACTGTTAAAACCTAATGAGTGTATAAATGTACGAAGTGAGAAAGTTGAGCTAATCTCATAGTTTGCCTCCACCTCTGTTTTTTTTTAATTTTAATTTTTATTATTTTTTAATTTATTTTTTATTGGTGTTCAATTTACTAACATACAGAAGATGTGGTTTATGTATACAATGGAATATTACTCAGCTATTAGAAATGACAAATATCCACCTCTGACTGTTATGAATCCATGGTGCTTCCAAATGTAGACAATGTTTCATATCCTCTCTGTTGGGTGAAAGTGTTGCTGGTAATAATTTCGTTTAGGATTTGGTGCCCATACCTTTAGAATTTTGTCTAAGTGTTTGGACTAAAAACAAAATTCCTTTGGAATTATTTCTTACTATGTAGATACTTTTATATTGATTTTGAAATACCACATTGATCTGAAATATAGACGTTTCTAAATATCTATGATTTGCTTATGGTATACCTTCCAACCCCAGAATAAGATAGTTGATTCATCCATCACTCGTATTTTCAGCTTGCACTTAAGCCAAGGCGTCAAATTGGGAAATTTTGCCCTATTTTGACTGGTCTTTCTCTGTCTTTCCATTTCCTATTCTTTGAAATAGCAAAGAATCCTAGGGATTTACTTGTGTTTTCTGGGTTCTCTGGATTTCCCACTGTATTTGTCAACTCAGGTTGCCATAATAAGATACCATAGTCTAAGTGGCTTAAACAACAGGCATTCATTTTCTCGAAGCTCTGTAGATTGGACATCCAAGATCAAGCTGCTGCAGGTTTGGCTTCTGGTGAGACCTCTTCCTGTCTTGTAGATAGCCACCTTCCCCTGTGTTTTCACATTGCATTTTCTCACATCTCCCTTTCCAGGGAGGGAGAGAGCATGAGTGAACATGCCCTGGCATCTCTTTCTTTTCTTAAAAGGAGATCATTCCTTTTGTATGAAGGCACCACCCTTATGACCTCATTTAATCCTATCTACCCCCTAAAGGCCATATCTCCATATACAGTGACATTACAGATTAGGGCTTCAATATACGAATTTTGGGGGACACAGTTCAGTCTGTAACACCCACCATTATTCCCTGTTCAGGCTCTAAAAAATCTTCTGCCTTCACCCTTCCTCAAAATCCAAATGTATTTGTCCCTACTCTTTTTTTTTTAAATATTTAATTTATTTATTCATGATAGACACACAGAGAGAAAGAGAGGCAGAGACACAGGCAGAGGGAGAAGCAGGCTCCATGCCGGGAGCCCGACGTGGGACTTGATCCCAGGACTCCAGGATTGTGCCCTGGGCCAATGGCAGGTGCTAAACCGTTGAGCCACCCAGGGATCCCTATTTGTCCCTACTCTTAAGAATATTCTCTTTGTTCATTAAATGAGTGAGTTGATAGTGACTACTAGTGGGTAATATGTTAACTGTAGCCTAAGATAATATATTTGTGTTTAAAAAGGAATCTTCTGCAAATGCTACCTTACTCCAAGTCAAGCGAGTATTGCCACAGGTGCCAATTTTAGCCACACCTAAGTGGAAAACTTAAAGGCTTTCAGAACCATACCATGGATGTCATTCCGTGAGAAGCTTGCCCTGCATGTCCCTCACAATGTCTGTAGATTTCTGGCCTGTCAGTACGTATGTTAAAAAGGGAAATTACAGACAGCCTATCTCCAGTTAGTCAAACCCTACTGAAACAGAAGAGTGCCTTCATTATTCTAATGCACTATCAATAAATAATGAGTCAAAGATGTGCTCCAGATAGCTGAATCAAAGGATTAAGCATAAACTTTCAAGATCATAGGACAGAAGACTATTGTTGACCTGGTGACCTAGATGAAGGAAGCTTGAAAAGTTGCTACCATCCTCATAAGGGGTGTTTGTTACTAAAGTATTCATTAAGATGAAAGACCTTGGGGAACTTTCTGACACCTGGCATCAAAGGATTCTTTGAACTTTTGTTCTTCTTGCTACTGATTTGTCCAGACTGTGTTTGAAATGGTAATGTTCTGGTTTCCCTGATTCACGGTGAATCCTACTAATTCTGAGTAGCTTTCCTTAAAAAAATAATAATAATTGGCTTTTAGCTCTGTCTGTGGGTTTATTTAGAATGTAGTTTTGCGTTTGGAAGAACATCATATTAAGCTTTGCACCCCTACATTTTTCAAAAGGACTCCCTTTTACCTGAGTCCAGAAACTCATTCACCTTTGGGGGGAGCTTTCTTCTTGTTCAATTCAGAAACAGTTTTCCTAGGAGTTAACAATACCTGTGATTCCTGACAAATACAACGTATTTCTCATGAACACAACCCACTGGTCATGGTCACATCTAATTTGGAAGAAGACCACAGTAGCTGTCCTTTGCTAGCCTCTAGAGATATCTCCTTGTGCACCCTGTGTTTCCATTTATTGTAACACTTTGCAGGCTCCTGTTCACTCTCATCATTGTCCCAGGAGCCCTACAGTTACGGTTGTGTTTTGTGAATCCTGTGAGTCAAATGGAAACGAATAATTCTTGAACAAATGGAAAATTTCAATATAATACATGTGTTGTCAGACATTCAGGAAGAGTTTTAATGAACTGGCTAAAGTTACTGGGAAGATTTTAGGCAAATGACACATATAGTGGTTTTGAGAGCTGATTGAGTTGGGCTATAGGTAAGCAAGGGAAGGCTCTCAGAGACTTAGAACACAGGAGATTCTGTTTTGCACCATATTGGTGGGGAACCACCCTAGTTACGTTAGAAAATCTCCTTCAATCAAAAAAAAAAAAAAAAAGAAAATCTCCTTCAATCATCACAAGAATTTGTTCAGGTCAAGTACCTGTCTTTAATATCAGAAAAGCTCAGATTTACATCTTCTTTGAGAGCATTCTTGTTTGCTGACTCTGAAGTAATAGGTTGGTGCCACTAATATTTGGCATGTCTTTCTGCACCAACAGGTCCCTCCTTGCTAATTTTGTAGGTCATCAACATAAAGAGGATTTTTAGGAATGAAAAGCAATGTTCACCCTTGGTAGCTGTAGACTCCTACCATTACTCTGAAAGAATCTAACAATGTGACAAATTGAAAGAGAACCTGCCTGTATTATGTCGTGTTTACTTGGCCGATACCAGCCTAGAGAGGCTTTGGCTCTGATAATGTGTATCTACTTGATTTCTTTCAGCATTATTTTAATCCCGGCCCAGTGGTTTCATTGGCTGCTGTCTATGAGGGCATTATTATAGAGAAGTATACTGCTAATCAGCAGTGCAAGGTACTGTCTGGAAAATTTGAAAACAAACAGACAAACAAACAAAAACCTCAAGTTGAGGCATGAGGGAGCGGTATGTTTGCATTTCCTAATCTGATCTCCTGGCACACTGTTCTGTTCTTTTTCTGTGGAAATTCAACAACAGATATATGCAGAGCTTATTAATTTGTTGCATTTCAGCTCAAATCTTGCCCAGAATTCCCTAGAACCATTAGTCTTAAGCTTCTCATGAATGTGACAGATACTTCTGGTTGTATGCTTCAATTGCCTTTGTCAAAATATGCATTTTCATTATAATGGGAAAATATATTAAATTATCATATTTGTTAGACCCTTTGTACAGTGTGATTTTTTTTTCAGAAGTAGAATCCTATAATTCCTGTTCAGAGCAAGTAGGTTTATTCCACTTATGTCTAAATAATATTATCTAGGCCCTGGAGTAACCAGTATATCAGTTAGATTGCTCTTGGCTGTAACTAATAGATCTGGTTATAATTGACTTCAACAGTATGGGCTGATTATTTTCTCACATAACAGGAAGTCTGGAGGTGAGTGTTTTCTGGTTTGCTTTAGATGTTCAATCATGTTATCCAGGACCAAATTTCCTTCCATCTGTAATCTCTGCCATCCTTAGCATGTCGTGATGTCTACCCTGAGGGACGCAGGATGACCACAGGAGCTACCGTGATCACATCTGCATAAACTTGCCTTCAAAGTCAAGAACAGGGACATAGTTCAAATGGGTAGAGTGGGGAGTTACCTCTTCTCCACCAAGGGAAATCTTCTGTGAAAGACCCCTCTCATCACTTTCCTTTATGTTCGCTGACCATGATTGGATCATATTCTCTCCTTAGCTGAGTAAAAGCTGTGGGGATGAGTATCAGGTATTTTTACCCATCTCTAGAATCTTGCCCTCCTACATGGAGGAAGCTCTTAAGGTAGCCACAGAACAGTAGGCCAATGTGACCTGGCCCTCAAGGGGGCTGGCATCACTCCTTGGTGTACTCTTTCTTATTGTGGTATGTTCCCAACTGAGACCCCGGCCACTATCTGTGCCCATGGTCTGGAGGAAAGAAAGGCATGTCTTGAAGAAAACACTTTCCAGTAGATGGTAAGCAAGACCATCCCTATAAAATACACATTCTTTGTGCGTTCAGTAATTTTAGAGAAGAAATTTAATTCTTTGAATCTCTTCAAGTGCTGTAAGATTTGTCATTGTTGATTAATGACCACTTTCTCCTTGGCAGCCCAGTGAGGAGAGTTTTCCCCGCAACATGTTCTTTTGGTTTCCTTCTGATTTCTTTTGCCATTCCTTTATAAACATTTCTCAGCCTTCTCTTTCTTGTCTGGCCTTTAAATATTTGTGTTCTTTGGGGTTCACTCTTTTCTTGGCACACGTCCTGCTCACACTGCTCACTGTCACCATCCAATCTTACAGCCATGCTAGCCTTGAATGAATCAATGGCTTCCGAATTTTGTTCTCCAGTTTGTATTTCTTTTATCAGGCAAGCTCCAGACCCCTGTAACCAGTTATTACTGGCTGGGCATTTTCACTAGTTGTCTCATCAATTCTGCAAGCTCAGACATTCTATGCTGGGTTAACCGTTCTTGTCTCTGTGCTGACCAACCCCTTCATGCCTGTGTCCTCAGATCTACCTCATTTTCTAAGTGCTCTTTTCCATCTTTCACATCAAATCCCTCCCCAAGCCCTGATGTTGCCTCCTGATATTTCTGTAATCAGCCTCCTTCTGTCCCTATGACACAGCCTGAGTCCAGCCACTCAAGTTCTGCCATGATTATTCATTTCAGCCCCTCTCAACAGCACTTCCCGCTGTCACCACTTTGCCTTCTAACTCACAGCCTTTCCTGCTGCAGTCCAAAGTCAAACTAATTGTATTGAAATTCATATCTGAGTAAGAGATTTCCCTTCCATGAAATTCTTAGATGGCATTACATAAACTTCAGGACAAATACCCAAACTCTTCACATGTTAGCATAAGACCTTCAATGACCTTGAATTATTTTCGTTCACAGACCTCTTCAAGTTTCTGAGCCGAGGTAGGAAACTGCCCTGCCTGCTGGTCTCAAAGCACCTGTAGTATTATATGCTGATTTTTCTGTTTACAGACCTGTCTTTGCATTTTTCTGTAAGATCTTTGAAAACATGGTCTGCTTTTTTGTAGCTGTGGTATGTAACGTGTCTGATACATAATAGCCATTCAAAAATGTTTGCTGATTGAGTAATGTCTGTCCTCTTTCAATGTCTGTGTTAATGGTCAGTGTAGTATATAATCTTAATATACAGGTTGCTTTAGAGACATTGTCTGTATTTCAATGGTTTTCCATTGTCTTCCCATAACAGTGATTCTCTTTATCTTATTTTCCCCTTCAGTGAAAGTATATGAGCATCTGACAGGATTGAAGACTGATTGTAGTAGTCAAGATTTCCATTACCAATCTATCCAAAATGGAGCAATAATTAGTAGGTATTGACACAGTGAGTTCCCAGAGAAGGACCATTAATGCTCCCAGTTCTTGAGAATGCTCCCTAAAAGGGAGTAACTTCACTTCCATCCTGATTCTCCCTCTTTAAGATATGGAAGTATGGAAGCATGGTGGTTTCCCATTTTTCATCCTTTCAAAGCATTTTCTGTATAAACACATCTCTAGAATTCCTCTTTCTCTCTCGACAATGCATTCATTGATTATACATTTCACTCTGTAAAGGCATCTCTGTGATTTAAATCATTTTAGGCTATCAGGGAAATTACACTAAAAATTTCCCTGACATTCAGTATCAAGCTGCCCTAGATACTTACATAAAAATAACCTGAATTATATTCAGAGGATATCCTATGTAAACTATCAAATAGCAAATACAGATTTAAAGAAGATTGTAAATCCACTGCACTTAAACAATTACATGGAAATGTGTACATTGAATAGGAGAGAATAAAAAAATAAGTGAATGGATAGTCAAAAATAAATAGGCAGATGCAGAGGTCTTTCTTTTCTTGTGTAGGAATTGGCTATAATTTCTTTAGAATCCCACCATGCATAGTGATTTAAACTAATAAGGCAGGTACATTTCTTTTATGTATGGGACAGTGATCTGGTTTTTAAAAATGCCACATGAATGGCTAATATGAAATTATAAAGGGCATACACTCTGGGGCTTGATTTCCTGGATCCAAATTCCAATTATGTGGTTTGCTAGGGGGGTGAGTCTGGGCAAATCATTCGATCTTTCTGCGCCCTGCTTTCCTCTTTTGTCAATGGGGGATAATAATAGTACTCACTTGAAAGGATTAACATGAGGGTTCAATGAGTCAAACTTGTCAAGTGCTTACACCTGTACCTGGCAGTATATAAATGGGTAGCTGTAGGAAGTGGAAACGTGGCCCTCATCATCCAGGACATCTAATGCTTATTGAACACATTCACAAATGCCAGCCCAGTGCACCTACTTTATTGTACCCTGTAATTTCTTTCCAAAATACCTCTTATTTTTGGATTCTATTTATTTATTTATTAGAGAGAGAGAAGGAATGAGGAAGGGAGGAACAGAGGGAGAAGCAGACTCCCTGCTAAGCAGGGAGCCGAATGTGGGACTCAATCCTGGGACTACATGAGCCGAAGGCAGACATTTAACTGACTGAGCCATCCAGGTGCCCCCAAAATGCCTCTTTAAATTAGGTTTGTTTGTTTGTTTGTTTTTTAACTTGCTTTTGACAGATGAGGAAATTGAGGCTTAGTAAGTGACTTGTCCGAGTTTAAAAAAAATGGTGAAGCTGGAATCTGATCCACTGCCCTATATCAGGATGGCAAAGAATTTGCATAAGAAAACAATCCATTTCAACATCTGAAATTGAAAGGCTTTTTATTTTGAAAAATAAAGTAATGAAGTAAAAATGACTAATGGTGACAGATATTCTTGGAAATTATGGTAAAGTGGTAAGAGAAGATATCTATTTGTGCTCAAGTGTACTTCTGTTTTTCACCTGCCCCAATCAATACTAACTCTTCAATATGATAAAACATACATGTAAAAATGTAGTTGCAAAGTTCTCTTTCACTTTGCAACCAGCACATTCTTGGTTTTCTGGGTCTAATAAAAGGAACAAAAGGGCTTATTATGGGGGATTTGTAGCTGAAGTGACCTTTACTGGACCTGACCGTACAATAGAAGAATGAGTAATTATTCCTCAATTTAAGATAACAGAGAAAGAGTGAAAGATAAACATAAAGTTTAGCCTCTTACTTAAATATTGTACTAAATGTACCTTTAATATTTGTTTCGTATCTTAACATACATAGAAGTCAGTCATAATGAATATGTCTCTAGCTGGAACGAACAATTCTACATGACAAGCACCGTGGAGGGGTTAGTCTTGCCTTCATGCTGTATAGGTTATGCTCACAGCACCAGGGATTCATGCTTTATTCTTAGGTCTATACATTCCACCCTACATGAGGGCCTATGGTGTGCTGGTCTCTGTGCCAAATGGGCTGTGGAGAGCATGATGAGCCAGGTAGCCTTTCTTGTCTTTTGACATATGGTATAATGAAGAAGAATAATTAAACAGGTAAAATAATCCGTATTCAGTTTAAATCATCTGCTTTTCAGTTCTGATGTCACAATTTTCTGCCTAAGGGGGTGAATACTTACTTTGTTCACCTAAGGAGTCTACTTGAGTTCTGTTCTCAGAATTAAACAGCGATCTCAAAGGAAAACTTAATTCTTTCTCTGAAAAAGAACGACATTACAGTTTCCAGATGTAGTTTTTCTGGGGTTCCCTGCAGGGTCGGAGGTCTTGTAAAGGCACCCCTCTCTGTAAAGACGTAGGCTCATTTTGCTCCCCGTTGTCATCTTGTGTGCCAGACATTGCATGCTCTTGCAATCCCTCTGAAGTACTCCATTGCTTTCTAAGAGCCTACACTTTTTACTTTTCTATACTTATATTCAAGCTGCATCACTCTTCTCATGTTTTGTCCTCTCTAAAGGCACCATCATGGTTAGCTGTTTTCCACCTGAGCCAACTTGTGGCTCAAGGGAATGGCCTCCTTCACATTATTCATACCAGCTCACCCTCTTCTGCAGTGCTTGCATCCAGGGCAGCCCCAGCATGCTTCACCCTTCGTGAGGAGGAAGAGGGGCACCAGCGTTAGCTGGGTGGTGACAGCAGGTGCAGAGGAGAATGGAAGCAGGCAGCAGTGCACACTTTTTGGCAGAATAGAACGGAGTGTTTGCCAGCTGTCCCCCTAGTGACAACAGCAATGGCCATGAAGTCGGGCGGATGGCTGGGTCCGATTTCTTGGATATGAAGCAGATGAACAAATGTCATAAGGTTTTGCTCTCTTCACATTATTTATCAAGTTAGTTATGGTGCCTTTATGTGCTGGTTGTAACAATCCCCATTTATTTCTCTTCCTCCGAACTAGAAGCATTATTGAGGGCAACATTTCCCCAAGATATCTGACCAGGGCGCTCTTTGTAAGTTATAATAAATCAACAGAAAGCCAATAGGAGCTGCTGAGCTCTAATGCTCACTTGAAGTGAGGTTAAGAACCAAGAAATATTAAATATTACAACTGTATATTATAATTTAAAAAAAGGTGCAACATTTACCAAAGGTCATTATACAGATGCTTTGCAAAATGAGGGATCCCTGGTGTTATTTATGAGTTAAAATTCAGACCAAACATCTTCAGCTTATGCAATTATCAGGCATTCATTCACATGCCAAACTTCCCAAAGGTGTATATATAACAAAAAGAAGCACTGAGTACTGGTGTCTCCTAATTGTTCTATACATACATACATGTCTAGTATTTTTTTACATATATATTCACAGATACTTATAAATAGCTACATTTAAATAATACAAATAATATCCCTAGCATTAATTTTTTCAAGAAATTTCTATTGGCTTAAATAGAACATCGGTTTTTCATGAAATATACTTTGAACTATACGAATCTAAAGAAGTAGGCAATTGTGTTTATGTTGTTTTCTTGTCTTTAAGATGTTAGTTTACCTTGTAAAATGAAAATTATATTTTTTGGAGTGAGCTTGAAAAATTACTTGGCCCAACTTCTAGGCATGACTCTACCGGAGATCAGTGATGAAATTCTGAGGGTCTTGTCAATGAACTTAACCTGCGGCTCCCCTTCTCCTTCTTGAGGTAAATTTCCCTAGCAGTGCTTCTTGCTCAGATAGGCAGTGGCAGGTTCTTCTTTGCCCAGGAAGGCTTACTAAATGGACTAGATATGGCCTCATGATCTCAGAGTGACCCACAATGGGATGATCTACCCCTTATGTGTGGTCCCACGTAGAAGAGATGAGGTATTCATCAACCTTTCAGCTCCCGATTTTGGTAATGCAAATTGGAATTACAGAGAGATTTTCCGCTGGTGGATCAGAGAATAGCCAACACACAGAACATAGCCAACCAAGTATGATACGGCGTTTATTTGGAGCGAATTTTTACTGGCTTCCTTTTAGAAATATCACCTTTAAATTCTATTTTTTAACACTGATCAAATAGTTCTTATTTTCCTATCTTCTTGTTGCTCTTTTGAATCTTTTTAAAGTTTTTTTTTCTCAATACCCATTTGCTTGTCCAGGATATTTTGTATGTTGGGATAATTTTAAGGAAGTCAATTTATATAGTCAGTATAAAGGTATTGGATAAAAACCCCTTAAAACTGGAAATCCTTCCAATTTTTCACCTTATTTGTTAAGAAATGAGAACCATTACTCTGTAAAAGAACATTGTGATTATTCCTTTTTGGTTTTCTAGTGTATCCATCAACTCAGGCTGCTGTTAACGAAATACCACAGGACAGGTGGCTCAAACAACAGAAGTTGATTTTTCTCACAGTTCTGGAGGCTGCAAGTTCAAGATTAATGTCCTGCAGGGTCAGTTTCTGATGAGAATTCCTTTCCTGGCTTGTAGACATCTGCCTTCCTGCTGTGTCCTCACATGCTGGAGGGAGGGAGAGAGAAAGGGTAGAAGGAGGAAGAGAGATATCTCTTCTTCTGATAAGACTACAGTCTTATTGGACCAGGGCTCCCCCTTGTGACCTCATTTAACCTTCATTACCTTCTTAGAGATCCTATTTCCAAAAACAGTCACAAGGGGGATTAGTACTGCAACATATGAATCTAGGGGTACGGGATGCAATTTAGTCCGTAACATCTGCTAATTTTCCCTCTTGATTCAAAAAATTTTCAAGAAGTTGCTTTTTAGACCTATTTTTGGAGTAATTGACATTTAAAAGAAATTGAGACCATCCATCAAGTGCTCCTTTCTCACTGACCCTTCAAAAGGCCTTTCTGCCATTATGTAATTCCCTTGAGAGAAGGAACATGAAGGAGGATGAGAAAAATAATCAAAGAATCAAATCAAGCATGGATTTAAAAGAAAAGCTTTCTATCAGCCTCTTTTCCTTTCTGTTTTTTTTTTTTTCTTTTTATTAACGCAAGAATGACTGATTCACATTTCACCTGCCCTAATGCCATTTTATTGAGTTTCCAACTGCCAGGTCATGTCTGAGCTGCCGATCTAGATTTCAAACTTTTAGAGCAAGAACTGTTCCATACTGAGCTTGTTTAATTTCATGTAGAGAATTTGCCTTCAAGCTTCTGGGGATGAGGATATCTGACTTTGAGGGCCCAAACCCCTTGGCTTCACTTCCTATTATGTTGTCCATTAAAGTACTTGAATGGTGGAAAATAATCTCACCACAGCACCAAAAACTCCTGCTAAGAATTGAGCAGATGGGGGTTCTGATAGGAGTTTTTTATGGTACAAAAAAACAGAAGAATAGGAAACATCACTGACCTGTCTCCTGAAGGTCTAGTTCCAGAGTAGAGGTGGTTCTGTGTGTCCCTCTGTGCCAGGGGACCATAAAAGTCTGAAAACACCCTGATACATTGTTATAGTGGTTCCTCAACCTTTGCATTTGGAAACCCAGATTTCTGGATCTGACTCCTAGAGTGTCTGGTGCAGTGGGATGAGGCCTGAGAATTGGTATCACATGTGTTCCCAAATAACATGATCCTACTGGTTTGGGGGTAAGTTTTGCAAATCACTGTTTTACAGGGCTTCTCTCTGTGACAGCTGAGCTGAAATGAAAGAAAATTAGAAAGCTGCCCAGGACCAGTGGTTCTTAATCTTGGCTTTTTGTTAAATCACTTGGGGGAACATTTAAATATACTGATGTCAGAATCTCAGAGATAGGACAGGGGCATGGGTGTTTTTTAGAGCTCCTTAGGTACTTTCGGTGTGCACAGTGGGTTGAGACCCTTTATCATTTCCTAATTAGGTTAGTATCTGGACAAGCCCATGGAAGGCAGAAGAGGAGAGGCTCGGTGACAAACTCTCTCAAAGTAACTTTTAATCAGTGTTCTGAGTATGCATAACACTGAGAAATCATGGATCTCACTTTTGTCTTCCAAACTCGAGACCAATGAAATTTTTTTCACTACTTGGGAATTTGGTGGGAATCTTTTCCTGCTTGGAGTCTAAGGATGAGACTACACCCATAAGGAAACCCAGTCTAAGGTCTTTTATTTATGAGGAATGTACTAGGCATTCTAAATTTCAGAATATATCCTCTAGCATCTAAACTGGGAGGTGACCTTGTCTGTGAATAGGAAAATTTTGAACTCTTGCTGTATCCTAACACTAAGCCTGGCTAAATTGCATTCTGCTCAAGGACGAGTCAACTGAGAAAATCAAATCAAAAGCTCATAAAACTGTCTGCAGCTCAAGAGAAGAACATTGCTCTAAGTATTCAAGAGAACATCCTTTCCTGCCAAATAGAATTACTACATGGTGAAGAAAAAAAAAAAAAACCCAAACAACCCACCAACATTTAAAATACGTGCCCGATAGCCCCATTTGTTTTAGTAGAATGTTATTTGTAATAATAATAGGCCAAGATAAGGGTGTCTGGGTGGCTCAGTCAGATGTCTGCCTTTAGCTCATTTCATGATCTCAGGGTTCTGGAATCGAGCCCCAAGTCAGGCTCCTGCTTCTGCCTTTCCCTCTGCTCCTCCCCCTGGCTTGCACTTTGTCTCTCTTGCTCTCTAATAAATAAATATAATCTTAAAAATGAATGAATGAATGAATGAATGAATAAATAAATAAGCAAGCCAAGATAAATAGAGACTAGTTTGTGATAAGAAAGGGGAAAGAGGGCAGCCCCGGTGGCTCAGCGGTTTAGCAACGCCTTCAACCCAGGGTGTGATCCTGGAGACCCAGGATCGAGAAGTCCAAATCAGGCTCCCTGCATGGAGCCTGCTTCTCCCTCTGCCTGTGTCTCTGCCTCTCTCTCTCCGGGTCTCTCATGAATAAATAAATAAAATCTTAAAAAAAGAAAAAAGAAAGAAAGAAGGGGGGAAGAATGCAATAATCCCAGAAGCAATAGAAGGAAAGACCTGGTATCACAGGAAATGAAATCATTAACACTGTATTTTTAAAACTGTCACAGACATATACACACACAAAAATAAAAACAAGGGGAAAAAGCTAGTTTAGGGTTTTATGACTTTTTTTTTAATAATGAGAAAAATAAATTTCTCCATAAATAAAAATAGGATTCAGAGTCCTATGTAACACAATGATAAGAGTTTCATGTCCCAGCAAGTGGCTTAAGGATGATTCATTTTTTAACTAATCTATAAATATTGAACTTGGTGTATCCTCTAATGTCACATCTTAGAGTGCCATGCTTGGGTGCTTGGAACCTCATGGGAAATGCTTTGGTTGGTGAACACTTTCTTCTTAAGCAGGGCACCTGTCTCAGTCCCTGCCTGCACCTCTGCCCTATTGGCAGGATAAGTGGGAAACCTTCAGCTTCCCTTGGCCTCACTCCTAGGAAACCTAGACCTAGAGCCAGCCCTAAGCTACCAGCTACCTGGTTTAAGACTTTAGTGATCCCTCTTAGCTTTTGTGAGATCCCAGAAGCACCAAGAGAAACAAGAGTTTCCAAAATGACCCAGTTAAATAATTATTTCAAATAATTCCAAGGGAGAGAGAAAATGCTTAGTTGGGTATAGCTACACAATTCCTGTCTGTCCCCATAAAAGGAGTGGGCCTTTGCTCCCTGGTGAAGTAAAAGGGGCCATCAAAGAGAAGAGCCCTTGGGTCTTAGTGTTGGTGAATTACACACATGTGAGTCTGAAGCCTCCCGTGCTAGTGATCAATGGGGTGGTACGTGGGCCCCAGCAGCCCTATCTCAACTGGATGTGCTACTAGTGATGGAGAAGTAGCACTGATGTTCCCAGGAATGGTGGTACAGGACATTGCATCCTCACTGAACCCATGGTGAATTGGGACAGTTGAAGCACTTGAAGTACCAAGCGAGTGTGAAGAGTGCCTTACATGGTAGAGGCTTGGAGTTGCTCTGTGTGGAAGCACCTTCCTGCCCGCCATTAGCTCCTCTCTCTGTTTTCTTTCTCCTTCTTCTCCTGTCTTCCAAGTACTGATTCATCCCCATTCTTCAGAACACTCAACCATATGAGAGAGTATCCATCCACATCTTCCTTTCTCATGGCTTGCAAGCTCTGCCATCTCTGGCTAGGAGAGGCCATGATGGGAGGCTTCCCATCATGACAGGACTCTACTGTCAGAGCAGGTGAGTTCGTGTATCACAAAGGAGAAGAAGATCTCAAAGGCGACAATTCCATTTAGATTCCTTTTCTCCTTGATTAAAGCAAACATGGCTTAGTATATCAGGTGTCTTTGGTTTTAAGCCACTGACACCAATCAGGCTTGGAAGAAAGAGAAATGGGGCAGCCCCACCCATCTATTTGACAGAAACTGCTAGATTGTCTCCCCCAGGTACTTCTACTGAATAGATGGATTCTCACCATTGTCCTCATTTTTGTGTCACCTCTCTGAGGGTTCACATCTAAGAGTATTCAATTGGCTGAACTTGGGCCCTGTGGCTGACCTTGGCCCAGGGCAGCAAAAGGAAGGATCTAGTGGGAGAGATTTCTGAGACTTCATTAGTCTTTAATGGCAGCTTAAGGCTCTTTACCCGTACAATCTTACCAAGACTTTGTGTGACAAAAAAGGCTACATTTTCCATATAGAAAGTAAAAGGCTTTCCAGAAGGAGTAATAGATGCTGAGTGGCCCTAAAATTACAATTGTTTTCTAGAAGAGGAGCTAATTTTCTCTTAAAGACAACTTGGCTTATGCTCATATGAGAAAAGCATATTCCTCTTAATAATATGATATAGACCTTATTTCATGCAAAATAATAACTTTTTTATTGTGCTAAAGAATATTTCACCTTCTTGGGTCCTTTTTCATCATAGAGGGCTCTTTATAATTCTTTTATTATCATTTCAAGTCTGTACAGAATTTCTCAGCTCCAGATTCTTCGATGTTTTCACTAAGGGAGAGAGGACAGGAAAAAAGATGAGGGGTCCAGCAACCTCCAGAGTGATGTAATGTCCTACATGTGAACTGAACTGTTCATGTCAATGATGTCCTTTTATGCGTATAGGGATTTATTTATTCATTTCTCAGCCATCTCAAAGGTTTTCTCCCTTGTGAACTCTAGTAGCGTTCTATGTCTATTAATGGTTTTCCCACCAATTTTCAGACTATTTTATTATCTAAATTGTTAATACTTAGAACCATACTCAGTCTGGTGAATAAGAGCAACCAAATAATGATGAATCTTCTAGGAGACCAGGCATCATCAATTTAAGTGCAAAGAGTAAGCACATAATTTAGTGTCCAAATCAGAACAATTTCAAAAGTAGAGAACACATTAAAAATTAGATTATGCTCACAGTTTTTAACCAAGATTCCACACAAAATTTTGAATGACTTCTCTTTCTTTTTTACTTCTGGCTCTATAACTTCCAAGGAGGTTAAGAAAACTTGTTATAACCTTCATAAAAGCATAAGCCCACTCAACTTTTCTTGCATGTTGAGTCTTGCCAGATCCAATTTTATTCCTATATTTTTAGTTGTTTTCTACTTCTTAATTTAGTTTAGATATATGTAAATTTTAAGCACATTATTTTTTTTTTACTTCATTCTCCCTACCCCTTCCCATCTGTAATTTCCTGCCATTTTTAATTCTCTGTCTCCACAATAGTGTAGGGGCAAGTGTACTGAAATGTGAATCAGAAAGCATGGATGCATTTAACTGTGTGAACTTGTTCAATCATTTACTCTTGCTAGCCTCAATTTACTCATTTGTTGGAAGAGATGTCAGTAATTGCTCAGCCTACCTAGCTATTTAAAAGAACAATAAAATGTTGGGGCACATTGGTGGCTCAGTCAGTTAAGCATCTGATTCTTGATCTCAGCTCAGATCTTGATCCTAGGGTCATGAATTCAAGCCCCATGTTCAGGCTTGAAATAAAAAAATTCAAAACACAAGACAAAATAAAAATCATAATAAGATTTATATTATAATCACATCATATACCATAGTAACTAATGTTTGTTTAATTCCTATCACATTCTAGGCAGAGCTGATAATTAACCATTTGTTAAAGTTATCAAACTCCTGTACTGGTTGGTAAAAGCTACTGGTACCCACCACCATGGCCATCCTCTTCCTTTCCCAGGACTCTAGACCTCCTTTCTAGTCCAGCAACAACAAAAAAGCAATATCTGGGACATTGCCAGACTTAGCGCCCCATTCTAATATTATATTCTGATTGGTTAGTGATTAGACACCTCAGGACCTCACAGTCCTGTATCTTAGGTACCTTCATTGGTTTTCTCATCCCTCTCTTCTTAGAGGGATGGCCAAGATCTTGCACATGTAGCTGAACCGTCCCTGGGTGGCCCTGTGCCATGGTGGTATGCCTGGACTTAGAGGTTGTGGCTGTCTGCCTCTGGCCCATGCTTTCCCTCTTATGCCTGTACTTGAGAACTTCAACCATCATGGGTTTTGGTTTGTGAGAGTCTGTAGGAGAAATAGAGTGAACTGGTGGAGAGGCAATTATGGGCTCTACCCCAGACATCGACAAGATGCTACTGGCTCTGTTGGCATTGTAGATATCCCTGCAACAAGATGGAGAATGGGGATGGGTGGGGCCTATGGAGGCCATTTAGGGATGGGGAATATCCCAGGTATGGGTGCCTTTTCCACTGTCCTTTTGATTTTTAGTAACATTTAATGGTACAAATTCTCTAGAACACACTGAATGTCCACTTATGATAACATTAAATATTAACTTTATTAATTACCATCAAATGGATCATTCCCATGAAAATATTTAAAGGTTATGTAAAAACAGTTATTATTCATTACCAGAAGTAAGGGTTCCTAGCTCATAAAGCAATCCTTAATCCTTTCAGTTAGTGTTTCAAGAAACTTTGATTCATTTTTATGGGGACAAAGGAGTTAGAGAAATTTCTACTTACCTATTATTGTTAGAACACTCTCTCAAACATTACAAGCATGTTTGTAACATTAAAATCTATTGTTTTCTTCATGTCCACAATGTATTGCTATTGGTAGAAAAGAGACTTCAGAATATGGGTTAGGTATCCTACCAAAAGTACAATTGTTGTCATTGAAAATGTATTGCAATAATAAGAAAGATAAACCAGATTGGTGATCTGATTTCTAGTATTTTTACTACCACTTACAAGTTATTTGACTAGTGAATGATGTGACTAGAAAATAATCATACTAGTATCTTCCCTGCTGCAAAGGTTATTGGCCCATGCCCATGTAGCTCTAACACCTATAATTAGATCACATTGTCATGGTAACTGGAAAGAAAGTCTTAAATAACAGTGAATTTCTACTTAAAATTCTATATCTAATATTGCTTTTGTTCAACAAGGTGTGTAGCAGGCTGTTAGCTTTAAGATGAACAAATAAATTACCAGTATAGTATAAACTCTAAAAGAAATAAACATAAATATCTCCACCAAAGAAGCATATTATCCCAGTTTTAAATATGTAGTTTGTGTTGAAAAATTCTTCACAGAGCAGATAGATAAGGTCACTGTGATTGCTTTTACAAAGAAATATTTTATTGCTAAAATGTATTATTATTCCAGTGAAATCTATGCTAATGGATGGTCTTTGAAGTTACATATTATCTACAATTTCAATGTGACCATCCCATGTGATTTTCAGTGTGGCAAATGGAACTTAGAGTCACATATTTGCTTATAAATTTTCCCTTATATTTAGTAATAATAATGATGAAAATTGTGGTAGCCCAATGTGGAATTAATTTATGCATATTTTACATTCCTTGGTTATTCCAATATCTTACAATTTAAGTAGTGATCAAAAGATACTTCACCATGTCAAATATAGTATTCATAAAAATATAGTACAGGTTAATATGTGCTCCCTTTATTAGTCCAAATTAAGTGGCTGGATATCTACATGCAAAATAATGAATTTGGGTCCTTACTTTATACCATATACAAAAATTAACTGTAAATGAATCAAAAACCTAAATATTAGAGTCTAAACTATAAAACTCTTAGAGGAAAACATAGAGGAGTAAATATTAATAAAAAATCCCACTGGATTTGGCAATGGTTTTTAAACTATGACATCAAAAGCACAAGCAGTCAAAAGGAAAAAAAGATAAACTGGACCTTATCAAAATTAAAATTTTTTGTGCATCTAAGGGTACTATCAAGAAGTGAAAACACAATCTGCAGAATGGGAAAAAATATTTTCAAATCACATATACGATAAGAGTCTGGCATATTTCATGTTGTAAGAATAAAAATAAAATAAATAAAGTGAAAAAAGGAAGAACTGTTCTAAAAAGTAAAGTTTACTTACAAGTTTTTTCACACTAATAAAGTATGAGATTTATTGCATGATATAGGATTATGGCACCAAAACTATATATTTTTTGCAATGTATAACCTGATGTTGTTACTTGTATATCATTACTGCTACTACCCTTTATAAGTATAAAACCTTTAAAAATGTTTTTTAAAGGTTTTATTTATTTTAGAGAGAGAGGAAGACAAAGCAAATGAGAGCAAGCACTCATGAGTGGGGGGAGGGGCAGCAGGAGAAGGACAGGGAATCTCAAGAGGGCTTGGCATGGAGTGTGGAACCCATCGAGGGGCTGGATCCCATGACCCTGAGATCACCACCTCAACAAAAATCAAGAGCTGGAAGCCCAACGGACAGCCACCCTGGCCCTTAAGTATAAAATATTTTTAAAGAAAATCTTTTATTTTAAAACCTATAATGGTACTCTGTCTTTCCCCCAACCCTCACTTTTTGAACAAGAGACCCTGTACTTTCATTTTGCTGAGAGAGTAGCTATGATGGGAGAGGAGAGGGTGATCTAGTACCCAGGCACCATCTCCTTAGGACAGCCCTTAGTTCTCAGGGACAGAAACTGAACCTATAAGAAAGAAGAGAAATACTGCCCTAACTTGCTCAACATTTGCAGGGCTCTCTTCTTATGATCAAAGAACTACTTCCTATTATTTTCCCCAGCAGCGTTAATTCCCTTCACTTATCCAGTAGCTTTCAATTCAAGCCCCTTTGAGCTTGTTTTATTACCAGTCTCCTCTCCGCTGGAATGTAAACTTCATGAAGGCAGGGATGTTTATGCATTTTATTTTCTGCTCTATCTTCTGCATGAAGAATGTGCATTTTTAAATGCTTATACCAGTAGTTAAAGGTCTCAAATTGAGCTCCAGCCACAAGATACAAAAACAGTTCTGTACATCCTTCACCCAGTTCTTTGCATAATCTAAAAAAAAATGTTTAAGTGATCAAGTTCAAAAGTAGGAAATTTGAGTTGCAGCACCCCCCCAACCAAATCTCTGATCTCATTTTTGCACAAAATTTGCAGATAAATCTCAATCATTCAATCTCTGTTTATCTGATGTATTGGTTAGTACAGATTTTAAGCAGATGAAAAGGGATTTCAGATCCATTGACCTGTGTATGAAAAAATTATTAAACCTTCAGATAATGGAACCCCAGAGGTTCAGATAATGATGTTCCATTTTGTAAAAATTTCTTCTTGATGAATTATGTGTGGTCATGATCTCCACTACATTTTCTTGTGAATTTCTTGAGAAGAATTTCAGAAGCTATGTAGTGGGAGGACAATTTGTTATGTTTCTTTCTGAAGAATTTTCTTAGTTTTTTGTAAAGAGCTTGAAACTTTGCCACATCTTTCATAGTTTAATGGCTGGGAGAAAGAGGCTATTTCCTATGTTGTTTGAATGAGCAAGATGACTTGAATATCATTTTAAAATTATTTTACTTCATTTAACCTTTGTTTAGTTAATACGGCACATTGTAAAAATACAAAAGTTATCAGAAGGTCTCTCTGTCACCCAGTTCTCTCCTACCAAATCTTGGGTATCTCCCTGGAGATTTCAGCACACACTGCAGCAAGTTACAGGTCTTTTACACAAAAGTGGCCGATGGCAGCTATTATATAACACTCCTCTGTACTTAAAAAAGTTGATACATATTTTTACAGATTATTATATATCAGATTTAATAGGTCTATTTCACTAAAAGAAAGGGGGTGGGGGAGAAAGGGCAGCATTGAGCCTGAATATTTATTTAAATCTCAGCATATTTGGATTGATTTCAAATGTTACTTTTGCCCTGAATTATCAAGGCTGAGTATCACTGTGCTATCCCTGTAACATGGTATGACATTTTGGGTACCTTTTGTTCTCGGATTAAACATTTGAATTTTTGAATAATTTAGTGTAAAATTGTGACAGATGTTTCTTCCAACTCATATTGATATATTCTTTGCATAATGACTATGTGATTGTGATTTAAGATTCAGATTCTGGCATATGAAGTCAAAATAAGCACTAAGGTCACAAATTCTCTTGTTTCTATGGTGCTGGCTCAATCAACTCCAACTTTTATTTTAAATGATGGGCTTTTTGGCTTTGTGTAGCTCTAGTCTTGGAGAGATGCTGTTTGGAGAAATTGAGACAAGAAAAAAAATGGGAAAAAAGCTTTTATAGTTGGCTTTTAAAAATAGTGTTAAAAATATCTTTTAAAAAATGTGTACGATTCAAACACATATTCCAGGGCTTTCATTCTGTCCTAAGCTAATATTCATTTTTGACATTTTATTATAAATGCTATGATTGCTTAGAATACTAATACTTTTGCTTTGATCCAAGTGATCAATTTTAATGTTTAAAATATTAACTAATAGTCAAAAACTTGTGACTGAGAAAGTGGCAAAATATCCTAAGCCATTTTTCTTTAAAGAAATAATGTTGAAATTCAAGGGTAACTTCAGTTTCTCATAAATCTCTTAACATGTTCTGTGGGATTATTTGCATATCTAGAAAAAAATCAGAATTATACTTTGTAAACAATAAATAAAATAACAATGTCTGAAATTTAATAAAATGATGTAAATTAGAATATAGGAGATTGCAGTCCTTCAGGGTACAAACCAACTACTGTAAATAAGACCCTACAAGTTATCTTGAGGCTCTTTTGCTGACTTACATATTAGTATTTTTGTAACTGAATGCAATTTAATTTATCATACTTTTATTTAAGATATTTTCAAGAAGATGGCATAATTTATATTTATATTTATTCATATTTATATATATTTCTAAATAATTTAAGAAATGTTTTATGAGGGATGACGCCTGGGTAGCCCAGTCAGTTAAGCATTTGCCATTGGCTCAGGGTCCTGGGATTGAGCCTTGTGCTGGGCTCCCCGCTCAGCAGAGAATCTGCTTCTCCCTCTCACTCTGCTGCTCTCCCTGCTGGTTACCTCGTTCTCTCGGTCAAATAAATAATTAAATTCTTTAAAAAAATCTTATCATAATTCATTTCATAATTCTATGGTTGTTCTTTAAATAGAAATCATTTAGTCTTGGTAAAAGGAACCAACATCTTAACTATAGTTTATTTTTTCCCATTTATTATAGTTATTGGTGCCATGTGGAGTCATGCAAATAAAAACATAAATGAAAGATTTATAGAATTGTAAATAGTAACAATAGCTAACTTTTACTGAACACTTGCCGTGGGCAAGATACTGCTCTAAATGATGTACCTGTAACAATCCTTTAGAACTTGTGTTAGGGCTTTGCTAGGGCTATCATAACAAAGTGCAGCAAGTTGGATGTTTTAAAAGACAGAAATTTATTTCTTACAGTTCTGCAGGCTGGAAATCGAAGATCAAGGTGTGAGGGCAGGGTTGGTTCAGTGTAAAGGCTCTGAGGAAATTTCCACTCCATGCACATCCCCCAGCTTCTGGAAGTTTGCTGGCAATCTTTCATATTCTTTGGCTTGTAGAAGCCTCACCCTGATCTCTTCCTTCATCTTACACATAATGTTTTCTCTCTGTGGACCCTCTTCAAATTCCTCCTTTTACAAGGACATTCATCAGGGACTTCTGGGTGGCTCAGTCAGTTAAGAAGCCAACTCACTTTTGGCTCAGGTCATGATATCAAGGTCAAGAGATGGAAAAAAAAAAAAAAGAGAGAGAGAGAGAGAGATGGAGCCCTGGGTCAGGCTCTGCACTTAGTAGAGTCTGCTTCTCTCTCTTTCTCCCTCTCCCTCTGCCTTGCCCTGCATGCTCTCTCTCTCTCTCTCTCTCGAATAAACAAACCTTAAAAAACCCACAATCATATTGGTTTGGGGCTCACTGGACTCTAATATGACCTCATCTGAACTAATTACATCTGCAATGACCATTTTTCCAAATAGGGTGCATTCTGAGGTTCTAGGGGTTGAGATTTCACCATATGACTTTTGGGAGGACAATTCAACATACAACAACAGTCAACCCAACCCTATAAAGCATGTCCTATTGTTATCTCCAATAATTAGACGAGAAAACTTGCACAATCTTATTCAAAATAAAGTGATAGGGCTGGGATTTAAATGAAGGTGGTTGAATTCCAGGGTCTATACAACTTGTTTCCTAGTTTATTTTTCCTTTAATGTGCTTCAGGATATATTTTATTAATATTTCATATTTAGTATCGATATTCAAATATGAGTTTTATCTAAGGCCAATTTTTCCATAAGAGCACTGAATTTTCTTACCTTAGTGACTTTCAGAGTCTTCTTTTAACCGCTAACTACTATCATTTTTCATAATGTTATCAACAATTTATAGCAGGCTGGCTTTACTTATGATTTGTGTAACAGTTTTCAGCCTTTATTTTATTTATTTTTAATTTAAAAAATATTTATTTATTTTAGAGAGAGAGAGAGTGCACGTGTGCAGGAGCAGGGAGAGGTACAGAGGGAGAGTCTTCAAGCAGACTCTCCACTGAGCATGGAGCCTGATGTTGGGCTTGATTTCAAGACCCATAATATCATGACCTGAGTCAAACCCAGTAGTCAAATGCTTAACCAACCGAGCCACCCAGGCACCCCTATGGCCTTTATTTTAAATGCCTAATCTGCTAACTTACCTAAAATATCTATAATCAAGTTAATATAAATATATTCAAATTTGCAAAGCTTTCATCAAATCTGATTGTGTTACCCGTGTATTATCTCTAAAGAACAATTTTGAAAAAAAAAAGTATAAATACTACCTAAACTCTTCTGCTCATTCTCCCATAATACTTGAAAGAAAATTCACATTAATCTTCCAAGAAGGGGAAGGCAGCTGAGTCCTACCCCATAAGGAAACGGGCCTTGTGTAAATACTGCAGAGATGGGGAACTCAGTTGTGTGTACTCTGACCTAAACTGTCAGAAGTAAAGAGGGAAGTAACTGGTGGAGCTGTTTCAAATACCTGGAAAATACACTGAAGAGTGAAGAATGACTTAGGCAGGAAAGATGCTCCCCGTACTTCCCAGGCTGTTGTCCTTGTCTGCATGGTCCAAGTTGGTTCAGAGCGTCTTCTATGACTATTTCATCAGCTGGGAGGGGTTGGGGAAGGATGGACACAAACCAAAAGTTGTACAGATCGCTTTTGCTTACATCTCCTTTGGAGTATGTCATGTGGGTACACCTAGCTGCAAGGGAAGCTGGGAATATTCCAAGCTGATTTTTTTTTTTTTTTTACTAGAGCAAAAAGAGAAAATAGGTATTGAGAGATGACTAGCAGACAGTTTCTGCCACAAATGTATAATAATAGGTTCTGTGGCAATACAACTTGACAGTAAAGGAGTACTCTTTGCATTGAATAGTAGGAAATTGAAACATTCAATCTGTCCTTTAAAATAAAGAATGAAACATAGTAAAATTTTCAAGTACACAGGAAATTAGAGACAGTGGTATAAAAAAGAAAACCTATGTATCCATCAACTATCTCTGAAGAATAATTTTTAATTCTGACACGAGTTCAACTTTATCCCCATTCAAGTACCACTTCTTCTCACCAATTGTTTTGGAGCAAATCCCAGGCATCATGTAATTTTATTCATAAATATATAAGTAAGTATTTACAAGAGAGAGACATTTAAAAACACAATTATAATACCATCATCACATTTTAAAAATTAATAATATTTTAATATCATCAAATATCAGTGAATGTTCAAATTTCTCTGTTTCATGAATGCTTTTCTCATTTACCTTTTCCTTGTTTTTCTTATTTATTTGTTCAAATTAGGATCCAGGTTAGGTTTGCAATTTGATGGATATATCCTAATTGTCTTTTATTTTATAATATTTTCTTCCATTTCTTCCCCCGCACCCCCCCCCCAATTTCTTTGTTGAAAGTGCTATGTGTTGTAGAATTTCTTATATTCTGGGTCTTTCTGGTAACATCCCATGGTGTTACTCAACATACCTTTCTCTCCCTTATGTTTTCTTAAATAGTGGCACATGGCACCTGATTTTTTTTTTTTTATGTGATGTTAGTAGTTACGGATAATTGCCTAGATTTTTGAATTATTCAATCTCGAAAAATGATATTCTACTTCTACCATTCTTCATCTATTGGCTAGACTAGTTCTATAAAGAAGTACTTATATGAATAAGTAATAAAGAAGTATCTCCTATTAATCTTTGAGTATCCTGAATTACATTCTACCTTTGAAAGAGAATAAATTGATTTTTCCCTTTAAATCGCCAGCTCAGAAAATAATGAGTTGGTTTTCTAACCTCTTTTAAAGTAACCAGTGAGATTTTTTCTCCTCTTTTTGGAATATCGTTATAGACTGATAGATTTAAGTATATTTGATCTTTAAATCCATCACAGATATTATATTTATGGATGCTCAGTTTTCCCCACATTTTGCCAGCAAAGAGTCCTATCTTGTTTCAGAGTCCTACAAACACTTTAGTAGTCATTAACAGCTTCTTGGCTCCTATGACAAAATGTTCTAGACTTATCTTGTATACTTTATATTACTCATTTGAAAATAGATTAATAAATAGGATAAAACTTTTGTATTTTAATGTCTATAATACTCCACCTGTTTCCTATTAAATGTCTCATAATGTATTTTTCTACATTATCTTAATAGTTGCATAGTAGTTCCATTGTATAATATAATTTATTTAAATGGCCCTGTTGATTATTTCCAACTCATAATTATCAGAATTATCATGAAGATGAATATCCATGTAGCTAGATATTTTCCTACATGGCTGTTTTATTATTCTGATCATAATATCAGTACTTCTTTTATTGCTGAGGGAAACAGATTGACATTTTCAAGATTTTGTTACATATCACCACAGTTTTCCAGAGTATTTGCATTCTTTGCATGTCAACCAATGATATTTGAGTGGCATTTTCTTGCATCATATGGGTCATTTGCATTTAAACATTGTGGCCAATTTGACATAAAAAGTTTTACTTCCTTTATTACTATTCAAGATGAAAAAAATTTTGTTACTCTGAACATTTGATTTAGTCTTTTCTGAACTATCAGTTCACACACCTTGCTTCCATCTGTTACTAATTTATTCTTTTTATGGTTATGTAAGAGGCCTTAATATATTAAATTTTGGTCCATTTTATGGTTTACTAATACTATCTCCAGTTTGCCATTTGGCTTTTTATTTTATTTTTCATAATTCTGACTCTAGTAGTTTTAAATGTTGACATTCATATTTATAAAATTTTACTTTTATTGTTTTTGCCCTTTGTCTCCAACCTACTTACTCTAGCACAGTTGTTAATAATTGAATCACTTCCTTCAAAGTAATACATTCGCAATGGTATTTACCTTATACTGTCAACACCTAAAGATAGTTCTGTTATTCCTCTTTATATGGCCTACCATAAATAAAAGGTCTGTTAGCATAGCTCAGAATAATCACCATTCAGACATATAAAACCCAGATATTTTATGGGTACAAAAGAAAACTTTTCTATCCCTAAAGAAAAGTTACTAAAAAAACTTTCCTTTAAAGCTTGGGAAGTTACATAGAATATGATCACTTCCTTTAAATATTTTTCTGCTGGAATGTAAGGGCAGATGAAAGTGTTTAACTCTGCCCAGCATGAGTGGCAGCAGAGCTTGAGGTAGGTACAACACGCAAGTGATTCTTTTAATTTTTATTTTAAAGCTTAAACACTTAAGTAAAGTGTGCCTGCCACTTTCAAACATATGTTTGTGTTTTTTAGAAGTCAGATTTATTGAGGTATAATTTACCTACAGAACAAATTACCCTCTTAGGTTGTATAGTTACAGTAATTTTATACAGACAAATGTATATAGCCATGCATTTTCACCACAATCTGGACGTAGAATATTTCCATCATTCTTACAATTTCCTTTATGTCCCTTATAGACAATACTCTATCCTCCCCTCCAACCTGTGGAACCACTGACCTGATTTCTGTCCCCGTAGCATTGCTTTTTCCGGAATGTCCTATAAATGAAATCCTATAGTATGTAGCTTTTTATGTCAGCTTTTTCACCTGCATAAGTTATTTTGAGATTCATTGATGTTGTTTCGAGTATCAGTACTCATTTATTTTTATTCCCGAGTGGTGTTTCATTATATAGTTTGTATATCCATCCATTCTCCATTGTCATTTGAGTCATTCCTGGTTTGAGCTGTTATAAATGAAGATACTAATGAACATTTGTGTATAAATCTCTGTTTGGACACATATTTTTATTTGTCTTGGTCAAATGTCAAGGGATAAGATTGTGATTAGTATGATAACTGTATGTTTAATTAGAAAAAATTGCCAAATGGTCTTCCAAAGTAGCTGTACCATTTTGCATTCTTATGTGTAACCTGTGAAAGTTATAGTTGTCCCACATCCTTGCCTGTCAGATTTTAAAGTTTCAGCTATTCTAATAAGTGTAAGGTACCATCTCATCGTGTTTTCAGTTTGCATTTTCCTAATAACTAGTGATATGAACATCAGTTTTTAGTGGTATGCTGTTGTGTATCTTTTTACTACAATATTTTGTCTATTTTTATTGAGGTGCTTTCTTATTATTGACTTGTAACTTTATTTTATCTTATTTATTTATTTTTAAACATTTTATTTTATTTTAAGTAATCTCCACACCCAACATGGGGTTTGAACTCACAACTCTGAGATCAAGAGTCACATGATCTCTACCGACTGAGCCAGCCAGGCATCCCTAGGTATTCATTTTAAATACAACCCCTTTACTATATGTATGTTTTTACAAATATTTTATTTTATCCTGTGACTTGTATTTTTATTTCCTTAAAGCTATCATTCAAAGGGAATAATTTAAATTTTTTTTGATAAACTTTTGATTTTGGAGTTCAACCTTTGCGAATTAGGAAATAATGAAAATCTGTGGCTAGTACTTCTTTGTGTGTGTGTATGTATGTTTTAGAGAGGAAAAGGGTGGAAGGGGCAGAGAGAGAATCTTGAGCAGGCTCTATGCCCAGCTCAGAGCCCAACATGGGGCCTGATCTCACAACACTGAGATCATGACCTGAGCCAAAATCAAGAGTCAGATGCTTAATTGACTGAGCCACTCAGGCACCCCTTGTGCTATCTTTGTTTTGAGTCACAATCCCCACCTGTATTGGGAAAAATTTTCTATTTTTCTGTACTGTGCTGTTTTAGGTAATCGAGCACTCAATTTTCAAACATCTAAGCAGTTAAGCAGAGCCAGCTCTAACGAACGCTTTGGATGAAATGCATGGCCAAAAAGTCCAGCCCCATGTCATTCCCTGTCTTTCTCTCTTTTTTTTTTCTTTCTAATTTGTTTTTTCTTTCTTCTGCTAGATAGACATAGTACTAGCAGTAGAGGTAGGACTCCTTCCTGGGGAGGCTTCGTTGCAGAAATACATGGCTTGTGGATTTGGCCAGGGTCTTGACAAGAAGGCTTGGTGGAAGAATTATGTCTGGCTTCAATGAGTGTTTTCATATTATTCTCCCCTGCCCAGACCATCACTTCATCAGCTTACCAGATGAGACTGAAGTGATGCCAATGTTTGGTTAAAGATGGAGATTATTTTGAACATGGCATCTGCTACACCCAAAAACTGACCACCAGATGAAGTGAGACTCATTATGCCCAAATTAACTCCCTATTCTCTGGGAGGTCCACTTAAGGAAATCTGGGGAGAGAATCAAATTTATAATAATAAGTATTTTTAAAGGATGGTATCTGGTCATATATTTTCTTAGATTATTATTTCAGGAACAGTTGAAATTTTTTCCTATTTACTGCAAGGTATAGAACACTAAAAACTGAACTTATTGAAGTGAAAAAGTTTCAGAGTAGTGGCTATCAGGGGCAATATTAATCTATTTCTGTTTCAGAAAAGGAAAGAGTGGCTCTGGGATTACTAAACTCTAGGTAACAAATGATTGTTTTTTCCATATTGTCTTGTTCTATTCTCTAGGTATCACTTCTAATATGAGGAACTTCATCTTTATAAGCAGACCAAGTTATAGAAGAAATTGTACTTTTTTTTTTTTTTAATTGAAGTTCAGCTGGTACACAATGTTACATTGCTTTCAGGCACACAACATAGTGATTTGACAACCCTATACGTTATGCTATGCTCACCACAAGTGTGGCTACCATCTGTCAGCGTATAATATGATTATGGTTACAATACCATTGATTATATTCTCTGTGCCCTAGTTTTTATCCCTGTGATTTAACTCACTCAATAACTGGAAGCCTGGACCTTCTGCTCCCTTTCACCGGTTTTGCCCACCTCTTCACCCTCTCTCCTCTGGCAACCATCAGTTTGTTTTCTGCAGCTTACTTTTTGACCTTCAGTGACTCTGATTTTCTACAGGTTTAGTTATAATTGACTCGTTTCGATAGAAAAGGAAAACTTTAGCTGATGCATGACATCCATCACTAAAAGATTATTTTTCTAATAAAATAATCAAGTTAGGTTCAATTTACCAATTGCATTTTATTTACTAAAAGATCTATGTTAAATTATAATTCTGATGTTTCAATCATAATCTGGAGACCACTGAAATATTGGTGAGTTTATTACATTTATGTTTTGTTTTAAAGTTCATTCTTTCGGGTCCACTTCAGAAGCTATTACAGATTTCTGCTTTAGTAAGCATTTCTTATGTTCATTAAGATTTACTTGAAAATGGTCTTTCCTTTATTGCTTTTATGCATGCTAGGGCAGCAGCATAATCATCTCTGCAAGTTTGTCTCCATATGGATCAGTTCAGTGGGTGACTTCAGCAACTATTTTTAAATAAAGATCATGGAGATTCATAGGTATATGGCATTAGTTAGAAAAACTCAAGAAATTTAGGACACCAGGTAGAGTTTTAACCATAATTTTGTTGTCAGAGTAATAATAGATGGCTGCAAGTAATAGCTATAACAAATAATTTCTCTACTTGATATTTATCCCTTCACTAATTTTTACCCATATGATGTGGTCACCACAATGGAAAATAATAAAATGTATATAAGACAATACTACTGCCCTTAAGGAGCAAGTTTGAGTATGAGATACCAACGTTTGCCCATAAGTTCAATTATAAAATAGAAAGTGATGAGTTCCATTAGAGAGCTTCATAGAGATTATGTATCTGTCAGGAAATGCTAGGTTATACTAACGTAACAAATAGCCCTAAATCTTAATGGCCTGTAATGACATGTTTATTTTTGATGCACATTCTGTGCTCATTGTGGGTCCACTGGAGGCTCTGCTCCATATTTCCTGACTCTTGGGCCAAGCCTGAGGAAGTTTCCACCCTCAGGAACGTTACTGTGTGTGGCAAGGTAAATGATGAGGGTGGGAAAACATGAAAATTATGCACTGGCTTTTATAGTCTTATGCCCACATTCCACTGGGTCAAAATAAGTTATTTGGCCAGCCTGACTTCAAGTGATTAGAGCATATGCCTGAAAGCAGGAGAACTAGAATATATGTATCATCTCTAACAACTACAACAAAGGAAAATCGTATCTTAATAGGAAGACTAAGAAGGGCTTCATGGAGGAAGTGACATTTGAGTTAGATTATTATCGATGAGTAGAATTTTAGCATCTGGGATTAAAGTAGCTTTGTGGAAATAACATATCGTGTGAAACTAAGGAAGATTTGAAAACAATGTTACTTGAACATGGTTGTGACCTCTTTTTGTGACCTATTTCAGCATGGCATTACAATAAAAAGAATCATTGGCCCTTCATAATATTGACAAAATATTGAAGCCATTGTGTGGCACAAGAGTGGGAGATTCCCTCAAAATACATATAGAAAAAGTTAAAATTCTTTGATATTTTCTCTCTCAGTAGCTCAAAAAGCACAGAAGCTGCTTCCAGAATGTCCACTGCTTCACCCTCATCAAACTCAACCCAGTTCTCCCTAGACTGATGCCACATGGGGTCAAACTGACTCTACAGCAGTATGATCATTCTACCCTTTCTGTTGCAGAATTCTATTCTCTTTCCTGAGCGGTTCTCCTCATTCTAGTGTAGCTAAATCTAGCCTTTCTGGACTTTTTTCAGCTCTTCTGGCTATTACTATTGCAGACTAACATACCAAAAAGTACCCAGTGCATTAGTCTCCCAAGCAACAAATGTTCTTTTCTTTTTGAAGGTGAGGAGAAGGCTATAAATATATATACACTGATATCTTTGTCTATTTTGCCCAATGCCATGTGTGTGACTATGTTGTTTTCACAGAAACATGCCTTTTAGAGCCAGAGAGAATCTCAGGTTATCAGCTAGTCTTGCTCCTTGCTTCCTGTTTCAGGTCCTTAAGGTAATGTTATCCCCATGTTATCTGAGATTTGAGGAAGTGATGGCAAATATAAGGGTCATGGATTTATGGGAAAGAACATGGATAAGCTCCCAGTTACTGACACTCTGATGTGATTTTCAACCATTCTACACAACTTGAAACTTCACCATTCTGGCTTTTCTGTATTATGAACCTCTGAGAATTAAATATCAACAGACTTCAATTTAACATCTAAATGTTTAACAGCCCACCAAATCCTGAACCCTTGACTCAATAATAGAGATTTAAAGAGTTACTTTTTACATGGTCCCAACCTTCAAGGTGTTCACGGCCTAGTGGAGATGTAAATGCTCACTATTCTCACATGATTTAGAGTGTAGATTGACTAGCAGAATAAACAAAATGGAATGTGGATGGAATACAACTGGGGGACAAGACTCTGTCTGAATGTTGAGTAGTAGCCACAAAGGTGGTGTGTAGTATTTTTGATATGTGCAAAGAGTGCCCTGGGGTAGCAAATAGAAGATCCAATTTGCCAAGATCCAGGTCTTGGCAATGCCACCAATGGTGTTACATATTTTACAATTTTCAGCATAAGTTATAACTCTTCTGTTGTTTAATTTCTTCATCAGTAAAATGGGAGGGTGAGACAAGATTATTTCTGAAGGATCTTCCATATCATGATAGCGTTCTTAATGAAAAGAAATATTTGAGTTCATTACTAAATTCCTCATTTTGAAAATGAGATTCTGAAAGGTAAGGTCGACTTGCCCAACACTTCAGCTTGTTGACAGCCAGGCTAATAGCTCTTCTCTTTACCCAGCTGCTGCCTCACTCAAAACGAATTGGATTTTATTCATTAAAAATGGGCTTCTTAAGAGCAGGTGCTCAGGAACTATTAACAGGGAGTTCAAGTTAAATTTTCTTTCTGAAAATATTGAAAATGCGTTATCTTAAAAACATAATAACCAATTTAATATGGCCAAAAAAGGGAAAGAAATGACATTCAAGTTGGAAAGAAAGAAATAATGTCTGACATGATGTACTATGTAGAAAACTCTAAAGTGTGTAAAAAAGAAGCCCCTTGAAGTAAAAGTGAGCTTAGCAAATAACTTTAGTGTTTCCATACAGCAATGTAGTAATTTTGTTTGAAGAGGATGAGGTTTCAGCTATTAACTCCTCCATGATGGCTTTCTTATCATAATAGCATCTCAGTGTGACAGTTTGGGGTGTTTGTCCTTGGCCAACTGGAGTGAATGCATTAAGGAGCTGTATCCAAATGGCTTCACTCCCTGTTAAGGAAAAGATCAAGTACAGGTGCTAAGAGTCAGTCACTAGATATGGATTTTTAAAATGACTTAGCTTTTCAATCAAGTCACCAGACATACAATGTGTGCATGTAGCATCAGAAACAATGCGTTTAGATTAAAAGGAGATTAAAAGGTGCAGGGGTAAATTTCTATTCCACTGCTCCTCCCCCAAGTCGAATAGTTCTTGCTGAGGATATAGAGCACACTAGAGGAACAAGTTGAAAATTATCATAAAAACAGACAGTACAGTTTTGAGGATAGAAACATAGAAACACTTGGTGAAAATGGCATTAATCATACCTACCCCAAAGGTTAATTATGGAAATTCAATGATATTCACATAAAATCACTATGTAAGTTGTAAGGAGCTTTGCAAATGTCTGATGATTTCATTATTTTTAGGGATATTACTATATTCATGGAGAAAGAGCATGGGATTCGGCATTATGCAGGCTTAGCAGAGTCTGGCTTGGGGAGGGGGGGTGGGGAGGATCATTGTGGCCAATTCATCTCTCTGCACTCAGGTTTCTCACACGTAGAATGCTGATAGCTTTCTACCTAACAGGGTTGTTCCAATGAGGAAATGAGCTGGTCTGCATCAGGTCCCTTGCTCAGAATCTTGCACAGAGCACTTCGGTAAATGTGAGCTGCTTTCTCTCGCTGATTACTGTAAACAGCCATCACTCATTTGTCCCTCAAGTATTCATGTCCCTTGTCCCTCTCCTCTGCCTCGTTTCTATCCAGTTTGCTCAGGGAGGTAAGCAGGCTAGCCTACTAAACATCCCTGGGAAAATTACCTCAACGTCTTTCTGGAAATGAGCAGGATATTTAAAAAAAAAAAAAAAAGGAGCCCTGGGATTATTTTACTGCTTCCTTATTTGAGCCCATGGGCAGATCCTTAAATTTCCTCATGGTAATGATCTCACTTTGGGATTAAGAGGTAAGGAAAACAGAAGTGCAAGTTAATCAGTTAGAGAAAATCCCACAGAATGTTGTCCTGCATAGCAATGACTAGTCTGAGATTAGGCTTGGAGTATACTTTATTTTAAATGTAAAACAAATGAGAAATGATATTATGCTGGCCAGTGGGTCTCAGTTACAAGAGGACTTTTGATTTCTTTTTTTTTTTTAAGAGTTTATTTATTCATGAGAGACACAGAGAGAGAGAGAGAGAGGCAGAGACACAGGCAGAGGGAGAAGCAGGCTCCCCACAGGAAGCCTGATGCAGGACTTGATCTCAAGATCCTGGGATCATGACCTGAACCAAAGGCAGGTGCTCAACCACTGAGCCACCCAGGCACCCCAAGAACTTTTGATTTTTTTTTTTTAGAACTTTTGATTTATAATAGTTAGTCAATTCTGCTTCTCCTTGAGTAAGGTAAAAAATTTAAACGATTATTGGAATTTTGCTTCTCAGACTGTATCTTAGGAATCATCAACTCTGTTTCCCTGGATGGGAGCTTCAGGTGAGTGAGGAGCAGGGATGGTGGGTCTGAGGCTCTGCAAACATACTGGGGTGGCTACAGTTGTTGATAGAACATCCCCTTTGAGATGATGGCCTGCATCTTCTTTCTATTCTTCTCAACCATCTCCAAATAAGAACTTTGACAGGGAGTCCTAGAGGTCTCGAAGGCATCATTAATACTGCAATTACAGAGAGCTACATCCATCCTGAGGGGAACATGCCAGAACTCTCAGACAGCTACACTTTGGGCCAAGGGTGGAGAACAAGACCCATTCCTTCTGTGCTCACTATACCAGTGAATAGGACTCACGCCCTTTTTAACTACCTCACATGGAAAGTGTTCCCGTTCAGTCAGATATTGCTGAATCAGGGAAAATTAAGACTTACAAATTTTCCATGTCATTGTTTAAAATGGGCAGCTTTTCATTTAATGTACTGTTTTACACTCTTCCACACCAAACAGCAGCCAAGCCTAACACTGCACACACTTCTGTCTCTTAGTTTTGAAGATTCTATAAAGAGCCACAGAGGGGGAAGCGTACACACCACGGTTGAGAGATGGAGGGAGAGGCTGTGGGGCTGACAGGCTGCCTTTGTAACCATGAAATGCCGTTAACTTCTCTATTTTTCTGATTTAATGAATGAAATCAGCATGTGTTTATTTCAATCTTGCATCAACGACTGCATCAGCTTCCCCCAGCATCGTGTCTAAGGGAAAGGATCGTGCCAGGATCAAGGGAAAGGAATGTCACTATTGAAATAAAATTAAATCATAAAAACTTGACTCGGTTCTCCAAAGACTTCCAAAGTTTAAGCATCTTCACATACATTTCTACCAGCTTTCTCTTTTATCTCAAACCGAATGTCATTTAAATTTTAAAAGAAATTCATTCACTTGTGTTATTCTTTAAGGTTTGTTTTGGGTATTGTCTAGAACCTGCTGGTTTTCTTTAAAGGGCTTATTTACATTCATTTGTGAGGCATCGCAGTAGGCCAGGATCACAGCTGATTTTTACCTTTGGGGGTGACATGGATCTGTGTGAGGCAGTCATAAATCTACCACTAATATATAAATTGTCATTTCTGTAGGAAAGTGTGAAGCAAGTCCCTAACAGCTGACCCACTGTCAAATTTAGGACACCAACTACATATGGAAGTCTTATGTTGGTGTGTTTCCATCCCCCCACCCCTTCCCCCATCCACCTGCGTACCTAACTCTCTACCTCTCTCTCTCTCTCTCTCTCTTTCTCTCTCCATCTAGCCAGCTGTCTGGCTTTCATCATCATTATCTTAACTTGTTTTCCCCAAGTTCTCTCCTTCACTTGTGTTGTAGATATTCTTTGCTACTTTTTAAGGCAAATAGTTTCCATGTGTCTCCTTTTAACCATTGGACGGAAGATCAAAACTTTTACCTTTTAACTGTAATTTCTTTTGTATCTTTTTAATTTCTGAATTTCTTTATCATCACCTTCTTTATGCTTCTTATTCCTGCCTCTGATGACTCTAGACAAATTGAGAGGCCATCTCCCTGTTGTTCTCCTTTACATTTATTTGACATACAGCAATGCTTCTCATTCCCTTCTTATTTCTTTAAGGATCGATTTTTTTGGGTCACTTATTTTGGCAACTTAAAACATTATCCAATATTTCTTCCTGTTTCTGGGGTAATTCTTTGACAATTTTGCTTTTTATTCTTTTTCTCCCCATCCCCTAACTCTGGCAGTGGGTTCAGTGTCCTCTTTTATAGTATATGGTGGGTCATCTGCTAGCTTTGTGGTGCAGACCACAGGACCTAGCTTCAGAAAGACCAGTGTTTGAATACTGGATCTTTGACTGTGGGCAAGTTATTTGACCTCTCCAGTCTAGTTTTCCCATCTGCAAAAAAGGTACAGTAATATCTGTACCTTTAGTAGAGTGGCTGTAAGGCTTAAATCAGATCCTGTAAGAGTGCTAAGCACAGGGCCTGTATGTAGTAAGGAGTCCATGAAAGGGGTATTATGCCGCAAGCTAGTGGAATAAGGGGTCCTGGAGAACCCTGACTGATGCAGCGTCATAATAAGAATTCTGGCATAACATCCTTTTGGGAGTTGACATTTTCAAGCACACACCACTTCATAATGAGGATGGTCCCTCTTTGGTCTTCAGACTATTCCCTAAAGTAGTAGAAACTTGAATGCCTTAAATATAAAGCTGACAGTTGCAACTTGATTAGCATGTGGTTGTTTGAGGCTATGTGTCAAGAAGGTTTTTGAAAAATAAAAGTGTTCACATTATCATTTAAAGGACTTTTGGGTTACTTATGCTTGAGCCACCTGTGTCCATATATATATTATATTATGGGAGATATTCCCCATATATATGGGAGAGAGACATAAATCACACACACACAAATGTATGTGTATATATATCTTTTATTTATTCTAGAGATTTATTTTAAGGAATTGGCTTCTGTGATATGTGATTGTAAAGGCTGGCAAGTTGAGAGTCTGAAGAGTAGGCTGGATATTCTAGAAACTGAGATAGAATTTGATGCTGCCATTGAGTCAGAATGTCTTCCTTCTCAGGGAAACCTTAGTTTTGTTTTTAAGGCCTTCTGACTACTGAGATGTGGCTTACCCGCATCACTGAGAATAATTTACTTAAAATCAGCTGATTGTAGAAGTTTACCACACTTACAAGATACCTTCACAGCCACATCTACATAAGTGTTGGGTTGAGCCAATGGGTACTATAACCTAACCAAGTTGACATGTGCATTTGACCAACAAATATTCTCTGGGAACCAACTCTACTTTCCAATTTTTACATTTTAAAAACTTGAGAGCACTTGATTTAAGACTCTTTGTTAAATAATTCATTGCATGCTCTTTTTTGTTTTTTTGTTTTTTTTTTCCCAAGTGTCTCTGAATTTATTCATTGTAACAGACAGCTATTAGGTGATGCTGGTATAGTAGGCCCTGGCAAAGTATTAGGATGCACAGTAAATGTGCCACCACATTTCTCCCAGAGGGCTCTCTGCTATCGCCCTCGCGTAAGCTCTCAGCACCTAATGTGTGAACTACTACAATAAAACCATCCAATTTGATGTTCCCCCCTCCCTCTCTCGTTTTTTTGCTCTTTTGGGGGATTGGCTGCATAATTCAGCAGGCTATCAAAGATCAGCATTAGTTTGTACATGATTGATTTGAACCATCATTACTTTCTTGGCCTGACAGAGATTGTTCTGTGTGAGTAAACTTGCATGTTCATAGGTCCACATATATACACATTTGCTTAACTGTTGAAATACATATTTATACTTGAAGCATTTATTTATACTGGATTTGTATTCTATTTGTCTTCCTATACATGACAGTATTATTGAAACACAAAGTAAATTTGCTTGAACCAATTTAACAGCAAACATAAATTCTCATTTACATGTTGCTATCCTAGCTTTCTTACAGCTCTCAAACATCGACCGGGGGTTCATAAACCCATAGCCCCTACATGTGAAGGAATTAATTTTTAAATGAATGAATGAATATGACACTTCATCTGGAAATCGTTCTCAATTTGTCTCTGAGTCTGAGTAGTTTTCCACTATCATTTCTAAGTCCAAATATCAATTCAGTCTTCCTATGGGGCTAATTTACAAGGGGGAAAATGAGGAACAGCAGGGCTATTACAAGCGCAGAGGCAATTTACTTACTTAACTATTGCTAAGGGCAGGAGAAAAAGCCAAGCCAAAACGGTCTGTGCTTTTGCATAGCAATATGGCAATTAGGATATCAGCCTGGCACCCCAACTTAAAAGGTGGGGAAGAAATCAAACAGGGTAGAAAGACAAGCAAAGGGAAAGCTGAAACTGAGTAGCACTTTCGAGACAAGTGTCAAGATAAAATAGCTATTGACACAGCAATATCCCATTCAGATGATGGCTTTTCCTTAAAAAAAAATTTTTTTTTTTTGCTCTTGTAGTAAAAAATAACATAACCACTAATTTTTGCCTTCCCTTTAAGATCTAGCTCCTTGGTGATATGGACCGTCTTAATAGAAAGAAAATGTTAATAAAAAATAAATTCTTCTATGGCAAATATCTTTTTTTGTCTATCTCTTTTTCTCATTAAGGAGGTTGATTTCATTAATCTGATGCCTATGGATGGTATAACCATGAATACTTGCAAGGGCTTGCAGAGATCTAGTATATATCGATGTAAGACTTTTTCATATTATATAATCAGCAGACATTTGTTATTTCCATATCTGGGGAATGAATGGCCCAACTACTTTTGAGTAGTTACATTTTTTTATCATAATAATTACTTTTTAATAATAATTCTGGGCAAAAAATTCTTTTTGTAATCATTGTCAATAAAGCAGTCATAGATTATCTATTATTATTTTAGTTCATGGAGATCTCAACCAACATGCAGCACCTCACAGTTTATCTCTTGCACCAAGTGATGGTTTAAGTTTCTTAACCCTTCATCCTTCAGATATCCATCAAAACTAGATGGTATTAAATGAAAAATTAAAGATTGTAGGGAGAAAGGGGATAGGAATCATATGTAAAAGCCAGCCTTTAACTCTCCCCTGGAAAGTTTATATATACCTTATTGTTATTTTTTTAAAATTTGCAGTTCTGCTTTGGCTTCTAGAATCTTTTAGTTGGGAGTGTATTTTTTTTAAATATTCATTGCCATAAAACTAAACTACCAAAAAGCTATCTGGAGGCCATAATAGTGTTGAAGTGGGTACAAATCTCAATCCACAAGCTCAATTGGAAAAGTATATGTTAAGATGTTCTTTAAATAAACCCATTGGCATTGGTTCCTTTTCTCAGGACCACCCTAAGGTCCTGGGGCCTGGGAGGGGCCATGACTTCAGGGAGGGATCCTGGGTCCCTACTGATTGTTGATGCCACACCCCCATTTTCCTGCTTGTTGAGTGTCTTTGATCTTTGTGGCACTGCCTGTCTTAGAACAGGCTGTCTTCTTTGTTGTGTCTAAGAACCTACTGCCCAGCGTTGGTTCTCAGCAGGTGTCCCACAGGCCCACACCACTGAGGCGTGACCACTCATGGGGGCCGTGGCCAGAGACAGAGCTCTCTAGACACTGCTCTCCAGATTCACAGGCTTCTACTCCCTTTGGAGCCCTGGGAGCATCTCTTCTCACACTATCTCAGGCACCCTCCCTCCCCTCTCAAATAGCTTAGACTTGAAAAAGAATTTTTCAAAGGATTTAGACTTTATTTATTTTTAAGATTTTATTTATTTATTCATGAGAGACACACAGAGAGAGGCAGAGACACAGCCAGAGGGAGAAGCAGGCTCCATGCAGGGAGCCCAACGTGGAGCTCGATCCTGGGACTCCAGGATGACACCCTGGGCTGAAGGCAGGTGCTCAACCGCTGAGCCACCCAGGGATTCCCCAAGGATTTAGACTTTTAAGAAAAGTACATTTTGAAAGCCTGGATAGAAGAAATTAAAAAGTCAAAACTACCTTGAAATGATTGGGGATATTAGGGCAAAAATGATTAATTCATTAATATTAAACCAATTACCATTGCAATATTCATATTTCATTCAATCAACATGTCAACAGATTATCCTGCCAGAAGGTTTTCTACCTGTATGTAAAAAGTGAAGAGTGAGTTTTGTGATTTTTTTCCCCCAACACTTCCAGTGTCTCTTTTCTGTTTTCAGTTTTTCTTTTTTTTTTTTTTCTTTTTTTTTCAGTTTTTCCTTTTCCTTAGCGCGGTCAGCCCTATGAACCTGAACAGATGTGAGTACAAGGGGAAGAAAAACATCTTTTATTATATTAAACAGATGCCTCTGTTCAAATTAGGAAATGAGGGAAAGTGAGCATGAATAAATAAATACATTTGTGATGTAGATACCACAGGTTTACCCCATAAGAAGTGTAAAATCCCTGAACCACAGAAACAAGAGAAGAGAAATGTGATGGGGGTGCCTGGGTGGCTCAGTCCATTAAGCACCTGCCTTCTGCTCAAGCTTTGATCTCAATCTCCTGGGATCAAGCTCCACATTGGCCTCTCTCTCTCTCTCTCTCTCTCTCTCTATATATATATATATATATATATATATATATATATATATATTTTAAAGATCATAAAAAAGGTGTATATATATATATATCAAATTAAAAATTTAAAGATCTTTACAAAAAAGGAAAATGTCATGGTGATCTTAATGCTGAGGGAGAGGAGGAGCTGTCATAACACCACACAGTACAGAGGAGATTTCTGGTTCCAGGTTGTGCTTGGATGCTTGGTCACTAGAGCCCAGGGCAGTGTTTTCCCATAAGAAATGACCTCCAAGGAAACAGAGTCACCTCATCATAAACACAGAAGGTGATGAATCCCCTGCTTTCCTTGCTTTCTCCTCTCATCTCAGGAACGACCTAATTCATTTTGTAACATCCAGTCTTACTCCTTTGAATCTATGTTCCATGCTATGACTGCAGCAATTTTTCAAAAATTTAAATTTCAAAGTACAATTTGCCCACAATATTTCTACAACTCCCTTGTGCCTACAAGATGAAGCTAAAGCTCTTTTATGTACTATTCAAAGCCCTTCATGGTCTAGCCCCCCCCAGAGCCTTTTCTATATCTTCCATGCTGACAAATGAGTCATCACAAACTCTTTTAAATCCCCCCTCCCACAGTCTATGCACTTGCACATGTTCTTACCTCTTCCTGGAATGCACATTTCCCTCCTATCTACCTGGAAATCCCTGTTGATCATCCAAACCCTGTCCAGGCATTATCTTTTGTGTGAAGTGTTCCAACCCTTCAAACTATGTGAGTTGCTTTTTTTCCACTGTCCAATTTATATCTTTTATCCAGACTTTGCTTTTTAGTACATTACACAGCACAGTTTTATTTGCTTACAAATCTGTACTCCTGGTAAGGGCTCTGAGAGTGGAGACTATGTGCTCCAGCTATTTTCAAAATTTAGTTTTATGTAGATTCTAGTGGAATCTGTCTTGTACATATGGCTATACCTCTCTGGATGATTCTCCTGGCCACTTTTGGGCAGAGCATTGCTCTGTATGGTCTTTGCAAGGTGGTGTGGTGTTGTCTACTGCTTGCATGGAAATGGTGGGGAGATGTTGCAGCAGGCAGTTCACTAGGAGTGTTGTACTCAGTATGTTTCTTTCCCAGGACCATGTGGGTAGAGCCCACAGACCACTTCCACTCAAGGTAGAAGACCTATTATGACACCTTTGGAGAGTATTCTTCCCAGGCCATGTTCTCTAGTCTTTTCTTTTCCTCCCAAATTCTAAAAGTTCTGCTCATGCTGCTCTATGTCTTGTCAAATCACCCTACTTGTCCAGTTCATTCTTTTGGTAGCATCATGGATTTCTAGACTTATCCTTAGCCATCATTTTCTTTTCTAATTTCCCAAAATCTTTCGAGAAGTTTTTTTTTTGTATACCCAAGAAAGTGCTATAACTGTCCAAGGTATCAGCGCTTACAGATGAAACATGTAACTTCAAAAAATTCTCCCATGCCCAACCCAGCTTGAGTGTCTGTTGGTGGAAATATCGAGTGGGATGAGCAGATGTTGGGTAGCAGTTTTTGTTTTTCTCACAGGAAGTGAACTTCTAATTACTTTATTGTTATATAAAATGATCTGCTTTCCCCGAAGCATGTTTATGTCATGGCACCAGCAGAAAATGATTATTAGTTGCCTATAATAATGGTATAATCAGATGAAACTGCCCATGGATATAAGCAACTGACCTGCCGCTCTGGCCACTATAAAATCCTCAGATGTGTAGTGGCTGAATGAGGTTAATATCTCAGCACACCTGTAACCACCCCTGTTGGAAGGTTTTATATCCACAGCTGTCCACCCCACACTGTGTTAGGACACACTCATCATCTGGACCATTAACTTTGCCTATTTTGAAGTGGTAGTGAAAGAAGCTGCAATTTTACTACTCGTTGATATTCTGTTGTGATACGAAGATTCCTGATACAAAAAATGCCCTCCTGTGCTTATTGGAAGCCAGTCTAGACCTACAGTAAAAGCCTCCTGTACCATTCCTGCTTTATCAACAGCTTTATAATTTTGGGTTTTGGCATTTTAAAGAAATTTGTATTAGTTTTCTTAGGACTAGGGAGAGCATATTATCCCATCTGTATATTTTCAGAGGAAAGGTTAAAAAGTATGTCTAATGGAGAGTAAGTATGATTAATCCTGGAAAGAGAAAAGTGTGCAGCAAGATTTTATTCTGAAGCAAGGTAGTCTCTGAAAGACTATCATGTTATGAGGGGGAGGGCAGCAAATTCTTTACATTGCTTTAGAAAGCTGAGCCTGGACCAATAGTTTGAAGTTTTATAGAGAGAAGTATTTTAGGCTCAATATTTTTAAAAAAGAATAAAAATAGGAAAGAGTAGGTTGTCTGGGAAGGAGGGAACACTCCTTTATCTGAAATACGTATACAGTTGGCTGGAAGACAGGGATTTAGAAGTAGAGCTTGCCCAAGAGCATGTGTTTGGTTGATGTATGTGGTGTATAATCCCATGATTCCACCAAATGTCATCTTAGTTTGGTGTATTTAACATGTTATATTGGCTACTGATCGGCAGCGAGTTGTCTTATGTTCTATTTCCTGAAGTATGTTTTTTGAAAATATTTAGGAAATCTGTCAGTGTTCTTCAAATTCAAAGGTCTCAGAGTGAGAAGATTTATTATGAGGGGAAAAGACTAGTTTGTGGTGACCCTGAGAAAGATGAGCGAACATAGTTTTAAAAATGAGCAAAAACAAAGAGCTTTATTAAGTACATACTGGCCAGAGGGAATGATGAGAAGAAACACATCTTTATTTAAAAATTATATTCATATGATTTTTTCAGATGTCAGAAATTATCTTCAGCATGAGTTATTGAACATAAAGTTATTGACTGAATGCCCTGGAGGAGCAACAAAAATCTCAATATTTAGGGACATAGGTGAGCTGCACTGATCATTAATTAGAAGCCTGTGTAAAAGATAATGCTCATTCATGTAGGGACTTTGTCCCTCCCATTAGCTATGCATTTCCCAAGCATAGCATAGGGCTTGAGAGACAGAATTTTTCAATAAGTGTTAAACAGAGAGATAAACAGATGTTGTGCCAATGGGGCTAGAATAACCAAAAGGGTCCCCAGTTATTTTTCAGCAATTTCCGCAATTTATACAGCTTCTCTTCTTCAGCATAAATACTCTCTCCAAGTTCCAGCTCACGTATGTCTTTTCCTTGATGTCCTCTCTGACTGTTCCCTGACTCATTGACCCTATTCTTAGAACACTTTCAGTACTTGTGGTCAGGATCAGATTATTTAACTTTATCATATAATTATATTGGCACATTTTTTTGTCTTTGGTTCATGTTTGTCTTGCACCCAGAACTAAATTATCACTGCCCTGAGGTGAATAATTACATCTTACTCTCCTCCATTTGCCCTGCCCTTTACACAGGACAAGGCTTTGAGTAAATGCTTATTAAGTATGTGTTTATTAGGTGCCATTAAGAGAATTGGACGTATTTGGCAAAAGGGTAGTTATGAGAAACCCCTATTATTAATTCACAGTCACTGTAGAAAGATGTTTCATTACCAGGTTTGCCACAGAGATTTAGTGGATTCTTGGTGTGGAGGGAGGAGAAAAGAGTGGGATGATGAGAACAGAAATGATGGTGGGTCCTCCCCCAAAATCCCCTGTGGCTTCGATCTGACCCTGATAGATCTGGAATAAAAGGGAGCCCTTGCTATAGTATTCATGGAATGATTCCATCCCAAATTAGGTAATTTAAATAATCCTCTTCCTGGGGTGCCTGGGTGGCTCAGTTAGTTGAGCAACTGATCAACTCTTGGTTTCAGCTTTGGTCATGTTCTCACAGGTCCTGGGATCCAACTTTGTGCTCAGGGGGAGTCTGCTTGAAGATTCTCTCTGCCCCTCCCCCTACTCATGCTTGTGTTCTCTCTCTCCAAAAAAATCTTAAAAAGAATGATCCTCTTCCCCAATATCACCCCCAAGAGGCTGGAAGTTGACAACATTTAGAGTATCAACTTGTAACTGAACTAAGGTGAGTTTGCTCTTGCTAAGTTACAGATAAGAGGCTAAGCCACAGGGAGCTGTCAGCCAAAGTCATCTCTACTTGCAGTAAATAAGATCACGAGGAATAATTTCCAAAGCTGAGACTCCCCAAGCAGGGATGAGCAGGTTCTTTTGTTTAGGGTTTAGGATGAATATTCAGAAAGGGGATCCTTGTCATCACATGTGAAGGTCGGCATAACGGTGTGCAGGTGTACTTAGAAAACATGTCTATACTTGCGTCGTCTGGTATGCTAATGAAGCTTGTGAGCGTCCTAGGGCGCAGTCTTGAACATTATCATGAAGCTGAGGTAACTGTTGGATTTGGAGCATGCTCCAAGAGCCAGTATAAGTTGGATGGGTCTTGGGCTCACCTCAAATAGGGCATTCAGGACCTTGTTTGTTCTTAGGCTGGAAACATATCTGATAATCTTGAGTCCAGTCTTCCTCAGAGACAGTATATTTGGGATCTGAAAAGAAAAAAATAGTTGATTAGGGAGAAACAGCTCTCTGAAAAAACAAGCTTTAAATTTTCTGCTAGTTTTCACCTCATTAATGCTATGAGGCAGGGTTTCAATCTTGCAGGAACAACTCAAGAATGCGAGGTAGGTCAATCACAACTTTTGAAACAGCACTGGGAATTTTACCACTGACTTATTGTCTCTGATATGCTTAGGCTATTTCCTAGATTGTTAGTTTTTGCGTTCCCTTTGTTTCCTTAAAATCTTTACTGAGGTTTTTGAATTTCTTTGTAATTCTAACACCTCCTACGGAAGTTCTGCAAGAAATCTACTAGGGCCAGTAAGCCCATAGGTCATAGAGCATGAAAAGAGCTGGGGGCCAAACATGACTTGTGTCCCAAAAGCTGTCTGGTTTGCCTTTTTCTCTGGCCCCCTAAATCTTTCTGCTTACAAAATCTATTATCCAAAATGATTGGGCATCTTGAAGTGACTGCCAACTCACGGTTATCAGTCATCCAAGTGGGAGTGGAGCCTCCTTGAGTGTTCTTGAATGATAAAAACAGCCCCAGGCAAGAGCTAAATGAGGAAAGATGATATTCAAGGCTTACTTTGCTTTTCTTAGATCTATATGAGCTCCTCTCCCCAGGCTAGTTTTACCCCAGAAGTAATCTGGGACCACTTGTCCAGAGAAAATACACGTTAGTAATTAAGCATGCTTTCTCTCTAGGGAAGGTTCTATGACAGTGTCTGTATTGTAACTGCTGCTCTACTATTTTAAGAATATTTAGAAAGTAGCTTCCAGTGACGTTGTTAAATGAAAATAAATCAATGGTATAAAACAGAATGCATGGTATGATTCCAAATCGAACTTCCCTCCCTCCTCAGACATACCAATATATACATACATTGATTTATTCTTGTGTATTTTTTTTAAAAGATTTATTTATTCATGAGAGACACAGAGAAAGAGACATAGGCGGAGAGAGAAGCAGGCTCCCTGCAGGGAGCCCAATGCGGGACTTGATCCCAGGACCCTGGGATCACACCCTGAGCTGAAGGCAGACGCTCAACCACTGAGACACCCAGGCATCCCTATTCTTGTGTATTTTTATGTAGACATAACCAGAAAGGACACGCAGCGAACTTGTTCATCATACCTTCCCCCCTCCTGTATTCTGCACAATTTTTGTTTTTGTCATCAGAAAAATAACTGACTTTTCAAAAGTCGCTACACTGGCAGGGATCTAGGGTTGGGGATAAACCCAAACTGCAATGACTCTTGCTTTTCAGAGGCAGAATCTAGAAGTCGAGCCACGATCATCATTAGAAGTCAATAGAGAACAGGGTGCAGCTACCTGGGGTCTCCAAAGCTCTGCTGCAATAACCTCAACCCCATTCTTCAAGTTCAATAAAGAAAGCAGCAGTTGAGGGATGTAAGAAAGAACTGTTTAGGAGTAAGTGTGACTTGGTTTGGAATCATGGAAGTTGGGGAGATAAAATATCCTTCCTCTAGGAGTGCTAGTTTTCTCTTGTTTACCCCTGCCCTTCAGTTTGAAGGATTCAAAAGAGGGAGAGAACCTGAGCCAGAAGTCAAAACTCTTGGGACAGGGAGTGTAAGGGGATGGGAGAACACTGATGGCAGGAAGTCACTGGTTCAATCAAGTGTCCACCACACAGGAAGGAAAAGCACAAATGATGACAAGGTCTCTGTTGACTATGGTGGCTTTGGCTTTGCTTTCGCTTCCATCCTCAGGAATCCCTTGTGTGGTGCTTCTCCCAAAGAAGTCATTTGCCTTTCATTTGAACATTGCAGTGACTGATCACTAGTTTTTTTTTTTTTTTTTTTTTTTAGACTTTTTATTTTATTTATTTATTTATTAATGAGAGACACAGAAAGAGAGACAGAGACACAGGCAGAGAGAGAAACAGGCTCCATGCAGGGAGCCCAATGCGGGACTTGATCCTGGGTCTCCAGGATCACGTCCTGGGCTGAAGGCAGGTGCCAAGCCGCTGAGCCACCCAGGCATCCCTGTTCACTAGTATTTGATCTAGTCTGTTCTTTGGTTAACTAGCCCTCAGCTGGTTGCTATTGCTTTTGTGGAAATCTTGCTCAGTGCTTTTAATTCCCCATAAGTTCTCTTCCACATGACAAGCCTTTATGCACTTGTAGGTGACTTTGTGGTCCATCTAACCCCCAGTCTCATCTTCTTCCTTGCTCTTTTGTATCTACTGTCAAGCCTCTAAGGAATCATCTCTTGCTTTTCCAGTCTGTTTTGCAGTTTTGAGTGTCCTTTGCTCAGCTCTTGCCGATGAGACACACGTGGAAGTCTATGGTATCTAGAAACTATGGGCAAAGTTCTCAATATGAAGATTTCAACTGTGAAAGCCTTGAATACTGAACCAGGGCAGACAAATACCTACTTCTGACTTCTTCATATAAAAAAAAATATCAACTTTTGTTTGTTAAAACCATTATATTGAGGTTTTGTTACTTGCGGGCAGACAATGGTAACCAGTGGAGTTCCAGCTTTCATAACCCAACACTACATTTTGTACTATAGAAACTACCGAGTCCTGCCCTTCTTCACTGACAGGCCCTAGTGTTTTTCTGCTTGTGTGAAAACATGTCCTTTTCTTCATGTCTGAAGGGTCTTGCCTCCTGACCAGGCTCTACTCAACCTTCACATCTTTAATGCAGATTCCAACCAGAAATACCTTCTTATTTCTTACACTGAACTCCCCAATGGCTTTCTGAGGTGCTTCTCCTATTCCTCTCCTTTTTCCATTCTGCCATCAAGAGCAAACATTTGTATACTTCTCTTACCCTTATTTGCTGATAAGATTGAAGTTGTTTTAAGGCTGATTTTTATACCATATCTTTTAGTATATAGTTTTGCTAAAAGAAAGTACTATATCTATTTTATTTCAGTTCGACAAATATGTATCATCTTATTTACTTTTTGATAGCTTAAATGTTGGGTTATGCAAGCATCTTCAGAAGTTTTTCAGGAGAGGCAACAATAGCTTCCTTCAGTGAAAGTCTCTGGGGTGTCATGCCCTGGAGAAAGAAAGACCAACTACCCTTTGGCTTACTCAAATGCCACTATCTAGTGGCAAGTAGTTAGAAAAAAAAATATTAGTATCTGGAGTTCTAACCATGCTTTGGAGGAAATGCTTTGTAGATGAGATCATATTAATCAATGCTCCAAAGCTATCTGAATTCTGGAACAGAAAGCATGGAGAGGAGTACCTATCAGGATTGTGGGATTTTAGGCACTGTGCTCTCTTTGGGGCAAGGGCACTTCACCTAAGTATTAACTTAAGTGAAGCACCCTTACATGGGAGCCTCGGGCTTGAACATAGGGAATACGAACTGGTGGCTTTGATATTTTTTTGAGAATGGTTTTAAGGGGATTTAGAGATTTGATTTTGGGCAGTTCAAGTATGTTTAGCTGTTGTTGTTTTTAAAGGGAAATGCATCTTATTTATTATGGGGGCTATAGTGGGTTTTGAGAATGGCTTGGATGTTGTACTGATTTAGTTATTTTTTTTTCTTTATTAATTTCCTTTATCATGGTAAGAATGCTCAATATGAGATCTATCCTCTTTAAAAAATTTTTGAACAAAATTCTAAGGCAATGATTCTGTGTTGCTAACTATATTCAGGTACAAGTTTGTATAGCACATCTCTCAAATTTATTCATTTTGCATAATTGAAATTTTATGCTCGCTTATTAGCAACTCCCCCTTTTTTCCAACCCCAGTCCTTGCCAACCTCCATTCCATCATTTGGTACTATGAATTTGGCTATTTTGGATAGACTATTTTGGATAGAGATATCTCTATCCAAGATAGAGGGCCTCTCACTACATTGGTGTTTTGCTTTGCTTTATTTGTGTGTGGTTTTTTTTTTTTTTTTTTTTTAGTTTCCTTTTGGTTTGTTGTTTTTTACTTCATGTTCATTTTTGATAAATTATGGAATGAGTAGAACCTCTCACTTATGAAGTTCCTAATTTGTAATAAGCACTGTCTTGCTGTTTTACAAGCATCATACCAGTGATTTCTCACAGGGATGACATGACTCTATACCATTATCCCCAATTATACATGAAGAAATTGAAATTGGGTAACCCATCATGTAACATAGCCAGTGAAAGAGAGAGTCAGCATCTCAAAACAGATCTTTTTTTTCCTCTCTCCTTTTCAAAAGCCACGATCTTTTTTTCTCTAAGAAAAAAGTGGTGAGCAGTCATTTGGTTACTAGGGTGAGAAATTTGCACATATTTTCTTTCAACTGCAGGTTTTCATATCTCTTTTTACTTGACATTTTACTCTGAGCAGCATTTTAGTGAGTATCTAAATTTAGACTAAAATACTTGATTGTACAAAGGATTTTATGTCTTTATTTGAAAAGCATTAATTAATTTGATTCTTTTCTTCTGGAAACTACAGAGACCAATTTCAAGGATGAGCCTTCAATATCATCAGAATTTAATTAAACTGATTTCTCCTTAATTCAAGCTGCTTTTTTGAGCCATTATAATTAATATTAGAATAAAAGAAAGTGTGCTTAAAGAGAAGCAGGGAGAGATGGGCAATAGGCAAACTGATGGCAATATGAAGGGAGAGGCTGCCTCTGCTGAGTTTGGTAAGTGTTCACCAAAGTTTGAATTTTTTTAAAAGACTATTTATTTATTTGAGAGAGAGAGAGAGCAAGCATGAGTGGGGGGCAGGGGTGGTAAAGGAAGAGGGAAAAGCTAACCCCCTCCTTCACTGAGCAAGGAGCCTGATGAAGGGCTCAATCCCAGGACCCTGAGATTGAGACCTGAGCCAAAGGCAGTTGCCTAAGGAACTGAGCCACCCAGGCACCCCTAATGTTTGAATATTAAGGCTGAGGTGATTGGAAAACCAGCTAATAAATTTTATACTGAGATTTCCTGCACAGCTTACGGGCAGAAAGCTCCCTGATACATACTATTGTTTCTCGGTGAATTTTGAGCATTTCGCTTTAACATTTTTAACCCAAACTAGTAGAATTTTCAAGTGTTTTTTTCTTAGAAAGTAAAGGCTTCATCAAAGAATATATACAGATGGCAAATAAGCATAAGAAATGATGTTCCACATCATATGTCATTGGGGAAATGCAAATGAAATCAATGAGATACCACCACAAGCCTATTAGAATGGTCAAATCTGGAACACTGACAACACCAAATGCTGAAGAGAATGTGAAGCAACAGGAACTCATTCATTTCTGGTGCAAATGCAAAATGGTACAGATACTTCGGAAGCCAGTATGGCTATTTCTTACAAAATGAAATGTACTCTTCCTGTATGACCCAACATTTGTCCCCCTTTGTATTTACTCAGAGTTGAAAACTTATATCCATCCAAAAACATGCACGTGAATGTTCACAGCAGCTTTATTTATCATAGTTGACAAACTTGGAAGCAACCAAGATGTCCTCCAATAGGTGAATGGATAAATAAACTATGGTCCATCCAGACAGTGGATTATTATTCAGTACTGAAAAGAAATGAGCTAACAAGCCATGAAAAACATGGAGGAAACTTAAGTGCATATGCAAAGTGAAAGAAGCCAATCTGAAAAGGCTACATACTGTATGATTCCAACTACACGATATTCTGGGAAAGGCAAAACTATGGAGACAGTAAAAAAATCAGTGTTTTCCAGAGGTTTGAGGGAGGTGGAGGTGAATAAGTAGAGCATGGCGGCTGGTTAGGGCAGTGAAACTACACTGGATGATGCTATAATGGTGGATCCATGGCATTACACACTTGTCTGCATAGATGAAATCATGTACTTACATAAAATATACAACACAAAAAGTGAACCATAATGTAAACTATGGGCTTTGGATTTGTCAATGTAGGTTCATCAATTGTAACAGATGTACCACTTTGGTGGGGGGGGGGGTTATTTATTCATAGAGATAAGTCACATGGGAAATCTCTATACCCTCTGTTCAATTTTGTTGTGAACCTAAAAGTGCTCTAAAAAATAGTCAATTAAAAAACAAAAGTTCCTGGTGTAGGTACGGAATGTGATATTCTAAAAAGTTAAGCAAATATAATACTCAAACACATGAAACCTGACTAGTACAAAAGAACTCTAATTTGCTACCTAATTATTTTTAAAATGCTTTAAATTAACCTGTGCAGGCATTAACAAATGTAAAAGTGGTTTCATTGATTATTTTACCACTACTATAGACACTGATAATTGCTATTTTCAACTTTGACCTATTTTTACCTGTGTAAGCACGGTATATGAATAAATCATGATACATAAAAATATAGTTGTGTCATCTCTATTGGTATCAGGTGCTGGTTTATTTTTTTTCAATTCTCTAATTAGATGTATAAACACAACCTACTTGAGTCAGTTGGGAAGTGTTAACATAGAAATATCACCACGTGGCTTCATGGTTTATGTATCTTTAATATCTGTAATTTAGGACAATAATGAATACAGACGAGATTGTTGCTTTGGCCTGGAGATATTCATCTGATAGAAATAGTCATCGGAACCACAACAGCATAAAATTAAAGTCTCAGACTTAAGAGTCTTGACTGATAGAAGCATAATCATTGAGAGTTTAGAATACAGATTATCTGGTTTGCTTTTCAAATATTTGTAAATATCAACTTTTGTGAGAAAAGGTATTATTTGAATAGTAAGCTTATGAAAAAGTGTTTTTTTTTTTTTTTTTTACTATTTTATACAATGCAGGCAGTATATTCATGGGATTGGAAGAGATGATAACCTGAAAAACAAGGTAACCAATGCAAGGGCTTAAACTGACTATACATAAATAAATAGGGGGAAAAAATCTAACTGTGGGCTACTAGTCTTTCGGAGTCCTGTGACCAAGCATTTATAGGTAAACCACAAGTTTCCATGTAATACTTGATGAGTATCAGCTTCCATGCCTGCTTATAGCAAAACCATCACTTTGCCCTTAGATTTTTCTGTCCTTGATGTTTGACTATATGACATCTCAATCCATATAGGAAATGTTAGTTAATATGTTGGATTCTTTTTTTTTTTTTAATCTGAAATACTGTAGTCCCCCACCAGCTGCACTCATATTAGACGTCAGAGTTTTGTATGCTCTCTCAAACAGTAAGAGACAGGAGTTAGAACACAAGAAAGAGTGGGAGTACCACGTCTTTTTTTAGGCACTCATGGTCAGGGGAGAGCGTGAATGCATTCATCGTCTACCACAAAACATGCATTTGAGTTTCCCACATGTGGAGGAATGTGCAGGGCTCAGCGCATCCAGAGTGTAATGGATAAACCTTGCCCTGGGAAAACCACCTTTGTCATCAAGTAAAGGTTACATTCTTTCCTAATTTTACTAAAATGTACTAATAAAGTATTAGTTTTCCCTGCACCTCAGTTGGATCATTGCAGCAAATCCTGGTGTGAACATGGATGCTGCCACTTTGGAGGCCCCTGGTAAATATACAATGGCAAGTGAATTAGCTCTCCAGAAAAAGATAGATATTTGGGCTGCTTCAGTGCAAATAGCACCTATGTATATAAAATTTTCTTTTCTAAACAGAGACATAGTTAAACGTTTGTGACCTAGGGAGTCTTATCTAAAGTCAGCATTGTACATTGAAAACACAGATTGAGTAGTGCTCAAATGAATAGCTCCGTAATAATACAGAGGGAGGCAAGAACAGAGGGTAATGATGGCTCAGTTGGGTTCATAGTTGTATGCTCTGTGCATTTCCATTGTGTAGAGTTCTACTATTTAGTTCAATTCTCCATTCTATTTGGATTTCTTAAATATATATCTCCAGCTCTGTCCTTATTGGATTCCAAAGGCACATGAAATTTTCAATTTTAAATGTACTTAGAATATATATGATCTAACACCTGTTCGAGGCATAAATCCTCTCAACAAATGTCTTAGAGATAGAAGTCTAGTTTCCGGGTTTTTCACTTGTAACATGGGCTGCCTCGTCCCACTATAAACTGGCTGTAATGGTGCCTTCTCATAATGGCTCCTAATATTTTTGAAGTCAAATATTCACAGGTCTTCAGTCGTAATAAACATGACAAGGAATTGTCAGTACACTGCTGAATTCCTTCTAGTATCCTATGGTTGCTTGGCAGTTTTTTATGAAATTTGAAATATGTGTGAAATTAAGTATGAGGGCAGCCCGGGTAGCTCAGTGGTTTAGCACCACCTAGGTTCAGGGCACGATCCTGGAGACCGGGGATTGAGTCCTACATCGGGCTCCCTGCATGGAGCTTGCTTCTCCCTCTGCCTGTGTCTCTGCTTCTCTCTCTCTCTCATGAAAAAATAAATAAAATCTTTAAAAAAAACAAAGAAATTAAGTATGAAACAACAAAAATACTCCATATGTCCTGGGGCAGCATAAAGTGATTCTGTTAGGCCTTTTGATTTGACCCTTGTACCGCTATTAATGTAGACTAGAAATATAATCAGCTTTTTTTTGCAGCAGATAGAATATGATGATTGGACATGATGCATTTGTCCACTCAACAGGCCTACTGTTTCTATTTTAAGAACTTTTGCAAGTATTTCTGCTAAGTGGCATCCCTTATCATTTAGTTGAACATCTGACCTTTGGAAAGAATGGAATCCTGAGGGGGTTTGCTTGTTTGTATTTCTAACCATCACTCTATCAGTGTGTTTTCTTGCAGGCAAAGACTCTAAATTATCCATCATTGTACTTGCCAGGGTTTATGATATAATTTTTGTATATTAGATATTTATTTTGTTTGGATTTAGTGGCAAAAGTAATGCAAAATTATGTTGCAGCAGGACTATCCTTTTATAACCTGAGATGAGGTAAGGCTGGGCATGTATTATTAATGAAAGAAAGAGGAAATGCTAAAGGACAGAGAACATGGAAATAAATTGTCATAGTGCCAACACAGAAAGATGAAGAATTAAAGCCTGAGCTGTAGGAAAAAGTCCAATCATGAGGAGCTAGTTTTAACTCCTAGACTAGCATTTTCCGACATTATGTTTGGGAAGGACTTATCTACATGGTCCTTAAAGAGATTATTGAATATCATTGGCAGTTTTTTATGAAATATTAGAAATAATATTAGTATCTCTAGCTTTAAGATTAGCCTGTGCAAGTTTCACCAATTTTGTTTTTAATTACCATAAGAAAACTCTCTCGCTGTCCAGCCCCTGCATATGCATGTAATGCCCACATCTCCCTTCCTTGATATCTGTCAAGTATATGACACTCTATGAGTCTGGTGGTAATGTGAGTTTTTTAGCTGTTGGTATCTTAGATTAAGGAAATTGTTTGATCATCTTTTGAAGCAGTCTTTAATCTATGAATTTCTAATTGTCCTTGGGAGTGGTTCAGAGAAGACATGTGTTATGGGAATTTGTGGCTTCTACAAGGCAAATCTTGTAGTATTAATCATTCTGCCTGAGGCCATCTTGTCTTTCAGAATCCTCCAGACTGGTTAGGAACCCTGGATGATTTCTTCTTGCCTGTTTTTCAGAAAGAGGCTTGATGCTTTAAAATAATAGAAACAGACAAATCTTATCAGAATCAGGGATATAAACTTTACCCAACTGCTTCAAATGAACTAAAAAACTATGATATCAAAAACAGTAACATTGTTCTACTTAAAGGAATGGCTTTCAGAAAGGTAAATGTAGCTTTACCTCTATCTGTGTTTGATGTTAGGACTCACTGATTGGCAGTAGAATTGTGGACATTCGAGGACCAAATAGGCTGGATTTGCTGTGATAAGAGCAGATTCAAATAAGGTAAAGGGGGAGTAAATCAGGGCTTTAGTCTATCAGATCACAACATAGGGCATTGAGGCCTTCTTGATAATCTATCTTTTTGTCATTGTTAATATTGAGAGAGGGCATCAGTTTGCTGCTACTAGGAAATCTGCCTCCTGGCCTAGAATCTCAAAAATTTGCCAATCTTCTGTTTTGAGGCAATTTTAATATTCCAGATTTGGTCAGTAAAGATGATTCCTTAATTTATTTGTTAATTCCATATTTATCAAATGTTTACTGTTGATCTAACCACGTTAAGTACAATTTTCTTTTTTAAAGTAAGCTTTATGCCCAACATGGGGCTGATCTCATGATGCTGAAACATGACCCCAAGATCAAGAGTTGCATGCTCTACTAAATGAGCCAGTCAGGTGCCCAAATAGAGTTTAAAATACAAGCTGAAGTCACATGGTAGGGCCCATACATCTCCTTCAAGGCTGACCTTTAATCCCCATCCCATCTCATGATGTGGCTCCACTTGCTCAATTATATTATGGTCCTTACTGTTTACACCATCATTCTCAAAAGGGGTTGCATTTATTGAACTCTGAACTTATTCTCATATATTTCCAACATTAATCCCATGTGATAGATATCAGTATTGTCATTATTATCATTTATTATCATATTATTATTATTTAGACCCAGAAGTATTACCTCACTTGTCCAACCCCAAATAGCCACTGTATTACAGGGTCGGGAATAAACTGAATCTCTCTAGAGCCCGTGCTCTGGGCCAGTGTTTCTATGAAGTGTTTATAGGGGTTTGCTAGGGAAAAAAATCATGCCTACAGATATATTTTCTCCTAAAATGTATCTTAAAGATTAGTTTGCCTTAATTGTTATTGTAGCACTGTGATTGCCCATGCACTTGTAAGAAATGGCAGGGCTCACTCATCACCACACCCCCAGATCCCAGGAAGTAGTTTGGGAGATCATGTCAAGTATGAATGAATGGTGTTATGTTTGAAGTTGAGAATAGATGCAGAGACTGTTGATTGTATAACATTCGAGATGATATATTCCTATATTTGATAATACTAATTAGTGTTATATGTATTGCTTATAAATTAGCATTTGTTTTTTATTAAGCTTTTCCCCCTATTGACTGTCATGAACTCCTTCTGGATCAGCATAGTGAAATTTATACCATGTACTACCATCAAACAACTTCAGGAAACTTTGGTCGCTAATGTATATTCTCACATGTGATTATTCATCAATCAACATTTATTTATTAAGAACCTAATATGTATTCATAGCTACACATGATGCTTAGGAGGTCAAAAGGTTTCTTGTTTTGCTGGGAGCTGCAAAATTTGTTCTCTACTTGTATTTTACCTGTATAGTTTCCTTCCATCTTTGAGTGCAGAAATGATATCTTCTATTTTATATTCCCTAGCAATGAGTGCACAGTGTTGGGAATACAGTGAACCTAGAACAATATATTACTTCTAACAAAGAGCTAAAATAAACAGAAATCAATCTATTAGCTTTTTAATTTTCCAGGCATTTGTTCAGCATGACTATGAAAATGATTTTCAGCCACATTGAAGTATTTTAATTAAGATTGTCTCTTCACCCCAACCAGGTTGATAGTTCTTCCTAAATTGACTGATTCCAGTTAATAATGTGTAGCCACACTTGGTGGCATTTTAATTTAGAATTATTTTCTAGAATTTGAATTGTGTCTCACCAAGACTTATATCCCAACTGCTTATTGCTTTTTCCTGCTTTCATGTCTCCTTCCCCAATGGATAATGGGGATCTTATAAATTAAACTACCTGCAGTTTGCTTTTGGCATTGCTCATTATGTCTTACAAGTCATTTGCAGTACTGATGAATTTGATAGAATGTTTTTCACTCCTTCTTGATAAATGATAGATTACCGCTTAATGATCTCTCCTTAAGATCTCAGCATGCTACACTGTAATGATAAGAAAGAATAACAATAAGAGTGAACATTTGAGGGTGAAAAGGAACAGAGCTGGTTTCCCAAATAGTTTGCCGTTAGTCATTGGAACTGTTCTTTAACAGAACACCCTAACATAGAGACCATAAAAATAGGGGTTTTAAAATTTAAAAAAGAACGATTTCAATGAGGCAACTTTTTAAGTTGATTTGGTTTCAGTACGTCTGTTGGTTCTAAAGAATGAACAGCAGTCATCACGAAAGCCAATTCGATGTAGTAAGCACATAAAGATTTCCCTGAAGGATGCTGGTTAGTACATACATTCAAAGCGAGAATTGGTCATGCTTCAAAATGGGTCATGTCAACTAGAACAGGTGTCTCCAGCACCATCATGGTTTTGCCATGTCTTCTTTATGTATATCTCCTGTGAGGCTTTGGTTCTTTTAAGAAAGTTTTTCCAGATGGCAATGGAAATGCCCAGGAGCAGCTCATTAGCTTACAACTCTGGGATCAGAGAGAGTAGGACTATTTTTTCCAGCTCAGAGTCAGAGACTCATGGGAAGAAATTCCCCTTGGCTTGGCTGAGGTCATGTGATTTTCCTCTATCGAGCAATCTTAAAGACTGGGACTTAAAGCATAGGCTCTTTAAAAAAATTTTTTTTAATTTAAATTCAATTAATTAACATATAATGTATTACTGGTTTCAGAGGTAAAGCTCAGTGATTCATCAGACTTATATAGTACCCAGTGCTCATTATATCATGTGCCCTCCTTAATGCCCATCACCCAGTTATCCCACCCCCCTCCCATCCCCTCTCCTGCAGCAACCCCCAGTTTGTTTCCTATGATTACAAGCCCTTATGGTTCATCCCCCTCTCTTATTTCGTCTTGCTTTATTTTTTCCTTTCTTCTATTATACTCTGCTCTGTTTCTTAAATTCCATATGAGTGAAATCACCTGATAACTGTCTTTCTCTGATTGAGTTATTTCGCTTGGCATAATACCCTCTAGTTCCATACACATCATTGTAAATGGCAAGATTTCATTTTTTTTTGATGGGCGAGTAGTAGTCCATTGTATATGTGGATATATATCTTCTTTATTCGTTCATCTGTCATTGAAAGCACAGACTCTTGAGCTGGATTGCCTACTTAATATCTTCATGACCTTGGCAAGGTTACTTAACTACTCTGCACCTCAATTTCCTTATCTGTAAAGTGGGGATAATTATAAGTTTTAAAATGAGGTATTACCTAAGGACCTGGGCAAGAAAGTTCTTGGTTGGGTCCCACATTGAAAAGGGCTTATTTATGGATTGAATCATGTTCCTTTCAAATTCATATATGGAAGCCCTCATCCTGTTTTCAGAATGTGTCTGTTTGGAGATAGGGTCTTTCAAGAGGTTATTAAATTAAAATGAGGCCATTAGAATGAGCTTAAGTCCAGCTGATTGGTGGCCTTTTAAAAGAAGGAAGTTTAGGGATACCTGGGTGGCTTAGCTGTTGAGCATCTGCCTTTGGCTCAGGGCAGGATCCCGGGTCCGGGGGTCAAGTCCCACATCAGACTTCCTGTGAAGAGCCTGCTTCTCTTTCTGCCTCTGCCTCTCTCTCTCTCTCTCATGAATAAATAAATAAGTCTTTAAAAAAATTATAAAAGAAGTAAGTTTGGATACAGAGAGAGAGAGAGGGAGAGAGAGCGGGGGTCCCAGAGCATGCAAAAAAGATGATGCCTTTGTCTTGAACATACAGAATGGCTGCTTTTGCTTAGCACTGGATGCCCTAAATGGGGTGACTTTGCAGCCTGGGTTCTCCAGGGGCTCTTAGTCATAGGTGGTCTGGGTTTCCCAGATGACAGGGCTACCTCTTCCTATCCTTCCGCTACAGTGATATGGTTATAAGAGACTCTTAGAATAGTCTAGAAATCCTAGATGGGAAATGTGAGATAAAAGGGAGGGGAATCTGTGTATCTCTGTTTCCTGGGGACGTGTTCAATCCCCTAATTTGGGTTTGAGTGTGTCCTTCCACCTTGGAGAGAAGCTTTATTTAGAACCTTAAAATTAAATGTAAAAAATGTAGTCTCTATTTTTACCCTGCCCCAAAATGTTAGGGATAATATGAGTTGATACATGTTAATACACTCTAGTGCTTGGCCCATAATAGCATTCAAGAATTTTTATTACAATTGTATTATTGTGCTATCTGGACCAGGGTTGGAGGTCTGTGATGGACACATCTCCAATCATCTGTTGTTCCCTATGGCACAGGAGTTCGTTGTTGTCATTAGCAATCTTCACCTGAACTATATGGATAATAGAGTAACATTTTGCAGGATTATGAAAGATCCTACTAGAAAAATAATAGGTTACCAATTGCTGAAATTTCCCTTGTTCTCTCAAAGTTCTCCAAAGTTTATATATTTTATTGTTTTAAAATAATATTTTATGTATTTATATATTTTCTCCTTTTATTGTATGGAAATGACATTATCTGTGTCTTATTTCCATTTCATATGGAATTATTGGTAACAAGCACCCTAAGGTAATGCATAACCTCAAAATTTACCTTACATTATCAATGTACTTGAAACTCAAATGTGCAGATGTGAGGGAGGGTAAGGTAAAATAAATTATCTGACTTAAACTGTACTTCTCCATTTTCACAAAGCAATGTTACATGTTTTTTTTTTTTAATTTTTATTTATTTATGATAGTCACAGAGAGAGAGAGAGAGAGAGAGAGGCAGAGAGAGAAGCAGGCTCCATGCACCGGGAGCCCAACGTGGGATTCTATCCCGGGTCTCCAGGATCGTGCTCTGGGCCAAAGGCAGGTGCCAAACCGCTGCGCCACCCAGGGATCCCTGTTACATGTTTTTAAGTGGGGAAAATTGTTTCATAATCTAGATTAGATTCTCTGAAATATCTTCAACCCCTTAAACTTCTACAGAAGCAAATAAAAAGAGAAACAGCCTTATGGGAAGCAGGACAAAGCTATTCTTCCTAATAAAAAGAACAGGAACATAGAAAATTTTTGTATCATTCACATTACATTTACCTCTCTCCTGCATTGCTGGCTGTTGCTGGCTGACATTGAGATCACTGAGGTAGTGTCAGGTGGGGTGGAGGAAAGGCTGGATGATATTTTAATTTAGTCTGCAGTCTAAAAATAGATAATAAAACTATAGATTGGCTTTGGTAATTTATAAGAAGCATTTTATTTTAGGTTGAAAGGAAATATTTCTTTTTATCATCCCTGTCAAAATTGCCCTGCAAAAAAAATCTTTCATACTTTAACCTGACATTTTATTTTTCAGGAGTATTTTGAAACTGACTCAAGTTCAAGTAGTATAGTTTTAAACTGACTACTTGTATAAACTGGCAAGGTTCAGTGATATTTGTTCTTTTATCTTAACCGTAGGAGTGAAGGGCAAGAACGCTTCAGAGGTCAAGACTTTTAGAGCCATGTAGTTGATAATTGAGTGCATCTGTAAAAATTGTAGCCTTGGTGATTCATGGATTTATAAAGCCTAACAGTACAATTTTAAGGCTTTGTTTTAGTCTACTACAAGCTTTAGGAAGAGTTTATGGGGAGAAATAAGTGATATTGATGCAAAAGATTGTCATATCAAATTTGTTATTGTAATAATAGTATTAAAGACAATAATTGTTCCATTCAAAAAATACTTATTGAAGGGTCCACTCTTTGACAACCATTGTACTATGTGATGATAATCAAAACCAGGCTTGATCTCTGCTTTCATAGCGTCGATGGCCTCTTGAGAGCATCTGCATTAGTTTAACACGGTGTTTGTGACACCTGTTACCAAGTTCATATTAATGTTAGTACCTATACTGTGGGTACTGGATGTAGACAGATGGCCCCAGGAACATTTTTTTGAGAAAGTGATGAGGGAGCGGATATCTTGAGGGTGAGGAGAAATTAACTGAGCAAAGAGCTTTCCAGGGCATAAGGAAGAGCATGGAGCAAACAGCCCTGCAAATAGGTCAGGAGGCTGAGGTAATAACAAGAATCATGGTGTCATTTGAGGCCGGATAATTCCTTTCAAAAGATTATTAGACTTTGGGAGTGAAAAGTCTCTATATGAAGTGATGCAATTTGCTGCACATTCTGCAGCTTATAATTGCAACACTAAGTGCATAAAGGAGTGATATATTAGATGTGCTAGTTTTTAAAATGGCTTTCTCTGTGCCAAACAATTACATTAAGTGTTTTGCACAGATGTCTCCAGGATCCATGTGATTCATTGAACCAGATGATTAATGCTTTCGGTATGAAAGTCCATGGGATGTTTTCTCCATCTAATGATATATGACATCTATTGAAAGCCATAGAATGTTAGTGATAGAAGGGATTATAGGGATCCCTAGCACAATCTTCTCTTAGAGAAACCAAGACGGAGAGAAAGGGTCATTTTCCATGGCTTCATAGAGACTTATTTGCAGAGCTGATATTAAAATATAAATTTCTTAATTTCTATTATATTGGTTTCATTCATCACACAAGTTGAATTACAGTGTTACCTATTTTAGAATACTCGCAGAAGTACTGTTTTTTCCTATTTTTCCACTTCTAGAAGTGGAAAGAACATCACATGTGTGAACACAGTTTAACACACTTTGGTTCTGTTAATGAAATTGATGACCAGCTATCGTAATATTAACAATACTAGATATCATTGTGGCAGAGATCCAAGGGGACAAAAGAGATTTTGAATATAGCTTGCTGAAAACATAGAATAAATACTTCATGCAAATGGAAATCCTTTAAAACTAGCCTTGAAAGCAGAATGAACTGGTTTTTTGTTTTGTTTTGTTTCCTGCCAATTACTGCGGAAAGGTATAGAAAATGAATCATCTCCATAAAAATATATATTCAACTTTGATTCTTCACACATCCTCTCACAAGAACACATATAAACATTTTTCCATCATGCTTCTTTCAAATCAGCGACATGGCGCAGCTTTTGGGAAGCTAAACTTGAGCTGAAAAGTACTCAACCATGTATCACAAATCTACCTTGTTGTTTGACTAGAAGATACTTAGTACTATGCCTAGTAAGCTGGTATGGGGATTTCAAGAGTTTCATTATTTACTTTTAGAAAAGTTACAAATGGGGCACCTGGGTGGCTCAGTGGTTGAGCATCTGCCTTTGGCTCAGGTTATGATCCCAGGATCTCGGGATCGAGTCCTGCATCGGGTTCCCCACAGGAAGCCTGCTTCTCCCTCTACCTATGTCTCTGCCTCTCTGTCTTTCATGAATTAAAAAAATATTAAAAAAATAGAAAAGTTATAACTTATTCTATTTTTTTTTCAGTTTTTTTTAAATGTCTTCAAATAATGAATTTAGACATGAGGGGGGAAGCCTTTGGAAGATTTAACTGGTATAAGAATCATTACCACAAATGAAGCACTTGTGTGTTTTCTGTTTAATTATGAAGATTGTTTTCTATGCTCTTCACTGCAAATGCAGTATTTGGTGAGATCATCTGCTTAATGCATTCTTGCTCCAGCTGGGTTTGAGAGACCCCTCTGCATGAACTTTTTCTTGTTTTCAGTCTCTGGCAGGACTCTGTGATATTGATCACAGTGCTGTGGTGGGATTTTAAGTTGATCCATTGAACTATAAGACCGGTAACCAATGCAAAGCAGTATTCTGTGTTGTGTTATGCCTAGGACACATTAAGAAGCTTTCTTGTATCCTCCTAATACTACTTAAATGTATTTGTTTTTCCTATGTTATGACAAAAATACATTGTCTCTCTTGAGAATAGAAACTCTGCCTCATAGACTTTCATGCCCACAGTTCCAACTTATCAAGTTAATTTCAAAGAAACATATGATCCAAACATCAAAAGTTGACTAAAACCCAAACTTACAGAACAAACCACATACACACATGAATAACATGACAGGAGGTGGTCAATCTGCATTCCCTACAAATATATAAATACAGGTGTTAAGTGTGTGCATTCGATTTTTGCAAATGAAATGTATTATTCCTAAAATATCTATATTTATATATTCATGTTCACAAAGATAGGAACCAAAACATTCAGTTAGTGCTTAGTAATTAATGCTACTTGAATTAAAATATTATTCTAATTTTTTACTTTACCACTCATATCCTTAATTTTCTTGGGTCCCTTTAGGAAATGCATTCTTTCATCTGCAGCAACACAAAGGGGGTAAACTTTAGAACAGTGATAAGGTATTTAGCTCAGAGTAAGACTAAGTGAAATATAGACAGTAGACTTTCCTAATGAAAACTTAGTTCGCTGCTATTCAAAGATGGGATTTATTAACTGATAGGTTTGAAGGGATACAGCTTTGATTTGGGGGTTAGGAGAAGGTGATGGTAGGAATGGTAGTTGTGTGTGTGTGTGTGTGTGTGCGTGTGTTTAACCAGAACATGGTGTTACTAATCACATTACTTAATCCTAGCTATTCTGTATCCTATTCATGTGTCCCTGAAATTTATCTCTAATAAAAATTCCTAAATTAAAGGATGTGGAGACGGCTTTCTTCATGATTTCATCCGGCATTTACTGATCACCACCATTATTCTAAGCACTCTTTTAAACTCTGAGAACACAAATATGAATCAACCCCATTTCCTCCTCTCAAGGAACTCTTCACTGAAGAACCCTTTTACACAGATGTAATTGCAGGTGCTTCTGTGTGCGTGCTCACACTGGAAGGATGTATGTGTGCGTGCATGCAGGTGTGCGTGTGCACCTGTGCCTGAGTGTGTATGTGGGGCTCTGTGGTGTTAATGATGAGTATTCTCGTAGAATTTTTTTCAATGCAAAAGTATCCCAGGGAAAAGGATTTTGGAGAAGTGAAAACCTTCCAGTAACTACTCTGAGTCACTATAAGGAGGCAGTCATGGGGAATGGGAAGTCCTTGGGTTTTGAAGCCTCTGAAACTTTGGTTGAAACCTCCTATCTGGAGATCTTCAAGTCAAAACTTCTGTGCCTTCCAATGATGTGACAATGACTGGAGGTAACTTAGGTCAAGTGTTTGGCGTGAGATCAGTGCATACATGAAAGAGTTGCCTTAGATTCCTTTGAATGCAATGGCAAATTACTACTGTCAACGTTTTGGCATGGGACACCAGCCTGCCCTTATGGTAAAGAGTCCTATTCTGGAGCCAGCCTCCCTGGGTTCTTACTTGGACCCAGCCATGCTCCAGCTTATTTGATCTCAAGGAATTGATCTGGGCCAGTGTTCTCTCATCAGTGTTATAAGTGAAGAGTAAATGAGTTAATGTTAAGAATAGAATGTTAAGAATAGTTCCTGGCACACACTAAGTACTATTGAATATTTGTTAAAATCAAATATATTCACTTTATTTGATTCTAAAGAATCCACTTTATATTGATTATATTAGATATCAACTTTCAAGGTTTGGGAGGGAATTTTAATAGCTTTTCAATAAGTTGACAGATAATATCAAAACAAATCACTGACTCAATTATCCCTAGGCATGTTTGATGTGTCTCCTAGTAATAACAGTTACTATCTGGACTAAAAATATTTTATGGAAATTCACTTTCATTCTTACTTTGAGTACTGTTGTTTTTTCTTTTATTTGCTGTTGTTGCTAAATGACTTCAAGCTTATATTTTAAAAAAAAAGAATTCATAAAGAGATGATTTTAGTTTAGAGATGTTTAGAGGTGATTTATTTCAAACATCACCTCTCATTGCTGGTTAATAAAGTTCTCCAGTGATTAATTGACTTCTTGGCCACTCTGGAAATATCTGGAGGTGGCAGATGTTAAAATTATGGTAAAAAATATGACTTTAAAAATTACTGTGGTGGATGTCAGGATTTTTTTAACCTCTTTTGCGTACTACCCCCAGTGCTGTTGGGCTGTACGTAGTTTCACAGGCAGATTCATCAGTATGACTCACATGAAATTAGCAGTGACATTTTTTAGTGAAGGAGTCACATCTGTCATCATGTTGTTGGAGAACCAGCTGCTGTAATTGTTAAGTTGCTAAAGTTATTTGCTAGTGTAACAGCAAAATTGTTTGGTAATGTTGCTAAAGTCAAGGAGATTCTTATCTGCTAGCATCAGTAATACAAATGTCAAAAGCTTAATTTATATTTGTGGTTTTTCCTCCAAAGGCTTTAGAGATATTTTGAGAAACATCAATAAATTGTCATATTTTCTGTTATAAGCAAATTTGGAAAAGAGAATATTTATGATATTCATTGTCTATTCTTTTAAGATTCTTTCAAATTGTCTAGTTTCTAACAATAACTATTTCATTTGCTATTTAACTAATTTTGTCTCTAACCACACTACTTTTTGAATGATACTGATAACTAATTAGTGTTGCCAGAAAAAAATACATGTCCATTCATTCAACTTAATTTCAGCTTAACAATAAGTAATCACACTATATAATTATTTGTTGTTTATCTGCAATTAAAATTGAACTGGGAGGCCAGCTTTTTTTTTCTTTCTAGTTCTTGCCATCCTATAAATGATGTTATAAGTCCAAGAAGAAAACTTTGAAATCTGTGGTTTGAAAGTTTAACATCCATTTTAGACTGAAATTGACTGTTACTTTTGTGAAATATCCTTGATACCTCCAGAAGATTCAACTTTCCCTTCAACTTCCACATCCTTTACTGTACCTATATCATGGCACATATCACAAAATATTAGCATTCACCCTTACAACTTCTCTTGTATGCTAGCCTGTGAAAGCCGGGGCTCTGTTTTAGTCATCTTAGAGTCACCAGATTTTTTTTTTGACGGTCACGCATCTGCCTTTATTGGGAGCAGCAGGTGGGACACTTCCAGCAATAGTAAAAAAATTAATTTACAAAAGCAGGAGTTCAGTGAAGCCACCTGGTTGGAACCCTTGGCAGCTCATATGTAGATGCCAATCCAGAGCAGCAGGAAGAGGACTCCAAAGCCCATGAAGAGTGATGTCACCAAGGGGATGAGGAGCTCTTTGTAGATATCCCGAGTGTACTTGGTGGAGGTGACCTCATAAACTCTATGACTGACAGATAAAAAAGATTACTAATGAATAATGGAGGCTTTCTCGTGCCCAGCCTCCGGTCTCCAACTGAGATCCAGACAAATGGACATCTGAGGGACCTCAGTTTGTCTGTATCAATAAAACCAAAACTTAATTTGTCATCTTTCCGTAAGGTCTGATTCCATCTTTCCACTTCTTAATGGTAGCACCATTCATTCAAGTCGGCCAGGCAACAACCATTTCCATTCCTGCTTCCTGCATCTCTTCAGTTCTACTTTAACTCTAAAGGTTCTACTTTAATATCTCTTGTATTCAGCCGTCATTTCCAACCTCACTGCAAAATAATAGGGAAGCAGAGCAGTACCAAAGACAAAGTAGAACTGAAGTTTGGAAATGATAAATGACTGGGGCACCTGGGTGGCTCAGTCAGTTGAGTCTCTGACTCTTGATTTTGGCTTATTGGCTCAGATCATGATCTCAAAGTTGTGAGATGGAGCCCTACATTGGGCTCTGCTGGGTGTGGAGCCTGCTTGGGATTCTCTCTCACCTTCTCTCTCTGCCCCTCCCCCTGCATGCATGCTCTCTCTCTCCAAAATAAATAAATACATCTAAAAAAAAAAAAGAAATAGTAAATGACTTAAGAATACAAATATTTTTGAGGTCAGCATCTGTATGAAATCCTAACACAACCCCCAAGATAGCTGATACCTGAGTTTCAGAAGAGAGTAGTCTATTATGTCTGCAATAATAGAATTTTGGTTAACTCTAAAATGCTATATAAAGGGACATAATTTTATTTGTAGTGATTACACCTACAAAATAATTCAATATAAATGATCTACTTTGTGTTTTCAAATATTTGAAATATTTGAAAAATAATATTCGTGTTTTCATAAATATTCTGAGTAGTTTTTATTCTCCTTTTTTTTTCCCTTTCTCTCTTTCTCTCTCCCCTTCTCCTGAGGAACTTGGAACCACCTGAGATTCAGTCAGGATTATGTGACTCATTCTCAGCCCATGCAAGTGGGGGCAGGGTCCAGAACGGATGGGTTTTCTTCAACCTAAGCCAACGCTTTTCCAAATGTGTGCTTGAAAGTTCCCTGTTTTTTAAGTCCTGAGTAAACTTACTGGTCCATGTAGAACCTTTTCAGAAGAATATTATCATCTGTGTTTTAAAAGATCAGTTTTTTAATTGTATGGTCTCAAGTAGACACACACACAAAATACTCTTCTCTAAAATCTAGTCTGAAAAATGCTGTACATGTGGGTAAAAGAAACTATATTATTTATTACATTGTTTTCTACTTATTAGCTAGCAGTTTTCCAGGCAGAATGATCAATTTAGAATGAAGAAGACTGAAATTTATACTCTAGTCTGGCTACTTTCTGAGTGTGTGGTGTTACATAAATTATTTGGCCTCTCTAGCCCTCATTTTTCTTATGTAAAGGTGGGAAAAATAAGACCTATTAGTATGCCAACTCTCTAACTAGCAATGTCGGTTTACCTTCCTTTCGCCATCCCTAAATGTTAGAAAACAAATGATTTACTTATAAGAATAAATCTACTTTATTTTCTTAGTTTAGTCTTAGTTTTTAAAAAAAATATTTTATTAGAATTATCTTTAAAAATACATGGTCAAAGGTATCAGTTTGAATCAGATATCTAAGCTATAGAAAGTAGGCACTGAAATATTGGTCTCTGCAAATTTTACAGCATTTTAGTATAGTATATATTAAAAATATCTTAACGACTCAATTGAATGTATCATTATCACATTAGAGTACATTTGTAAATTTCCTGTAAAAAGTTCTGCAAATCCATGCTGTGTGCTCATCACTGGCTAGTGAAGCCCATTGTATTTGAGTAATTACCTTCATGAACAGAATTAATTTTTCTTTTTTCATTTGTGCTAAATTAATCTTTGCAAATTAGGATTCTGTGTTTCAAAAGCTTTGTAAAGTGCAAATGTTGATTTATTTCAGCAGGCTGGATAGAGAAATGCCTCAGAGAATGAAAGCTTCCACATAAATATATTTCTAGCTAATTAAACCTCTGGAATATTTGCATTTCTGTAATTATGAGTGAGAGTAAGAATCTTTAAAAATATACTACGACAAATTCAATACACACAAAAAAAGGTTTAAACTACAATGCAGTTTGTTCATACTCTATAGTTCAAGAAACAGAACTAACTCTAAATGCAAAATGTGGATTTTTTTTTGCCACGTATTCCTTCTTAAATAGACTTTGATTACATATATTTGCATTCCTAAGTGATACATGCAGCCTAGATTTATATATTTTAAGAATTTATATAATATATTTTGTTTACTCCTATGTTCTTTTTTTCTTTAATATTAGTTTACTGAGATCCATCTCTCCTGATACTTGTAACTCTAGTTCATTTATTTTCAGTTCTATTATAAGTTTGTCATTATTCAGTTGATAGATAATTAGGTTGTTTTCACACTTTTTTTTTCATTTACAAAAATTGCTACCATATATATATATATGGGTTTTGTTAGTCTATACACTTATGAGTGGGATTTCTGGGGCATCTGTGTATATCTTTGTAAGACATTGCACTACTTCTTACCCGTATGATTACATCAACTTACACTGGCAGCAATGTATAAGGATTCCCTTTGGAGGGGAACTCAACTGGCTCAGTAGGAGAGCATGTGACTCTTCATCTCAGGGTTATAAGTTCAAGCTTCATGTTGAGTGTAGAAATTACTTAAAAATAAAAATCTTAAAAAAAATTTCCTTTATTCCACATCCTAAGTAGTGCTTTTATAAAACTGTTGCATGCACAGTAGAATCAACTAGTGGTTTAATTTGCATTTCTCAGATTACTAATGACTTTAAAACATTTTAACTTGTTTTTTTTAATCAGTCATTTGCAATTTCTCTTTTTGTGAGTGGCTTTTAAAAATTTTTTCAAATTACTTTGTGATGGCTAATTTTATGTGTCAAGTTGACTAGGCTAAAGGATGTCTAGATAGCTGGTAAACATTATTTCTGGGCAATACAGAGCTCTTTTTTGGCTTATATATATATATGTGTATGTGTATTGTAATTTTCATATATTTGACTGTAATTGAGTTTCAGAAACACCATATATATATAAGCCTATACTTTTTCCAGAAAAGTAATTCTTTTTGTTGATTTCTATGGACTCTTAGATATTTCTAGGCCAAATCATTTTACTTATCATTCTAGGCATCATTTATACAAGCTTGAAACAAAAACTGACTCTTACTTTTCTTTGGTTGCTCTTACAGTTTCTTCCTTTATAAAATCTATAGTTAGATGTCAAATTGCTTTAAAAAGTGATCTATGTAAATACATTAGAATTAGATCTTTTTTTTTTCCAGTAAGGCTCATGGAGGAAATTTTAATGAACACTAAAGCTTTATTTTTAAAATAAATGCATATACTTTGGCTAAGATGTATTTTTAAAAATTGCCCATTGTTACCTTAACACTCCCTTCATCTAACTAAACTGACAGGTTTCTTCCTGACGATGGGCCACTGACCCTCTCTCTCTTTTTTGGAGCATTCATTTAGGAAACTTGTAGTAATAAATTATTTCTCTGCCTCCTTTGAAATGTATAACTTTTAAAGGCCTCTCACCAGGGAATGTGTTTCTCAGGGACTTGGGAACCATTATTTTGAAACATAATCTTGTCAGGGGCGCCTGGGTGACTCAGTCCATTCAGCATCAGACTCCTGATTTTGGCTCAGGGCTTGATCTCAGGGTTGTGAGATTAAGTTGGATATTGGGCTCTGTGCTCCTAGAGCCTGCCTAAGATTCTCTCTACCTCTCCCTTGGCCCCTCCCCTGGCATGTGTGTGCGTGTGCACTCTCTTTCTCTAAAAAAAAAAAAAAAAAAAAAAAAAAAAAAGAAAGAAATATAATCTTGCCATATTCCTTGTTGTAAAACCATAAAGATAGGAGAAAGTTTACTTTTCCTTTGTTTCCTGGATCTCTTATATTTTGTCCAATCACCTTATCCTTTATTTGAACCATCCATTCCCGTAGTCAAACCTTTGGATCTTGTCATCACCAGTAATAGCTCTACTTCCAAAATCACTAATTCAGTCATCTTGCTCCCTGACCATGTTTTCTCTCTTCCCTACTTACCTGACCAAACAACCCCAGTGCAGTCATCTTCCAGCATCTTTGAGCCATCAGACTATTGACTATTCCTCCCAATTCCTCTGTTAGCTACTTTACTCATTTCTCTCCTAATCTAGGTTAGAAATCATGACCTAGGATTGCAACATTACTCTTGTCCATACCCTAAATGACTACTTACTCCTATCTTTTTTCCCCACTCATCTGACAAAACTCTAATCCTAAATGAATTTAGCTATTCATTTTTTCTGTGTCTTAGTAAGTTGTCATTTTCTGAGTATTTCTGAAAGTCACATAATGGAGAATGTTAATTCCAGTATATTCAGGTTCCACTGACTTCCAGTGGGTTCTTCACATTGCTTAGCAATCCAGTTGGATTGTTTTAGATACTTCCTCTAAGTGGAATCCTGTGACACTCGTCCTTCTGTGACAGACTTATTTCACTTAGCAAATATTCTCCAAGTTCATCCATGTTGTCACATATAGCAGGATTTCCTTCTTTTTAAAGGCTAGATAAAATTTCATTGTATGTATATACCACATTTTAAAAATCCATTCATCCATGGACAGATACTATGTTGTTTTCATATTTGGGGTATTATGAATAATGTTGCAAAGAACATGGGAGTGTAGATACCTCATTGAGATCCAGATTGCAATTCCTTGGATAAATACTCAGTAGTAGGATTGCTGGGTCGTATGGTAGTTCTCTTTAATTTTTTGAGGAAACTCAATACTGTTTTCCATAATGGTTGTGCTACTTTACATTTCCACTAACAGTGTACAAGGGTTCCAGTTTTTCCACGTTCTTGACAATGCTTGACAACTTTTGTTATTTTTTTTTTTAACTTTTGTTATTTTGATAATGGCCATCCTAACAGGTATGAAGTGATAGCTCACTGTGGTTCTGATTTGCATTTGTCTGATGATTAGTGATGCTGAGCATTTTTTATACCTGCTGGCCACCTGTATGTCTTCTTTGATGAAATGTCTATTCGAGTTCTTTGCTTCTTTCTTAATCTGGATATATATATATATATATATATATATATATATATATATATAACAAATAACAAATATATATACACACATATATATACGTGTATATATATATACAAATATCTATGTATATATATTTTTTTAATCATAAAACATATATGTTTGTTTCTTTCTATTGAGTTGTAGAAGTTCCTTATATATTTTGGATAGTTAACGCCTTATCAGATGTATGGTTTGCAAGTATTTTCTTCCATTTCTTCCATTCTGTGCCTTTTCATTTTGATTGTTTCTTTTGCTGTGCAGAGCTTTTTAGTTTGATGAAGTCCCATGCGTTTGTCTTTACTTCTGTTGTAGACCCTTAGCAATTGATGTAAACTGAATGACATCTTGGAAAGGTGAGAACCAAGAAGATATACTCTGTTTCTTCACCTTCCTTCTGTTGCCACTGAATGTCTTCTGTGGCTTTTGGAAATATTAAGTACAGAGTTCTAGAAAATGATTTTGTTTGGGATTCTAAAGAAGTGGGGCTAAACAGGGCAGCCTTAAGTGAGCTATTGATACTTTGAACTCATTAAAAGTAAGGGTTAAGAGATTTAATATTGAACCAATGCCACTAAGACCTGAAGAAATCCATTTCCTGGAGAGATAAATTAGGACATAGATGCTTGAAGAGCCTCTATAGATATGGGCTGCAAACCCCCTCTCAACAGAGTAAGAATAATCTCAACAGAATAAGAAATTGAAGAAATAGGGCAGCCCCGGTGGCCCAGTGGTTTAGTGCCGCCTTCAGCCCAGGGTGTGATCCTGGAGACCCGGGATCGAGTCCCACATCGGGCTCGCTGCAGGGAGCCTGCCTCTTCCTCTGCCTGTGTTTCTGCCTCTCTCTCTCTCTCGAATAAATAAATAAAAATCTTTAAAAAAAAGAAATTGAAAAAATATTTATTTCTTTAGGTTCTTTAGGTTTCTTTAGGTTTAGTTAAGACTCACAAAGACAAGATAATCTGCTTTCAGACTTTACATCTTTTGGATTTATGTGTTTTTGGCCTTTAATTTGCAAACTGATCTAATCTTCAGATTTTACTTTTTCCATGGGAACTTGATAGTATGGGCATCATACCCAAATTTGGGACATCTTGTTATCTGTGTTATACAAGGTATGTTTATATTACTCTTTGGAGGGCAACTGGAAACTGTCACCATGCTGCTCCTACATTTCTGCAGGGGCAAGGAGTTGGGAGTTGGGAGCTGGTGGCTGTTCTCTAATTGGTCCCACTGCTCTCAGGCCCTCATCACCAAGTTTCATTATTGGCCCCCATTAGTGCATGATATTAATACAGGCTTTGACATCAGACCTGAATTCAAAGTCCATAACTGTGACTTACTGCTTCTGTGACTTCTGGCAAGTTAATCAACCTCTCTGATTTTTTTTTTTAACTCATCTGCAAAATGGGAAGAAGGAGACTACTCTTCAGTATTGTGGTGATTAATTATAATGTATAGCACTAAGCCTGGTGCTGGGCATGTAGTAAATGTTCAGCATAAAATAGCTTTTATGAAATCATGTTGCTACATAGGGAGAAAGAAAAACATGTGTAGCTCTTTCTATATTCAGGGATGACCATGACTTTTGATGGCAAGATGGGGCAGTGTTTGATAAAATACAGTACTAAAAAATTGTATGATGTGGTTGGAAATATAATGTGGCATAATAAGTAGAACAGAGATAATGTGGGTTTAAGGGAAAAACCTCCTGAAGTCTTAACTGATAGACACTTCAGAGCATTGTGAGAATATGCTGTTCTCAGAAAATCTCTTCTGCTTACTGGTCGTCTCAGGTGGATCCACAATGGAGCAGGGGTTGGTATTGGGAAAGTGACTTGACAGTGAGAATATGGTGGCCCATGTAGGCTGCTGACCTTGCTCAACAGGATGAACCATAACCTTGCTTTATCATAGGTTTAATGGTTAAAGCCAATGCTCTGAGTGAACTGAAAGTAAGGTGGAGTTGGGGAGGGATATGCTCTTCCCTTCTCTTGACTCTAGGTGGACAGGTTCGCTGTTAGAGCACCTTTCTGGCTTTTCTCTACCCCTCACCCTTCTCTCTAGAACAAAAAGGAGTAAACTGTCACAGGGACAAGGAATCTGGCTCAGCCCTTTTCTGCCTTCTGCTTATGATCTGTTTGTCACAGAAGAGCAATGTGTTTTGATTTGTTGTTGCTGCAAGCTTAGCTTAGATCTCTGGTCAACTAGTCCTATAATTGACCAGTGTTCTTTGTGACCAGATGGGGAAATACAGGATTTGATATCCAGGAAATCACTGTTGTCCTTCACTTCCAGTGAAGTTTTAACCAACAGTAATTCTCCTAATTTGATTTCTGAATTCCTCCTTCCCTGGTTTCACAATTGGTAAACCATCTCTTGCCTGGATTCCTGCAGCTTCCCTTCTTGCCTCTGCTGTGTATTCTCAACATAGTAGCATGAGCCGTTTCTTCACATAGGTCAGAGTAGGTGGCTTCTCTGCTCAATGCTCTCTGATGGCTACACACCTTCCCTAGAATTAAAGACCCAATAGATACAGTGGTCTGTCAGTACCCCACAGACTGCACAGCCTTTACCTCTGTGACTTCATCTCTTAGACCACTTCCCACGACCACTTTCCTTCTCACCCTCTCTGTCCCAGCTTTACTGGATTCTTTCTGTTTCTTTGACACCAGTGCCCCCAGCACTCTTGGATTCGTCTTCCCAGAACACTCTTCCCCAGTTGTTAGTATGATCAGCTGCCTCCCCTCCACAGGGTCTAAGCTTAGATAACACCACAGTGAAGCCTCCTCTGACTGCCTTGTTTAAAGTTGCACCCCCTTCCCTCATCCACCCCATTCCCCCACCGCACTTTGTTTTCGTCATAGCCTCTATCACTCTCTGGCAAGCTACATATTGTGATGATTTATTTCCTATTTACCTTTTCTTAAGGAGAAAGTAAACTCAGTGAAGGCAGGAAGTGTTGTTCATTCTGTTTTGTTCGTTGCTGTATCTCTAGCACATAAAATGAGTTCAATAAAAATATATTCATTAAGTGAATAAACCACTCTGGGTAGTTTTGTTCTTGTATAAGAAAATGAAATCTAGAGAGTCAGGTTACTGAGAAGGTAGGAAAATGAATAAACTCAGATATCAAATATAAATCAGTCCTCTTTCAGAATAATGTTCTAGTCAACAATTTGTTCAATTATAAGTTGACTTATTGATAACCTATAACTTGTAGGTAATTGTTTAAAAAGATCTTATTTATTTATTTGAGAGAGAGAGAGCACACTCATAAGTGGTGGGGGAGGGGCAGAGGGAGAAGGAGAAGCAGACCCCTCACCCAGCAGGGAGCCCAGTGCGGGACTTGATCCCGGGACCCCAGGATCATGACTTGATGCTTAACCAACTGAACCACCCAGGTGCCCCTGTAGACAATTTAATAATCCAGCCTAAGAACTTATTAACTTGCAGATAGCCCAAACATTAAAACACATTTTTTTTTCAGGATTGTGCAATACTGTTGTCCCTAAAAACATCCCTGAGGCTCCCTATGTGACTCTGAAGATTATTATGAATATATCAAGGTATAAAAAGATAAATACTTTGGGGCTACATGCAGTTTTATGTATCCTAATTCCTTGAAAATTGAAAACCTACATAGGATTTGTAATATAAATCTTAGTGAATCAGGAGATTCAGTTAACCAGAACACTTTGTCTATGAATTCAAATGTATTTACCAAGTGTCTAATAAATGCCAACCTCTCACGCCAGCCATTGGTGGTACAGAGGTGGGTGGACATGATCCTTGCCTGAGAGAGGTGAACAGTCTGGATGTAAGAAAGTTTGCTGTTATTTTATTTCTTATCTCACCCTCTGTGTTGGAGACTGGTTCTCTTTTGTGGCTGTCAAACAGATTTAGGCATTTTAGAAAAGCATGTGTTAAAGTTAATTCTCTTTTTCAAGATTACTTCCTAGTAAAGACTATTCTCAATTTTAAAATTATTACTTCTCAATATGCAACATTCTCTGCATATTTACATATGGCCTCTGCAACTGCGGCATTTCTTTTCTTATATCCATTTACATCCTATCTGACCTTATTTCCTTATTTAAAAAAAAAAGTAGCAGTATTTCTTTGCTGTGGAATAGTGGTCCCAATTTGTATAGGTTATGTTGCTTAGAGCATAAACCTGGTGTGCTGATGAGAAAATTTGTCCCACACACTTCTTCCCAATTTTGGGCTTGTCACCTCATCCTAATCACATTAATTTCCTTTGTTAAATCAACTTAAGTTGATTTCTCCTTACTTCTTTATTATCAGCCTTTGGAGGTAGTGATTCCCTGTGAGATACAACATAACTGGAAAAAACTTGTGGCTGACATTCTTGCTTTGGCTAAAGGCAATGTCTTAAAATGTGTAGTTTCTTCTATGTGTAACTAACAGAGCATGTCAAGTACTACTGAATTTGGAATATAAATAAATATTTGTTAGATAGCAACAGATTAATTCTTCCAGACTGAATATGTCTGTCTCCAATCTCTGCTTGTCTCCCAGAATTATGACATTGCTTGAATTGATAGGTGAACACTATCAAAGACAGGTTTGATTTCTTAAAATGATGGTTAATTTAATTTTTAATATGAGTGAACTGATTAGTTGTTAGGGATCATCTTTCATCACAGGGACCCTATAAACCTAGAGATTATTAGAGACACAAGAGAGGCATTTTGAGACATTAGCAAGAGCTCTGGATTGGGGTGGGACGATTAAACCAATAAGTGGTTTTGTAGTGTTGACCCAGTCTTTTAACCTGTGTGTCTTATTCCTCTTTTAAACAATGGAGATGTCTCTTGCCCAATTTAATGTGTCAGGATTTTGAGATAATATAATGAGAAGAACCTTTGAACATTATAAGAACCATGTCTATTCAAATGTTTTAAAAGTTGTTAAAAGCAGTATTTGTACAAATACAAGATATTTCTTATTATCATCATACCTATTATGTTTTCATTACTTTTAGGCAAATGTTAGCACTAGAAGAGCCTGAGACAGATTAATAAAAAGGCAAGATTTCCTGTAATCATAAGAGTCAATTAAACAAGATATTTGTAGCTAAACATTTTAAAATATACTTCTAGGGTAAGATTACAAATGGTACTTGTTGGTGATAGCTTTTTATGGAATTAAAATATGCTACTTCATTGCTGATTGCAAATTAGGAAGCAAAAATAATTGTTTGTTCATATTTACAGTTCTCAAGTAGAAATATCTCTTCTGGCCATGCTATGAAGACTTAGTACGTTTTGTTCTTCTAAGTCCCCAGTTTAGGGTTAGGTTCCAAAAGTACATTTTAAATGAATTTTTCAGAACAGAGAAAACCCTTTTGTACTCCCAGTGAAAATAAAAATAAAATTAAAAAAACCCTGCATGCTCTGGGATTTTCCACTTTCTTGCCTTTGCTCATACTTTCCCATCTGCCTAAACAAGTTTCAATTTTCCTTATTCATCAAGGTCCAAGACAGGGACTCTTCTGAGAGCAGAGACCACATAATATTCATTTGTGAGAACTGCAGTGTCCCCAGATTTTCCAGCTCACTCCCCCATCCTTCCCTTTAATGTGTAAATATGACAGCAAGAACCATCTCTCCCATCCCCTGCAGGATGCAGGGATCTAGCTTTGTTTCTGTTGTTCAGAGGGTCCCAGGGGGAGGATCTTTGACCCTAGTTGCTGCTTCGTCCTTCTGTGAGTTGCTACTCCACATTGCTCTAAGTTGCTCCTAAATGCTGGCAGCACCACAGATTACCGACGAGAGGCTGTGACCTTAACACTTTGAAGAAGAGGATTAGTTAACGTTGGGTATCGGATGCTGTCAGCCAGATGTGTCACAGGGGTTCACCGTGATTTCTTCCTGTCTACCTTCCATTGCCTTCGTGTTGCTGAGGCCATTTTCCTTTTCTCTGTGGAATTCCCCTCCATTCTGCCTTTGGTTCTCAGAGCCCAAGCCCAGTACCCTTGCTTCCTTCCTCTGGCATATAAATAAACAAACAAGACAAAACTTAGTTGATATACTCTCTCAGAAATCTGCTGCTATAGGTATCCTCACTAATTTACACAATGAATGCAGGATAATTAGCATATCTTTCTGAAGCTTTGGATTATTTTACCAGTGTTTACAGTTGCCTCAAAACTGCAGAAAAAGGTGGCCAATAACTATAAAACTGAAAGTACTCTCCAGAGTGGTCTCTTGAGAACAAACGGGAAATTGTTTTTTCTGTCCTTCGAAGTCACAGGAAGTAAATTGCTTTCTGACAATTTAAAAGTAGTGATTTTGTCTTGTTTTTAATAATCAGAGGTCCAGAATAACTTGCTACATTTCATCTCCAGCATAAACCTAGTTGATACTATGCACTGGATTCATGTTTGTTGATGAATAATTGAATGAATCAGCAATAGATGGTGCTTATCAAGTCTTTCCTAATTGTCTTTGTTATAAAGAGCTGGACTTTGATTGACGAGAGCATTTTATATATACCTTTCTAATTTTTTAAAATCACTTTCTAACATGTATTATGGTTATTTAGGTCCATTTCATGTTCCTTACTGTAGTGTAAGGGTATTGAGAAGAGTAAACATATGTCTTCATTATTGCATATTTCATCCATATGCCCTAACTTTCCACATTTTCTAAAATATATGTTTTTAGTAGTTCTGCTTGTTTGTCCATTCTTCCATCCATTCATCATCCATCCATCCATCCATCCATCCATCCATCCATCCATCCATCTATCCATCTGTTTACTAGAGTGGCATAACAAGAGAAACATTTTGGCATATTATTTAAGGATTCAATCTCTGGAGGCTCAATTTCCCCATATATAAAAAGCAAATAATAAATGTACCTGTATCTAGGGTGGTTGTTAGAATTGAATGAGTGGATACATGAAAAGAGCTCAGCACAGTGTTGGGTCCATAGTAAACACTCAGTAAATGTTAGCTATGATTGTTGTTATTAATTCAAGAAAAAAAATGGAAAATGCATATTTGTCAGGACATAGTGGGTGCTGAGGGCAGGGGAGAATTAATCTTTTCCTATGATGGTGCACAATCTAGTAAGAGAGACAGACAAGTCAAGGGGAACACACCGAGGGTAAAGGGTGCTTCTGCTCGTGAACGATGGGAGCAGAGGTGGGCTAACCTGTGGACATGAGGCTGGGCCAGAAAGGTTTCTTGGAATAGTGATTCCTGAGCTATGTAATCAAAATGAAGCCAAAATGTAGTTAGTTAGCTATAACAATGAGTGAGAAAATACTTATTCAGTAAGAATAATTGAATAAAGCAGGGATAAAATGGTGAAATTGAATATGAAGTCATCTCCCAATGTAGATTTAAAGTTCACAATTGAGGAAGTAGTGATTATATAGAGCATTCTTAGTGTTTCATATCATTTAGCAGGAGAACTCGGGTCCAGGGGAAGAGCAGTGCTCCAGTGGAGGCACAACCCAGATGAAGGGCCTTGTATGAATAGCATGCAAAGCTGGGCATGGTCAGAATCCACATATGCTCGCGTCTAGATCCGCTTCCACTTTATATACAGTGGGAATTGCTGATTAGTTACTTGAAGTTGGCCTGTAACGGAAGTGGAGTGAGCTCAGGGTGGAAGCTGTGGCTTTCTGTGCGAATGAGCACATTGATTTAGGGTCGTAGAGGACTCCTGGTAGGAAGGAAATGCTGTATTTTTGTATATTTTGGTTTTTTATTGATAGTATATTTGACATACAATGTTATACAGTTTCAGATGTACAACATAGTGCTTCAACAATTCTATTCTATGCTTGCTATGATAAGTGTAGTCACCATCAGTAAAGAAACACTTTAGAAATGGGTCCCTTGGTTGAGGCACTGTACAGGTCTGGGAGAGCACAGCCTGCAGGTGACAAGATTTTATAACTGAGGGAAGACAGACAAGGATAGGTACATTTGGTTAACAGTTTGTGATTCGCCTGGCATATAAGGAATAAAAGGTAAAGACAGATTCCTCCCCAAATACTCCATATTGAACATGTACAAAGTTACATTCAAGGTCTTTCTTTTCTTTTCTCAGTCAACTCTTCTTCCCGTCATTGTTAGTTGGGAGAGCATCAGGGCATTCTCTATATTTGCGGCCTACAAAATATCTGTCAGAATGGCTTTTTTTAGACCTAAATTTTTTTTAAAGATTTTATTTATTTATTTATGAGAGAGAGAGAGAGTGAGCGCCTGTGAACAAGAGTGAGCAGGGGGAGAAAGACAAGCAGACTCCATGCTGAGCACAGAACCCGATGTGGGACTCAATCTCCCAACCCTGAGGTCATGACCTGAGCTGAAATCAAGAGTTGAATGCTTAACTAACTGAGCCACTGAGGCCAAGTGCCCCTCTTTTTTTTTTTTTTTTTAATTGAAGTATAGTTGACATACGATGTTATATTAGTTTTGAGCAAAACAACAGGGATTTGGCAAGTTTATGGGTTATGATCACCGTAAGCGTGGCTACCATTTGCCACTACATAATGCTATTATAGTACCATTGACTATTCTATCTGTCTTGTCATTCTCCTTTCATCTTCTTTCATCTCTTTTGACCAATCTTTCTCTCTCTCTCTTTTTTAAAAATATTTTATTTATTTATTCAAAAGGGACACACAGAGAGAGGCAGAGACACAGGCAGAGGGAGGACAAGGCTCCCTGCAGGGAGCCCAATGTGGGATTCAGTCCCAGAACCCTAGGATCATGACCTTAGCCAAAGGCAGGCGTTCAACCACTGAGGCACCCAGGTGCCCCTTGACCAATCTTTCAAAAAGTCTGGTGAATTATGTTACTTCAAAGTCTCTGAAAAGGGCATTTCCTCCAATCTACCATATCACTTGCTCTGGAACAGGCTGTGGCTATCTGGACCATCCCAATAGTTTTCTTACAACTGGCCCCATGCCTTCAGTTTTTTTCTCTGTCTCACATTATCTTTTATATAGGCCAGATGGTAAACAACTAAGGCTTTATGGCCATCTAGTCTTTATTGAAACCACTCAGATCTGTCATTTTAATTAGAGCATTGAAATTTTAATTTCATATAATTTTCATGTAACAAAATATTATTATTTTCATTTAAAAATATTTTTTTTAAATATAGGCTATTTGTAACTCACAGATTACAGAAAAACAGATGTGGGCCAGATTTGACTGGCAGACTGTGGTTTTCTGTCTTGCTTCGTACTGCCATGGCCTTTCCAACAACTGCAGAAAGAACCAAGTCTGAACTGCTTGTCGGCGTACAGCAGCCCCTTCACTGCATGTGTCTACAACCTATATTTTTATTCTGATCTCCAGTCTTTTCTCTCTGACTCTGATATTTCCTAGATTTTTGTCACATTAGATTGTCATTTGTAATTTTAAAAGTACTTCAAGGACTTTAACACCATTAGGCCCTTCCTGTTAGAAAAATTCTTCTTCCCATAATTTGTCTAATTGACAGAGTTCCATAAGACACACATCATATATTGTATGTTTATTATTGCTTTCTCTGAATCCACAACTCAGCAAAATCCATTTCTCTTTTATTTGTATTCCCATGGTACCTTGTACATTTGTGTTTTTTTCCCATAGAGATGATCTCATTGTATTTAAAAAAAAATTACTTAGCTTTATTCTTCTTGGTCATGAGCTTCTTAGCACATAGGAAAGTGTCCAATAAATCTTTGCTGAACAAATGGATGACTTAGCCATATTATCTATTGTTGCTATATCGTTATTACCACCCTTATTTTATGTCTAAGATTAAATAATGGAGAAAACAATGATTTTCATAATCTAAAATATGCAGTAACTAAGTCACAGCAAAGAACTCAACAGTTACTCTGTTTTCTTTTCTAATTAGGTGAACTTTATTATAGTTCATTTTTCCCCCAGGGGTTATTTTTGTCTTATCTTTCTTGGAAGATATCCCTCTAGCTCAGTGTATCTGATATGCATAATATCAACCTTATACAGAAAATCAGGAAGGCTCTGACATTGTGATAGAGGGCTTCTGGAGATATCCCCAAATATTTCTTTTACCTCCTAGTTGGTATCTTACATTCTACATTGGCATATTCATCCTTTTAGCTAGAGTTGTTTGTTTTTTCCCTTTCCAAAATTGGTCTTAGTAAAAGGAAGATATTTCTGAGAGAAGCAACAGATGAAATTTCTATTAGTCATGTACACTTTAGTATGAAGTGGGGGGGCACCAAGTTCCATATGGATGGTTTTGAACACACAAAATTCCTAAACTCTTTTGGGATTGAATAAAGACCATTTTCTTGAAAATAATCATACTTTGTCATGTCATGGCAAGAGTATCTGTATAGAGTGCTAAATTATAGTGGTATTCTATCTCCAACATTCAATGTCCCTGAATACTAAAGTCTTGTGGTAAATTTGCATATATTTTTCTTCATATAACAGAATGTTGCAACTTTCATGTAAGATGAACCCTGTAATTATTAATAATGCTTTTAATGAAAAGAGTTCCTCTATCAGTTTCCCTGTCACTTTTTTGAGCAATTATCATGGGAGCTGCTGCATTTAGTGTTAGTCTCTCCACTGTCATCTATATTTTGACTCTTTTTGACTTGTGGTGGAGAAGTATATCTGCTCTCATAGGTAAGAGTCTGAGGAACAAAAGGAAGAAAGCCCATGTTTATATCCTTGATATTTTATAGTTTTATAGCTGATAATTTTGGATGACTAAATCTAGTCATGTGTTTCTCAATTACTTGAGTATGAATGTATGGTAACAATATTTTAGTTATTTTATAAAGCTGAGATATACATTTTTAAAACCTTTTTGTGTCTTTACTAGTGAGAAGAGTTCTTCTAAAAAATGTTTTTGTTATTCATATCTTTCAAGATACAAATATCTTACTGACTACCTCTGGGGTCTTTGAAGCTCTGTTCGTTTTTTTCTTCCTTAGTGTATTTTCTCTCTGTTGTTCAAATTGGATAATTTCTCCTGCCTTTCAGGTTCACCAATTCTACTGTCCTCTCCATTCTACCTTGAGCCTATCTGATAGGTTTTTAAAATTTCAGTTACTGTATTTTTCTAGTTCTCAAATTCTCCATTTGGTTTTTCTTTATGTTCTTTATTTGCTGAAACTATTTTTTTTGCTTGTCATGTCGTATTTTTATTTGCTCTTCGATTGTTCACAAATTTTTGTCAGATATTTCTACTGTCTCCCTTATCTTAGTGTTGGCATTTGTTGGTTGTTTCTTATTCATTTAAGTTGTGATTTTCTTGGTTCCCAGTATGACAAGTAATATTTCAACTGAAATTTGGGCATTTGGGTTATTACGTTATGGGACTCTGGATCTTATTTAAATCTTCTGTTTCACCTGGCTTCCTTTGGCACCAATCCCGCAGGGGATGGGAGAGTCATGGCCTTCTTACTGCCAGGTGGGGGTAGAGGTCTGGATTGACATAAAGGATTTGGGGTGGGATGGGAGGAGAATCTTTTAATTTCTATTGGATAAGAGTAAGAGTTCTGGCTCCTCACTAGGCCTCAGCTGATACCACCCTGGCTGGGAGGGGCAGATTGTCTTGTTACAAGGATGAGGGTAGAGGGGAGTTGGAGAGGGACTGGCCTCATTAGTGCAGAGTGAAGGTGAAAGTCTTGGCTCTTCACTAGGCTTCCTCAACACCCATTCCAGCAGTGGGGAGAAGGGGGGCTTCTCATTACTTATAACTGTTGGATGTTGGTTGGAGGGGAAGGGTTATTATCTTAAAGTTTCTTTCTGGGCTTCCCCTTTCCTGATACTTTGGCTTTAGAGAGCAGGCTTTTGCTGAGGCTTTCAAAATGTCTGAGCTCATTGATATTCCTGGGTCGTTGGTTTCTCCAGCTCCAAATCTGGAATATATCCAACAAAAAACCTCAGGGAACCAACCATTGCATCACTTCTCAGGACCCAAGATCCCTAGCTAGTCTATTTTCTCTCCACCTTTCAGACTCTTCTTATGTTGGTGATATGTGTATATACAAAATGTTTCAGAGTTCTTAGTTATACTTAGTGGGAGGAATAGGAAAGGTACTTGTCTTCCATCTTTTCAAAAGTAGAAGTCAGACAACTGAGAATTTTAACTAATGTGAAAATACTTCTGAATATTTGAGGTTTGTGCACATTTTCAGCAAAATTAAGCCGAGTTACTCAAATAAATATAGTAAAACTCTTTTCTTCCCAACCTGTGAGATAGATCTATTACATCACATAGGTTGAAAAGAAAAACACTTTCCAAATTTCTCATATAACAAGCTGGTATAACTATCTTAATGAGAATAATTTTTATTATTTTATCATGACATCTGATAAAATACTGCTAGTGTTTCATGACCCAGTTGGACATAAAATATATCTTTGAGATAACCTACATATTAATGAGGTTGACTCAGTTATATTAAAAGTGAATGTGAACTTAGATGCCTACATATTTTTACCAAAGGAAAAAATTGCAATGCATGGTGAAAATAACCAGATGGATGGACTTTTTTTTACCTTTCAACCAGTAGCCTAAGGATACATCAAGACAAAACTTTCATAGGAATGAATCACTGAATCTAACATTAAGTGTATCAGTTACAGTGAAGCCATGACATGTTTGCAGCACGTTTCACATACCATAGAATTCCTGATCTTAAGCTCAAGTATTGCATAAATACTTACTAAACATTTACCAAGTAAACTCAAGTTGCCTAAAACACTATTGGATGTCATACAGTACTAGTAAGTGTTTGTCGTATCTACTCTCTTTAGCCTCCTGGTCACCCTTTTAGTGCATCTGTAGCACATGGAGGCTTGGGAAGCTGTCTGCAGCAACTTTTTGAGATATTGTGCTAAGTGATCTATGTAGGAGCCAATCTCCCATCTGGCTGGAGTGTCAGTCCTCACTGTATAAAACTAAGTCAGATTGTTTTATATATCAGCCCTTGAAGAGTCATGCTAGTGTACCTTTGGGAGGTTTTGATTATATGAGTAGTTATACCAGTTGCTCATGGCCATAGCTGTCTTGGGCATTTCCAATGAGACTGTTAGAAATTAATCCTCTGGCTAAAATTCAGCAGCTCTAACTGAATTGCTGTTGTGAGTCTCAGAGTGTAAAAGGAAAGCAAAGTAAGAAAGAACCAGAGAGCACCTTCACTGAGTAAATTCCCTGATAGCCCCCCCAAGGAGGTGTTGACGCTTTTAAACTAGTCCCTAATCAGCTCTATAGACGTGGTCTGTGAGCTTTAGTGGACATGTTTTCATGTCTTCTCTTAAAAGCAAAGTAAAGCTAGTCCCTTCTGGGTGCTGTTAACTTCCACTGAGCATCTGTAAAAGTGCTAGCAACTGCAGACACTTTTTAAATGTACATTGGCTGAAATCCCAAGAATAGCAGGCACTCAGTTTGTGAAATTTTCATGGATGTTGTGTGTACCCCCAAATGCACAGTTTGTGTTAGGAACAAGAGCCTTTGCTTGATGTTGATTTATTTCAAATGAGATACCATGAGAAAAGAGAAGATACCACTGGAAAATGCATTGAAGATGTCAGGTGAGAATAATATACCATATTTATGGTTTCTCTTCATTGCTGTTGGTATACTGAAGCATTGTGTTCATGTTGAGGAAGAGTAGATTGGCAAAGGGAATGGATTAAAAGATATTTATGTATCTCGTATTTTATCACTGGTAGGTTACATCTTTTTAAAAGTTTGTGATTTCACGAAACTGCTTTTTTGTCTTTACTTCTTTAAAAATTGAGTTATAATCAACATATAACATTGTATTAGTTTAAGGTATATAGTATAATGATATATGTAGATATTAAGAGATGATTGTGTTAAGGGTAGTTAAATCCATCAGCTCACAACAGTTACAAATTATTTTTTCTTGTGATGAGAACTTTTAAGAACTACTCTTAGCAACAAAGCCAATTGCTTCTAAACATATTGAATTGGTATTGTTTCTTATGAAAAGATAATGCTTCTACAGCTGCCATTACAGAAATATCCTGGGTTTGGGTTTCTGGTTTCTAATGACTTTCTAGAATAAATAGACATGAAAATAAGCATCCTCCACTGTAACACATCTTCAAGTTTTGAAGGTAGGTTGCAAAGTCACTTGAGGCAAAGCTTTTTGAATTAAACATGCATGATATTTGAAAATTACATTGTAGTTTAAATACTAGGAGCTGGAATATTTTCATTACTTGGAAGCCAACCACTAAGCCAGTTTCCTGCCTTGTGTTTTATTATGTAAAAATTATTCAGTTTTCTACATGATGGAATTGATTGACTTTGACTTTTTGTGATGAGTTAAACATCAGCGATGCCACTGAAGGTATGTGGAATGCTCACTAGAATGCCTTCTGTGATTTGGATACAGTTGCTTTCTTGATCTTGGGCAAATGTATTTACTGCTTACATTCCCTATAAACACTATATCTCAATGCCACTGCCTTCCTCAGAAGCACACTGTTTTATGCTTTTCCTCTTTTTTGTCTCTAGCCTTCAAAAATTCAAGCCCCAGTTTTTGTGGAAAGTGTTTTAGTTTGTTGTCTTTGAGAGAATGTCTTGAGGGGCACTTGGGTGGCTCAGTTGGTTAAGGATCTGCCTTTGACTCAGGTCATGATCTCAGAGTCCTGGGATTGAGCCCTGCATTGGGCCAACTGCTTCCCTGCTCAGTGGGGAGTCTGCATCTCCCTCTCCTGCCTACTGCCCCCGCCCCCACCTCATGTTACTGCATACTCTCTGTCAAATAAATAAATAAATAAAATCTTTAAAAAAAAGAGTGTGTCCTAACCATCGTTTTAAAAGAGATGCTTATGTATTTGATAGTATTAAATCTAACTTTTTCAAGTTTTTGTCTTTTGAGTAGAATTATGGTCCTGTGTCCCCTAAGCAGCCCCCCCCCTTTTTTTCTTTTGCTAAGCACTGTGGTCAGAAAAAGTCATGTGAATGACTTTATTTATTTATTTTTTTCATGTGAATGACTTTGACAAGATTTAAAAAAACAGTGAAAGAGATCTAAACGAAGTACAATGGGTGATCAAAAGAGGGGCCAATTCCATGTGCCAACTAGGATTGGGAAAAGCTTTATGGAGACAATGCTGTTTAAACTAACTTCCACAATAGTGAGCAAACCAGGAACGGGAAGTGGGAGAAAGAAGTAGCAGGTGCAAAATCAGAACAGATTTAGAGTAAATGTTTTTTTTTGGACAATGGAAAATCATGTCATAATGGGATTGAACCATGGTTTGGGTGTATGTGTGTGTATGTGTGTCTGGTGATGGTGGAGAATATCTTGTGGCTGTGGATCTTAGGATGACAGATTGGTGATCTGTTTTTTTCTACTGCAAAATATAACATTTAAAAATTTTCAAAGAAAAAAATGTTTCAGGAGCATCCTCTGAGTTTAACTCAGTTGGAGAAGGATGGGTAAGCAGGCTTCAGGGAGAGCCCTAGGGCTCAGAAAATTAGAATGAGTTGCTGGGAAAAAAAGTCACCCACAGGTCAGTAGAGATTTGCTCTGCCACTTAACTTATATATGATTTAACAAGTAATTGTGCCTCAGAATTGACCTTTATTATTAGTCTTAACAGTTAAGCTAGGCCTAGCTCTTCATAACTTATTATAAAAAGCCATTTTCTTTGAAATAAGGAGACTGCAGAAGGCTTTCTGCATTTATTTCCTGAACAAGTTCTTTTCTGCTTTCTTTACCATGAATGCCACTTTGTTCTTCTGGCCTTTGTTGTTTTCTTTTTTGTGCCCCCTTTTCAACCTAGTGTTAGAGAAATAAGACCCACAGTTGTTCAAATACTGCAAAGAAAATGTATCTAGGATCTTGTCAGTCATCTACCAATATCTGGCATGGACATCTGCATCTTTTAGATGCTGTACTGGGTTCATGTTCTTTCTGGAACCTAAGAATGTGATCTCGTTTGGAAACAGGGTTGTTGCAAATGTCATCAGTTAAGACGAGATCATACTAGAGTAGGGAGGATCCTTAATCCAGTATGACTGGTGTCCTTAGGAGAAGAGAAGAGACAAAGAGAGACAGAGTGTGTGATGATGGAGGCAGAGACTGGCCAGATATGTCCACAAGTGAAGGAATGCAGAGGGTTGTCAGCAACACCCTAAGACAGGTCTCCCCTAGAGTCTTCAGAGAGAGCATAGCCCTGCTGGCATCTGGCTTTCAAAACTTCTAGCCTTGAGAGAGAATTGTGAGAGAATAAATTTCTGTTGTTATAAACCACCTAGTTTGTGGCATTTTGTTATAGCGGCCCTAGCCAACTGATACAGATACCATAGGCTTCTTCAAACAATTCAGGGCTAAGCCCCTGATCATTGTGGATGTTGCAAATGTAGACATTCAATGGGTAGATAAAAACAAAACCAGGAAGGGCTGTGTTAAAGATTGGGGAACATAAGCACAATCTGACTATATCAATATGATAATTTAGATTGCTACCAAATAATCAGAAAATTAAATGAATCAGTCTTCACCTGATTCCTCAAGATTTGTTGACTATAGCAGGCAGGCTTTAGAAAGTTTACCTGATGTGGCAAAATGTAGCCATTTGTATCTTGTTGTAGGATTATTTGGATTTGGAGGCTTTGCCCAGGTAAATTGTTGAGGTTGAGTGATTCTAGTATGAGCCAAGATAGAACTTGGCTGACCATTTGAATCTGGTGCGGGAGTTGGCCATTTTCTGAGCTGGGTTCTGTACTTGTTTTCTAGGACTGCCATAACAAAATACCACAGACTGGTGGCTTAAACAACAGAGATAGATTTCCTCACAAATAGAAGATGATCAAGGAGGCTAGAAGTTAGAGATCAAGGTGCCAGCAGAATGGTTTCCTCTGAGGCATCTCTTCTTGTCTTGCAGATGGCACCCTCTTGCCATCTCTTCACATGGTCTTCCTTCTTTGCATGCCTGCCCCTGGTGTCTGTGTGTCCAAATTTATAAGGCCTTATAAATTTATCCTTATAAATTTGTATTTATTTATCCTTATAAATTTATAAGGATACTGGTCAGATTGGATTCAAGAGCCCTAACAGTCTTGTCTTAACATAGTCACCTCTTCAAATGTCTTATCTCCAAATACAGTCATATTCTGAAGTACTAGGGATTAGGATTTAAACATGTGAATTTTGGGGAAGGGAGCACAATTCAGCCCATTACAGATATCTAGGAAGGGTTCAAGATAATTGAGAAGTATTTCTGCATCCTATATTGGGAAGAATGAAAATTCGAAGAGGAATAACATCACAGAAGAATGAAAAATACTGACACTTATTGAGGATTGAATGTATTCTGTGTTTAAATGAGTGTTCCTGAGTTGATACTCAGAATGAAAAAAATCTAGCATTAGATCATCCAAGGGTAGCTGATTGTCATACTTTTTCTCATAAATGAAAAAGCAGAACAGAAATTGAAGATTTTTGAATGAGGTCAGAGTCATGGGCATTTATTCAGAAAGAATTCGGTTTCTTTATGGAATTTCTAAGCAATACTATTTTCTCAGATTTCTTATCAGAATTGTTTTGTTCAACCGTACAAATGCTCAGCAAGAACAAGGCAGGGTTGTTATGATTCTCATTCCCAGCTGGAAATGTAGTAACACAGTGCACAGTGTCTGCCCATAAAGAAAAAATACTAATAAAGCTTCTGAGAGGCAGAATCATTTAGATAAAGTACCACCCCAAGGGTTGTGAAATGCGGATTCTACAGTTTTCTTACATTAAATACATGTTGTAAAACTTATCTCAGACCTTTTTATCCCATTGCTGAGTAACTGAAAGGCCATCTCCTAAATCATATTTTAGCATGATAGGAAATATACCCCTTTATTAATTGTCCCATCAAAATTATCCATAATAGAATAAATATCACTTGCAGGCGTCATCAGCAATTTGGTAGAGATGGTAGAGGCAGAGGGGAAATATCAGAACTCCAGCTAGACTAGTGATATTGAGAGATGTAGATCTAGATAACAGGACACCTGTTCCAGAAGAGTAATACTAGCTCATTTTATGGAATGTTCAAGGCATTGTTTTAAGTGCTTTAAACTGTGAACCTTAATACTGTAGATACCTCTTATATTTACAGGTAGGGGAAGAAATGGAATCACAGAAGGGCTGAGAAAGTTGCCCGAATTACACACCTAGTAAATAACAAAGCTGGGATTCGAGCATAGGAAGTCTAAATACAGAGTTTGCATTCCCAAAACCCTGCTATACTGTCCCTTATAAAAGCAAAGCTAAAACCCTCTCATTACCACTATACAAGGGTGTGATCAAAGGGGCATTAAGCCAAAGGCAAGGAAAGGAGTATTAAGAGGGCTTTAGTTAAAACAAAACAAAACAAAACAAAACCAAAAACAAAAAAACCAAGAGAGCTTTAGTTTAGAATGATATTCTGAGCTTGGAATCTTGTTGGTCTGCAATCTTTAGAAAATCTAGTCAACAGGTGCAGGAATCTCCCCATAGTAAAGAGGCTTGTTGAAACATGAATCCAAGTTCTCCTCTTGTCTTCTCACCAATGACAGAAATATTCTCAGTTTGTGGAGGGCTGAAACTTGAACACAATGGCAAATGGGGATGTCTGGGTAGATCTAGAATGTGAAGGGGTGTGAGAAGAGATCCAGTTCTCTGGTGAGATTCTAGCTTTCATGGTTTTTCAAGGTCTCACCATGGCCTTTGGGACTAATAGGGCTGATGAACAAACAAGTTGCTGAAGGTTGGAAGAATGCCGCCAGCCCCTGTGCCCCTGTGGAGGGTTGTCCCCATCACCACATAGCTGAGCTTCCAATTACTGTACTTCATGACATGACTACTGAGGGTTGGTGGACTCTATTTAAGACAGTCAATGGATGGCCCCATCAATAGCTGACTTGGGGCTATCTGAACCTCCTAGATAATTAAATTCCAGATCCAGCTTTTTTTCAGTTGCTTTTTTTCTAGCTTTGGCTCTGACATCTTCTGCTCAAACCATTATTTTCCTTTCCCCACCATGAATCTGACTTTGGGCTCCATTCATCACCCCATCTTATGTTGTCAACCTCCTTGTGAAACAAGATCATACCCAGTCACCGAAGCAACTTACTGACAGTACAGCTGACTCTCTGACAGTCCTCCTGGCCGCGGATGGACCCTCAACCTTGACCAGGGAGCAACAAGCCACAATAACAAAGCACTGAACTGTTTCGGAAACTTTAGTTTTTATAGAAGGCTTTTAGGTAGTTTTTAGAAAATTAGCTCTGTGCAACAGAATGTGCTCAGTCCTCTGACAATAAATATGAGAATCACCTCATGGGGCTCTCCCTATGACCCATAATGGTGACTACTTTTTAATCTGTCATTTATCAAGTTGAGCAAAAAAAGTATAGAACCATAGCTCCTTAATATTAAACCATATTCAATTTTCAAATGAAAATCCATTTAGTTTTATTTGTTTAATCATAGAAGTTGGATTGTAATTCCCCCTGGAATATTACTTACGGGTAATATTTCCACTTGAAGGTGGAGTTAAATTTTGCTACCAGGTAATTTTGGATTTTTTTTTTCTGTTGAAAATCTGGTTAGATTTTTCTGTCTACTGTGTCAGGAAAATGCCTCTTTCTAAAGGTTATGCTTTGCTCTGGTTAGTATCTGGTTCCTTGGAGTGTGGGAGAAACATTCTTAGGATCTTTCTTTTATTGTACAGTACTTTACACATTGTAAAGTCAATGAAATCCTTGTTTGCTTTCAGTTCAAAATATATGATTTTGCTCTGATGGCTTAAGAAGAATGCCTTATAACTGCTCCTTAATATTTTTCTACTAAAACTGAAGAAATTCAGCAAATATTTATTGAGTGACTAATATGTACAAGGGACTTTGCCATACACTTCAAGTCTTAGCAAAAAAAAAAAAAAAGAGGGAACATTTTTGTATCTTCCCTACTCCTATGCCTTAGAATATACACAATACAGACATAAAACTGATCATTTAGACTACAAATATGGGCTGATTAATATGCAAGGGAGTTGAAGAAGAAAAGATTTTGATTATTAATATTCTTAGAATATCCAGGGAAAGACACTGATTTATCTCTTATTTTTTCAAAATGTTTTTCAATCATATTTTTCTGTGTTTTTTTTTTCCTACAATAAATCTGAACTAGGTTAGTGTTTGTATCCTCATCTATAAACAAAGAAACATGGAGAAATGTGAACTGCCTAAAGCCAATCCCAGAGCAAAGTATGAAATAAACATCCTGTTTTAAGTTTTATGGATGGCATAAAGATTCTCATCTGTTTGCTGCTCTGTGCTCAGTAATGCCAGATTGCTTATGCCTTATTTAGCGGAACCCCTTGGCATTTAAGCCTGCCTCTGCTGCTTATGACATTTTATTGCCATCTGTGAACACTCCCCCCAATCAGAGGGACAAAGTGATAACCACTGATTTCAGAGCTTCCTCGTTGCTCTTTGCCTCTGTGTCTCACCTACTTGAAATGGCATTCTTTTTGCTTCATGTAACCATTCCGGTCCTCCCTTCTCCTCCCCAAATTATTTTTTTCCTGAATATACTAGCCTCCAGAAATAACTATCACATCTTATGAGGAAATGTTTTTAAAGAAGAATTAAGGTGTTCTCTACCATACTAAATAGGCAACAACACTCAAGATTGATTTTCAGGTCTCCAGAAAAATTTAATAACTACCTAACACCACAGATTTACAATTATAAATTAAAACTAAGATAAAAAACTGTGGCCAAGAATGACTCTAAGAGAGAAAACTTATTTGCAGTTACAACAACAAATTCTTCTTGCCTTTGTTACTGTTGTGGTTGAGGCTACAATTTTTATAACCCGGTATTTATTACATTATCTTTAAAAATGATGTCATTTGGAACTAAATTATTTGGCTGCCACATCATCTCAATCAATGGCAGATAAGGCATTAAAAAATAGTTCAAACACCTGGGGTTCAATGGATTACTAAAGGACACCATTGTAATCCATTTTAAATGATCTCCAATTAGAGGGGATTGATTGCTCACTGTATCTCACTGTCAAAGGAATGCAGCGCTTCAATCTATTTTTTTGGTTGATTAGGTATTTTAATTAAAAATGTCATTAATACCACCAGTAGAATTTTATCAAAATAGTAAGCTATAAGTGGTTAATAATGTACAATGTAAGGTAATAAGACAATGCCAAACTGTTGGCATGTATGAGTTTATCTTTATAATTATAAACAATTAGACAACGGGAGTAATAAAAATTTGATTCGTTAGCATATTTGCAATTTTTAGGAGATAGCAAACATTATCTGTTCTTTATTTTATGTCTTCTTTCTATTAGGGAACTCAACTGCATTCTTAATTCCTGAATCCTTAATGGTATTAAACATCTGTATATTCTATTTTATTTCCATTTGTTCCAAACTACCTGTATGTCCACTGTATGGTAGGCATGTGTAGCTTGAGAGTATTACATGACAGACAGCCATAAATTCTATATTTATACTCTATATTTATTCTATATTTATATTATACTCGTGCTGTTACCACGAGTATACATTTTAATTTACATATTGAATATTTTGGTAAAATCAGAACTGCTTATAAGAAGTTTTCAATTTGGAAATTTTAAATCCTATGTAAATCGAAACACTACATTAACTAAAAAAATAAAACACACAAAGAGCTTTTGAAAAGATATTCTTGATTCTTATGTAAAAAGAGGTAATAAAAGCAAATTTAAATGTTCATGAAATCTTACTTTAGGTAGAATGCCCATTATTATTCACTCAATAATAGACATACACTTTCTGAGAAATTTGTGGAGGTCCCTTTAACATTATTCTGCTTACAAAGAGATCGAATCTCAGTTTATGATATATTTTTGATACCTGCTTTCTAAGATATGGTGACCAGGAGAGTAATAATGGATGCTGTTTCTCACAGAGCCTGTTTTTATATACTAAGCATTTTCCCAATTATTATTTTAACCAAACTGGTATAGTTCACCAGAATGGTGTGATTGATATAAATCTGTGAGTATTAGTAATTCTCATCAGTCTCTGGCTTAGATAGAATATTTTCCTTCATGAACATAGAGTTTACATCTCTAAGCACTTTACAGCTATTACCACATTTAATGCTTTTAAAAACACTCTGTTTTATCTTAAATTTACAAAGGAAAATTTTAAGCACAAGGTAACAAGCTATTAAATGGTGGAAATGGGATTTGAACACAGGCATTCTGGCTTCAAAACTTGTGCTCCTCAAATTAGATAGATGAAAAAGTAGACTCACAACTAAATCTCGCATTACTTCTCATGACTAATGCTTACCATGCTGCTAGACTGAATGTTCATGTCTTCCCCAAATTCTTATGTTGAGATTTAATCCCCAGTGTGATGGAATTTGAAGGTGGGGACTTTGGAAGTTGATTGGATCATGGATCCAATAGGATGAATGTGCTTATAGAAGAAAAGCCAGAGAGCTCCCTTGTCCCTTGGGCCATGTAGGAACACAGAAAAAGACTGCTGTCTGTGAAGCAGGATGCAGGTTCTCACCAGACATTGACTCTGCTGGTGGCTTCATCTTAGACTTCCCAACCTCCAGAACAATAAGAAATAAATCTCTGTTGTTTAGACAACACCTAGTCTATTTTATTATAGTACCTAGATGGGCTAAGAGAAATGCCTAATAAAAAATCCCATGATTTTTTCTTACACATAGAATATAACAGACAATACAAGTAAAATATAAGAGAAAATTCTAGTACTCATAGATGAGTTGAAAATTTCTATGTGATCGAACACAAATCAATGGTTGTTCTGTGATGAAAAAAACTGACAGTGGGAGCCAGGTAGTAGTGACCACCTGGAATCATAGTTGTGATTTTAAGAGTCTGGGATATGAGAAAAGGAGATAGGAATTAGAGCTCTGTTAGTCTATCTGATATTATAGAGACACAAGGTGTTAAAATAATTAAATTTATCATGAATAACACTAAATGACTTTAAGAAAACTTCTAGACCTGGATGAAGAGTATTGAAATGTTCAGAGTTAATCTGAGATGGATTCCCCTAGGCTGTGAATCCAGATAGCAATCTTACTCTTGGAAGCTATGTGTCTGATTGCTAGTGGTAGCACCCAGGTGTTGCATCTTTTCAATAGGATTTAGAGAACTTGACAGCCTCAGACTGATTATCATTAGCTTCATATCTCTGTAGTTTTATAGAGTGGAAAGTAATTACTTTCCTTTGATATTAAACCCTGTCCTCTTGGACAATTTTATTTTCATTTCTATCACAAAATCTCAATTGAGAAGAATTGTTTATTTATAAGAATTAGCAAGTGCTAAGTCAAATACTTTGAAAGAAATGTTGAATGTTATGGATTTTTGTTTCTTTGTTTTTTTTGCCTCCACAGGCATTTTATCTTTTCCAAGAAACTAATAGGACCCTCACTTATTCACTACTTTGTTATTGACTCCTACAAGGCTTGACACATAGCAAGTGGTCAGTACATATATATTGAAGAATGAATTGTTGGAAGCCAGATAGTGAATTCAGAAGTCAATGGGAAATGAGAAACTGCTACGGTAGCCATGGAGGAGATGGAGGACTTCTGCACTGAGCAATTTTGAATTGTATATGTTGCTAGATAAAACAAAACTAGCCTGAAAACTGATTTAGGAAACTGCTATTGCCCTATTTCCTGGAATGCGCTAGATTTCGACTAACCCGTGTTGCCTCAGAACCACTTAGTTTTTAGAGCCCTTCATAGTGACAGATTTTGTTGCCAGGCTACAAATGTTCCTGCTAGAACCATAGGTGATATTTTGGGTTATAGCAATTGATTCTCAACTGGATTCTATCTAGTTCAGACTTCATTGACCTCCCACATCATGATTAACAAGGCACTGCCAATAGATTAATAATATGGAATTGATATTAGAGGAGTAGTTTGCTTGTTTGTTTGGATTAAGACTTTTTTCTGTTAAACAAATTGGGATTAGTATCATGACCACAAAATTATAGAAACACTTCTTTATCCACTGCTCCCCATAAATCAAGCGTCCATATATATGTTGTTCTTTTTCTTAGTTCTATATTCTGATTTCACTGGTCTATTTTGCACCTTTGCTAGTGACACCATCCCCTTAGAATAAATGTTGCCATTAAGTAGAGCAAATTGTCCCTGCTTGTTTCCTTCAGGATGGTCTTGCTACTCTTGATCATTAGCATTTCCATGTAAACTTTAGGGCTAGTTTGTCAAGTTTAGCTCACAAAACTATTTGCATTATTGTTGAGATTGCATGAAATCAATTTGGGGAGGCCCCATATTTTTACTACATTGAATCTTCTATGAATATATCTCTAAGTACTTGTGCTTTATTCAGCTTTTTAAAATAATTATTTATTTATTTGAGAAAGGGAGAGAGCAAGAGCAATGAGGAGGGAGAGGGAGAGGCTCCTGCTGAACAGAGAGCCTGCCACAGAGCTCTATCCCAGGACCCCGGCATCATGACCTGAGCAGAAGGCAGATTGCTTAACCAACTGGGCCACCCAGCCACCTTCTTAGTCAACTTTCTTAATAATTTCTTATAATTTTATATATGCAAGTTTTGCATATCTCTGTTTAATTTTATTTCCAGGTTTTACTATTTTTGATGGTATTGTAAGCAGCATATCAAAACATTTTATTTTCTAACAACGATAGTATATAGACACACAACTAATTTTTGTATATTAAATATATATCCTGAATCTTTGTTAAACTCTTGGTAATTCTAATGACTTATCTGTAGGTTATTCCGGATTTTATGACATACATTATCATATAATCCTCAAATAATGAGATTACTTCAAATCTATGTAGGTTTAATTATCCATCACCATCACCTGTCAATCTTTATTGCCTGATTGTTCCAGCTAGAATCTATCATCAACATCATCATTATCATCATCATCATTATTTTAAATGATCATTTAGCAGATTTGGCAAATCTCCTTTTTAAAATTGTTTATTTATTTTTAAAAAGATTTTATTTATTTATTCACGAGAGACATACAGAGAGAGAGGCAGAGACATAGGCAGAGGGAGAAGCAGGCACCCTGTGGGGAACATGATGCGGGACTTGATTCCAGGACCCTGGGATCAAGATCTGAGCCAAAGGCAGATGCTCAACCACTGAGCCACCTAGGCGCCCAGTCTCCTTTTTTATAGATTGAGTTTTACTAAATTCCTTTAACAAATCTTTTGAGATAGTTATATGTTTTTCTTTTCATGTGTTAAGTTGTAATGATTGACTATCTGATGTTAAATCATCATTGTGTTCCATAAATAAGCCTTTCATTATTTACTATATTTTGTATATATTCATGTATTCATTTTGTTACAATTTGATTAGGAATTTTGAAATTATGTTCATAAGTAAAAATTTCCTATCATTTACCTTCCTTATTCTGTCCTTATTAGTTTAGTAACATAGTTTTACTGGTCATATAAAATGATTAGAAAATGTCCTTTTTTAAATGTTTGGAATACTTTAGGAGTTTGCCATTTTTGCTTCTTAAATATTGGCAAATTTCACTGGTGAAGTCATTTGAGCCAGGAGTTCTTTAAAATGAAAGGTTTTAAATATAGATTGAATTCCTTATTTTTTGTGAAAATTTTGTATTTTTTTTCTAGGAATGTGTCCATTTCATATCCATTTTCAAATTCATTGGAATAATTCTTCCCAATATTCTCTTATTTTCTTTTCAATAATTCAATAAACTGTAGTGATGTCTCCTTTTTCAATCTTGAGGTTAGTTATTTGCTTTTCCCTTTTTTTTCTGGTTTGTTCAATTACTTTTAAATTCTGTTGATCTTTTCAAAGACCAAACTCATTATTAATCCTCTATTGTATGTGAAGTGTAATTAATTTCTGCTTCTTATTATTTTATGCATTTTTCTTTATTTGGGTTTATTTTGCTTTTTTTACCTTCTGGAGGGTGGTCCTTACCTCATTATTGTTTTAGTTTTTTTCTTCTTTAATATTTGCACTTGTGAGGGTAAGTCTTTAAATCCTGCTTACCTTTATGTCACAAGGTTTTATTTGTGGTATTTTAATTATTCAGTTCATTTTTTTCTTATTTCTACTGTGTCTTCCTTTATTTTTAAATTATTTTGTATTTCCAAATATATAGGATTTTCTTATTACCTTTTATGGTATTGATAAATTATACAACTTACTCTCAAAAGATTTTGTTGGGGTTCTTTTTTTGTTTTTTAAAAATTTATCTTTTTAAGATTTTTCTCTTTTTTATTATTGAAGTATAGTTGACATACAATGTTGTGTTAGTTTCAGGTGTACAACATGGTGATTTGACAGTTCTGTACATTATGAAATATTTACCATGATTAGTAAGTTATCATCTGTCACTATGCAGAGTTATTACAATATTATTGATTATATTCCCTGTGCTGTATTTTTCATTCCTGTGACTTATGTTACAACTGGAGGTTTGTACCTCTTAATCCCCTTTACCTATTCTGCCCTTCTACCCACTCCAGTCTCATCTGGCTTTCTTTATAGCCCAGCATATAGTCACTTCTTTCTAAATGTTTTATTTAACTTGAAAAGAGTTGGGTTTTCTGAAGTTGCTAGATATAGTGTTCTTTATTAGATCAGGTTTGTTAATTGTTTAGATTTTCTACATCCTTAAAGCATTTTGTCTATTTTGTTTCTCAGCAACAAAAAGTATATGTTAAAACCTGACAATATAATTGTACTTTTTCTACTGTTCCTTGTAGTCCCGAAATTTTGCTTTATATATTCTCAAGTCATATTATTAGGTTTGTAAAATTTGGAATTTATATATTTTCCTGGTGAGTTGAACCACTCTCATTTTGAAGTGTTTATCTCCAGTAACGCTGTTTGCCTTAAAGTAATTTTGGTTTATTAGGCTTCATCATTATTTTTTCAATTATTTTATTTAATTTTCACATGAAATATCTTTTTCTTGCTTCTTACTTTCATCTTCACTATATCAGACTGTTCTAGATGTGTCTTAAAAACTGCACATGCTTATATGTCTGTGTGTATATTTCAGTCAGAAAATTTTTCTTTTAATTGCAAGAGTTAAGTCTATCCACATGTAACTGTAATAATGGCTATTTATGGGTTTAAATCTATCATTTTAATATTTTAATTTTAAATAACATTAAATATATTTTAATATTTTCTATTTGTTTCATCTGTACTGTATTGTTTTCCCTCCTTTTTGAAGTTTTCTTGGGTTTATAAGTACTTTTAAAAATTCCATTTTTCTCCCCATTTGTTCAGATGGCAACTATTATTTTATGATTGTTTTACCCTAAAGATTTCCCTCAATTATCATGATCTAAGTTAATTGGTACTTTTCATTGTTTTGACAGATAAAACCTGACAACTCATAAGTTCTATTTATCTTCTCTCTTTATGAGCTACTGTTGTTTTGTACTATAATTTGATATATATTTAAAAAATTCCCAAGTGTAACTGTGATTGTTTTATAGTTAATATTATTCTAAACCTACCCGTGTACTTTCCTTTTCTCTCTCTCTCTTTTTTTCTCCACTTGTTTTTGCATTCCTAACTTTGAATATGGGATTACTTTTTTTCTGCCTGAATTTCTAATTTGAGGAAGTGTGCTCACTTATTAAATTTGAAATGTCATTATATTCCCCTGCAATTGTGTTATTACTCTGTTTTATCAGTTGGAGTGAGAGTGTAGAAAAAGTAATCATCCTCTTATCAACTGGATGATTGAGAGATTGATTTATATGAGTAAATACAGTATACTATTTATATTCAATGTGATCTTAAATGAAAGGCCTTTGGGTGTCTAGGAAGAACACTGCATTGGCCAAAGTTTTATGAGTTTTTCTCCACTTCTCTGATTTTTATTTTAGCTTGCTATTTCAATTCCTTGCTGAATACTTCTGATTCAAGAGAATTACCTGTGAGTGAATTGAGATGTTGAAAATGGAGATAATATGAAAATTGATTATAGAAATATTTGTAGTTTTTATCAATACTTTTATTAACAGAAAGCTCTCAGAGAAAATAATAGTGGAGACTATTAGTTAATAACAAAAAGTGAGTACTTATTAATGTGAAAACAAAAGTATGTATAGTTAGTTGGTAGCATATACCCAGAAGAGAAAACAATCAATTTCAGGCATATTGTGAATTATGTGGTAGATAACAATGAGATAATAAATACAAATTAAAATAAAAGGGCAGCACAACGGAGCTTTAAGTGTTATAAATAAAAATTTTAAACCAATAGAAATTGCTCTTGGGAACATACCTGTTGCTTTAGAAAGTAATTATAAGTCTACCTCATCTTATCTTATGAAGCATCTTTGAGGATGAATTCTAAATAAACTATTGTGATTGGGTTTATATAAAGTATACTTTAAGGAAAACTGAAAGCAGTTCAATTTTCCTTTATTCTAGAGCTCTTAGGAAATTATCTTTGTTTCCACAGCTAGTATGACATTAGCTAATTAAAAATGCAAACATCTACACAATTATTGCAGCAATTACTAGAGAATTTCATTGTTTTGATGTTGTGGTAAGACAGTGTCATAATATTTGGTTATATTATACCAAAAATGATGTATTATAGCCAACCTTTAATTATTTACATAAAGATTCTATTCTTATATCTATAGACTTAAATCGGGCTTCCATAATCAATCCTTGTTTAATTGACAGGCGTTTACAAATTTATAGAAGTGGAAAAATACAAGATATACTTGTTGCTAAAAACTAAAGCCAAGTTAAAAAAAAGAAAATAATGTATTAGGGTCTTTTTTTAAAAGTCTTTTAGACAACACATTCCAATGTAGGAGTTTAACAATTTGTTCAGTTGGCGAATAAATAATTTCCTGGCATTAAGATTAGACTTACAAATTTAGTTTACTAATATTTTCCATTTGTGCCATTAAAAATCTTTTAAAACATTTAAATATTTCACTTGTATTTTGCTATTATTTCTTAAATTGATATACAGCAAGTCCTAAAAAATGATAGAACTTATACTTAAATATATATTTCTACTTTAGCTTTAACCTGAGACTTTTTAAATACTTCATAAAGTTTTAGTTACATTTTAAATTCTCCATAAGACACAACTTGCCAGATAAAGAGATTCTCTGGTGTATCTTTCTCTTCTTCCTTCTTACTTTCTTTCCTTCCTTCTGTCCATCTGTCTTCTTTTCTTTCTTTCATTATTGTCCAAGCTGGGATTACCCAGGTGCTCTTTAATAAGCAGTCTTGGGTATTTATAATCAGTGCATAGAATTTGGCTTTCATAGATCAGATTCTAATAAAGGCTCAGATATATCCAGCAAACCAAAAATCCACGTTTTTTAGACATGTAGCTGTAAGTGCAAGCTAGTCTGCAATTCATCAAGTGTTTAAATTCTGAGTTATAAAGGATAAGGCAAAATGATGTCCCTTCATTTCTTGTTGAGAGTCCTTTCATTCCTTTCTTCTTTTTTTTTTACTTCCTTCTTTTCTACCTTCCTCTCCTAAAGTTCTCTATCTCCTCAACTTAATGCCCTCTTACTCCCCCACTTTCTTCTCTTCATTCTTTTCTAAGTAGTTTTAGCACTAGTGAGGAAAAGGAGAAGAGACCTGTAGAAGACAATGGTGAAACTGGAAATTCTTTGCTGTCTGAGACAGCTCTAGAGTTACTTGTGGTGTATTTTTCCCTTAATCTCTAGATTAATATTTTATTTTATTTTAATAAGATTTCAGTTTTTGCGATTCTCTAAATTAAGAAATTGATGAGTGAATTTTTCCATAGACAAAAATGCTGGGAGTCTTCGGGTTAGGTGTGGCTTTCCTTGTACTTGGTGACATGGAGTGTCTCATTATTTATTTCTAGGGGTTATCACATTCTCCTTCTTTCCTTCCTTCCCCTTCCTCCTTCTTCTCTTCCCTCCCTTTCTTCTTTCTTTTTTAAATTTTATTTTAAAGGATTTTATTTATTTATTCATGAGAGACACACACACACACACAGAGGCAGAGACATAGGCAGAGGGAGAAGCAGGCTCCATGCAGGGAGCCTGACATGAGGCTCCATCCCGGTCTCCAGGATCAGGCCCTGGACTGAAGGTGGCGCTAAACCACCGAGCCACCAGGGCTGCCTTTCTTTCTTTCTTTCTTTCTTTCTTTCTTTCTTTCTTTCTTTCTTTCTTTCTTTCTTTCTTTCTTTCTTTCTTTCCTTCTTTCTTCCTTCCTTCCTTCCTTCCTTCCTTCCTTCCTTCCTTCCTTCCTTTCTTTCTTCTTTCTTTCTTTCTTTCTTTCTTTCTTTCTTTCTTTCTTTCTTTCTTTCTTTCTTTCTTTCTTCTCTTTCTTTCTCTTTCTTTTTCTTTCTCTCTTTCTTCTTTCTTTCTCTCTTCTTTCTTCTTTCTTTCTTTCTTTCTTTCTTTCTTTCTTTCTTTCTTTCTTTCCTCTTTCTTTCTTCCTGCCTTCCTGCCTTCTTTCTTTTTCTTTCTTTCTTTCCCTCTCTGTCTCTGTCTCTGTCTCTCTCTCACATAGCCTAATGGATCTTCCCTCAAAGATAATATGCATACTAGAAACGTCCATTTAAAAATTTTTGGTCCAGTGTTTTGTTCACTCAGTGTCTGTTCAGTTTTAAAATGCTGTGGTGGTATGGTGGGAGGGACCTGATGGCTCAGTTGTTAAGTATCTGACTCTTGATTTCAGCTCTGGTCATGATCTCAGGGTCCTGGGATTGAGGCCCTTTTTGGGCTCCCCACTCAGCAGGGAGTCTGCTTAAAGATTCTCTTCTTGTCCCCCTGACACTCCCCCTATTCATGCATGATGACTGTACTCTCTCTCTCAAATAAATAAATAAATAAATATTTTTAAAATGCTATGGTGGGGGCAGCTGGCTGGCTCAGTGGAAAAGGCATGTGATTCTTGATTTTGGGTATAAGTTTGAGCTCCACATTGGGTGTAGAGATTACTTAAAAACAAAATCTTTGAAAAATAAAATAAAATGTTGTGGTAAATATACTACTGATAAAGATATTAGAATTTGATACAAAACTGATTCTTACTAAAACATAAGTATTTCTTACAGCTTGTTTAGTTAATTCTAAGGTCATATTCAAGTGATTAATAGGATGAATATCTTCCTATTGGTGTAAAACTTGTCATGTTCAAGGCCAATTTGACTGCTGGTTTTATTTGCAGTTGCAGATTACCAGAACCAGACAATATCAGTCATAATATTGCATGCATTATGCCATTTAAAGTTTTTCACCTAAAAGTTTCCATAAATAAATAAATCTACCTATATAGGTTAAATAAAGCTCATATATTTGTGATTATTAGCAAAAATAAAGTTAGCATTTTGTATTTCAATGTCATAATAAAAATAGACACAATCAATATCACTCTTTCCCCTAAGGATATTCAGTTTTATAAGTGAATTTAATCAAAGGTTTTTATAACTGTTAACTAAAGTTATTATCATTTTGATTTTTATGTGGTGACTATGGTTGGTTTTTTAATAAGAACTTTTTTTTTTTAGAGCAGTTTTAGGTTCACAGCAAAATTGAGAAGGTACAGAGGTTTCCTATATACTTCCTACACCACCCCCAGACTTATTATTTACATCCCCCAGCAGATACATTTATTACAAATGATGAACCTCTATAAATGTGTTCAACCAATTTCTATAGTTTACCTTAGAGTTCACTCTTGGTGTTGTACATGCTGTGGGTTTGGGCAAATCTATAATGACATGTATCCATCATTATGGTATCATATGGTATTTTCGCTGTCCTAAAAATCCTCTATGCTCTGCCTGTCATCCTTTCCCCCACATCCTCAACCCCTCACAACTACTGATTTTTTTATAGCCTTTTCTTTTCTAAAATATCATATAGTTGGAATCATACCTTAAGTAGCCTTTTCAGATTGGCTTCTTTCACTTAGTAGCACGCATTTAAGTTTCCTCCATGTCTTTTCATGGCTTGACAGCTCATTTCTTTTCAAATTGAGTAATATTCCATTATCTGAATGTATCAGTTTATATATCCATTTATCAACTAAAGGACATCTTGGTTGCTTTCAGGTTTGGGCAATTATGAATAAAGCTGCTATAAATATTTATGTGCAAAACCCAAATAGTTAGGTTTTTGTGTAGACATAAATTTTCAAGTCTTGTGGGTAAATACCAAGAAGTAAGTTTGTTGGATTGGATGGTAAAATACATTCAGTTTTGTAAGAAATAGCCAAACTGTCTTCTAAAGTGTCTGTACCATTTTGCACTCCCACCAGCAACTTATGAGAGTTCCTATTGCCCCACATTGTCAATGTTCTGGATTTTAATCAATCTAATAGGTATGTAATTTTTTTAATTTGCAGTTCTTAATGAAATATGATATGGAACATTTTTTCATATGCTTATTTGCCATATGTCTTTTCTTGGTGAGGTTAAAGTTTTCAACTCATTTTTTAATTAGGTTCTTTGTTTTCTTGTTGTTGACTTTTAAGAGTCTAATTGATTCATTTTATCACCACTATGAGGATATATTTATATATACCCAACAAGACCGAACTCCCAATACAAATGTATACTCTATGATACATGACATTATCATTGGGACGCTTGGGCGGCTCAGTGTTTGAGTGTCTGCCTTTGGCTCAGGGCATGATCCTAGATCCCAGGATCAAGTTCCACATTAGGATCTCTGTGGGAAGCCTGCTTTTCCCTCTGTCTATGTCTCTGTCTCTGTCTGTGTGTCTCTCAGGAGTAAATAAATTAATAAATCTTAAAAAATTATCATCAATAATAAGATTTTGTTATTTAACCTTGTTACTCAGACACTGGAATAAATAAGTGGAGATTTCCATGTGTTTCTTAGAATAAGTACGTTTTCATCATAATATGTCTCTAAAAGCTAGAAGCTAATAACAGGGTTACAGTTCTTGAGGTCAACTTGAGCACAAGCCTAAGAGTTTGATATCTCCATTCTTTTGGGTACTTATAAGAAGAGTAACCATTTTTGTAAAGTAAATGTGACAAGTCAGTTTTGTGGGAAAATGGCTTATCGTCAGGGTATTTTTTCCATCTCTTTTATTTAGACTGAAAGTCATAGACAATTAAACATATTTTATTAAGACTGTAAATGAAAAGAAAACTGAGATAGTATCATGCTTTTTTAAAAAAGATTTTATTTTTAAGTAGTCTCCATACCCAAGGTGAGGCTGAAGCCCACAACCCAAGATTAAGATTCACTCTACCAACCAAGTCAGCCAAGCACCCTGAAAAATCATGCTTTCGATGATTCTACTACATTAGAAAAGTAGATGTGCCTAAATAAAGTACAGATTTTTCAACACAATATATAGAAAAACCAGAAAGTATTTTTCTCTATTTAGAAGTTTTATCTGTACCAGTGGAATGTTCACAAGATTGATGAAAAAGGCAAAATTCATCAGCTGGAAAGGTGCATTTGCCTACATTGAGAATACTGGAGAGAAAAGAACTGTATAAAAGCGGGAAGGAAGAAGAAAAAGAAAGAGGAGAAGGAAGAAGAGGGAGAGGAAGAGGAAGAAAGAGGAGGAAGAGGAAGGAAGAGGAAGAAGATGACAAAGAAGACAACAAACATGATAATGCTCTATTAGGCTTTACCCACTACTAAAGACCAGAGTGGACTTATTTCAGTTCACAGCTGTATCTATAAGAACTTTTTTGCTCCCTTTCTTTCTCTCACCTCCTCTGATCCTGCAGGTAGAGAAAAGGCAGGACCATGTGCAGAAGGAGAGTAAAAGTACAAGGGGAAGGAAGAAAAGAAAACCCAACCAAACAACACCCTTACTTGCTGGTAGTGCCAGCTCAGCAGGCCTGAGGCAGAGGAGAGATGCCATCACTTAAGTGCATTTTGAATATTTTGAGTTTTGTACTATGTTGAACATTTAAATTATTGAACTGAACTCTTTGTGAATAGAAATAAATATATCACTTTTCATTACTTAAAAATAATGAAAAACATCATAGATCTTTCCTTGAATTCCAATAATTAGCAGGAAAACATCTACCCACATGAAATTCATTTTAAGAGTTTGTGAGAGATGAAAATACAATTGCATTATCAGGTATTCCATGATCATGCTTATTCAACCAAATCATTACACTTATAGGCATCAATTAAAGAATCTGGATATGTCCCCCTTGTGTGTCAACTAAAAATATCAGAGTTTACATGAAATGGAAAATAATTATGTAAATCATTATATAGCTCAGGCAACAAATATAATTTACTTACTATTTTTTTCAACAAAAGTTACAAATTAAAATGCCTACTAAGTTCTTTTAAAATGGGAAAGAATTTCATTAATGTTAATGTGTTGTCATTTTTTAACCAATAATTCTATTTTTTCTACAGATAGAGTTGTTGCAAAATTGTTTGTCAAAAGAATTTTTATAACAACATCTTTAGAAAATAAAGATTACTTTATGAGAGTCTTAAAATTTTAAATGCTGCTAAGAGACCCATCCTTATTTTCAGTGCTGTATTTTTTCATGAATTAGGCTGCTATTGACATCAGCAGCAAGTTTTATGCAGCTTGTCAGGTCACATCATCACTTGTGTCACCCAGCAGAGCAAAGCATCTTTAACAATAATAATGGCATAATTAAAGATTGAAGGATCACTTGGGAAAAAAACCTCTGAGTACAATTCTATTGCTTGGATAATTCTGGATAGACGCCCAGTTTACATTTTCATGCCAGTTTAAATTCTATTAATAATAAATAAAAAACTTCCAGAACTTTATTTCACATTATTTTCTCTAACTGAAAAATCAAGATGAATCACTGAACCATTTTTTATATATTTATAGCTTTATCTATTGAAGATAAGGTGTCTTGTATACGTTTTCTCTTCACTTTTACTTTCTCCCATCTCTGTACCACCAAGTTCTTGACCTTTATAAATGCAATGCGTGGTTTTAGAGTCATGTTTGCTTTACATTCTGTAAAAATGAATACAAATGTATTCTTCTTTTACGTATTTTTTGAGATTTTTCACATTTCTATTTACCACCCCCCCCATTTGTTTGCTTTACTCATAGTCAATTAGTAAAACTCCTCCAAAGATTATTTTATCACAATGCATAGATTAAATCATCTTAATCCTTGCATTTTAGAACCTTTCATGTGTGCTTTATATATTACAGAATATTTGACTGTGTTTGTGCAGGATGTTTATGCAGAGGCATGGACACAGGGATAGATAGGTGGATAGAAATGCTTTCATAAATATGGTATTACGTAAAAAACACTGCTCTTAAGTAAAATGTTCTATTTTTTTTACTTGAATTTAACACAATGAAAAGCTGAAGAAATAACTACATTTAATATATATTTCTTAATCACAAGACTTTCTTTCTTTCTTTCTTTCTTTCTTTCTTTCTTTCTTTCTTTCTTTGGTTTTATTTATGAGAGAGAGAGAGAGAGAGAGAGAACACAAGCAGGGGGGGAGGGAGAGGGAGAAGCAGGCTCCCTCCCCACTGAGCAGGGATCATGATCTGAGCTGAAGTCAGAAACTTAACCAACTAAGCCACCCTGGTGCCCCAAGACATTATTTCTTAAAAGATTCTTTGAAGGCTAAGAAAAAAATAGGAGAAACTAACAGATAGTGACAATACTTTTCATACACATTTCATTTTTAGACAGTTTTAATTTTTTCCTGCTCTGATCAGCACGGCATTGATATTTATATACTTTTCCGTTTGCTCTTTCCCCTCCTCTCTTTTCAGTAGTTCTATCAGTATTTTATATTGTACAAAAATATGAGCTTTGCAGTTCCTTAACAGTAATTTCCATTGTGGCTTAGTGCGTACTTTAGAAAATGCTGATAGAACTACTGACAGCATCAGTGCTTTGGACACAGCTTCTCCAATGCCAGTTCCCTGTTGATTTGACCTAGTAGTTTATCACATCCCACCCTTTTCCTCAAGGAGGATGAGGATGCTATACATTTTTAATTTTTTCATAATGATAAATTTCTTAAATTGCATCTTAACTGCCTATAACACTACTGGGTCACTCTTCCCTTTCCATCCCCCACCTCTAATTTTCTAGAGATTGTTCCATTGTCTTGAACAGTTTGTGTTTGGAGAAATGGTCTCCCCAAGAACAGAAAGGATTTTTTCCTCTTATAGATTTGATGTTTGTGCCTAGAAGATTAAAGTATATTTTGTTCATCTTTAAAGTTTGTCCTTGCAACTAGAACATTGTTAGTCTTGAGCATTTGTTTAAATTTTATGGTTCACAATGTCCTCTATTAATCTGCAAATGAAGATTTTCTTTTATTTTAGGGAAATTTTCTTGCAATATGTCCTCAAATATGCATACATCCTTTTCAGCTTGTTGAATTGTCTATCTTAAGGAAATCAAGTTTTTAATTTTTTTCTTTTTTGCTCAGTCTTGTATGTTGTTCAGTTTTCTTCTTATTTTTTTAAAATCTTTTTTTGATTTTTATTATTGTTTTGGTGTGTTTCACCATCCCACTTGTTTTCATTTTGTTCATGTTTCAGGAACTCTGAACAGATATTCTTTGCCCTGAAGTAGAATAAATGGACTAATGATTCTTTTCTAACTTTAAGACTTTTGTCTTCCTGTTCTGAGCTCTCTCTTGAGCTTAGAATAGTATATACTTTGTGGCCCAAAGAAATGGATTGGAGACTAAGAGGCTTGGAAGCAGAATCATCAGCCTGTGTTAAGCTATCTGGAGGCCATGCTCTTTCCTGGTATCACTCTTCCAAGTGTGGACTGTGTGTCATTTCTAGGACAGACACAGCTTTATGCAGCCTATATTACTAAAGTTTCTACTTCCTTCAGAGGAAGTCACCCTATGTCTACATTCTGACATTCTCACTTTCCTCCCAGATGAAGAAGCAAAAGATGAAGAAAGTATATGATTTACTTCTCTCTAGATTTGGGGATCAGATTGGGCATTTTCAGGATTGTCATCACTCTAGAACAACTCATGAAGTCTTGAGTAGGATAAGAGCTCCTGTACATGTCTATTAAATTGTTTAATAAATATTAACTCTAAAATGGGCAAGTTAATTGATGAAACATAAATGAATAAAGAATGATAATGAGTCTTTACCTATTATTCTATGAAAAATCATAAGCCAACTATTACATATATTTTATGTCATTTTAAATAACTCTTCAAATTTAATCAATACCTATCTATAAGTTGACTTTGAATTACCTAAGAGCTCAACTTAGTATATTTTAAGAAGATTTAAAATATTGACTAATAGCTCAAGATTTCGCTCCCTGTATTACATTCAAGAAGAAAATGCAAGCTAGAAGATAGGACAATCAGGTTGTAAATAAAGGGCAAAAAAAGAAATCAGTTTTGATTAATGCTTATCTTTGTTATATAACATATACTAAAACACAGGATAAAAAAATAAAACAGGATAATTGAGGGTAATTTCTTTTGAAGGTCTGCAAGCAGAAAACTTTATTTTCTTAGACACATATGTCAAAAAATGAGCTTTCATGTCTAAATTAAAGTGGATAAGAATTGTTTTTACTTGCAAATTGCTGTAGATTTTTCAAAGTGGTAGAAAAATAAACATTAATTTTACCTGCTTTTTAAATGAAGAGTAAAAACTTAAATGAGGGATCCCTGGGTGGCGCAGCGGTTTGGCGCCTGCCTTTGGCCCAGGGCGCGATCCTGGAGACCCGGGATCGAATCCCACGTCGGGCTCCCATTGCATGGAGCCTGCTTCTCCCTCTGCCTGTGTCTCTGCCTCTTTCTCTCTCTCTCTCTGTGTGACTATCATAAATAAATAAAAATTAAAAAAAAACTTAAATGAATGCAACTTTGGTTATTTAGAAATATTTGTTTTATTGTAAATCTATCTTGTTTATATTTATATATTATAATGTACCTATTTTATTATAAGACAGTTTATTTAAAATGTTTTAAGGTTGTACTTAGTGACAGTTCAGCAAAGAGGATGATAAGTTAGAAAGAAAAGAAAGAAAATGAAGTGAGAGAGAAGCAGAGAAGAGTAAAGAATTGTGGAAAAAGAGCAGAGACAAGAAGGAAAAGAAAGGACCCTTCTCCAGGAGAAAAGACTAGAGAAAAAAAGCCATCATGTGCCAATTCAACCTCTTTCCACCACCTTCAGCTGTTTTGGTTGTGACCCATAGATATTTTTTTAGGGCTGGTTTGTAGACCTTGCAGGTTGTGGCCATTTTTGTCTGCTGAACTCACTTTGCACTTGCTTCTATGTCACTGTACGTGGGCCGAGTGACAATTTATAAGCCTCCCTTGCTGTCAGAGCTTCCAGCCTTTCTGATGCTGGGCTTCATATCTAATTACATTATCTGTCAGATGGGTTTACCAGCATATATCTGGAAAGAAAAGTCCTTCTCTGTCGTTGTTATCCATATAGTCTCCTTTGAAGTAAATCGAAACTTTAGCTAACTCTAAGTCAATAACCCATGTCTTTTTTCTCAGGAGTGTTTTTGTTCAACTTCTGTGCTATTAGTTCTGCTTCCCAACCTTGCCACCTCAGGGATTCTTTAAAGTTGCAAAGTACACAATACTGATACCCAATTAACATTTATTGTCTTTGCAATGTCTAAAATGTCTCTAGCTTGGATGCCTTTTAGACATTCTGCTTGAAGAGACAATCCCAGTTTTCATTGTATGTTTAGAAGATCACAGAGATGCTGTTACAGTTGTAAGCATTCATATACGTACACTGTTCATAATGAAATGTAATAATCATCAAAGAGCTTATAATGTATTTGGCAAAGTACGATATAAGTTCCCCCCAAAAAGTATAATAGCATGCCACTGCAAGAAAAAAGAGCTAAATGCTACAAAAAATAATATTATGGGAGATATATTTCCTTTTTTTTTTTTTTTTAAGGGGGGTGAATCCCTGGGTGGCTTAGCAGTTTGGTGCCTGCTTTTGGCTGGTGGCGTGATCCTGGAGTTCCAGGATCGAGTCCCATGTCGGGCTCCTTGCATGGAGCCTGCTTTTCCCTCTGCCTGTGTCTCTGCCCCTCTCTCTCTCTCTCTCTGTCTCTCTCTCTGTCTCTCTCTCTGTCTCTCATGAATAAATACATAAAATATTAAAAAAAGAGGGGGTGAGGGGGTGAGAGGGAGAGAGGGATAGGGAAAATCTTCAGCAGGTTCCACACCCAGCTCGGAGCCTGGTCCCGGGCTCCATCTCACAACCCAGAGATCGTGACCTGGGCCAAAATCAAGAGTCAGACGCTTAACCAACTGAGCCACCCAGGGGGCTCTAGGAGATATATTTCTTAAAGTGGAATTCTTATCTTGCTTTTCCCAACTGTGATGAAGGTGCTAATATTGTTGTTTTATTTGCCTAGGAATAATTGAGTGTTGTTTACATCATATCCCCATCCAGTTCACCTGGTTGGCCTCTGAAAAACTCAATGGATTGAGTTAGAAAGCAGTAGATTATTATAAAATTAGCTGAATTAGTAATACCAATGTCTGCTGTGCTGGGTGGTACTGGAGATTTAATAAATATTTCTTAGTCTTGAGTGGTTATGTGGCACATAAGAAGGTGCAGAGAGAAAACCAGTATTAATTTCTGATGATGAATTTAATATTTTGGTTTGTTTGTTAAGCACTTTTGCTAGGCACATAGAATCCAGGGTGAATAGGCCTGGTTCATGACACTAGGAAGCTCATGGGAAAGCAGGGCAGGGGGACACAGAAACAAACATGTCAGTGTATCAAATTTTCATGCTCTGTTTTCTAAAATAGCATAAAATGTCAAAACACTTATTATATTCATACACACCTGTACTGTACTAGATTTCTTAATAAATAGTCCATCCTATTACTAAATATTCAGGGAAGAAGCTTGTTTTTGCCCAGGTCCTCAATGCTCATAATCATATAAGGCACAGTCCCTGCCCTCAAAGTACTCTGAAGGAGAAAAAAAAAAGTAGAGAACTACCCTACCATTTGGGATGCTATAAAAAATATCATAGACTGGGTGGTTTATAAATAACAGAAATTTATTTCTTAGAGTTCTGGAGGCTGGAAGGCCAATGTAAAGACATTGACAGATTTGGTGTCTGGTGAAACCCTGCTTCCTACTTAACAGAGGCTGCCTTTTCTCTGTGTCCTCACCTGGCAGAAGGAAAAAGGGAGCTCTCTGAGGCCTCTTCTGGAAAGGCTGATTCCATTCATAAGGACTCCACTCACAAGACTTAATCACTTCCCAAAGGACTCACCTCCAAGTACCTTCACATTGAACTGCGTCTCAACATATGAATTTTAGGGGGACAAAAACTTTCAGTCCATAGTGAACAAAGTGTCAGAAGTGTTCTCTAACCTCGGACAGTTCTTTCCCATCTGTAAACTGAAATATTTTAATAGCTTTCTGTGGGAATTAAGTAAGGTTATGTACGTAAAACACTTTGTTATGTTTCTCTTGTGGCAAAGTAGATAAAAAATAGCTGTTATTATTTTAAATGGGTATGTATAGGATGTTCCAGGAGTACCCAAGAGGGAAATTTGTAAATCATTTGTGGGGAGATGGTGGGATACCGCGAGGAAGAGAAAGTAGTTGTTTGTAGAAGGTTGTGAGGACAATGCAAAAAACGAAAGGACTTTCTTGGTAGGTAGAGGCAGCCTGTGTGGGGAGTTGAAGAATCAAGGATACAGGGCACTCTAGAGGATTCACAGGTGGTTAATATGGCTAAAGAAATGGAGACAGAGTGGAGGGTAAGGAGGTAACTGGCGGGAATGAGTGGTGAGGAATCCTTTGAGATAGGCAGTGGCTGAGCGCTTCGTGCTCCTCTAAGGAATATGAATGATTAAAGCATGAGTGTTGGAGTTAAAACAATTGGGATGAAACTCAGCTCTAACACTTAACTAACCATGTGATCTTTGGAAGTCAAAAGTCCTCTCTACATTGCAGTTTTTGGTCTGTTAAATAAAGATAATAATAGTAATTAATTCCAGGAAATGTAAATGAGGTAAGGTAATATAATGAATGTACATTATGTTACTGTTGCTATTTTTTGTTGAATGTTTATTATTGGCCCAAAAGTTATGGGAATCATGGAAGGATCTTAAGCAGAGAGTAATATGATTTTATCTGAATTGTGGAGAGGTCATTAGATGAACATGGAGGTACTGGGTTATGATGAAAGAGTTGCAGGATTTTAATACGGGGAGAGCCCATGAGATAGCTTTTGTAAGGTGAGAAATGAGGAACCAAAGTCATGACCCTAAGTATGGAGCGGAGGGGAAAGATAAGGGGTTTTAAAGAGGTTGGAGCCACAGACTTAGTGATTAATTCGGTATGGAGAATGTCTGAGTGAGAAGGAGGAGTGAAAGTTATCTTCTAAGTGTGTTTGACTTGGCTGAATTGAGTTTTAGAATCATTCACTGATGTTAGGGAATACATCAGAAAGTTCAGGAAAAAACAAAAAGTGCAGTCACATTTTAAGTTGAGGAGGGGAGGGCCACAGGGTATCCAAATAGACATGTGCAGTAGATAGTTGGGCACATAGATCTTGAGTCAACAGAAGCTTCTGGAATAGAGGTAGAAAATATGAATCAGGGTATAAAGTTAGAACCTTGGAAGAGAAAGAGTTCACTTAGGGAGAATAGACAGGAAGAGCTGAAGATGGAGCGAAGTGTGAAACCAACACTCAATGTGTAGGCAGAGGAGATCCTTTGAATGAAACTGAGAAGGAATGGATTGAGAGGTAGGAGATAACCAGAGGACTGTACCACAGGAGCTTAGTAGATCTTTCAAAATAGAAAAAGGAAAATTGTCAAATATCCAGAAGAGTATGAAATGTTTGTATCAGGACGTTTGGGCTGCAAAAAACAGAAAACACAATTCAAAATGAATATACAAAAATCAAATTTTATCTCCTGTATCAAGTAACAGACTTAGAATGGCTCTAGAGTTGGTTTGCTCAGTGGTTTATCCATTTCATTGACATGTGTAGATATTCATGATATGCTATTGCCATGATAAAGGCGTACCAACTTAGGCTGGCTAACATGATCCTAAAATCACCACCACAATTCCAGATGACACATGTAAATATCAAATGCCAGAGGTGGGGAGAAGAGTCTTTCTTCCCACTGTTTTTTATTTTAACAAGGGAAACTTTTGCAGACAGTACCCAACAGACTTCTCACATCTTGCTGTAGACAGAATAGTGGCCTCCTGAGTTGGCCCAGTTGTGATCCCCGGAACCTGTGAATCAGATGGGTTATGTGCCAAGGGGAACTAAAGCTGCAGATAGAATTAAGCTTGCTAATGAACTGATCTTCAGATGGGGATATTATCCTGCAGTATCTGGGTGGGCCCATTTTAATCCCAAGGGACCTTATAAATGGAAGAGGGAGATAAAAGGGAGGACCAGAGAGATTACAAAGTGAAGATGACTTGGCCAATGTCACTGGCTTTGAAGATGGAGGAGTGGGGCCTGAACCCTGGAATCTGGGCAGCCTCTAGGTGGTGGAAAAGGCAAGGAAGTGGATTCTCCTTTACAGCCTCAGGAAAGACTGTAGCCCTGCTAACTCTTTGATTTTAGCCCAGTGAGTCACATTTTGGATTTCTGCCCTCCCAGACTCTTCAGATAATGTTTATGTTGTTTTAAGCCATGAAGTTTGTGATAATATGTTAAAGAAGCATTACAAAACTAATATGCACCTCATTGGCCGCAGCATATGCATGCTGTGATGCATAAAAACTCCCTGCTATGTACAAGATTGGAGTTGTAAAAAATACCCTTGCCTAACTAAATTCACTGTCAAAGGGAATGAGATTTCCAAAAAAGGCCAAGGCAATCATTAAGCCCTTGGTCCCCTGATTCTCCCCCCAAAAGGAAGAACTATTGAAAAGATGATAAACTTTGTCAGATGCAGGTAAGGATGGGAAAGTATCCATTAGATTTGACAATCTGGAGGCCAGTGATAACATCGGGAAAAGAAATTCAGTGGGTGGTAAGAAGTTGGTGGCAGAAAAAATAAAAATATTTTAAAGTTACTTGTACATAAATGAAAGGCAGTATGAAAACCTATCCATCTGTCTGCTTAACGACTTATCTATCTGGCCATCTCTATAGAAGTCAAACTCTTTTTGTTTATTTTTTTAAATAGATTTAAAATAAATATTTTAATATTTGAACTGGTTTTTTTTTTCTTTGTAGAAAGGGACAGAGCCAGATGGGAAGAAGAGCAAGAGAAGTAGAAGATGAAAGAGAGGGGATGATTGAGGATAAAATTCCCTTAAGACATTCTATTAGATCAAATACATTCACATTTTTACTGTAAGAATACACTCCTGTGGGAAATCTGTAAAAGGGCAAGCCATCATTTTAGGGTATAAATAACAATCTTCTAACTCACTTATTTTATAAGTTGTCATTCTTCTTTTTTTTAGTTGTGATTTTTCTATAATAGTTATTCAAAAGCTATAGATAATTTGCAACTCATATATTGTTTATTTATGGCTCCACTTCTACATAGCATCATTTCAGTGAAAGCGATAGTTAAGAAGTTTTGAATTATGGGATCTGTTAGAATCTGTGCTGATTTCTAAGTACAGCTCGTAACTTCATGAACGAACTCTCCTGCGAGTTCTCGTCAGGGGATGTCTTATATTTGGAATCTCCTTTCATAAGATATTTTGGTGCTTCAGAAATTCAACCTCTTGGATACATTTTAAGGGGCATCGACCATCCTTCTGCGATGCTGATAGAGGGACACTTGGCAACCTGAGTGGTCTTTTGCCATTCTGCACCTATGAGTCTGTGAATGCTGTTCTTTAGCAACAGTGTAAACCAGTTTTTTGAATTTATCTTTTCTTTCAGATTGTGTGAGGCAGATTTGCCCTGGTGTGTTGTTCCATGTTCATTTACTAAAATAACCATGGCATGAGGGGTGGGGGAAAGGATGCCCATACAAACAAGCTGAAAGTACTTGCTGTGATGCGTAAAAACTCCCCGCTATGTATGAGATTGGAAGAAAGTAAAAAACCAGTAGAGGCAGGAAGTTTGTTATTGATTGCATAGCAACCCTACAATGTTTCTCTTATCATCAGCTCCTTTCCCTAATCTCCAAAGTTCCTTTGCAAAACCATTTTCTCTATTGTCACATTTCCTTGCCTCCTAGTCAAGTTCTCTCAATAGCTGACTTGCTTTCCTAAGTGACAGAGACTAGAGGGTTCCCCAAAAGTGAGATACTCAGATGTCCTTCTAGATGTTGGATCTTGACCCTCCCCACCCATTCTTTCTCTCTTCTTCTCTCTCACGATACAATTTCAGAGCATATTAATCATGTTTTTAAATTTTCTGTTCAAGGGGCACCTGGGTGGGCTGAGTGGTTGAGCATCTGCCTTCAGTTCAGGTCGCGATTCTGAGGTCCCAGGATTGAGTCCCGCATCGGGCTCCCTGCAGGGAACCTGCTTCTCCCTCTGCCTATGTCTCTGCCTCTCTCTCTCTGTGTCTCTCATGTATAATTAAATAAAAATCTTAAAAAAAAACATAAATCTTCTGTTTATTATGCTGTTTTGATATCTTAAAAGAACCTTTTGGGTTGGAGAGAGATTGCCCTTCTGGGAGATAGTCAATTCTTAGAGGTAGCAAAGAGCTTAGCTAGTGCCATATGCGAATTAACCAACCTAGAGCTATATTTTGCCCAAGACCATACTCCCCTGCCTTAGCCATCCCAGGACCATGTACCAAGCAACCAGACACCACTCTTTTACCCCAGAGCCCACTGGTATTGTTCAAATGAGCCAATCCTAATGATTTAGTTTGCCCTGTCTTGTCTTTCCTACAGAAACTCCATTAAAGGCCATGGCCTAAGTGTTACCCAAGCTCCTGTCATCTGCCTCCTGATCAAAACCCGGTGTTCTTCCTGTGGCCCTGCCTGGTGAGTCGTGCTTCCTGTGTTTTTTTTTTTTTTTTTTTTTTTAAGATTTTATTTATTCATTCATGAGAGAGAGAGAGGCCGAGACACAGGTAGAGGGAGAAGCAGGTTCCATGCAGGGAGCCCGATGTGGGACTCGATCCCGGGACTCCAGGATCTCGCCCTGGGGCCAAAGGCAGGCACTAAACTGCTGAGCCACTGGGCTCCTCCTGCTTCCCTCCTGCTTCCTGTTTTTAGAGGCTTGTATAGTAAGTTAGGAATACTATTTGAGGACCCTGTAGGATTCTTATCCCTGCCTAGTTAGGTAGTGAGGCATTCCACCATACAGGAACTTTCAATTCCATTTAAGAACTTTTTGGTCCACTTGACACTAAAGCCTTGGGCGACTCAGTACCTTCTGATAACCAAAGGTGATTGACAGCTCTCACATGTGCCATTACTTCAGGGTTTCTCTTAATCCTTTTCAATGGAACCTTTATGAATAACACTGCCTTGTACTGAGAAGTGAAATACCCTTGTTAGATTTTATCTGTTATCAATCATACCTCCCCTTTCCTGCTGAAAAGAAATGAATTTCACTGTGCCTGGGAATCTACTTTATTTAGAAGCAAACTTATATCCAGTGTTAAATTCATGATTTAAAAAAAAAATTTTGGTAATTGTTTGGTGCACATTCCTAAGTCTATATTGATATGTACTTTGCCCAGCCTAAACCAGTAGATAAATGAAAGGCCAGTTACAGAGTTGGTGTGAAATTAAACTTCTTTCTGTCACTAACTGGCAAAACCATTAATAATATAGAGTATCTATGACAAACATTAAATCAGCAATCTACACCTTTTTCCAAGGTGCTTCTTAATGCCTTTCTTTATATCAAGTTGTATGTTTGGGGGCATGCAAACTGGTTTAAAACCTGATATCAGAGTTGGGAGGGCAAGTCTTCTGTAAAAATTGTCTCTGTATATACCAAAGCCAATTAGAAACCCATTTCTCTCTTGCAAATCTTTCATTCTTAGTTATCTGTATAATATTTGCCTCCATTAGGATGGCTAATTCAGTGCTAGCATTGGAAATTGATTCTAAGTTATAGTATGCTTATTTAAGTCAGAATAAAGCACCTCAAACTAAAGTTGGCCAAGATATAGATAATTGCCCAGCTAACAGTGGCATGTAACGGGCAGTAATATTTCTAGTAAATAGGGAAAAGAATAATTGTCTAGAATTTAGACACAAGACCCTAAAGAAATAGCCTACAGAGGTGATTGAAACCTCAAGACCTCTGGGATGCCCTTCTGGTTCCTTCTATTTCATTTGCTGTTGATTCTCTTCAGTTCTTCAACCAATAGTGAATTCGAATAAAAATGCAGACCCATGGAACAGAAGAAGAAAACTGTAGCAATGTCTATATCAAATAATTCTGTCCACTCCAGAATTTCTTTCAAAGATTTCCTGTAAAACATTTAAGATCATCTTGGAAGAATTAAGCTATTTAAGTTCTCAACAGCAAGTGGCAGGATAAAATAATTGGCATTTTCCAGTGCAATTTGCTCGTGGTTTTCATGTGTTACTTACATACTGTCATCTTCAAAGATTTCATAATCTCGTGGCCCTTTGGAAAACTGCAAAGCCTGTGATGTTTTAAAATATATTCATAAATGGATGGTCACTCCTCCCACAAGAAGTGGAGCCTGATTCCCTTCTTCCTATCACTACTGACTTGCTTCTAAGAAATAGAATAAAAAAGAAGTGATAGTGTGTGACTTCTAAGAGTAGGCCATAAAAGGCCATTAGGGCTTTCTTTCTATTCTTTTTCACATCCCTTTTATTGGGGGAAGCTGGCTGTCGTGTCATGTGTAGCATGATGGGAGGCTCATGTGATGAGACACAGATGAGGTCCCTTGTCAACAGCCTTGTGAATGAACTGTTGCAAGTGGATACTTCAGCTCCAGTCCAGTGTGGAGATGATGACGACTTTGGCTCACATCCTGACTAATCTCCTGAGACCCTGAGTCAGAACCACTCAGCTAAACTGCTCTCAGACTCCTCACCAGCAAAACTTTGAGAGAATAAACACTTGCTGTTTTAAGCCGCTAAGCTTCAGGTAGTTTGCTGCATGGCAACAGATAGGTAACACAAGCACAGAGACTACTCTGTGATGGTGAAAAGTTTTCTTTTTCAAGCAAAATTTCAACTGAAAGGACAGTTCGATAGTAATTTAAGAGAATGAGAACACACTTGGTTTTTTGACTTTATAAGAGAAAAGGCCCCCCAGCGTTATGATTTTTCCCCCCATGCTGGCATGAATTGCCCACATTTGAGAAGTTGGGTGAAAGCATGGAAGCAAAATATGAAACTTGTTTATTTTTATGGTGCAAATGTTTCTGGCCTTCTCAGAAAAAAAATTAAATGTTTGCCAGAGAGGATCCTTTTTTTGCTTGTTAATTTTTTTAAAGATTTATTTATTTTTAGAGAGAGAGAGAGAGAGAGAATGAGCAGGAGGGGCAGAAGGAGCAGTAGAGGGAGAGTCTCAAGCAGACCCAGCACTGAGCGAGAGGCTCATCTCAACGATCCTGAGATCACAACCTGACCCAAAACCAGGAGTCAGTCACTTAACTGACTGAGCCACCCAGTGCCCCTCATTTTTCTTATAAAGAAAAAATAGAACTCAGGACCATTGTCAAGTGGAGTTTATTTATGATTTGGCTCAATTGGCACATACTCTTGGTGAAAAAAGAAAAAAAAAAGACCATCTTCCTGCCGAAGGCTCTATATTCTGTATTAAACATCCTGATGAAAACTTACTAGTTATTTTAGCTCAGGTGCCATTTGTGTATGAGGAGATTGGCAAACATGTATATAAGCTTTTCAGCACAGTAAGAAGATTTCTGAGTAATAAAACTTCATTTTCACTGCTGGTATAAATCTGAAGACACTTAAAACACTTAAAGTCAGCTATTGTTCAATTAAATAGTATAGTATTTCTTTCTCTCTCTCTTTTTTGTTTAATAATGCAGACTCTACTCAAAGATGACTTTATTGCTATGAGGACAAAGGAATTGATGTGACGTATTTTCAACTTTAGGAAAGTTCCTAAGTCATATTGAGTTTTCTCATGTGCCATGTTAACAAAACAAATTGGGATCAATTATTTGTTTAAAAAAAGGCACATGTGTTGTCATGTCACAGTTAACATAATTTTAAGCTTTTATTCAAGCCCAAAGCATAGCAGCTTTCATTTCATGTACTACTGAGAAAGAAAAGAACTGCCACTAAACTGTGTTTACAATGACTTTTATTTTATTATTTAAAAGATTTTATTTAGTTATTCATGAGAGACACAGAGAGAGAGTCAGAGACACAGGCAGAGGGAGAAGTAGGTTCCCCACGGGGAGCCCGATGTGGGACTGGAACCCAGGACCCTAGGATCACAACGTGAGCCAAAGGCAGATGCTCAACCGCTGAGCCACCCAGTGCTCCTACAATGTCTTTTAAATCACTTAAACGTTTTTTTTTTATTTTATACTTTTATTGAAAGAGCTACTTAAACATAATTAGGTATGATTTTATCATAATTTTATGAAAATTCATTCTTATGCCTATACAATGGGGAAAATATTAGTGAAATATATTTGGTAAATGTTCCAAAAATTTTTTCAGATGCTTAGTCCCAACTTTTAAATAGCTCTTTTGATTTTTACCATACAATATCATTTACTGTACAGTTAAGAACATTGGTGAGGAAACATTTCTTCAAGTTTCTGACACTTGTTCTGTGACTTCTGATAGGCATGCGTAAGCATTAACAGCTATGTCATTACTTTACATACATATGTGCATATGACTGGGCACTGGTGGGTGGTGATTATAAACTATTTCTAGATTTCACTGATGTTAAATTATGAAAAAAATGTGTATCCCAAGAGTTGAATAAATAGGAAAACATACAGTAAATATTTTATCCAATATGCATTATTAAAATATTTTTTAAAGTACATAATTCATAATGTTCCATGGTGTGTATATATGTTTGTGTAACCCACACTCTGTTATTAAACAGTTACGCTCTTTTCCATCTTCCCTCATAGAAAAAGTACAGCAATTAGAATGCTTTCCTTTTTCTTTTTTAAAGATTTTATTTATTTATTAATGAGAGACAGAGAGAGAGGCAGAGACACAGGCAGAGGGAGAAGCAGGCTTCCTGTGGGGAGCCCAATGTAGGACTCGGTCCCAGGGCCCCAGGATCACGACCTGAGTCAAAGGCAGACACTCAACCACTGAGGCACCCAGGTGCCCCACAAGGAGAATGCTTTTATGTGCATGTTTTCATATTGCTTCCAGAAACATTGTTCTAATTTACCTCTTTATTATGAACGATATCCATCCTCTCTATTAGTGACAGTGAATATCCTCTAATCAATATCTTACTACTTTTTATTTCTTTAGAGCATTCCCTTCTGCTCATGGTTTGTGCCATCTTTCCTAGTTTGAAAAAATGGTCTTATGGAAAATACAAAGACTAACCAGTCAGTTTGTAACAATAATGTTTAATAGAAACGTTCAGTTTTCCCTCTTCCTGCTCACAGGTTTAAAGCTTTTCTTTCTTTCTTTCTTTCTTTCTTTCTTTCTTTCTTTCTTTCTTTCTTTCTTTCTTTCTTCTTTCTTTCTTTCTTTCTTTCTTTCTTTCTTTCTTTTCTTTCTTTCTTTTCCTTTCTTTCTTTCTTTCTTCTTCTTTCTTTTTTTTTCTCTCCTATACAACTCTTTCATGCAATGGAATCAGACATTTACATATTTCTAGGATTTATCTATTTCCAAAACTCAGAGAGTATTACAAAATTTTTCTTTCCAATAAGTATTTGAAAAAAGTAGTGAGAATCACTTAAGCAGTGTTAATTTTATTATACTTAAGACATGGCAAATAATTGATTAAAATATAATCTTAAATTGCTTGCTGTCAAACTATTATAAAACTAGTGGAAAGGAATTATATGTAAGAAGGCTTGGATAAAGGAAATGTAGTTAATTCATTTTTGTAGTTGAGGTAGTTTACCAGTCCTATGGTTGTCAATAAATTGTCCTGATAGGCAATGAAGATCCTCCATGGGTAGAGAATTATTTTGTCTCGTCACTTGCGGCCCTTTCATCATTAGGTCCAAATTGATTGCCTCAGGAAAGGAACAGCACAAACTGTCCAGAACATGGAAATAATTGCTCAGTGTTGAGCAATTTTTTATAAGTCTGCAGTGGGACAATGTACTCGAGAGCCTAGATTTTGTGAGAGAAAAAAAAAAAAACATTTTCTCAGAATTCTTAGTTTTCATGTATCAACTCAAAGCCTAAAAGATTGAGCATAGAGAAAACGGTTGAGTGAGTAAGATGAGGATATGATACAAAGGAATGTTTTGCTACACAGAAAGGGAAAGCCTTTCCTATCTTGGAAGAAATAGCCTGGAAGATCAATAGAACAAGCCAGGGATAGGAAGTCACATAGGGATTTCCTCATTCCTACCTGAGAATCAGAATTTCTAGGGAGAAGGGGGGATCAGAAAGGTTAGAAGAAATACAAGAATATTGGTGTTATTAATCTATTTCTCTGAGTGCTCTTCTTAGAAAAGTCCTATATTTTATATAGGTCCATGTTCAATGTGGTGTCCAATGTGGCCTGGAAATAGAAGTATGGTTGGGGCAGTACCTACTGTGGTGCATGTGAGCATCCTCTGGGTTCCTACTTACTCAGCCTCATAGGGAGAATGAATCTACAAGTTTCTGTAGTGTAAATGCTAGGAAAACTAGGGCTAAGAATAGTCCTGAGGCTGGGAAGAATGGGCTAGAGAACATAGGTATCTCTCAACCAGATACAGCATCATTGTGGGATCGTATGGTAAGTCTACGTTTAGCTTTAGAAGCAGCCGCCAAACTGTCTTCCAAGATGCATTGTCCTCAGCACTGAATGAAAGTTTCTGTTGCTTTGCATCACTGCCAGCAGTTGGTATTGTCAGGTTTTTGGATTTTAGCCATTCTAATAGGTGTGCAGTGGTATCTTGTTTTAATTTCCAGTTCCCTAATGCCAGTTGACATTGACCATCTTTTCACATGCTTATTTGCCATCTGTATATCTTTGATGAGGTATCTGATTGGTTGTTTTCTTATTGTTCAGTGTTAACAGTTTTTTTTTTTTTTGTATATTTTGGATACAAGTCCTTTATCAGATATGTGTCTTGCAGATATGTCTTCCCAGTCTATGGGTGGTTTTTAAATTCTCTTTACTAGTATCTTTTGCAGAGCAAAAGTTTTTAATTTTAATAAAGTTCAAGTTGTCAGTTTTTTCTATCATGGATTGTGCTTTTGGGATTCTATTTAAAAGCAAATCACAAGTCCAAGGTCATATAAATTTTCTCTCATGTTTTCTTCTAAAATTTTGTAATTTTTCATGTTATATTTAGGTCCATGATCCATTTTAAGATAGTTTTTACTTAAAGTATGTTTTGTATCTCTGATCATTTTTTGCATGTGAATGTCCTTTACCGAAAAACTGTTTTGTTTTTTTTTCTCCGCCTTTGCTCCTTAGTCAAAGATTAGCTGACTATTTGTGTGGGCCTATTTCTGGGCTCTATTCCACTCCATTGATCTATTTGTCTATTCTTTAATCAACACCACACTTTCCTGATTGCTGTAGATTTATAGCAAGTCTTGAAATTAGATCGTGTGAGTCTTATAAATTCTTTATTCTTCATTAGTATTTTTGGCTATTTTGGCTCTTTTGCTGTTCCCTATAAACTTCAGAATTAATTTTTCAAGACCTACAAAATCACAAAGTGGGATTTTAATTGATATTGCATTGGATCTATAGCCTAAGTTGGGAAATATTGACATCTAAACAATATCCAGTCTTCCTATCATGAATTCAGAATATCTCTATATTTATTTACATCATCTTTGTTTTTTTTAAATCAAGTTTTCGTATTTTTATTCATGAATATCCTGTACATATTTTGTTAGATCAGTATTTAAGAATTTTGTTTTCTTGGTGTTATTCTAAATGGTATTTTTTTTCAGATTTAAAACTCAATCATTCATTTCTATATATATATAAAAGCAACTTTTAAAAAACTATTTTATTTATTTGAGAGAGAGAGAGTGAGCGAGCAGGAGAGGAGGGCAGAGGGAGAGAGAGAAGCAGAATCCCAAATGAGCAGGAAGCCCAATACCAAGCTCCATCCCAAGACCCAGAGATCATGACCTGAGCCAAAGTTAGACGCTTAACCCACTGAACCACCCAGGCGTTCCACAGAGCAACTTTTGTATATTAACTTTATATCTTGTACTCTTGCTGTATTCACTTTATTTTCAGGAATTTTAATTTTTGTTGATTCTTTGGGACTTTGTACATAGATAATGATGTCATCTGAACAAAGAAAATTTTGTTTCTTCCTTTTCAATTTCTGTACCTTTTCTTTCTTCTTCTTTTTGCACTCTCCTGGACTTATGGCACAATGTTGATAGGAGTGGTGATAGAGGTCATTTTGCTTTTGTTTTTGATGTTAAGAGGATTATGTTTAGTCTCTACCATTAAGGACATTTTTTGTAGATGTTCTCTATCAAACTGAGGAAGTTTCTCAGTTTGCCGACAATTTTTATCATGACTGCATGTCATTGAATTTTGTCAGATGGTTTTAGCATCATACATTTTTTTTCTTTTTTTACCTGTTAATGTATGGACTACATTGATTGATTTTAGAATGTTGACCAGGCTTATACCTCCAGATTAAATTCCACTTGCTTGTGGTATGTAATCTTTTTATGCTCTGCTTAATTTGATTTTCTAATGTTTTCATGAGGATTTTTGTGTTAATGTTCATGAGAGATCTTGTCGTGTCTTTATTTTGGCATTAGACTGATGCTGACCTTATAGAATAAATTTGGAAGTACTTTCTCAGCTTCTGTTTTCTGGAAGAATTGTAGAGATGTGATTTTGTTCTTTCCTTATATAGTTGATGGATGTCACCAGTGAAACCATCTGGGCCTTTGGAGAAGGTAATAAATTATTGCTTAAATTTTTTAAAGAAGTACAAGCCTGCTAAGGTTATCCTTTTGTGTTTGTGTGAATTTTGGTCATTCATGTCATTCAAAGAATTGGCCCATTTCATCAGTTATTCATTTTGTGAGTATAGAAGTGTTTGTGCATTTGTTTATTATTCTTTTAATGGTAATGAGATCCATACTACTGACTTTATTCATTTCTGATCCTGGTAAATTGTGTCTTATTTATTTATTTATTTATTTATTTATTTATTTATTTAGGTTAGCTGGTTAGAGATTTATCTGTTTCACTTATCTTTTCAAAATGTCAGCTTTATTTTGTTTATTTTTTCTTTTGTTTTCCTATTTTCAATTTTATCTCAAATTATTAGTGTTTCTTTATTTTTGCTTGCCTTTGGCTTAAGTTGTTCTCCTTTTTCTAGTTTCTAAAGATAGAAGCTTAGATTACTGATTTCAATCCTTTTTTCTCTTCTAATAAATGCCCTTAATGCTATAACTTTCTTACTAAGCACACATTTTTGCTGCATCCCACAAATTTTAACAAATTGTATTATGTTTTTATTTCCTTTGAAATATTCTCTTTTTGAGCTCTCTTCCTTGACTTACGTGTGATTGAGAAGCATATTGTTTAATCTCCAAATATTTAAGGTGCTGCAGCTATCTTTCTGTTTCTAATTTCCAGTTTAAGTCCGTTGTGATCCAAGAATAATCTTTCTATGATTAGTAATCTTTTAAATGTATTCACATGTGTTTTGTGGACTGGAATGTGGTCTGTCTTTGGGGAATGTTCCCTGTGAGCTTGAGATGAATGTGCATTCTGCAGTTGTTAGATGTAGTATTCTAGAGCTGTCAATCCCATCAAGTTGTCTGATAGTGCTAGTTGGGTCAGTATACCCTTCCTGACTTCCTGCATGCCTGACTTGTCAATTACTGTTGAAGTCTCCAATTCTCCTGGTGAATTTGCCTTTTTTCCATTTAGTTCTTCAGTTTTAGTCTCACATAGTTTGGCACTCTGTTGTCCAGTGTATGCACATTAAAATTGTTATGTCTTCTTGGCGAATTGATCCCTTTATAATTATGTAGTGCGCCCTCCTTTTCCTGATAGTTTCCCTTATTCTGTGGTCTTTCTTTTCTGAAATTAATATAGCTACCCAGCTTTCTTTTGATTAGTATTTGCAGAGTATATCTTTCCCCATCCTTTTACTTTTAACCTATCATAGTTTCTATTTTTAAAAACCTATATAATTAAAAAAAAACCCTATATAATTGGTTATTTTTTTATCCACTCTGACAATCTTTGTCTTTTAATTCATGTATTTAGATCATTCCATTTAAAATGACTATTGTTGGGCAGCCCGGGTGGCTTAGCGGTTTAGCGCCACCTTCGGCCCAGGGCCTGATCCTGGGGACCGGGGATCAAGTCCCACGTCAGGCTCCCTGCCTGGAACCTGCTTCTCCCTGTGCCTGTGTCTCTTCCTCTCTCTGTCTCTCTGTGTCTCTCTCTGTCTCTGTCTCTCTCTGTGTCTCTCATGAATAAATAAATAAAATCTTTAAAAAAATAGAATGATTATTGTTATATTTGGATTAATAACAACTCTGTGACTTTTTCTATTCATCACCAGAGGCTTTTAATTCTGCTTTCTCTGGTTTTAGTTGAACATTTTTATTTTATTTATTATTTATTTATTTTTTAGTTGAACATTTTTAAAATCATTTTTATGATTCTATTTTATCTCCTCTCTTAGCATATCAATTATATTTATCTTAATTTTTAAAGTAGTTTCCCTATAGTTACAATTAGCACTTTTTAATTACTCTGTTCTACCTTCCAATTATATTTATTCACTTTACATGTAGTGTGGGTGCCTTATAACAGAGAATTCCCAATATCTCCCTCTTAGTCCTTTAGCATTGCTGTCACTTGTTTCACTTATCAAAATGCTATAATCACCCAATACATTTTGACTATTATTACTATAACCAAAGTTATCTTTTAGATCAATTAAAATAAGAAAAATAAAATATCTTATCTTCCTTTATTCCGTCTCTGATATTTGTCCATTTTCTATATAGATCCATGTTTCTGATTGCTATCATTTTCCTTCTGCTTGAGCAAAATCTTCTAACATGTCTTGTGATGCAGAGATGTTGGTGCTAAACTCTTCCAGTTTTTGTTTGTCCAAGGAAGTCTTACTCATCTTGTCCTCTGCTATATTCCCAGTATCTAGTCAAATGACTGGCACACAGTGTTCAGTGTTCAGCAAATATGTATAGGAAGGGAGAGAGAGAGGGAGAAAGGAGAAGACATAGTTATACATGTGATATACATGAATGTATGGTGCATAATGGGGGGGTGGGTACAGAGAGAGAGAGAATACAAGCTCTTGGAAGTGTACAGGTGTAGAATTAGATGTTACTAGCCTATAGTTGTTGGTGGACAAAATGGCCTAAGTAGAGATATTCAAGGAGAGTGGGTGAAAGAGAAAAAGGACCACATCTATGACCCTAGAGACCACAAACATTTAAGGGGCTATACAGCATTTACAGAAGCTATAGCTGTAGAGGATTTAAGATTTAAGAGGAAGGGAGTGGTAGAGAGTGACCAGTGTTAGAGAGGGTTCAGTGAGCTGAGGATGGATATAAGGTCATTGGATTCACCAATTTGGTGTGTATATTTTGTTGATGGCTCCCATTGAGGGGCACCTGAGTCGCATGGAGTGTCTTCCTTCACCTTACAAAACTGCCTTCAGTTGGGTTTTTGTATTTCATTCCTAAGCTTATATTGGAAGATCTTGCAGGAAATAGCTTCACAAAAACTGCTGATGAATTTGCTCTGAGGTATTGCTGATTATTGACCATTCTGTTTGTGAAAGGCAGCATGAGAAAGCATTTAAGCATTTTACAATAAATACACAAAACATTAGTTTACTACCAGGGATTGATATGTTTTCTCCTGACTCAGAGGCATAACTGAGAGATTTTAGTTTTTGTGTTCCAATACCCTGATTTTGTGTATTTTTATTCATTTTCTGAAATGGTAAAGTAGGGATAGTAGTGAGCTCATATGTACTTGCATTGTTGGAAGTTTTGCAGGAGACAAAGCGCTTAGCATAGTACTTAGCACCTAGTTAAATATTCAGTAAGTATTAACATATATGTTCATGTTCAAAATTATTTTATACACTCTGGCATATATTCAGAAATCCCCTGTGTAACAAGGTGGGGAGTGAAGAAAATGGTTGTTAGTGACAGAAGAGTTTTGGGATCTCTAGACAAGATACAGGGAGGTCACCCTACTCAATTATCCCATCCCATATTATTGTCAGCACTAACCCCTGCTGCTCTAAATGAAGGGTGATGCGGTCTTTCTTCCATGCTTTTATGAATACTATGTTCAAATTTGCTGTTAAGCCCTGGCTGGGAGCTGTATTTGGGATATGAAAAGATTGCCAAAGATTTCTTACTACGTCACGAGCTCTAAAATAGTGTTCCATCACAGATGGCAGAGTTTGCCTTGACCCATCTCTCCTCTCACCCCATCTACCCTGTGAGCAATGACATGTGAGATTGCACAGTAGTTAGGTGTGTAATTTGTGGTTGTTTTTCTCTGTGAAATGTTAACAGGGCCATTAAATGATAGTGGCCTCATTTAATGCACAGACAGCAAGGATACATTTGTTCTGGTTTCGCACATCTTATCCCCTCTGGGATTAGATTTTCACACAAATGATTCATCTTATGTGACTGTACAACTGACAAAGAATTACTGGTTTCCATGAGTCATGAATCCTTTAGGTGGCTAAAGTAAACTTTCTCTCTGGGACCTGGTTTCTACAACTTAGCTTTCTGCTGTAAAAAAAAATAAAAAATAAAAAAAAATAGTGAGGCAAAAACCAAATACAGCCAATCATTATAGCAGTAGGGGCAGAAGAATTAAACTATAAAGACAGAAGTTATTTGTTCTACAATATAGTAAGCATGTGTGTTTTTTTTAACTTATATTTTTACCCTGAGCTGGTATAAGTCAATAAAATAGTTATGATTGTAGCATGAGCAGGACGCTACAGAACACAGGAGGTTCATCTGACCCAGCCAATCCATGTGTGAGATTCAAGCTCATATGTATATGTAGCTGAACTGAGTTTTCATAAGCATGTGCCAATTAACTGGATGAAGAAAGGGAATTATGTAGCTGACAAAGAAAAGAGACCTAGTAAATAAAGAAACCTTGGCAAATGTTATGGAAAGTAAAGCATGCCATAAGTAAAGCTTTTGTGTGGGAGGGGGTGAGATCTATGGCTTTAGACATAGGGCTAGATGATCATGAGATTCATTTATGGCGCCTCTTAAAATGAAGAGGGTCAATGGAAAAACCTAATCGGATTTACTTTTAAGAAAGATCAGTTTGTCAAAACACAAAGGATGAACTTAAAGTCATGTTGGTGGCAAAAATATAAGTTAGCAGGCTAGCTCTAGAAAACAAAGGAAAGATGTAGAGGCAGTGTGGGTGAAAGGGAGGGCTAACTTCCAGAAAAATATGACTTGCTGATGCATCAGATTGGGCTGCTGAAAAAAGAGGGAGACTTTTAGGATGAACTATAAGGTTAGGTTTTGTATATCTTAGTGGGCAGTGATGTTATACATTGGATCCCACTTACTTGCCTTAGTCATTAGCAGAAATATAAGACTCTCTAGTCAACCAATAATAGACAGAGCTTTTATCTACATGCCCATTTCTTAATGTAACTTACCCTCCAGTTCTGTCTTCTTTTTTTTATTATTATTTTTATTTGCATTTATTCTATGCAGAATTTACTCCCGGGCCATAAGTTTTTGTTTCTTCAGTTTCTCTTGGGATTCATTTTCTTCTGTGTAACCTCCTCTTCTGGTTTAGGGGCAATCTGCTCTTTTTTTAGTAAGAATCATCTCTATGTGGCAGGGAGAGCTCATGTATGGGTTAATCTGGCCATGAGCCCTGTAAATTCTACGTCGCATCTTGGGGGCTTTGTTCACCTGGATGTGCTCAATGACAGAGAATCCACATCTAAACCCTTAAGTTCAGCATTATTCTCTGCATTTTTAAGCATGTGCAGTAAAAATTCAGCACTCTTCTTGGGCCACCAACCCTGCGTCCAGCCCCACTGATTGGCCTGCACACACCTACCAACTCCACCGTTGTAGGGACAGAATGGCACATACTGCTTCTACAAAGTGACATCTTTCAGATACGTGGTGGCCTTTCAGATATGCATACCCTTGATGATCTGGGAAGTTTCATGTGTGTTCTTAAAGTGAACACGAAGGTTTGAACCTCTCGATTTGCATGATTTTGTAGGGTTTTCTGGGTCCAGTGAGTAGCAAACCATTTTCGGAGGTCACCTCAGGCCACTTGGGGGAAGAGGAAGCCAGTCCTGTCTTCTTTTCAGATCACTGTGCTGTGGCTCTGGGAACCCAAGTCTGTGAACAGCTAATTTCTGTCTCTTGAATCTCTTAACCTCTTTACCTTAATGAACTCAGATTGTTCTCTAAATTCACTTCTTCCTTGTCAGACATGCCAAATAGATACCTTGTTTTTCTCATGCACTATGTTCTTTGAGGCCAGAGACTGGATGACTTTCCTTCTCCTTCCGTCTTCACCATCATCCACCATTGCTTCCAGGCCATTGCTATTTAATTCTGTTTCACAAACCCTGGCTCACACATTCAGAAGTCATGCCATCCAGAAATATATCCAAGTCCACATTCTCATTGTTGTCATGCTATGACTCTGTGGACCTTTAATCATTGATTGCAGACTTTGGATGCTCAACCCACTTCTGTCAACATTCACAATGATGCCCATTCTACATTTTGCCCTTTCAGTTTCTTGACCTCAATTCCAGTCAAGCTTTGGTCCATAGTATATTAGCCACCCATTATCATGGCTGTGCACTTGACCTTTGTTTTTAATAAAAAAATCCCATTTCTCACATCTCAAATGCAAACTTTTTATTTCTCTTCAACCCCAAACTTCTACTCTTTTAGTTTACCTGTCTAGGTGCTCAAAATAAATCTGTCAGCTTCATCTTTACCTACAGTCCATTGACTCCAAACCTCTTTTTCTCTTTCCTTTTTTCTTTTCTTTCTTTCTTTTCTTTTTTCTTTTCTTTTTTTTTTTTTTTACTTTAGGCCACTTACCTTTGAACTTATTATTTTTTTTTGTATTGCTCAGTATATTGATCTATCACTCTAGTCCTTCCCTTGAAAAAAGTCTTAACTCATTCCTTCCACATTCTAATGGTTATATTTGCTTTGGGACATCCAACCCTAGATTAATTCTTTATGCCCGCACTTATGTAGGTGAACACAGAAATAAAACCTACGGTGGGACTTACAGGTTTAATTGCAAGTGTCTTATGTGAAGTATTTATTGGGCTGTCAGCACTGTCTGATAACTCAATATTTTGTCTCTTATCAGCTGAGTTTCCTCACTTTCCCAGCCAAGTGTTGCAGATGCTACCTTTTTCTCCTTAGCTTCATATTTATGCCATCTTTGTTTTCACTGGTGTACTCAACACTTATGGTTTAACTCTTGTACTAATTAAAAAGTGTACTAATTAAAAAGTACACAGAATCCCCTCTATTTTCCTAGACATCTTCAAAATTATTCATATTTGCATCTATCTTTTCTTTCCTATTTCCTCATAGAACTGAGGAAGTGACCCTGTTGCTTTCAAAGGCCAGTTTCTAAATATATGTTCTGGAACCCATCTGTCCTCATCTCCTCAAGGCTTTTTGCTTCTGTAATTCTCCTCCTTTTCTCCCAACGTCATCAGTTTTACATGCTGGATCCAATTATTCTTACCAGCATGCAAATATGCTAAAATCTCTCCTGTTCAATTGTCAGTGATATATGGAAGTGTTGAATCACTATATTGTTGTACACCTGCAGCTATATAACACTGTATGTTGATTATACTGGAATTAGAATAAAATTTAAAAAAAAACTCTTCTGCTCAAACAAAAGAAACTCTATAAGTATACTGGCCTTGCCCCCCATCTGCCTGCATACATGGCTGCTTTCTTTCAGCCATTCATCACAGCATGATTTTTCAATAGAGTTGCTTACATGTATGGACTGCATTTCTCCACCCCTGAAAGTTTGAGTTCTTAGCGATGCAGTAGTTTCATAGATGCTTTTTATCCAGTTGAGGAACTTCTTTTCTATTTCTAGTTTTTTGAGTGATTTTACCATGAAAGTTGGTTGGATTTTGTCAAATGCTGTTTCTGCATTGGTTGACATGATCATGTATTTTTCCTCTTCCTTCCATTAATATACTGTGATATAGTGGCTTTCATCCCCCCCTGGAGGCCTTCTACTCCACTGATGGTCCAATCACCCATGTCACCACCCAGGTCTCAAGTCAAATGTCATGTTCTTAGACAGACTCCGCTAAACACTTATTTTAAAATAAGAAGATCAAGCTTGAGAGTAGAACTAGGAAATGACTGTAAGGGAGCAAGCACATGTAAAACTGAAAGATAGGTGGGCAGGCACCAGCCCTAGCTGCTAAGCATCTGAGATTGCCTGGAGTGAATCTTCTCACCCAGCCCTGACCATGAGCAAGATGATGTGGGAAGCTGTGGGAAGAGACTCCCAATAGCAGCAGTTTGATTGAGAACTTCATTCTAAACTCAGAGAAAATCTTCTCTTGGGCACCCTCTGCTCTCTGTTTTCTTAAAATTGGGTTTGAGGGACCTACTTGAATCAATACATTCAGAGAATGAAAATCTTTTTGATCATCTATGAGATTAACTTGCTGGTGGTTCTGAGGTTTGGACATAGAAAAAGGGATGTAGAAGCAAAAGAGTAGAGAAGTAATGTTTATTGAAGAAGAAACTGGGAGAAGACAAAGACTGGAGGAGGGAGACAGAGAAGTGACCATTATACTGAGATGAACCCATATTATGAGTGGTTCAGTCTGGAAAAGTCCTCTTCCTCCTAAAGGAATGTAAGGATATATATTTTTTAATTGACAATTGAGTATGCTATAGATATGCAAAGAACTAGGTTCATTTACAATTTCTAACTCAATGGTATGTCGTTCTTTTTTGAAAAATGCAGTAAAAGAAGTTAATTGTCTTTGTTGTGCGCTTGTAAAATTTTCTAGCTTGCAGAGGTAATTCTCATTTCACTTTTCCCTTTCAGACAAAGACAGCATCTTGAATCCGAGTTGTTTTTACTCAGCTCAGCAACCATTAACACAAAGAATAGGGGGAAACAATCGTGAAAACACTACATAATCAGAAATAAATGATCAAAAATTGGTTGAATCTCATTAAACCCTCTACTTGTGCAAAAGAAGGAACTAATCAACAAAGTTAGCTTTTACTTTTGTGACTTTTCAACCATTAATTTTCATCATTGTGTACTGCCTTTATTTTTTAAAATCTAAAGTTTATTCTATCCAAAGTCAATGAAGTAATCCAAATAAACTAAAGATAAATTCAGGACTATAGGCTGAGCTATAAACTCTTTCCTTTTTTTTTTTTTTAAGGTAAGCTCTACCCCTAACTGAGGCCTTGAACTCATAACCTCAAGATCAAGAGTAGCATACTCTACCAACTGAGCCAGCCAGGCACCCGGAACTATAAAGTCTGATTGAATACATTAGGAGCAAAAATACTCTAGTTGATTGCTTTTTGATTATCCATAGACTCGAGGTTTGTAGGTTAGAAGCACCTTGAGTGTCCGATAATTTTTCATTCAGAAAGTTAATGCTGCATCTGAGATGAAGCGATAATTCTCACTCACTGTAACAAAACGACTTTACTGGTCAACCTGCTCTCTTCTCAACTCTCCCTGCAATTTTGATCAGGAATTATGTCTACCTGGAAAATACTGTCGGTACTCATTTCACACATTGTATCCACAAGAGTACTCTAATTGATATATCTATTCCTTCCTGAGTACCAATGATACTAATGACAGTGAAGATGAGAAATAATGATGAGTCATCTGTTGTGTTCCAACTAAAAAATTAATTAATCTTTGTAAGTCGTTAACTAGGAATAAGGCATGAATAACCACAACTCCAGGTTTTTCAGAATGGACAATTGTGGGATCATAAACAAGAACAGCAAACTGTTTTAATTTGGGGGAACTGGTTTCTTGGGGCTGATAGCACTGCCAAATAGTAGGATATATAGAGAGAAATACTTAGAAATCCAGAAAAAACTTTACACAAACAAAAATTAACTATTGATAGGTAGGAATATATGAACGAACTGATCTCTGCTTTCATGTATTAAAGGAACAAGACATATTTGTTGAAGACTTGAATGAATCTGTGGGAAATATTGCAAATTTCCTTATTTTTTTAATGCCATTTTGTTGGAAAAATAAATGCAATCCGTTACACCTTTCCTAAAGGAGATTTTTCCCCTTCAAATCAATGTTATCTTTCCTTAGTGAGAATTTTTATAATAACTGAATCCCTTTTTTCTTTTAAAACACATAACTTAAGTAGTACTACTAGTCAATGATAATATATGCTTTTATTTTACATGTACAGTTTATAAAAGAAGGCCAACTTTGTCTTTAGTTATGGGTTACTCTTCAGGTTTTTTTTTTTAATTGAACTAAATGTTTTAAATAGTACCTCCTAATGTCAAAACTATTTTAAAAGTATAGCATTCCATTATTTACTTACCTATTCTGTTTTCCTCTACTGTCCATACTTCTCCAATTCTACTTGTATGTTTGAGTCTGACTTTAATCATATAGTTTCCAGACCCCATATGTAAAAGCAAAAATGCCTTCCCATTGCAGGAGGTTTATAGAGCACAGTTCTGGTTGTCAGGAGAGATCCTTTGGCTACTATGTCTGTTTTTTCTGTAGGATCTCATTGTCGCAGATCTCACTTTTAATGAGACTTTAATCACATGTAAGCATTTACATAAGGATATGTAAGTTTACATAAGGATTGCCTTATATAAACTTATCCAGTAGGAAACTTACACAATGATGCTTTTTATAAGAGTCAATAATCCAAAAATGTATGTATCCAAAAGATCCATTGGTCCATGGTAGCTAACAGAATTGCATATGTTTGATCTGCAGAACATTTATTTCTTTTACTTTATAGCGATGATAATGAAGAATATGTGGGACTATTTCATTTCCAGTTGGAAACCTGGAAAACGTTTTCCTTTTCATCTGTTAATATGAATATTGTCACTTCTTTTAAGACTTTGAGGGACAAGAGAAAACTTCAGACAAGAAGGTTTAGGAGCTAGGAAACTAAAATTATTCAATGGAGGAAACTCGCCAAGGGCAAGAAGGAGCTGATCAGGTAATCTTCTAAGTGGAATGGAAATTTTATCAGTTATACATCTTGAAATCAAGATATAATGTTCAGGTTGGAGGCTTTAGCATTGTCTAGATACAGATTTTATTGACTTGAAAATTAGAGGCCCAAATAGTAAATGCAGGTAGAGAGGGGTTATGTGCTTGGCTTTTAATATTCTTTTTGGCCCATTTAAACCAACTTTTGAGCCATGTTGTCAGTTCTTAATCATTTACTCCAGTAAAGGGAAGCAGTGATGTGAGTAATCCAAAACATAATTTTTGGCTTTTAATGGGCATTTTTGTTTATAGTGATACAGATAAATCAGATTGTTCTAGAACTTGTGACTCTTCAAGCAAAATATTCTATTCACCTTTACTTGCAAAAAAAAAAAAACAGTTTCGAAAAAAAATGCTTATCCTCCCAACCTTAATCCTGTTTTCCACCTCAAACTTTGGAAATGCTAGTTTTGGAGAGCATGACATTGCACTAATTTTGATTCCAAACCATCCCTAGGCCATGTTCTTCTCCCTTCCAGCTCACTGTCTCTTTAATCCACACTTGCCTGGGTGTGGGGAAGATCTAGCTGGTTTTGGCTTGCCCAGTTGTTTCCCATAGCTGAAGTATTAGCATGAAACCATGCTAACAGCATATACCATGCTTGCCTCTTATGAATTTTATGTACCTTTCTACATCTTCCGTAAAATAATATCTAAAAACATTTATTTTTCTTATGAAGGACATTGCACAAATAATTCTATCACAAATAGTCTCAGAAATAACTCTATGAAGGATATTCAACTACTAGCCCTATTTCCTTATTTATTATTCCTTCAACAAATGTAAGCCAAATGCCTGTGGCCAGGTATTGTTCTAGGCCCTGGAAGGCAAAAGAGCCCAGACCCAGCTCTCCCTGAGCTTGTGCCTGGTGGATAAGGCAGGCAACACACACTTAAAATGGGATCTTTGATTTGATATTAGTTAGACCTGATAAGTGGCATAGAAAAGAAACCATGGGAGGGAAAGTAACTGGATGGAACAGAATAGTAGAAAATGTGATAACTTCAGCTTGACATAATGAGAGGATGAAACTTGTGGGTAACTGGGGAAGAACACATGAAAAGTTCTGAGGGTAGAGTAGCTTGGTTCTGGGGAAACGGCACAGACAGGATAGAGACCAAGCCAAATGAGCCCAGGAAACAAGACCCAGCAGGGACAGGGGCCTGAGCTTGGAAGGTTGATAGGGATTTGGGAGGCTTTGGATTTTATTCCATGTGGGATGAACTCATATAGGGTTTTAAGAAAGGAAGTGACATGGGGTGCCTGGATGACTGAGTCAGTTGAGCCTCTGACTCTTGATTTCAACTGAGGTCATGATCTCAGCGTTATGGGGTGGAACCCAGCATGGGGCTCCGAGATCAGAGTGGAGTCTGCTTGCCCCTGTCCCTCCCCTGGCTTCTCCCTTTGCCCCTCCTCGGACCCCTCCCCGTTCCATCCTTCCCCCCTCTCCCCTTGCCCCTACACACTTTCTCTCTAAAAATTCACAAATAAAATCTTTTTTAAAAAAGACAGGAAGTGACATGATCCGATTGACACTTTTACTGGGGAGTTCAGGATCACGCAGCTTGGAATCAAGTTTGGATTCTCTTAACTACTGAATTTATTCAACAACGTGGTAGTGAAGCACATTTAAAGAGAAACATAGTCACTGAATTTTGGAGAAACCTCGGGTTTAACTTCGAATTGGTAAAACCACTTACCTGTTACTTGAAGCCATTTGCTGTCATTTCTGCCGACTACTTCTCTTAGAGTCTTTTCCTAAACTTGAGACAGGGGTTTTTCCATCTCCTAAAAGGAAATCCAAAATTCTTTCATGTTGTTCTAAAAAGGAGATGGTTCTTTCATGCTGACCCACAAATCAGTCTGCTGGGGCAGCTGTAACAAAATAGCACAGACAGGTGGTGGAAATGACAGAAATCCATTCTCTCATAGTTGCGGATGCTAGAAGTCTTTCATTTCCAGTTGGAAACCTGGAAAATGTTTTCCGTTTTCATTTGTTACTATGAATATCGTCGCTTCTTTTAAGGCTTTAAGTGCTCTTCCCTCTGCATGTGTCTGTGTTCTAGTTTATTTATATGCATGGCAGTTATATTGGATTAGGACCCACTGGAAGGACCTCATTTCACTTAATCACCTCCCTAAAGACCGTATCTCCTAACAGTCACATTTTGAGGTTGGTGGGGGTTAGGACCTCAGTTTCTGAATTTAGAGAGGGGCCATAATTTATCCTATAATAATCGGTAGTTGGTATTTCTATACCTTCTCCAAATATGTTTTGGTTCTAATCGGGAAGCCAGGTGGAAAAAAATGTAAACTAAGCACAGCTTCCCCATTTTCAAAGGAACCCTCTGATAGTACACTTAGGGAGGAGTATATTTTGTGTCTGCTACTAAGTTCTTCACTTGAGACTTTTTTTGGGGTGGCACTTTCTACATTTCTTTTTTTTAAAATTATTTATTTATTTATGATAGTCACACAGAGAGAGAGAGGCAGAGACACAGGCAGAGGGAGAAGCAGGATCCATGCACCGGGAGCCCGATGTGGGACTCGATCCCGGGTCTCCAGGATCGCGCCCTGGGCCAAGGGCAAGCGCCAAACCACTGCGCCACCCAGGGATCCCTACTTTCTACATTTCTATCCTCTTTCATTCCTGGTCTTTGCATGAAACTCCAAGGAGGTGCAGAAGAGGTGCTTTCCTTCATTCCCCCACAAAACTACTCTGTATGGCTCTACAGGGGCCCTTTGTCTTTCCTACCTTGTGAAAGAAGTGGTTGAATTAGAAAGAATTACTATGAAGATATGAGAATTTAAGTGTTGTGCTTCAGATGATACCAGGTTCAGAAGAAAGTTTCTCATTCATAAACTATAGTATATGATCCTTATCCTGAGGTCTGCCTCTCACCTGTGACGGAATATCTTCTTCCTTAAATCTGTCTAAGGAGAAATTGTTACCCAGCCCCTACTCTCCATTGCCTCCATCCTGGAAAATCCTCGTGGCTTACAAACTTGGTGCTGTCCTGACTTTCACCCTCTATAGTACATTTTACAAATACTGAATGTTTCCATCTTGACAGAGCAGGAGTGGAAAGGGCCACAGGAAGGTCACGTGTCCAACCTCTTCTAAGATTTCTCAGCCTTATCTGTTGTTGAGTTCTTCCTGGCCATGTAGAAAGGAATATTTGAGCCAGACATTTAGCAGGGACAGAGCCAGTTGTGTTTAAATCCATAAAAAGTATAAATAAAAAACCTTAACTATAGAACAAACTACCCAGAGAGCTGTGTAAATTAGATCACCATATTATGATTTAGAGCAGTGTCAATAATTGTAATAATTTGTTTGATGTAACCCAGACTACTAAGTGTTTTTTGTTTGTTTCTCCTATAGGTATATGTAAACCACAGTTCCACTCTGTGCTACTGAGTCTTTTTACCCCTCTCCAGCCCTTTTTAGTGTTTGTTCCATAGTGGCACTTAAGATGATGAAGTGAAAGAAAAAAATAGCTCGAAAAAGTTTTACCTTCTCTTTTTTTTCCATTTCCACAAGCTAGCTCCCATAATATGTCATAGCATACCTCGTGAAGAATGGAAAAATAATTAAGATTTGAAGGTGTTCATTATTTGTCAAAAAGAGTATGGGTTCTCTACATGCATCATATAACTTAATAGTAAGATAAACCAAAGACCAGGGTTTATTATCCTCATTTCACAGATAAGAGAATGGAGAGATCAAGTAACTTGGTTGAGACCTCACAGCATGTGAGTAAAAGGAGTGAGAATTAAGACCAAGACAAACTATGTCGGTTATATGTGATCCAATAATTGCTGTGGGATAGTTAATTCTAGAAGCCTGCAGCATCCATGGGCTGGGGCTGCTGCTAGGGCCAACACTGTGAGGCAGGACCAGGGTGAGGTGGATCAACAGGCAAAAGAATATCTAGAAAGTAGGGCCAACCCTCCTCAACCCCCAAAAAACCTGTGGAGGGCCAAGGTGTGGACAGTGTTGTATAGCAGGTGAGCAGAAGAAGCCACCTAGTATCAGGATCCTCTTCTCTTCATTCAGGGCAAATATGGGAACACGGACGCTCACATTGTCACGTCATTCTTCAGAGACAGGATGGTCAGCAGGCAGCATGCAAGAGCCTCAGACAACAGCTAGCTGGACTGTAGTCACCCCAAATCCTGGAATCTGGGGCTTGTGGGGAAATAAAAAATGGAGGGAACAACTCAGAAACCCAATTACTAATAGTTAGAACTCAGAGTCACAGAAAGAGTGGATCATCAACAGGGGTGATGGGATAGAGCATTTCAGAATTGCTTCCAGAAGCCCTCTTGCCTGGGGTTAGGCTCGTCCTCAAACCTGAGATGATGCTGATCCTGCATGTGGGCAGCAAAGGTGAGCAACAGAAGACCCAGAAGTAGGGAGTTAGATGAACCAGGATGGTAGACCCTGAAATATGAGTAATGAGAAGTTCTACACTGAGTATAAATACCTTTTTAATATAATCTTGAGATTTAGTTGTCTGTTCCAAAGATGTGGAGAGATGGCAACGAAACAAGTGAAAACTGTATTACTTCAAAGGAAAATTTAGCATCTCCTCAGGTGCCTGAGTATGCATTTTAGAGCCCAAAGAAAGGATCAGACATAGGATTTTAAAATTCCCTTTCCCAAGGGCATCATGACAATGTGCCTAATTTGCTTCGTGAATATATTTGGAACCTAAACCTCATCACATACATGCTTGATGGCAGACTTCTTAAGTATTATAGAAGAGGTAGATTTAAAAAAAAAAAACTTTAACGATTAAATTTGTATAAAAAAAAATCAACAAAAGCACTGCAGGGTGTAGCTCTCTGCACCTGTTTGCCATTCCGAAAGAGCATCCAGGGGGCAGAGAGGGAAATTCACACTGAAATCACATCTCAGTAAAAGTGAGACAGCCTGCACATTGCAAAAATCATTAAAACCCACATGCCATGGATGTTTAAAGCAGATCCAATAAATGCCAAAACATTGTTACACCATCCTCTTACACCAATGTGAATCATCACCTTCCTTTCTTCCTGCTGACAATATGTTCTGTGCTTAATGACTCATTTCTGGCGTCACTCCATTCAGCTGAACTGCATAAAGCATTATGAATTTTTAACAATTCTATATTATTTCATTTCTGCATCGAATACCCAAAGATGCTTGTGAAGAATTTTACTTTAATGCAACAATAGCCTTTGAATGTTTCTTATTTAATTATAATTTCAACACACAGATGGAGATAGCAGGCTGCTCCTAATGCATGTTTGACTGCAGACCAGGCAGGAGAATTAATGATTGCATTTATGACGCCTAAAAAAATGATGCTTGAGACTCTAGGGAAAGATACAATTTTGTACCCCACTTAAGACATGTTTCCTGGAAGGCAGAAGCATTCGGGGGAGTTACTCCACGGTACTCTTCTGAAAGAAATATAACACCAGTTAGATTCATCAGTGGTTTCTTTGAGATCCACAATACAAACTCAGAAACTATAACTTTGATAATGGAAATAATTTGAGTTTCCAGAATTACATATATTGAGGCAAAATATTTTAGAGGTCCTCCACGTTGGGAGGCTTTATCTACCTTTTGCTAGCTCTATAAATCTGATTTAGTTACTCAACCTCACCAGCCCCAATGTCCAGCCTCTGGAAAATTTTAGGACAGAATATTTATCTCAGGGATGCTATGAAGCTCATATTAGCTACATCATTAAAAGTCCTTAATACAGTCTTAAGTCATAGAGGGTGTCCGTAGATTTCTGACACTTTGAAAAGTATTAATACAATTTCATTTCTATTGTGCATGTTTGGAAAACATTAAGAAAATACCCCATTAGAAAAACAGGCAAGGACACCTAGGTGGCTAAGTGGTTGAGCGTCTAAAGGCAGACGCCACTGGCTTGGGTCATGATCCCGGGGTCCTGGGATCGAGTCCCACGTTGGACTCCACCTCGCACATTTTCTGGGATGTCAAAGTTCTGACTTTCTGTCATCTCTTTGAAATGTTTTGATATCAAAAGGAAAACAGATAATTACAATTACAAAGGCAATGAGCTGTCTGTTGAAGTAGACTTTGAGCTTCATGCAGGCATCTTTGTATCTCTGGACATTAACGCTATATAAATCTCACTCTCAGTGGATGCTACTGATGATGACCATGCTTTTGCTCCTCCTGGTGTTACTGTAATGACTTCAGTAATTCCATTTCTTTCATTTTTACTTATTTTCCTTGGCTTAGAAGAAGCAGTATCTCAAGTTTGAAAATCCATGACCTGAATACCAATGGAATCAAATGTCATACAAGTTCAGTGTCTCAGTCTTAGAATCATGGTTAACATTAAGACACTGAAAACAAGTATTCATGCTCTACGATCTGGCTTCTAAGAGATACTTCTTTATGGACTAAACAGCAACTTTTACATTTCAAAAAGTTAGCTCAAAAAGTAAAATATTGCTACAACATATTGTTTTTTTTTTTTTTTTTTTTGCTACAACATATTTTGAGCTTGAAATATCTTGTCGATCTAAAACAGTTTAAATTTCTTTTCTCTACTGGAGAGAGTATAATACATACAGGAAATTTGTCCTGGTGGTGCCTTAGTAGTACTTTTCATGAGGTGTACGTGTTTGAACTGCCATTTCTATCAAATGAGTAATCAGTAACCAGCGTGTTTATAAAAATAGGCACAAAATAGCTTGAGAGCAGTAGCCAACAGCACTGAATTCCAGTGCTCCTAGGAGGGTCCAACGTACCGGATTCAGCATGCAGACTTACCTTAAACTGACTTTGTTATGGACCAAATGTTTGTGCCCCCGCCTTCATATTTGAAATCTAATCCCCAGCAGGGAGGTATTTAGATTTGAGGCCTTTGAGATATAATTAGGTCATGAGAGTGGAGCCCTCATGATTGGGATTTGAGCCCTTATAAGAAGAGTCCAGAGAGCTGGCTCTCTTTCTGCCATATGAAGATACAATGAAAAGGCAGTCTTGAAACCAGAGAAGGCCCTTACTAGAACCTGGACATGCTGATATCCTGATCTTGGACTTAGTCTAGCCTCCAGAACCATGAGAAGTACATTTCTGTGGTTTGTAAGCCACCCAGTTTATGGTATTTTGTTATTTCAGTCTGAGTTGAGCAAGACAGATGTCATATACCTGGTAGCCAGTGGGAGTAATTGACTCTCAAAAGTCTCCAGAAGGTTTTATTGGTAGGATCAGCCCTCGAACGTATAGAATATCTTTATATTTTGCAGCTCTAGATCAGTTCAAATCTGTATGATCAAGACTTATTCCAGAGTCTACAGAGGATTCTGGATCTCTAGGTACAAGATTATCTTGGGGTGGTTTGTTATAACCACAGGTAGAGGACATCTACTGATTTTTATTTAGCTGGGATCTCAGGGCACTGTTAGGATAGGTGTTAGGATAGAGAGTTCTGGATACCATGTTCTTTTCTAAAAGAACACAGAAAGATTCTTAATATTTGTATAAGCAAATTAAGGTACACTCAACAAGTAATATAAATGCCAAGAAAAGTCATAATCAAATAGTAGGAGCTGAGGATTTCAAGGACTTTTAGAGAGAGTTTAGCTTACTGATTTTCATTCTTGGAAACTACCTTTTGGTTGATTTGTCAACTTTATAATTTTCTGAGTATAAACTTTCTCTTCAGTTCTTTTACTGTTGACATTACTCATTACTGGTTTTTCAAGTTTATCTTAAGCCAAAGATTCTTGTTTGGCATCTTGTCTAGATGTGTCTGGCTCTTGAGGGTGCTACTAGGAAAGAACAATTTTGAGAGTTTAAGAAGCTTAAATCCTAGTACTCAGAATTTTCATGGAAGAAATCATCACCACAGATCCTGTTGGTTTGGCTACCACACCTGATGGATTTTCCAGGACAGGTCCCATTTCAGGACCATTATCCCATATCTTAAAACTTCCTCCCTGCATTTACTCCTCCCTCTTTTTACCACTGTGCTGTTAAAGCCTGATAAAGGCATTAGTAAAACAATTTTAGTGGTTAACTCTGATAAAATTTTTTCCTTATGGCAAGATTTTTGCTAGAACCTAGAGCATAAGTTTTCAGAAATGTTCATTCAAATGCCAGGGCATTTCTGTTGACACATTTAAGGTTGATTGGAAGTTAAATTGGTTACAGTTATAGAATTCTCTTTCTCTTTGACTTCCTAAAGCTTAGATTTCTAAATATGCCACTGATTTCCTTAGGAAAAAAATATAAAATCTAGTATTATAGGCTTGATAAAAAGAAAATAAATAAACAATCTATTGTATTTAAAACTGAGAAGACTTAGGATTTGTAGTTTAAACTCTTTGGGCAAATGTTTTCTTGTTTTTAAGTGAATGAGTGAATTAAAAATGAAGATAAGTCAAGTTGGGATCCCTGGGTGGCGCAGCGGTTTGGCGCCTGCCTTTGGCCCAGGGCGCGATCCTGGAGACCCGGGATCGAATCCCACATCGGGCTCCCGGTGCATGGAGCCTGCTTCTCCCTCTGCCTGTGTCTCTGCCTCTCTCTCTGTCTGTGACTATCATAAAATAAATAAAAATTAAAAAAAAAAAGATAAGTCAAGTAATTACATTTAGGGGTTAATAGTAGTCTGTCCTTTGAAGTTTATTTTAAAAATCAAAACAAAATGCATACTTTAAAAATAGGACTTCGAATGTGTTGAAAATATGGAATAAAAAGTAAACCTGTTTTGGAGGCTATTGCATTATTTGTGCAAGCTACACCAGAAAAAAAGTGTATACAGAAAACTGGATATTGTTTCCACTAGAGTACATGAATTTGGGTGATTCTTATTACTATCACTGAGCAAGAGTTTTCAAAGCATCTGTCGTGTGCGTAAACTATTAAAAAGAATTGGAAAGTAAGTATAAAATATATATTTGGTTCTCATTCTATTCAGGATCTCACTGAATGAGAGGAGACCCACACAGCAGAACTGAGTCGGAATATATTCACTTTTCAAAATCCCTTTATAGTGCTTCCTTTTTACTCCTTTGTCCATACTCCTCACATAATTTTTCCTGCTTCTTTCTAGTTTATCTTGGGAACCCATCATCTTTTTTATTTTTTTTAAGATTTTATTTATTCATGAGAGACACACACATGCACAGAGGCAAAGACATGGGCAGAGGGAGAAGCAGGCTTCCCGCAAGGAGCCCAATGTGGTACTCGACCCCGGATCCTGGAATCACGCCCTGAGCCAAAGGTAGATGCTCAACCACTGAGCCACCCAGGCGTTCCAGGAACCCATCATCTTTAACCTGAAATTCCTTTGATTAGGTGAACCTCTTAAAATACTTGTATTTGAAGCTGCATATTACTTTCTTTTTAAAGCAGAGCTTCCTTCCTTTTCCTTTCTTCCTTTCTTCTTTTCTTCCTTTCTTTCTTCCTTCCTTCCTTCCTTCCTTCCTTCCTTCCTTCCTTCCTTCCTTCCTTCCTCCCTCCCTCCCTCCTTTCTTTTCTTTTCTTTCTTTCTTTCTTTCTTTCTTTCTTTCTTTCTTTCTTTCTTTCTTTCTTTCTTTCTTTCCTTTCTTTCTTTCTTCTTTTCCTTCCTTCCTTCCTTCCTTCCTTCCTTCCTTCCTTCCTTCCGTGAGTAAGCTATCGTTAGGAAAGTATACTTATTAAAACTAATTTTAAAATGAGATGTGAATGACAACTTACTTAGCTAAATTACCCTCAAAATTTTTTCCTCCAATAAAATATAATTTTAAATAGTAGAATTTCATTTGAATAGGGAGATATCTTGAGATAGAGGCCTTTTTAAATCTCATCACTTAGTTTCCAGCTAACATTTATAATTAATCCCGAGAGGATGAAGTCTTGTTGGTAGTCGCCAGCAAGTGACATCATCATCTCTCCCTGCATGTCACTGCTTGTCTTAGTTTTTCTCAGATGCAAAATAATGCAGAATGGACCTATCTATATAATACGTGTCCAGAGGGGAGAAAATAACACTTGGCACTTTGGTCTCCATCTTTTTCAACCTTATATACTTGGGGACAAGTTTACTGTATCGGTTAAGATACTTTCTGCTGTAACTAAACAAAATCCTGACTTCAAAAAAAAAAAAACATAAATGGTAAATGGATTATCTCATACAATTGTTAGGATGGAATTACGGTGACAATGGCAGGCATTCTTTTTTTTTAATAATAAATTTATTTTTTATTGGTGTTCAGTTTGCCAACATACAGAATAATACCCAGTGCTCATCCCGTCAGGTGCCCCCCTCAGTGCCCGTCACCCATTCACCCCCACCCCCCGCCCTCCTCCCCTTCCACCACCCCTAGTTCATTTCCCAGAGTTAGGAGTCTTCATGTTCTGTCTCCCTTTCTGATATTTCCTACCCATTTCTTCTCCCTTCCCTTCTATTCCCTTTCACTATTATTTATATTCCCCACATGAATGAGATCATATAATGTTTGTCCTTCTCCGATTGACTTATTTCACTCAGCATAATACATCCACGTTGAAGCAAATGGTGGGTATTTAATGACAGGCATTCTTTATTAAAATTATATACCAGGCATTATTTTAAGCACTTTACATGTATAGACTTTTTAATTCTTGCTAGTAACCCCTAAGGCAAATATTATAATTTTCTCCCATTTTTACAAATGGGGAGAGTGAGACACTGGCTGTTCAGGCTCCAAGGATGGTTATTTCTGTGGCTCAGTGATGTCATCAAGGACCAGAACCTTTCTGCCTCTAGGCTCTGGTCTCTTTAAGGTATCAGATCTTTCTCCCACACTGACTAACTCAGTGTAAGCAAAATGATCCAATAGTTGAAGGCATCATGTCCAGACAAAACAGTATCAACAGTAAAATGGAGATTTTTTTTTTTTTTGGTTTCAGAAGTAGAATCTAGTGATTCATCAGTTGCAAGTAATACCCAGTGCACATTACATCACGTGTCCTCCTTAATGTCCATCACCCAACAACCCCTTTCCCCCACCCACCTCCCCACCAGCGACCCTCAGTTTGTTTTCTGTAGTTAAGAGTCTCTTATGGTTTGTGTCTCTCAATTCTCATCTTATTTTATTTTTACTTTCCTTCCCGTATGATCCTCTGTTTTGTTTCTTAAATTCCAGATATGAGTGAAATAATATGATAATTGTCTTTCTCTGACTGACTTATTTCACTTAGCATAATATCCTCTACTTTCATCCATATAGTTGCAAACGGCAAGATTTCATTCTTTTTGAGCTGAGTAATATCCCATTCTGTGTGTGTGTGTATGTGTGTGTACACACTACATCTTCTTTACCCATTCAACTATCAATGGACATCTGAGCTCTTTTCATATTTTGATTATTGTGGATATTGCTGCTATCAACATTGGGGTGCAGGTGCCCCTTTGGATTACTGTGTTTATATCCTCCGGATTTATACAGAATAGTTCAATTGCTGGATCATAGGTTTGCTCTATTTTTAACTTTTTGAGGAACCTCCATACTGTTTTCCAGAGCGACTGCACTGCTGTCACTGCATTCAGTGGTGAGGAGATTCTTGTTGGCCAGGATTTGATCACATGTTTATACTTACCTTTGGCAAGGGGATACCATTACCATGACTTGGTTAGAACAATTATTTGGAATGGAATGGATGTTGGGAGATCGGTTACCATAATAACCATATCTTCCATGGTGAGCTCTCAGGGTAACCTAAAAATATTGGGAAATCACTATGGGAAAGGCAAAAAACCCAATCCTAAGTCCGAGATAAGAGAGGCTTCAAGTCTATTTTCAGTAAATTTTGATTGGATTTTGCTTTGAGGATTTTCTTATACTCTGTTTGGCAAAACTTCATCAGTAGAGACATTTATTTAAACTACCTATCAGGATGCCTGGGTTGCTCAGTGGTTAAGCATCTGCCTTTGCCTCAGGGTTGATCCCGAGATCTGGAATCGAGTCCCACATCAGGCTTCCTGAGAGGAGCCTGCTTCTCCCACTGCCTATGTCTCTGCCTCTGTCTCTCATGAATAAATAAATAAATCTTTTTTTTAAAAAAAACACCTATCATCTGTGTAATTGTCATAGAATACAAGTATTATGTGTATCATTAAAACTTCTGTCATTTTGTATTGAGATCAAATGTGTCTTTTGTGTCTTGCAGTGGAGTAAACTCAGCTAATTTAGGCTGTTTCTTCACAATTTGCTGCTTACATAACTTAGCATCTTCTCTAACCTACTAATCTATAGGTATGATGAAGATTCTTCATTTTGCTCTACATGACTTAGTGGATCATTTGAAATTTTAGTGTGTGTGATCCATAAAGATGAATAAAGGCATAAGTTGTGCCAAATTCAATTTTTACAACACAATTCCAACTCAGAAAATCTGAATTCTGTAATACTAGTTTTTTCTTTGAATTGAAGTAAAAGTTCTTTGGGTTAAAATGTTAGTAGAAAAGAAAAGTAGACTGATGGCAGTTAGGTATAAATTGCTTTTAAATTAAGCCACTGATTACATTTGAAACTTCATGGGAAAAAATTTATAGAACTCTTCTGGAAGTTCCACAAAAAGAAATCTAGGAAGGTAGTGTGTCTATAAAACATTTAAGCACACGACTTGTCCCCTACAGGAACTGCATTTCAATGGGAACACAACACTTTAATTTCCCAAGATGCTGACAATACTTTATTACTATCCACAAGCCTTTCCTTTCTCACAGTTTCTATTCCTCCAAGCAAATACATTTCTTAGTAGGTTCCCGCTGTCCTCTCCTCAGTTCTGAAAAGTTCCTACATTTCTAAGATTTTTTTGGAGGGTTATAATCAACAGGGAAAGAACTTGGTCAATTTAAGAAAAATTTAGATTTATTAAGACAGCTGGTACAAGTTCAAAGGAGAACTGAATAATCCAACTTCTGAGAGGCAGAGAAGCATGGACTTCTGCCCAGAGGGCTGCTGTTAGGTTGATTCTGCCGCTGTGACTTCTGGTCCTATGTTGCAGTTTTCACAGAATAGTGAGTCTCCCCAAACTGAAAATGTTTAAGACACAAATGACTGCCTGGAGGGCTAGAGAGGAAAGTCCTGTTTGTTGTCCTCTGATATTTTTTTTAGTCTTGTGCTTTTATGACTTAGTTTTTATAGTGGACATGTATAATTGTGTACCCATGCATCCTTTCTGTCTTTCTGTTGAATATATTTCATTTGCTTTTTTCAGATCCACTTCTTACTCTTGTGTACCATTCTTTGTGCCTAGGAAGCCTAAATTTCACTGGCTTCATGAATGACCACTTCTTTCTCTGTCTTCTAGCAGAAGCTGGATAACAAGAGATAAAAGAGAAGAAAAACCATGAGCTCAGGGTGTTCATTTCCCTGTCTTTCTCTCAAATGTGTTTCCATAGATTGGCAGAGTTCCTTTTCCAGCAGCTGGAGGTCCTAATGAGCATTCTCTCTATAGCTCTATCTAATTTCTCAGATTTCTCCAGCTATAACTTCCCTTGTTAACTCCACCCTGGAGGTGTTACCAGTTTTCTGCTCTTGCTTTCCAAAGTGCTTTAGCATCTCTTGTTTTCCTTACCCCTGCCCAAAACTTAACAAATATTACCCTTGTTAAATTCTTCTCAATTACCCATTGGGTCTGCCATCAAACTTGCTGGAGAGATCACTAATAAATCTCCCTTTCTAAATGCATAATTTCCTTTGGGGAATTGCCTCTCCACTGTGGTGTAGCACCCTATTAGGCTCATCCATAGCTTTGGGGGTAGACCCTGATAGGCATAGGTAAATAGACATACAATCACATCTCTCCTGTCCAGAGATTGCTACAGAGATGGGCAGTGACTCAGCCTAAACAAATTAGCTCAGACTTTTCCATGACCACATACCGGCTCAGTTTGGGGCAATGAAAAGGATGCTTAGGACTTTTGCTGGATGTTTTAGGAAGCAAACCTTTTCTTTCCCTGGATGTAAACAATGAAGAATACAAAATAAAATCTTGTTTACTGCTGATACCTATAACACAAACATAAGGTAAGCAGCACTGAATGAATCTAACCTATGGAAGAAGGAAAGCCCATTGGGTTTCAGAGAAACATAGATGAATCCCTGAATAAGGCACGTCTGACTTGCACTATCTCCAAACTTTTCAATGTTGTGAACCAGTAAATGCCCATCCCCTCTTTTAAATAATGCTTTTATTGGAGTGTAACATTTACTAAAGTGGAAAAAAAACATGATTAAACACCCAATGAATTTTCCCAAAGTGAACATACTCATGTAACTGTTACCTCAATCAAGAAGCAGAATATTTCAGGGGTGCCTGAATGGCTCAGTAGGTTAAGCATCTGATTCTTGATTTGTGCTCAAGTCATGATCTCAGGGTCATGAAATCTAGCCCCACATCGGGCTCTTTGTTTGGCAGGGAGTCTGCTTGAGATTCTCTCTCCCTCTCCCTCTACTCTGCCCCATGTGCTCTCTTTCTCTCTTAAAAATAAAAGAAACTGAATGTTTCAGATGCACTCTCATTTTTCCTCATTCATAAGGTTAACCAACGGTTATGCTTTTTTGAACTTATTGAAAGGTAATAATACAGTCTATGCTTTTATGTTTCTGGCCCCTTTGCTCAATTTTATGTTTGTAAAATAAATCCAGATTGTTAGGAATAATTGAAGACCATTTTTTCATTGCTTTGTACTATTCTAATATAAAGCATAATTGTTAATCTGTTATGTATAGACAGTTGGATTGGTTTCCGTTTTATAAATAATTTTACACCATTTTCACACTATTACAAATAGTGCTATTATGAATGTTCATATACATGTCTTTTCTCTTTTTTAATTGAGATATGATTGACATGTAACATTGTATAAGTTTAAGGTGTACAACATGGTTGGTTTGATACATTTATATATTGCAACGTGATTACTACAATAACATTAGGTAACACCTTTATTGTGTCAAATATTTATCATTTCTGCATTGAGAACAGTTAAATTTTAATCTCTTAGCAATTTTAAAGATTGTAATATGTTATTGCTGATTATAATCACTGTGCTGTGCATTAGGTCTTCATTGAACATGTCTTTAGATGAACATATTCGCATACATATATTTTCAGTGTATACCTGATATTGATATTGAAATTGCTGAATCACAATATATAAATATATTCAGTTTTTAGCAAATGCTTACAAAGAGTTTTCCAAAGTGGTTATACCTAATTATAACCCCACAGTAATTTATGTAAATTTTGGTATGTGTGGTGATATCTTTTCATGGTAGCAACATTTCCCTGTTGCCTAATTAAGTTGAGCCCTTTTAAATTAGTTTGTTGGTCTTTTTGATAGCCTTTCTTCTACATCTTTGGCCCTCTTTAAAATTACATCATAGGTTTGCTCTATTTTTAACTTTTTGAGGAACCTCCATACTGTTATCCAGAGTGACTGCACTGCTGTCACTGCATTCAGTGGTGAGGAGATTCTTGTTGGCCAGGATTTGATCACATGTTTATACTTACCTTTGGCAAGGGGATACCATTACCATGACTTGGTTAGAACAATTATTTGGAATGGAATGGATGTTGGATCTTCTATAGTGAGCTCTCAGGGTAACCTAAAAATATTGGGAAATCACTATGGGAAAGGCAAAAAACCCAATCCTAAGTCCGAGATAAGAGAGGCTTCAAGTCTATTTTCAGTAAATTTTGATTGGATTTTGCTTTGAGGATCTTCATATACTCTGTTTGGCAAAACTTCATCAGTAGAGACATTTATTTAAACTACCTATCAGGATGCCTGGGTGGCTCAGTGGTTAAACATCTGCCTTTCGCTCAGGGTTGATCCTGAGATCTGGGATCGAGTCCCACATCAGGCTCCCTGAGAGGAATCTGCTTCTCCCACTGCCTATGTCTCTGCCTCTCTCTCTCTCTCTCTCTCTGTCTCTCATGAATAAATTAATAAAATCTTTAAAAAAAAAAGCGATTCAAGTCAGAAAGGAAAAGTTGCTGGAAAAAAGAAGAGTCTTAAAGAATGAGGCTACCAGTCAGCCAGTCTCAGATCTGGGCTTCCTCATTGCCCAGACCAGAGAAGTAGGAGGTACCCAGCATCAGTCTGTCTCAGCAAAGGGTCAAGAGATGTTCACCATTTTTAAGCTGTTTAAAGATAGCATTACTGATAACAAGAACCATTTTACAAATATTGAGATTTGCTTTGCATTCTTCCTAGACATAAAGTCACTTTGTCTTAATGCATTATTCTTTTATATATATTACTGGATTTGGTTTGCTCATATTTTGTTCAGGATTTTGTGTCCATGTGCATTAGAGAGGTTGGTCTATCATTTTTTCTTATAGTCTTGTCATGTTCTTGTGGAAAGAGTTTGTTGGCCTTATAAAATAAATTGGAAAATTTATTTTTTCCCCATCTCTGGAAAATTTTGTGCAAGGTTAGTCTTACTTCTTCTTTAAAAGTTTGGGAAGATTTATTCATGAAGCCATCTGGGTCTGGCATTTTATTTATAGGAAGGCTTTTAATTATCAGTTCAATTTCTTTGGTAGATAAAAAGCACTCAGATTTTCTGTTTCTTTTGTTGGTTTTGGTAGGTAATGTTTACCAAAGAATTCATCAATTTTATCTGCCTTGTCAAGTACATTGATGTATAGTTCTTTATAAATTAATTCATTATCTTTTAATGTCTGTAGGAGCACTCAGGGTCTCCTCTTTTTTATTCCTCATACTGATCATTTGTGTTTTCTCTATTTGTCCCTTGATAAATCTCTAGGAATGATCAATTTTATCAGCCATTTTAAAGAAGTTGTTTTAACTCTGTTGATTCTATTGTGCATTTGTTTACTATTTAATTCTTATTATTTATTGTATCCTTCTATCTAGTTTGGCTGATATGTTTTTCTTTCCCTACCTTCTCAAGATAGAGGCTTATATTAAAGCCTTTCTTCACATCTTTTATCAAGACACTTTTATTTGGTTTTTAGTTACTTGCAACTAAAGGTGTCCCAATAGATTCCATTTATATAGCACTGTGCTGCTCCCATTTTCAATGCATGTTCAATTTATGTGGGGGATCTTATTAAAATGCAGGTACGACTCAGTAGGTTTGTGAGACCTGAGGTTGTGCTTTTCTTTCTCTCTCTTTTTAAATATTTTATTTATTTATTCATGAGAGACGCAGAAAGAGAGGCAGAGACATAGGCAGAGGGAGAGGCAGGCTCCCTAGGCAGTCCCTACAATGTAGGACTCGATTCTAGGACCCTGGAATCACAACCTGAGCCAAAGGCAGACACTCAACCACTGAGCCATCCAGGTGCCCCAAATTATGCTTTTCTAATAAGTTCTCAGGTAATTCCAGTGATGCTGATATGAACCACACTTTGAAAATCAAGGATCTAATAGCAGAAAAATTTGCCATCAGAAAAAAGCAGCATTGTTTCTATTATAAGATAAAGTAACTATACATTGTATGAATCATCTTTTGATTTATATTTTTCATGATATATTTCATAACTTTGAAAGCTATTTGTTTTTTTTAAAAGACATATTTATTTATTTTCTAAAGTGAGACAAAGCAGTGGGGAGGGTCAGACAGAGAGGTGGAGGAGAGAGAATCTCAAGCAGACTCTGTGCTGAGTGTGGAGCCAATGAGGGGCTCCATCTCACAACCCTGAGATCACGATCTTATCTGAGACCAAGAGTTGAATGCTTCACTGACTTTGGCACCCAGGTCCCCACTATTTGGTTTTTTAAACTAGAATTTAATGTATTAATTGAGCTTTGACGTTCAAAAAATACTGTAAAAAGTCACTGGATTTGGATTCCATACCTGTGTTCTAGTTGTTCAGAACCCCTGGAGCACAATTTATTCTCTTATCAAATTCACTTAAGATGACTGAAGAGGAAACCCCAGGGCCTACGTATAGCATCAACTGCTAAGAATAAAGTCTTATCTTGAATAGAAACTAGTAGTAGCTATTTTCTTTTTCTTTTTTTTAAATTGTGGCAAGAACACTTAACATGAGATCTATACTTGTAACAGATTTTAAGTGCATGATACAATACTTTTAACTATAGGCTTGATGTTTTACAGCTATTTTCAATGAAATTCATAAGTGATCATCCTTATTCGACAGCTAAAATGGCAGACTATGAATTAGTGCCTGAACAGGTAGAGAAGAATCTCAAGTATATGTTCCTTAATTTTATCAATAGGCATTTAAAAAAAAAAAAAAGAGCTGGTGTTTGTTGCAATGTTATAACCATATGAGAAAAAAATGTAATATAAAGGAATTCAGTAAAGGACGCTGGCCTGTGTAAAATCACCAGAGATTCATCCTTGAGAGTATCTCTGTATGCAGAGAAGGCACCCCTGTTTTGATGAAGTATTAAAGTATACAAGCAATAATTCCCTTCATTCATTAAATCACTTTAAGGTGGATATTTTACCCATTGCATTATAGTCATAAATGAGAACAATTGTTATAGTAGATAAGCTACAAGAGAAGGGAATGTATCTAACTCTTATCTTGACAAATCTGTGTACTATATCATTGAGTAGATCAGATGAAAAATCTCAAGAGCATCTGAATAACAGAAAATTTGCCAGGGAGGGATACCTGGGTGGCTCAGTGGTTGAGCACCTGCATTTGGTTCAGGCCATAATCCTGAGGTCCTGGGATCGAGTCCCACATTGGGCTTCCTGCAGGGAGCCTGCTTCTCCCTCTGTGTATGTCTTTGCCTCTGTGTGTGTGTGTGTGTCACTCATGAATAAATAAATAAAACCTTAAAAAAGGAGAAAAATTTCTAGGGAGAATTCCGAGTGCCCTGGATTGACAGGAAGGAGACCAGTTAGAAAACACCAAACTAAGCAGTAACTGAGCTTTGTCGCAGAAGACTGACTTGGGAGAGAGAGTGGAGAGGTGAAGACCACTAAGGGAGGTGCATCTGGGACAACAGCAATGGAAGGCATATCTTGGCAGGAACTACATCAGCCAACATTTTCATTCAATGTCTTTGTAAATTGGAAATCTGTGAACCTTCAAGATATTGAATTTGCCTATTACAAAATACATCATAATTACCACTGTGTAACACTGTTTCTCTTCCATTGTGGGTATGATGCTTGCCAGATGTAGAGTTGGTTCCGGTTTACTGGGGTGTTCTAGATGAAGATTCCTTAGGATACTGGGTAGAGCCAAGACCCTGTGGAATTAAGACAGGCCTGTAAATAATCCAGGCTCTTCACGGCAAAGACCTTTCTGACTTAGGGGTTATGGTATGTCGTTTTACAACATAATGTAGTTTGCTTTGGTCCTGGGTAAGAATTATGGTATTGTGGGAAACCCATGAGAGGGTTTCATCACTGCCATGAAAACACTCTTTTTCCAGCTGCCTGTGTAGCTCAGTTGGTTCAGAGTTAGACTCTTAATACCTGCTCAGGTCATGATCTCAGGGTTGTGAGATCGAGCCCCACATTGGGCTCTGCACTGGACGTGGAGCCTGCTTGAGATTCTCTCCCTCCCTCTCCCTTTGCCCCTCTTCACATACTCCCACTTGCACTCTCTCAAAAAAAAAAAGAAAGAAAGAAAGAAAGAAAGAAAGAAAGAAAGAAAGAAAGAAAAAAGAAAATATTCTTTCACTTTTCATGATGTCCTAGGGATTGTGAATACAAAACACCTTTGTAAAAGTTAACTTTTGTTCTTGTAAAAGGCATCTGGGTGTTCCTTCCTGGTTGATAAACATGTTATCTGAAACAATGGAAAATAATATTTATTGTTGGCAAATACCCTAGTGAAACTAGCTCTTATTTGGAAAGGACAATTTTTGCACTGTATGTTTTGTAAAAACAAACAAACAAACAAACAAACAAACAACATGCAAGAAGAAACATGTCCCAGAGAGTTTCTAATATCTTCCCTAAGGAGAAGGACAAAGGAATGAAAAGGCTGGTAGGACTGGTGGTCAGCCATAGCTTGCAGAGACCCTTCTGTCGGTGCCTGGAACCTCTCACAGACCTGCCCTAGGCCTCTGAAGGAGCAGGGCCAGTTCTGACACCTACAATGACTTAGTAATCGGAGAATGTGACCTTCAGGCCTAGGACAATGCTTGTAGTTGGTACCACAGTTGAAAAGAAACAAGATAAATTTTGGGCTACACTCTACTGTTTTTTGCTACTCTAATGTTTTCATCCCCTTGTGATTAGAATAATCAAATTAAGATCTGGTGTTCTGCATTTTCTCTGTCCTTAAATTAATCCAGATAGTCTTGATTCATAAAGTTCTCCTAAATTTTCATTAAACTTCTTCATTACAGTGCTGTCTACCAAATGATGTGTCATTCTCCTTATTTTCTGACCACTCGTTGCCATTTATTTGTGACTTGTTTGATAAAATGATAGGCTTTTATCAAACAGTCTGTATTGCAGTTTCTCTGGCTAATTGATAATTCTTTCTATTGATTAACTACTTTTTCTAAAATCAAAGCTGCCTGGTTAAACCCTGAGTTGGTGCTGTTTTCTCGACCTACAATACCAAATGAACAACCTTTGGCAATCAGGCTTGTGAGAAACTTCCTCTTGGCAACTTGTTTACTCTTACTTTGAAGGTAATGACAGAGAAGTTCAGTGTACCATATATAAATACCGTAGATAAATACTGGTAAGCTGAGCTACTACCATAAACAGTAGAATAAGCACAATAGTTTACAAAGCCATTTTCAGAAATTACTGTTATAAATAAACTCATTTTAATTGGCCTGTTTTCTCTACTTCTGGATACCAATGTGCATGTTTGTGGATGTGTGTGTATGTTCAATTTGTCCCTTAGAATTCTGTTTATATTCTTTCATATTTTCCTCAAAAGATAAGGCATCTTAAATATTCATGACTTAACTCTACTGCAGTCTCTCTGAGTTTGATCATCTTCTTTTTATCTAAAATAACTACATAAAAGTGAGACCCTATTTTCCAATGTCTACAATAAAATAACTTATGTAACAAAACATCTAAATAAAAATGTAACAATATAATGCAGGCCCAGTTACCAAACTGTCAAAATGAACGAATCAAGCAAAAATAAGCATTTCTTGTGATGTCAGCTGGGGAGGTCTCAGGGCTATTAAAGGAAGAGGTGGTAAGGGTATCAGTGCTTGTTAGGCCATACTGGTGGTTCATTGACCTCCCTGCTCTCACTTTGGAGAAGAATTTGATAAGAGGGCAGTTAAGTAAGGATTAAGATCCTGAGGATCCAAGGACTGCTGTCTCTCACGCTTGGCCACATTAGTATATGTGTGTGCTGATATAGCCTCTGCTCCATCCCATGCATTCTCTGCACTCACATTGGCCAAGAGGGCTGATCCTCCTCTTTATGCTGCAGAAAGTGCACGGTTGGTTGTAAATCATTCCAGCATGTCTCTGCTCCTGAAGGCTACTATCCCCAGCAGTGGGGGCTCCTTCTCTCCTGTTTGATATGTAGCCCAGCCATCTATAAGTGGATAGCCCCTGCCTAGTTTGGATTTAAGTCCACTCCAGCCATGAATGAAAAAAAGACTATTTTGAAGGAGCCTCCTGCTCAGAACAGAAAAGGCTGAGTGCACTTAGCCGGACCTTACTCATGCCGCTGTCCCCAGGTGAGTGCTGAACTTGTCATCTGCTGTCTGGGGTGTGGGAGGTGTTAGAATTTCAATTCATCTGGGGTGTTTGGGAAGGTACAGTTCCTAAGTAGGCCTGTTCACAGAGCTACTTCCTGGTGTAACTAGGAAAAAAAAAGCCTCAAAGAAAAGACAACCATTTGTGGAAAATTACAGGAAAATGATTTAGCTGTACTACTGAGAGTTTTCAGTAAATATTCAGTATGTTCAGCCTCTTAGTCTGTATTGGTTCTTTGCCTCTGCATATAATCTTCCTTGAAGCTAATCCATTTTGAGAAAATTATCCCTTAATAATGTATGCCCCATTCTATTCAGTACAGCTTGTTAATAGAAGGATCTGTACTCTGTTCCTACACCCCTGCATCTCCTATTCTACTTCTGTGTTTCCATTTAGGAACCAAAGCATCTGGTAGCTGCTTCAATATTTTCCTGGAAATTGGCTCTTCTTCTCATGTTTCGCTGTTTTTTTTTTTTTTTCATCATTTCATCAAAACCTCAGTCATGTTTGCAATTCCATTCTCAAATGAAATACACTAAATTTCTAGTGGGAAAAATTTCTGAATACCTTTCAGTTCTTTCTTTACTGAAATGATTGATACCTCATTCCTGAAAACTCACTCCTCTCTGGGCTTCAGTTAGACCCCCCCCCCCCCAGTTTCTCTCTTGCCTCTGTGAGCATGACTTCATGTCCTATTCTTTGTTCACAAACCCCTTGAATACTACTTTGAACAGGACACCCAGTGCTGGCCTTTTCCCTCTATTTTTTCATATTTCTTCCTTCCTTCACCCATCAAATAAATATCTATTAAGTTCTTCTTATGGACAAGCTCCATTCTAGGTGCTATAGGGGAAGACACAGGAAATATATTTAATAATATCACCAACAATACATCCTGATAGATCCAAAATGGAATATGAGACAAAGAGAAATTAGTGGTGATTTCAGAGATTTCATTCTAATTAACTGTAAAGATGCAGTTGCCATCATCTGATGTGGGCAAAGCAGTGAGAGGAGAAATTTGGGGTGCAAAAACTAGGGGTTTAGAATTAGTTAAGTATCTGATTCTTGATTTTTATCCCATGTCATGAACTCAGGGTCCTAGGATTAGCCCCTTGTTGGGCTCCGTGCTTGGTGTAGAGCCTGCTCGAAATTCTCTCCCTCCCTCCCCACCTCTCACTTCTCTAAAAAAAGAAAACAGACTTGTAAGTTTAGGATTTGCTGTGGACTGAATGTTTGTGCCCATCTGAAATTCACATGTTGGAGTCTTAATGCCATAGTATTTGAAGATGGGGCCTGAAGATGGGGAGGTAATTAGATCATGAGGATAGAATTCTCATGATGGGATTAGTATACTTATAAAGAGGAAGAGAGCTAGCTCCTTCTCTCTTTCTGCCATGTGATGGATAATACAGCTAGACAGAAGCCATCTGACACCAGGAAGAGGGCTCTTACCAGGAACTGAACCGGCTGGAATATTTCTCTGGGACTTCCCATCCTCCAGACCTGTGAGAAATAATTGTTCCTTAGCCTCTGAAAATCAGTGGTAATTTGTTAGAGCAGCCTGTACTGACTAAGATAGACTTTGTCTTAGAAAGCCAGTGTAGATGTCCAGAAAATAGTTGAAGTGATCCAAGTTGAAGCTACACATTGGGAGTCTTCAGAATAGTGATAGTATTTAATGCTTTGAGACTGGTTGAAATGACCAACAGAGTGAGTACAGGTAGAGAAGAGAATAGTACAAAGCACTGAGCTCTGGGGGATTCAGCTGTCAAGTGTTTGGAGGAAAGAGGGTGAATCTGTAAAATGACTGAGAAGATGCTTTTGAGGTAGGAGGAAAGCCAAGGGTTTGGTTGTTCTCTGAGCCCAGTATAGCAAGGCACAGGAGTCAGTGACCAACAGATTCAAGTGTGTGTTGGTCTAAATAAGAATAAAATTGATCACTGAATTTTGTAACTGGAAGTACCTTGGTCACATTAGCAAGAACGGCTTTTCTGCAGTGATGGCGGTGAAAGTCTCACATGGAAGAGATTGGAGACAGTGGGAGGAAGGCCTTGTCAGCTCAAGACATGCTGAGGATCACTCATATATGACTATCAAATCTATATGTATATCCCAGGCTTCTCTGTGCCTGGATGTTAAGTACGTTTCTCAAAAAAGCTCACCATATCCAAATAAATCAATCATATCTTTGTCTTCCTATTTTGCCCAACAAGAATTATGCATTCATAGGGGTCCATTTTCTGTCCAGCCCTCTCCATGGTACATAGAGAAAGGTAAAGACATTTGTGTCAGGCTTTGTATGTTGAATCTTTATTCAAAATCTCATGAATTTCATTTAATATTGGAGTGTAAATGTAAAGTGGCTAAAGTTTTCAGTTTCTGCTCCATTGAGAATGTGAAATACTGAAAACATAGAGTAAAAACAAGGAGCCAGACTTGTGTCAATGAACACTTCTGTTTTAGCTGTGTTGTTTTATGTGAAAATAAGACCCTGATTTGGAAAAGGTAGAGATGTGATGTCTCAGAGAAGAAGGTTAGAGATAGGGCAAAGTGAAAATGTGTAGATTTTTCTTTCCAATATTGGTAGTAAATAGCTAATAGCTATGTATCCCCAACAGGTAAAAATTGCATCCAGACCACAAATGTCAACATTTTATAAATTATCCAATGTAAACAAAATCACACTCACAAAATTACTCTGAAGTCTTGCTTTCTTCTTGAATGAAAGAACTCAGTAAAAACATGAATAATGCATGTTGCTTTAAATGAAATCTTCAGGATATTGTGACATATGAAATCTACATGCATTGTTTTAAATGGGGCCACTTTGAAACTTTGGTATTACAAACAAAACACATTTTGAATTGAAGAGGGAAACATTTTGCAAATAACATTTTTAGCATTAATGGGTTTTTTCCTCAAATGGAATAATGGCCAAATTTATCTTTACATTTTCAGATTTTAATTATATGCAGGGGTGGTTTGAATTTACCAGTGAAATTTCTTTCACTGTTTAAAATGTTAGATTTAGAAATCAAACCATAATAGTTTCATTTGCAGCTGAGCCCTGTATAAAACCTCACTAAATAGTTCACTGATTGAGTTGCTGAAATTTTCCTCTTTGCTTTCTTTGTATTTGTGGGGCTTCCAGGTGCCTCTCAGCAGCCAAAGCTCCACAAGTAATTGTAAACTGTGATTATTTAATTCCATTAACCCAGGGACAAATTCAACCATGACTATCACAAATCAAAGCTCTTTTTTCCCCCCTCGAAGTGGCAGCATTAAATTATGCTGGGTCTCTTGTATTTGTTCCATGCAAATATAACGTTTGCATGTTCCCTCTCACTAAGCACATTACAAAATTAATGCATTATATTCAGTAAATTTTCATATAATATTCATGCAAAGGAGTATTTGTCATATATTTCTAAGTTGTGAAGCATAATATTAAATGGGTTATTCCCCATAAGAATTAGAACATTACTGAAGCCATTGAAATAGTGTGTTTTCAGGCAGCCCTGGTGGCTCAGCAGTTTAGCGCCGCCTTCAGCCCAGGGCCTGATCCTGGAGACCTGGGATTGAGTCCTACGTCAGGCTCCCTGCATGGAGCCTGCTTCTCCCCCTGCCTGTGTCTCTGCCTCTCTCTCTCTCTCTCTCTCTGTGTGTGTGTGTGTGTGTGTGTGTCTCATGAATAAATAAATAAAATCTTAAAAAAAAAAAAGAAATAGTGTGTTTTCCTATCAACTCCAAACACTACCTCCCCCAATCTTTTGGAAATGTTTCAAATGTGTTTAGATTTAAAATAATAAACATAGAGATTCACTCTTACTTGCTTCACTTGTTAAGAATAAGTGAAATGCTGAAAACACGTTTGAGTGGATTCCTGCCTCTCCTGCTAGAGAAGTGAGGCTATCCAAGTCTGTACCACTGTTTTATGTCTTCTAGAATCTAAACTCTGATGACTTTATGAGTGTGATTTGATTGATCATTACAATGATAGATACCTATAGTGACAAGCTCTATACTAGATCCTGTAAACTGGTATCTAATTTTACATTAATATTTATCATTAACCATATGATGAAATGATAGGTATTATTATCTTCAGACTGTAGATGCTTAGCAAAGTTAGGTGACTTATCCAAAGTTCTAGAGCTGGTAAATCTGGGATTTGAACCCAATATTTCCTTAGTCTAAACCCTATGCTCTTTCTACTCTCATTTACTTAGCTTTGATCAATATGTGACAGACCACTAACTGAGCATCAAAATGTGAGGATAAATTCATTATTTTTAGTATTTTTCGGGGGTGTACATTTAATGTCAGTGTCATCAGCTTAGATAATGGTTGTGTGTGTGTGTTACCACTTAAATTTGTGGCATAAAGTTTAATGAGTGTCGCTTAATCTTTGGAGAAATGTGTTAATTGGTTATTGCATGTTTGGCACATTATCTTTCTAATTAGCCTTTTTCAGTATTGAATGTGGCACTGCAAATTTTAAAACAATTAGCTTTATTGGTGATAACAAATTATCCTTTTAACAGGTATGCCCATGTACCCACTTTGTTTAAATACTTCTATTTATACAAAAAAGTCCAACAAATTTAAGGAAATTATGAAATGTGATTTAAAAAAAGATATGTAGTAAAGCCTAAGGCTGAGATTCTATTGATCATGTTGAGTCTAAAAAAAAATAGCAAAACTAGTAAGTCTTCATCCATGTATGGGTTTATCCATTTATTTTGCATTTTAAAACTAATAATAATTACAGTTTTGAGTGTCTATGTATACTGAGCGCTATTCTGTGGAACCTCAATCTGTATAATTACCTTTTATCCTTCTAAGATTCGCATCAGACAGGTATTATTATGTACGTTGAACAATGAGAACACCAACTTCAACAAAACCTCACAGCTACATAGTGATATAACCAGGATTCAATCATGGAATTTCTTTATGACTGGGGAGTGGTAATTATCTAGAATTTTGGTTCAAGGAAATCTGAATGAGGAGTCAGGACCTGGGTCTCAGGTTTCGGTGCTAACACTGATTATGCATTTGACATTAACCGATCTCTCTCTGAGTCTGCTTAGAGGGTTGGATAAGATGATCTCTAAGATCTGTTCCCAGTGGTACTTTCTTTAGATAGTTGGTGTCATATTAAAGAATCTGTTCTGTGTATTCTTTGTAACATTGAACAGAAGTCAATATTTATTCACACGTTATTAAATAATTCTTCAAAAATGTTTTTTAGTAATTTCAAAATATTTCATTTGGGCAGAGACTTTTGGAGCAGATGGGAGACATGGGACCATTAAGAGCTTGGGACATAGTGTCTGAGCGTTAGGCTACCTGTTAAGTGGGCAGAAATTTGTACCTGTTCATGCAAGTTATGGTGATCACTGTACAACTTTTTTTTTTTTTAATTTATGATAGTCACAGAGAGAGAGAGAGAGGCAGAGACACAGGCTGAGGGAGAAGCAGGCTCCATGCACTGGGAGCTCAATGTGGGATTCGACCCCGGGTCTCCAGGATCGCGCCCTGGGCCAAAGGCAGGCGCCAAACTGCTGTGCCACCCAGGGATCCCAACTGTACAACTTTTTAAGTCAACTGCAAGTCTTGAAAATCACTCACTACACCAATGGAAAATAATTTCTAATATACCTTATGCTTTTTAAATGAGCTGTCTGGTGAAAATTTCAATAAAGGTATCTGATGCTGCTTTCACACCTGAAGTGTATATTCCTTACCAGTATTTGAATTATGTTCTCTCTCTCTCTCTCTCGCTTTCACTCTTTCTCTCTCTATATATATTATTTATCAGAATAATTCAAATACTAACTAATCACCCTTAACAAAATATTAAAGGATGGACACATACATCACAGTATTTATACTGAAGTTTCACTTCTTGGCATGGTATTAAAAACTTCTGTCCACACAAAAGTGTTTATAGCAGCTTTATTCATAATTGCCAAAATTTGGAAGCAACCAAGAGATGCCCTTTGGTAGATAAATAGATAAACCATGTAACATCCATACAATTAAATATTATTCCACACAGAAAGAAATGAGTTACCAAACCATGAAAAGACATGGGGGATCTTAAATGCATATTACCAAGTAAAAGAAGCCAACCTGAGAAGGTCATATACTATATAATTCCAACTGTATGACATTCTGGAAAAGACAAAACTATGGAGATAGTAAAAGGATCCGTGGTTGCCAGGGGTTGGGAGTGAAGGAGGGATGCATAGGTGGAGCACAGAGAATTTCTAAGGCAGTGAAACTATTCTGTATAATAATGTAATGGTGGATACATATCATTATACAATTGTCAAAACTCATAAAATATACAACACCAGGAGTGAACGCTAATGTGAACTATGTACTTTGGGTGGTAATATGTCCCTCTGGGAGAATCTTGGTTTTACTGGAGAAAGAGAAAGTAACAGAAGGATGTTTGGAGAACAGGAAAAATGAGTAAGACACAGTCTTAGCACTTAAAGAAACTGAAGCCTAATGTTGTGCTCTGGGCTTATAGAGGAGACTGGTGGGGCAGGCAGGTTCATGACTAACGCACACCCCAGCTCTCTAAACAGCCCCAAGAGGAGGTATAGAAACAAAGATGAAGGAGCCAGATATCCTTTTCGAGGGAGAAGTGGGCTGGTTCTTAATGGATGAAGCAGCATTTGAGATGACACTTGAAGGAGACATAGAAGAGACAGCCACCACACAAGATGGGGACACTTAGAGCCTTCTCTTCTGTATCTCCAGTCCCCAGGACCTCTAAAATTTACTATGTGAAAGAATGGACAGGAATAGTAGCAAAGATAAAAACACCATCTGTGTCCTCCTACGGCTTTGGGTTCTGACTGTTAGAGCAGTCTGTGTTTAAATCCTCACACTTATTTTGCAACAAAATAGAGGAATCCTAGTGAATCAAGTACCACCTTTCATTTGTAAACTTGCATTTCACCATTCCAGTTTTAAGTAATGTTTCCACATGAATGCTGAAAGTTTCTCAGGACTTTTTGTTAAGATGTAAAGCATTTATTTTGATTTAAGAAATACCTTTGTATATGTGATCTCTGCCCCTAAGCACTTGAAGACACTATAAATGAAAGCAAAGGATAAGTTACTGGTAACCCTCAGCCTAATATGTTTTCTCTCTCTTAATTTTCAAGTACATGTAAATTGGAAAGTACAGATTTTACTGCTCAGTAACCGAACCTGTGGTTTTATTTTGGAAGAAAACAAGTGTTTACTTTCCAAAATGTGGTTGTGGAAGGCTGGTTTATGTTAAGATACCCTCTGGATTCAGGTGGTGTCTTCCCTCCTACTTGTCATGTATCAGCATCAAAGGTTCCCTTATTTTAGATATTTACAGATATTGCATGGATATATGTGTGTTATAGATGTGGTTTGTAAAGTTAAAGTTCTTGATAATGAATAATTAAACTCCAGTGGAGAAAATAAACTGTAAGGAAACAGCCAGTCAGTTTCCTGTGAAAAGAGAGAACTCAATGCTGAGTGTGTAGTTCTTTAGAGATCGGAAGCCAGATCTCTCAGGGCAACACCACCCTTTTTGCACATTTCAGCAGAAACTGGGTCCCTGGTTAAAGGGATAGAAAGACTTTATTCTCTGATTTTATTAACGATTGTTGGAAATAGTTTGATTATCCGGAAGTTCAGCTTCACATGTTAACTTAAATTGTCTACAATACTTTAATCCCTGTAACTGCTGTCTCCCTCTACCCCAAACTGAATTGCCTTTGTAAAATATCAGACTGCTTGCTTGGGCAAATTAATCCCTTTGTCTCTGAGAGACAGAAATAGTTTTATGGCTTAAAATCTCGTGTGTGTGTGTGTGTGTGTGTGTGTGTGTGTTTAAGCTGTTTTTCTCTCAACAGAAGCTTCATTTCTATTTCTGCAACAGGGAGAATGAACACATTTTATTACTTAAAATTTCAGTTGATTGTTTTAATGACCAAGTATCTATTGTTCAATATCCCCCCCCATGCTACATTCAAATCTGCACATTTCATGTGATATAGTATAATATAAGAAGCTACTTATCAGGCTACATAGTTAATGATTCTATGATTTCTATGTTTCCTAAAGCAAGCAAAGTGCCAAATCCTCGTGAATAACAAGAAACACTGATATGCTTTTAATGGAAGCTTTTTTCTTTTCTAGAAATTCAAAGTGTCTACAGCGTCGAAATGGATTAACAATGCACAGCCCAAAAGTAGCATGACATTAGCAATGTACAGAGCCTGGGCATTTTTTTTCACATCAAAACATCATAAAGTTGAATTTGTGCAACAGATATTCTCAACTCCTGCCTTATACTGAAGAAGCAGCTGTTGTCCAAGCACACAGTTCATGTTGTGTGAGGATGAAGAAGTCTCTGGTGCATGTTTTTAGTACTTCCTCTGTCCCCAGCTAGTATCTGCTAGACAAGTCACAAAGGCCACCCAGAGGATAGCAACAGATGATCTCTTTGAAGGTTTTCCTCAGCTCTTGGCTCCGGAGTGCATAAATGAGAGGGTCGATGATGGAATTACACATGATCAGAATGAGATACAAGTTAAAGTGAGACATGAAGCACACACAGTATGGATTCTGGGGACAAGAGATGTAGAATATCAAGTGGAGGAAGAATGGGGCCCAGCAGACGACGAAGACCCCAATGAGTATGGTCAAGGTAATGGCACCCTTCATGTTGGCCCCTTGGCGGATGGTGCCTGTGCCCGGGAGGACCGCGATTCTCTTGATGTGCAGTCTGGCCATGAGGAACATGTGGACGTAGAGAGAAGCCATGAGGGCCAGCATGGTGAAGAACATGGTGATGAGGCAGATGATGACAGCAGTACTGTCCGAGTAAATGATGAACAAGATGCCTGACACCGTGCAAGCCGCCCAGATGCAACTGATGATGATCCCAACCCGCCTCACCGTCATGATGTTATGGTACTGGAGGGCATAAAAGATAGTAAAGTACCTGTCCACTGCGATTGAGAGCAGGCTGCAAATCGAGGCGAGCAAGGAGCTACAGATCACCGAGTCAATGACATTATCAATATTCACCGTGAAACTCTGCGCGTCCGTATCCGTACTGTTCAACAGGGTGATGACGATGGTCTCTGACCCGTTGGAAACGCTCACCAGCATATCGGCCACAGCCAGGCTACAGATGAAAAAGTACATGGGTGAGTGCAGATTCTTGTTCTTGGCTATTGCCACGATCACCAGAATGTTCTCCAGCAAGCTTATGACCCCCAGAGTCACGAACACCTCCGGGGAGACGAAGAGTTGCTCGTAGCATCCCCCGTCGGGGTAGCCTTTGCCAAGGGACTCAGTGGCGTTGCCGTGCTGTCCGTAGGTGCTGCGGTTCCAGAAGTGGAGAGAAGTGTGCATTCCGTGCTGAAGGGTGGAGTTCATCCTGCAACAAGTGGATGCAGACCCCCTCGGGACTGATTCGGCCTCTCCAGCCAGGGAGCCCCGGTGATGTTCTCCCCCTCTCTGTGCGTCCCAAAGTTCTGAGGATCCAGCTGGCCTGCCAGGTGTTGAGTACCTGTCCCGTGCTCCAAAAGGCTGGCAGTGGAGCTCTTACTGTCTTCCAGGTACAGCTCCGATCACCTTCACTGTAACATCTTCGATTTCTGAAATGCTCATTCTTAGTTCAAAGAGTCTGCTCTTTGCTTTTTCTTTTTTTCTTTTTTCTTTTTTCTTTTTCTTTCTTTTTTTTATTTTTTTTTTGTCCTCACTCCCACCTTAACTTTAGTCTAGGGCATTCAGTGAGGTCTGTTGCAAGTAATTCTCCGAGTTGCCGCCGAGCCACCAGGAGCTGAATCTGCGTGCACATGTTCGCATCAGCTGCCTCCCCGCGGTCTTAGTTCCCAACCTGAAGCATTGCTCTGAGTGTTAGTGGCTGCTGCTGATTTTATGGTGTGTGGAGGGGAAGAAAAAAAAATGTTCAGAGTGGCTCCTCCTCTGCTTCCTCCTGACCAATCCAAACGCACTGGAAGTCTGTGAGGCACGGCTGATATTCCAGATACAAATTGCAGGGCAACACGGATCCAGATGCAGAAGCTTGTGGAATTGGGGGAAGCAAGCAGGATGAGAGAGACTGGATTCTCCTTGCCAAGTTTTCAAGGAAAACAACTTGGTCCCTGGAGACTGTTCCTTGATAACACAAGCCAGGCTCCCCCAGGTTTATTTCTGCTTCAAAGAGAGACACGTGTGTTTCTCTGTGTGTGTGTGTGTGTGCGTGTGTGCCCACGCAGGCATTTGTGTGCTTATGTTCCTGAAATAGACACGCTGCCTTTTTGGTCAGGATATTGAATTTGTTTACTCTCAATTTGTTTGAATTAAGAATCCAGGAAATAATGCTTCAATTTCCAATACCTGAAAGACAGGGAGAATATCTGATAATACAGGTACACTGTGCTCCGGATGGGAGAACTGATGTAGGTAGCTACAGTTTATCCAAGGATTCTAGACGGGGTTCATTTTTTTGTTTGTTTGTTTGTTTTGTTTTCTTTTTTTGTGCACTAATAGCTGATAATTCTCCACTGCAGAGTTTCTGTTATCATGGCTGGGAAAGTTTTATTCTCATTCATGATATTTAGAAGCCATATGGTGATAGTATAAACTATATTTACTCTGCTCTCAAAAGGAAAAAGATCAATAATTGGGCAAAACTCAGTCTTTAAGCTTTATTGACATACAACTGATATAACAAAATATTATACATATTTAACATATACATTTTAATGGGTTTGGACATATGCTTACACTCATGATACCATCATCACAATCAAGGTCCTAAACATACTCACCACCTCCAAAATTTTCCTTGTGCTCTAGTGTGTGTGTTTTGTTTGTCTGTTTTTTTTTTTATTTGTTTTGTGGTAAGAATACTTGATATCTATCCTCTTAGTGTATTTTAAAGTGTATGATACCATATTATTAACTATAGGCACTATGTTGTATAGTAGATATCTAGAGCTTATTCTTCTCGCATAAGTGGAGCTTTATATCCATTGGACAACAATCCCTTGACAGTGGTCTTAACAATGATTTCTTGGATTTAACACCAAAATTCAGGCAACAAATCCCAAAATAGACGAGTGGGATTACAACAAACTAAAAAACTTCTGGGCAGCAAAGGAAACAATCAGGAGAGTGAAAAGGCAACCTACAGAATGGAAGAAAATGTTTGCAAACCGTCTATCTGATAGAGGTTAATAATATTCAAAATTTGTAAAAACAAAAACAAAAACCCAACTATCCAACCAAACAAAACCAACTCTGTTTAAAAATGGACAAAAATAGGCTCACACCTATAAATCCAGAAAAACAAACTGATGGTTGCCAGAGGGAAGGGGGAAGGAGAGATGGGTAAAATGGGTGAAGGGACATGAGAGATAACAGGCTTTCAGTTATGGAATGAATAAGTCATGGGAATGAAAAGCACAACCTAGGGAGTGCAGTCAATGATACAGTAATAGTGTCGTGTGGTGACATACGGTAGCTACACTTGTGAGCATAGCATAATGTACAGCATAATGAGTTTACATTAGCACATAATGTTTACGAAATTTCTTACTAGCAAAAAATTCAATACAGCTTAATCCACTTATTTTCTGAACTCATTTGAACATAGTACCTACCTTCTCCCACTTGTATTTTTCAAGGGGAGCTACACTTGTGAGCATAGCATAATGTACAGAGATGTTGAATCATTGTGTTGTATGTCTGAAATGAATATAACATTGTCAACTATACTCCAATGAATTTAAAATACAAAATAAAAAAATAAAATAAAAAAACAAAATTAAAAAAAATGGACAAAAGACTTGAATAGACATTTATCCAAAGAAGATATACAAATGGCTACCTGGTACATGTAAAGGTGCTCAACAATTTAATTACCAGGAAAAATGCCGATCAAATCCACAATGAGAGATCAGCTCACACCTGTTAGGATGGATAACATAAAAAAATCCAAAAGATAAAAAGTGCTGGTGAGGATGTGAAGAAATCAGAACTTTTTTTTTTTATAGCAATCTACCTCCATAATTGGAAGTTTTGTAAGTTAAATGCACACATACCTTAGCAACTTCACTTCGTCTAGCCAAGACAAGTAAATACTAGTTATTAGAGTTTCTGAATGTTTTGTTTAAGCTAAGTTTGAAGGACTGTGACAAAGTTACAAATTAATTAAGCTTCAGATTATAAAATTTTATGTGTCCTTTTCTTGCTATGACTATTGCTGGTTTTAGCTCTGTATGGCTTGTGGCTACAGATAATAGGGACAATAAGAGAGAATTATTCCAGGGTTCATTTGAAGTTCTCACTCATTTAGGTAAGGGCTTTATCTTCTTTCTGTTTTGCCATGGAGACAATGCTATGTATCATTCCTGAGCGCTGAGCTAAATCGTTATCTTCCACCCATCCCCGGAACTCAGGGGTCGTATGACTGATACAATAATGGGTAGAAGTGATGCACATTATGCTAGCTCCCCTATGATCCTACACTCTTTTTTCTTTCATTGGTAGATAGCTGCAGAATGTCTGTGGAGTCTCATGTTGTAGATGACAGTACTACATCATGGAAGGAGCCTAGGTTTCTGAAGAACTGCACAGAGCAGAGCTCAACTCTCCAAATCCCCCCTCACCCACCAACTACAGGGAACTGTGATTTGAGCAAGCAATAAATATCACCATTGTTAAGCTGCTGAAATATTGGTCTTATCTATTACGACAGCTAGCATTAATTACCTTGACTTTAAAACTTTTTTATTGCCATTATTTATAAGAAATGAACCCAAATTACATAGAAATAAATCCTTTCTTTCTTTTATTTTGGATTTATGTGAAGAGTGACTTACCTAATAAGTAGGCAACAGGGAAGAAACCTATTGAATTGTTTTAAGCATCAGATAGTCAACTCTATATAACCATCCTGAGCCAGCTCTTGATTTTGTGCTACTTGCATCGGTGCATTGTTTCATTTGTTTTGGCTTAAAATTCAGAGTATCTTTGATTTGTCCATCTTTCTCAAAAATCCCTATGTGCAATCACTTGTAAAATATCTTCCATTCTATGAGTGTGTCTGACTCTTCCTTTTCTCTTTACCAAACTCACCTTTCACTGTTTGGTCTCACAGAAACCTGATTGTAGTCAAACTCATATTCTAGGTGACATTCACACTAGGAATTTCCCATGAGTTTACTCTATCCCACTGCATAGAATGTTCTTCCCCTGTATTTGTAAGTGCATAATCATTCTTCCTTTGTAAAACTGATTTATATGTATTGTGTAATTTATATAGAATCACCTAACAGCTAAAATTAGTGATCAAAAACAAAACCCACTTTCTTTTAGCTTTTTTTAAAAAAAGATTTTCTTATTTATTTGAGACAGAGAGAGTTAGCAGGGAGGGGGTGAAGGGGATGGAAGATGCAGAGAGAATCTGAAGCAGACTCCATGCTATGCTCGGACGCCGATGCAGGGCTCCATCTCATGACCTGGAGATTACTCCCTGAGCTGAAACCAAGAATTGGACATTTAACTGACTGAGCCATCCAGGAGCCCCTCTTTTACCTTTTTACAAAAAAAAAAAGTTTATTTAGAGACCATAATCACACTGAAATCTCAGAAAACTGCATACATTTAATATCTCAAATTTAATTATTTGGTGCAGATTTATAAAACCTCGATTGTTTGGTTAATCATGCTGAAAGATGGCATTTTGTCACCTTCAAGGGGGCATTTTAATTGCCTGCCGTAGTTTAGTTCTTCTCTAGGAGCCAGAAGAAATACAATCAGCAATGTAAGATGCATTAATGGTGTTTTTGAAAATTTACTGCAGAGTTCTTTTTTTAATACACACAAAATGGAGTTAGATCATAATAGATTTCTCTTATGAGCGAAATCCTTGTTTTATATTTAATAACAATAAATATGAAACACTGCTAAAGAGAAGTATTTATCAAATTGTGCTAGATGGAATACCATTTTTAGGAGAAGTTAATGTTTTTTTTTTTTTTTTTCTGCTGCAACATTAAAGGGGAGATTTTAAGGTCAGGTAATTTTGGAAAAATGTTGCGAACTCACTGCCTTGAGGTTTCAGAGTTTACATTAGCACATAATGTTTACGAAATTTCTTACTAGCAAAAAATTCAATACAGCTTAATACACTTATTTTCTGAACTCATTTGAACATAGAACCTACCTTCTCCCACTTGTATTTTTCAAGGACCTATTATACTCAATTCAGCTATCATGCTCATTTTGAAAAGGCGTATTTGCTCCAAACTCAATTGATGTATCAAGGAACATTTTGGGCACAACACAAATTTTGAGTTTGTTTTTGCACTGTTTATACAGTGGAGACAATAGGTGAGTGTGGCAAGCTGTACCTAGATGAACCAAGACACAGAAGGGACACAGAACACACACACACTCTAACATTTACCACTGCCTCAGCTCACTGCAAATGTGATGAAGCACAATGCTCCTCATGTGGTGTTATAGTTTCTTGTGAGATTTCCAATGATTTGTCTACCACTTTGTAATAACTCATGAGCTGTAACCTTTTTTCTTTTTTTAATTTATTTTTTATTGGTGTTCAATTTGCCAACATATAGAATAACACCCAGTGCTCATCCCATCAAGTGCCCCCCTCAGTGCCTGTCACCCAGTCACCCCACCACCCTCCCACCTCCCCTTCTACCATCCCTTGTTCATTTCCCAGAGTTAGGAGTCTCTCATGTTCTGTCTCGCTTTCTGATATTTCCCACACATTTCTTCTCCCTTCCCTTATATTCCCTTTCACTATTTTTTATATTCCCCAAATGAATGAGACCATATAATGTTTGTCCTTCTCCAATTGACTTATTTCACTCTGCATAATACCCTCCAGTTCCATCCACATCGAAGCAAATGGTGGGTATTTGTCATTTCTAATGGCTGAGGAATATTCCATTGTGTACATAGACCACATATTCTTTATCCATTCATCTTTCGATGGACACCGAGGCTCCTTCCACAGTTTGGTTATTGTGGACATTGCTGCTAGAAACATCGGGGTGCAGGTGTCCCGGCGGCTATAACCCTTTTGAAACTCACTTCCTCAAGGGAATGGCAGGTCTTTTTCTAGGTAAAGCTCCATATTTCTTGTAGGCTTTGGGTTTTTAACATGTGTAAAACTGCTTTGCTCTTTTTATTAGGTTCCTCTCCTTCTTTTATCTAATGTATATCTGATGAAGTTTATGAGTACTGTGTATCTAACCCCATTTTCCCCCATAAACCCTAGTTGTTGTTTTATATGATTTGCACGACACTCTAAGTTTTAGAATACATACGTCACATTACAGCAGAGCTAAATGTAATGTGAATTCTGAGCACTGGGTGATATAGGGAATTGTTGAATCACTATATTGTACACCTGAAACTAATATTACACTCTATGTTAACTAACTGGAATTTAAATAAAGATTTAAAAAAAGTAAATGTGCCTGGGTGGCTCAGTAAGTTAAACATCTGCCTTTGGCTCAGGTCATGATCTCAGGGTCGTGGGATCAAGCCCCGAGTCGGGCTCCCTGCTCAGCAGGGAGTCTGCTTCTCCCTCTGCAGCTCCCCCTGCTTGTGTGTTCTCTCTCTCTCAAATAAATAAATAAATAAATAAATAAATAAAATCTTTAAATAAAATAAATAGAAGTGGTTGTTACCATCGGTACCATGAAATAGAATCCTTACTTATAACAACATAACTCTATGTCTATTGGCTGATGTGTGTCTTCCAGATCATGTAACTGCTGTCTCTACATAGAATGTCTTAGCAGAATCAATATACAACTTGTATGCCATATATGTATATATATATATATACATATATATATATACATATATCCAAGCTTTATGGATTTGTACACACACACACACACACACACACACATAGATAGATGTTATTTTAGGGAATATAGTGTGCAAGACTAACTGAATACTTAATGTGAACATTTTATTGCCTGTTAGAAAGTAAAAAATAATCTTTCTTTTTTTTAGATTATAATATTTTACAGAGTTTAAGAGTTCTATAAATATTAAATGAATTGAAACATTTTTTTGAAATCTGTGTTCATTATTTTTTAATATTATTATAATTTAAAGATTTATTTCTTTATTTCAGATAGAGTGGTGGGGAGGGCAGAGAGAGTTACAGGTAGATTCCTCACTGAGCACAAAGCCTGTTGCGGGACTCAATCTCACAACCCTGAGATCACAACCTGAGCTGAAACCACGAGTTAGATGCTTAACTGACTGCACCATTCAGATGCCACTGTTTATTATTATTTTTAATAGAAAGCAAGTTTGGTTTTCTAGTGTGTCAATTTAAATATTTCACTGTTTTCAAAACTATCAAAACTAAACAATACTAAGATAATATAATAACTTTCATTAAAATACGTTTACTCCTAATAGAATATTATTACAATGTTATTTTATAAAATTGATATCATGAAACATCAAGTTGTCTCAAAATATTATAAATTTTTCTTTTAAAAACATCACTCTCATTTGACTTATAGCACTAGCCGCTGTATGACTTTGCTGCCTTTATCATAAACATTTTTCTACTTTGTTTAATTTTTCTTCCTTCTATCAATCAGTATTTTACTGAGCACCTACTACATTCCATGTATCAAAGCAAATAAGACATTTGATCTGTCATCCAGGGACTTTGGTATAGATATCACCTAAGTGGGTAGACTTAATTGTAAGCTAATAATTCCTACATATTGTGACCAGTGATATAGTAATAGTAATTAATAGACATAATCTGTGCTTGGGTTGGTCTTGTTCATTGGAAATGTTTTATTGAGATGAGAATTGGAGAAAGAATTTAGCTGAGTGAGAAGCAGAGGGGGCTAGAATTCTAGGAAGATGGAGTAACTTTTGCAAACTCGGGTTGTGAGAAATAATATTGCAAATTTGGGAAATGGCAAATACTTTGGCATGGCTGGAGCACACAAAGGCAAGGCACAGAAATGAGTCTGGAGATGTTAGCAAGGGGTCATCTGAGGCTTTGCATGTCATGCCTGGGGATTCAGGACTTTACTTCCTCAGCCTCTGTGACAATACTGAAAAACCTTGAGTGAACCCCGCATTGCCTTTAGGACAAAGAGCTTCAAGACTGAAGAAATAACATAAAATTTGGAAATAGCACAGAGTGGAATTATGAAGTGTAAAGGTGGGGAATTAAGATAATATTGGATGACTACCGGGATGCTATTAGAGAAGCTTGCCAAGTAAGAGTTGGTGAGTATTGCAGCAAACCAGTAGCAGTTTTGCTGCAGATAAGACTAATAATCAGTCACGAATGGAATGAGGAAAAGCAAGAAATCTTTAATGCCCTCCATTTTTTTCACTCCAGTGAACAAGTGGGTGTGGGTGCCATTAATCTGGTTGATACATAGATTGGCTCTTTGCCCTTCCATTTGAACCTCCTTCAATTTGAAGTTCAGAAATCTAAAATCTATACTGTCCAGTCCCCTTGCTGTCTGTATTCTGTCTGTGAATTAGGTTTACCCAAGTACATATATTCGTAAGTGTTCTGGAAAACATAGGTGAGACAGAAGTCACCTTCCTGGAGCCCTGGTAGGATCTGATAGGGGTAAATTTTGGTATCAGGTGGCTCCACCTTCACGTGGCAGGTTACTCCCTTTGTGAGTCAAGAGTAGCAGGGGCAGCAGCTATCTCCTGATCTATGGATCGCAGCTTGAGTGGCATGAAAGGGGAATGAAGTAAAATAGTGGAAACTCCATAGCCATTCCAAAATTTTTGTGAGCACCTTTTTCCTGTATTAAGCCCTCCTCTAGTTGATATACCGAGAGTACATCTGCTTTCTGCACTGAATTATGATTGTTATACCTTATTAAGGAATATTGAAAAATAAATCCTCTTCTGAGACAAGATACATTTAGTTGTTAAAATTTTGAATTTGAAATGCTTTCGAGACATCTAAATGGAGATACCCACTTAGCAAAGATGAGTGTGGAGCCCAGAAGGACAATTTAGTAGAGAGACACATGTTTTGGCTGCAGTAGACACAGGCTGTACTGGAAGCTGTCGGCTTCTACTAGGAAAGGGGAAAAGAGAGAACCATGAACAGTCACAGGGAAGGCATGTACTTACGAGGCAAATGTATGCAAGGTGGGGAAAGGGACCGTGTAGGTCTGGGTCATCTGGGGAGATGATATCAAGGTTGGATTAAGGGTGTCGATTTTACTGAGCAAATAACTGAGAGAAAAAAGAAAATGGGAAGGGAGCCAGATAAAGCTGTCAAATAACAATGCAAGCCTGATCTTGAGTGAGGACAGAGGGCTGGGTGGAAGCATCAGAGACCTGCCATGAAGCCTGAGGGAAGGTTGGCAAGACCTCCTGGGGACCCCTCACACTACAGCTGCTCTTCAGAAGCATCCTGTGCCTCCCAGCAGTGGGCCTGACTTAGTGTTCCTGCTGACCACAGTTATTGGCAGGAAGTGGCCTGCAGGAAGCGTGATCTTGGAGCAAATGTGGGGATGGATGTCAGATGCCAATTGCTGGGGGCTGTGGTCAGTTAAGCTCCTCCTAGTTGGAGGTCTGCAAGGTATGTTCGTGGCTGCCACCTGTAGAGTAGTCAAAGTGGCTAAGGAGGACCAGGAGAGAGTCACTAGTCTATCAGAGAATAATGGGTGTAAGGGAGAGAAAGTGGCCATGAGTGAAAATCCAGTAGAGCCATCCAGTGAGATCAGAATTTCTTCCCCACGCTGGCCTTTTGTCCCCCTGAATTAGTGTGGTTCTTTTTGGAGTCTGTTTTGTTCCTATATTTTTACGGATCAAAAAATTTGACATAAAAACATAAATATATAATTTCTATCAGCTCAGTAAATTATCAGTAATTCTGATACTTCTTTACAATAACATAGTGCTAATTAGGTCAATCATAATAACTATGTTTGTGTGTATGTGTAAACATGTTTAAATGTATGTGTCAATTTCCTCTCTGTAAGTTGTAATAACAATTTCAAAGGTTACTGTGAGAAATAGTGAGTTAACATATATGCCTAGTGTCTTACTCAGAGTAAATGCTATTCATGCATTAGTTCTATTTATTTTACATTTTTCCAACTTATGATTTTTATGGTCTATAGTGTACTTGGGGATTGTATACTCTGTAGAATATACTATTTTTGCACATTGATCATGATTTCAGTTTATAAAGACACTTTTTTTTTTTTTTTTTTTTTTTTTTTAGTCAGGGAAAGTGGGGGAGAGAGGAGGAGGGAGAGGGAGAGAGAATCTCAAGAAGACTCCCTGCTGAGTGTGGAGCTCAACTCTGGGCTCAGTCTCACAATCCTGCAATCATGACCTGAGCAGAAATCAAGAGTTGGTGGCCCAACTGACTGAGCCACCCACGTGCCTCTAGAGACACCTTTCGTTACAAAATTTGATTTCTTATTTGTGTGGGTACTGAGAACCATGCCTCTTTGTGTGCAAATACTCCATGATATTTCATGTGTCATTCAACTTCTATTTTTGGCACAGCAGTAGTTGAGCGGTATTGTGTAATGGTTTCATGCTCAATAACAGGTAGGTTATAATTAATCACCCAAGGGGGCTCATTTGCCTACGTATAAATGGAGACCTGGAGGTTTGCTGCCTGGTAGGAATCAAATTCATAGATGAATCTTCCTTAACAAGAAATCTGATGTGGTCTCTGTATCGATGTATCATTGTGGAAAATTTCATTCTTGCTCTTCAGTGGATTTTCCTTAAATGGGGCGGGGGCAGGGAGGAGACTAGGAGGTTACTTAAAATCTTTTCTTGCTTTGCTGGGGCAATACAATATGCCTTACTTTGTTAAGCCTTAAGTAATAAATATTCTAAGAACCTAATATTTATTTGGAGTTATAGTTTTCTATGTGTCGTGGATAGAGTCTCAGAAAACTTCGTATAAATTTCATCTGATTAAATTTTAATTGCTTCTGAATTGATTCTGAATTTTAAATGCTTTTAAATTGAAAGATGCTTCTACCTTTCCCTGCTCCAACTTTTCTGTTAATAAATAATCTGTTCAGATATTATACGTCAAGTTCTTAACTTAAAAAAAAAACTATAGCAAACAGATTTGTAATAAAAATTGGCATTCCTCCATTTCTGATTTTGTAAATTTGAATTTTCTTGTATAGCATGCCTGTGAAGGTGTTTTTGCTATTTTTTCTGCTTTTGATTACATCTGCTAAAATAGAAGTGATAGTTTTGTACAATAGTACATACCAGAATCAGCTTTTCCAGTGACTTGCTAAATAAAATATTGCAAAACAACCAGGTTCATTGTACCTTAATGTACCTTGTGTTATATGGAAGACAAGCAACAATGTCACTCAAGTCAAGTGATGTCAAGTGATGTTATAAGAAAATGTCCAGAAATGCCCATAAAATATTTTGTAATGTCAAATTCTGTAAGTGGCGAGTTTTGTACATTTCATGTACATGTGAGAGATTTTAGACCCTCTGAGATGTCCTGCAACACCTAACAAACACATCTTGAAATTTCTTTCATCAGTTATGTTTATTCAAGTTGCTTTGGCTTTTGGCTAGGAAGTCTTCACTTCATTAAAATTTCATAAGTAACTTCAAGGATATATAGAGTCTCTTCTTTGAACTCAATATGTGTCTGTACTTCTTACTAGATTCAGGCGGTAGTACTGCCGGTGCACCCCTTAAGTTAGATTTTTGCCTGGATGGAAGGAAAAAAAAATAGTGATGGAGTTTGATTTTGTAGTGAGGGTACAAGATGTCAAAAATGGCCATTTCCTGTGTTCTGTGTGCAACTTAAAAACAACATTGGCTGCTCTTTGCCACCCACATTTTTTCAGGCAGGTGTTTGGTAGCAAGGGGGAAAGAATTTTACCCAACTTACCTCAAATGAGGGGGTTTAATTGTGAGACTGTATTAAGGATTGAATTGCTGTTCTCAGGACCATTACCTCTTCAATCTGTTCTGAAGCCCACATAGCTTTCTTTCTCTGTGTTCCCCTTTCTCATCTCTCTTTCTCCATCTGGATTTCTAACTCTGTACTTCTACCTTCTGTATAACCTAACTTCAGTCTGCTTCAGACCTCGTACACCCCTGACACTACCTGCTGGAAAATGTGCATGTTGAGTGCCTGCTGCTAACTGTCAAGTTCTTTCCATGCTTCACTTTGGATTCCTGAGACGGTCTTGGATGCCACAGCATGTCATAGGCCACCAGCCAGCACAGAGAGGAGCCTGGCTTGTGTCAGGTGTCATCTCCAGGTCCACAGATGGGCACAGGGTGATACAAGGTAGGTTTTTACAGGCAAGAAGGATGGTGGCCTGCATAGATAGCCTCACTTGCAGGAGTGATTGTAGATGAGGCGCCATGGATGAGGCCCAGTACAGAGGTCCTGGCTACAACCTTTGTTATGCCCTCTGCCAGTAGTTTCACAGCTTTTCAAAGGGCCACTGGAAAGGGAGTGTTGCCACCCTTTGGTCTATTGTTCTAAAATAAGGAGCTTAACTCTAGTGGTCCACTGTTAATAAAAATGATAACCTGACTGAAGGAAAGTCAAATCTCAGCAAGTTATTATCCAAGTGGCTAGGGCGTTTACCTCTACCTATCCGCTGTTTCCCTTCTTTCTTTCTTTCTTTCTTTCTTTCTTTCTTTCTTTCTTTCTTTCTTTCTTTCTTTCTTTCTTCTTTCTTTCTTTCTTTCTTTCTTTCTTTCTTTCTTTCTTCTTTCTTTCTTTCTTTTTCTTTCTTCCTTCCTTCCTTCCTTTTTTCTTTCTTTCTTTCTCTTTCTTTCTTTCTTTCTTTCTTTCTTTCTTTCTTTCTTTCTTTCTTCTTTCTTTCTCTTTCTTTCTTTCTTTCTTTCTTTTTTTCTTTCTTTCTTTCATCTTTCCTGCCTTTTTCTTTCTTTCTTTTTTCTTTCTTTCTTCTTTCATTTTCTTTTCCTTTAATATTTTATTTATTTGAGAGAGAGAGAGAGGCAGAGAGAGAGTGCATACACAAGTGGGGAGAGGGGTGAGGAGGGGCAGAGGGAGAGGAGGAAGTAGATTTCCACTGAGCAAGAACCCCGACTTGGGGCTTAATCCTAGGACCCTACTATCATGACCTAAGCTTAACTGACTGTGCCACACAGGCACCCCTGCTGTTTGCCTTTCTTAAAGTGGGCTTGGGTTTGTACTATTAAAACAAATGTCTGTATGCCTACAAACTAGAATACTTCGAAGATCCTTGAAGACCAGTTCCACTCTTGGATTCCATTTAGAGGAGTGAGCTGAGGTGTGGCAACAGAAAACGTAAGCCTTGTGAGTGCCGAATCAGAGGTGACATAAATCTGCAAAGAGCAGTCTGTCTTAGAATAGGTGATGTATCATAAGCAGATCTTAATCAAGATAGGGATTTTCAAAAATTGAGGATTTGATAATTAAATATTTTAGGTCTTCTTTCACAACTCAGGAAGCAATATATTTTTGTGACAGTTATTTTAGGCTAGTTCCTTTTATAATTCTTTCCAAACATCTGTTAAATTTTTAGGACAATTTTTTTTTTTTTTTTTTTTTTGGTTTAAGCTGTACGTTGCAAAACCCTATTTTAAGGTTTTCATTTAGGGATGCCTTGGTGGCTCAGTGGTTGATCATCTGCCTTTGGCTCAGGGCATGATCCTGGAGTCCCGAGATCAAGTCCCACATTTGGGCTTCCTGCATAGAGCCTGCTTCTCCCTCTGCCTATGTCTCTGCCTCTCTCTCTCTCTCTCTCTCTCTCTCTCTCTCTCTGTGTCTCATGAATAAATAGATAAAATCTTTAAAAAAATAAAGTTTTCACTTAAATTCCAGTTAGCTAATGTATAGTGTAATATTAGTTTCAGGTGTGCATTATAGTGATCCAACACTTCCATATAACACTGGGTGCTCATCACAAGGGCAATCCTTCATCCCTGTCACCTATTTAACTCTGCCCCCCCCACCTCCTCTCTGGTAACCATCAATTTGTTCTCTATAGTTAAGAGTCTGTTTCTTGGTTTGCCTCCCTCTCTCTCATTTCCTCCCTTTTGCTTGTTTCATAAATTCCACATATGAGTGAAATCATATGGTATTTGTCTTTCTCTCACTGATTTATTTCGCTTAACATAATACTCTCTAGCTCCATCCATGTCCTTGCAAATGGCAATATTTCATTCTTTTTTTATGGTTGTGTGTGTGTGCATGTGTGTGTGTGTTTACCCCTAAAGGGAGGGAAACAAAAGCAAAAATAAACTATTGAGCCTTCATCAAAATGAAAAGTTTCTGCACAGTGAGAGAAACAATCAACAAAACTAAAAGGCAGCCTATAGCATAGGTGAAGATATTTGCAAATGACATATCTGATAAAGGGTTAGTATCCAAAATAAAGGAAGAATTTAAAAAAATCAACACCTAAAAAGTGAGCAATCCAATTAAAAAATGAACAGAAGACATGAATAAGCATTTTTCCAAAGAAGGCAGACATACAAATGGCAAACAGACACATGAAAAGATGCTCAACATCGCTGATCATCAGGGAAACACAAGTCAACACCACAATGAAATACCACCTCACACCTGTCAGAATGTCTAAAATCAACAATACAAGAAACAACAGATGTTGTCAAAGAGATGTAGAGAGAGGAGAAGCCTCTTGCACTGTTGGTTGGAATGCAAACTGGTTTAGCCACTCTGGAAAACAGTATGGAGATTCCCCAAAAAGTTAAAACTAGAGCTACCCTGCTACCCAGCAATTGCACTATTAGGTATTTACTCAAAAAATACAAAAATATTCATTCAAAAAGATACATGCAAAAAGCCTCTCATAGATAAAGTGTTTTCTCTACAGACTCAATTAAGGTGTCTTTTGTTGGTGTGTTATTTTTTCGGAAAGATAGAAAATATGGCTATAATTATCTGGAAAGATTAATTATGACCCAACATATATGGACACATTGGATTCATGGGAATATTTTACAAACCTACTTAAAACATTTCAGATATGGGGTAGATTTGCCTTTCACCCATGCCCAGGATAACCACCCCAATGTTTTTATTTTTTTTAATTTTTTTTTAATTTTTATTTATTTATGATAGTCACAGAGAGAGAGAGAGAGAGAGAGAGAGAGAGAGGCAGAGACATAGGCAGAGGGAGAAGCAAGCTCCATGCACTGGGAGCCTGACGTGGGATTCGATCCCGGGTCTCCAGGATCGCGCCCTGGGCCAAAGGCAGGCGCTAAACCGCTGCGCCACCCAGGGATCCCAACCCCAATGTTTTTAATAGATTTTTCACCTGGTGCCCAGACACATTTCTGTTTAATACATGTAGAACCCTGTAAGTAATCTGATTACTGAAAAAGTAACAATGGCTGTACATCTGAAGAGATCATACAGCTTCACATTGTCCCCAAATTTTAGTACAAATTCAAACTATACCATCAGAAGCAAAATAACTACACACATACAAACAATCATTTGAAAGGCTAATTATTTATAGGTATTTTATACTTGTTTTGGGGAATTTCAAATAAAAATATTTAATTTATTAAAATTAATATTTGCCATTTTCAAAGAGAAGAACTAAATCAAAAGTTAAAATTAAGAAACGATACAGATACAGGGTATTTGCTCTTTTTAAAAATAAACAGGGGCATCTGGGTGGTTCATTTGGTTAAGCATCTGCCTTCAGCTCAGATTATGATCCCAGGGTCCTGGGATCAAGCCCTGTGTTGGGCTCCCTGCTCAATGGGGAGCCTGCTTCTCCCTCTCCTCCCCTAAGCTTGTGGTCTCTCTTGCTATCACTATCACTGTCTCTGTCTCTGTCTTTCTCTTAAATAAATAAATAAATAAATAAATAAATAAATAAATAAAATCTTTAAAAAAACAGATTCTGTGTTTGTAGAGAAAAATTGAGACTGAAATTAATTAGACTGATTATTCAGTCTAATTTACTAGAAAGTGGTTAGGTTGCCAATTATACTAATACTTTTCATCTGGTTGAAACTTAAGACATGATACAATATCTTTTGGTATTTTTAGGTAGGTCTATGCAGGTCCACATGGTGAGTTTAGATAAAGTTCGATAAAACTTAGAGAAAAAATTAAGGCTTTTATAGGGAATCAAGGTGAAGAAATACAATCTCACCCATTACAATATCTAACTCTCCTTGACCTTTACTCATTTATTTATTCATTCATTCACTATCTCCTGTCTATGATAGGTTAGGCATTATGCTAACAGCTTTAGGAGAGTTTTTATTTAAGATTTATTTATTTATTTGAGAGAGAGAGAGAGACAGAAAGAGAGTGCACCAGGATCTGGTGGGGAGGGGCAGAAAAAGAGGGAAAGAGAGAGCATCCAAGCAGATCCCTTGCTGAACATGGAGCCCAAAGCAGGGCTTGATCACATGACCCAGAGATCAACACACAAACAGAATGAGAGTTGGACACTCAACTGACTGTGCCACCCAGGTGCCCCACTTTAAAGAGTCTTAAGTAAATAAATTATATTCCTTTCTTTTAGGCTACTCTTTTATGAATGAAGAAGAAAACAAATAGGTACAATAAGATCATGTGGAAATTGACAGAAAGTGATTTATACAGGATATTACAAGGGTAGTGTGTATGGAGATATATAAGGGAGTCTATAGCTCCATTAGGAAACTATACCTTCATCAATCTTAACCTTGAAGTAGAAATTAATCATGTGAAAAAAAAAAAAGATGGGAATTTTAGGTACAATTTCAACAATGGTATAGAGTTACGAAGCAGCATGGAATGTAAGGGACATGAATCATATAAGGATTACTGGAATATAAAATAAGAGGAAGGATAAGGCAGCAGAGGAAGTAGATTGGCAGAAATCTGATCATTGAAGACCTTTTAAAGTCTGAAGATGTTTGAATTTATTCTCTAAAGGTACAATTTTCTCTAAAGCAAAGTTGTTGGATGCTAGGTTGGTAAAGAGAGCTCCAGCATTGATAATAGGATTGGAGATAAGAGTACACTTCATATAAATATTAAATTAATGAAAATTGTAATATGATTTCTTGAATATGAAGAATGGGGGAGAGAGAGGAGTCAGGGGTTAAACCAGGTTTCTGTCTTACTCTGCTGCGTGGTTGGAGGTGCCACAACCCTACAAGGGTAAGAGCCAGTGTGAGAAGATGAATAATTCAATTTTGGATGTGATTAGTTTGATGTATCTATGGGTCCCCCCCTAAGAGGCAGAGAGGTCTATGTGCTAATTAATTATGTGTCTAACTAGAGGTGAGGTCTGCAATGAACATTTGGGAGCCAAGAGAGTAATGATTTAACCCTGTAGATAATCTAAATTGAGAGAATTAGTGTGCAGATAATAAAGGCAGGTGACTCATTTGGCTGTGAGAATATTGACTGGGTCAATAGCCTGATATGTCAATGAGTTGTTACAACTTATTTTGAAGACACAAGGGCAACCAAAAATTTCCCAGGTCGGTGTACAGCAGGCTAATATCATGGCGATTTATGCTTTAAATGTCCTGAGATTGAAAACACAGCAACATGGCTAGAGTATGTTGCATCATAGACAGTTATTTGAATTGGACTTCAAAGTTGCGCTGCAGGTTGCAAAGTCAAGGGTGATCTTGAATAATCATTTTTTTAACCAGGTTTTTCATTCTTACCCATCTATTAGTCAAAACATATTTATTTCATATTATATATGTATTGCATTCGCTGCCTTGATGCTTTGAGCTTTTGTCATTATATGTGTCATCATTTTGCATGTTGATATGATTATTTTCATGTTGATTATGATTATTAGCTAATGAATTGTGGAAAAATTAAGAAATTATGTCTGAACAATTCAGTGATAGTCAACTGTGTATGAAATTCTTATACCAAAGAGTTTCACTGAATTATTTTAGATTTTAATATTATGTAAGACATTTAAAAAGTGTTAGACATTTGGACTCTCTAGTTGATAGAAAACAACTTTTCTTAAACTGTATATAAGAGGGAAGTGCACTGTTTTCATTATTTGCCTTACTCTCCTTTGGTTCACTAACAGCCCCTTTGGTGTTGAACAAAAGACATCCTAACTGTTTTTTTTTTTTTTTAGATTAGTGCCTCAAATGTAATTGTTCTTTTCAAATGTGATAAACCAACAATTTTCCAAAGCAAGCTCATCACTCTATTTATAGATTTTCTGTCTGATTCAATCAGTGGAATAAAGTCTAACCTAGATGATTCTAACACTAGACTCAAGACCCTTTAACAGGATTAATAACAGATTTTAGGTGTCTGGCAATTAAATAATATCCTTTGGCTTTAGTTGTTCCTCACACTTAGCCAGTAAACAGTGTCATTCATTGTGAATTCTGTTGCTCTAGGATATGACTCTCATTTACCGTTAAAGTTTTAGAACTTTAGAAGCATACTACTCTGTAACTGGGTTTTGGGGTTATTTAGCTTGGGGAAGTTTCCATACCTAAGATTATACTACTACACAAGTTTTGCCTCTTTCAAAATAAAGGATATATTGAAGGTTTATGTAGCCATTAATATTGGATATAAAATTACTGAAGGATTTTTGACGAGATCAACAACAAAATGTGTGGGTAACTTCCAAGCTATTTTTCTATTATAATTTAATAGTGCTAACCTTCTTTTTTTTTTCAACATCGCGTTTTTTGCATATGTATAATTGGAAAAACTGAATTTCCTATAGAAATTAAACTTGGTCACACACAGGCCATTGATTGCTTCTCAGCAGTCGAAGTAGCCTTGCTACTGTCACAATCCTGGTTTGATATCTTATTCTCCATATGCTAGCCTTTGCATCTATTTGGGATCTAATAATCACTGGTCTTGGATCAGGCAACTACAATTAACAAGGAAAACTCTGAGTACGATCACTGACAGATTGTATCAGGATGATTGGGTTTGGTTCAGTTTCACAAATGTCATTTTAATTCCACATGAGGGATAAAATGAACGCTTAGCTTTTTTGTTTGTTGTTTTGTTTTGTGTATTTTTTTTTGTTTTTGTTTTTGTTTTTAGGAGAGAGAGCACATAAGTGGAAGAAGAGGCAGTGGGAAATGGAGAGAAAATCTCAAGCAGATTCCATGCCCATTGCATGGAGCCTGATGTGGGGCTCAATTTCACAACTCTTGAGGTCATGAACTGAGCAGAAATCAAGAGTTGGTCACTTAACCAACTGAACCATCTAGGTGCCCAAAGCCAATGTTTTTAATTAACATTAGGGGTACCACACCATGTTTCATTATCCTAGCTTAATTATTGCTGTATGATACAATGTAACGTATTGAAAATTACATTTTCTTTTCTAAAATTCTATGCATTTATTCATTCTGTCAGTCAAGAAAGCTCATTAAATACCTTTATTAGTTTCCTAGGGCTGCCATTAAGAAAGTACCACAGACTGGAAAGCTTGAAAACCAGAAATTTAGGGGCACCTGAGTAGCTCAGTCAGTTAAGCATCTGCCTTTGCTGAGGTCATGATCCCAGGGTCCTGGGACCAAGCCCTATGGTGAGCTTTCTGTTCAGCAGGGAGCCTGCTTCTTCCTTGGCTTGTGTTTCTCTCTCTCTCTCTCTCTCTCTCGCCTTTTCTCTCAAATAAGTAAATAAAATCTTTTAAAAAGAAACCAGAATTTTATTTTCTCATAGTTCTAGAGGTCAGAAGTCTGAAATCAAGGTGTCAGCAGGATTGGTTTCTTCGGAGGCCTCTCTCCTTGACTTGTAGATGGCCATCATCTCCCTGGATTTTCACTTTTTTTTTTCTCTGTAGGTGTCAGTATCCAGATTTCCTCTTCTTTTTATTTTGTTTTATTTATTTATTTATTTATTTTTATTTATTTTATTTTATTTTATTTTATTATTTTATTTTTTTATTTTATGTGTGAGAGAGAGAGAGAGAGAGAGCACAAGCAGGGGAGCAGCTGAGGGAGAAGGAGAAGCAGACTCCCCACTGAGCAGAAAGCCCAAAGCAGGGCTGAATCCCAGGACCCCAGGATCATGACCTGAGCTGAAGGCAGATGCTTAACCAACTGAGCCACCTGCCCCCAAATTTCCTCTTCTTACGAGGGTACCTGTAATATATGATTAGGGCCCACCCTAATGACCTTATTTTAACTTAATTACCTCTTTAAAGGCCCCATGTTCAAGTACAGCCACATTCAACATATGAATCTTGGGAGGGAGGACACAATTTAGGTTGTAACAGTATCTCCTCTGTATTTGGCATTGGACTCTCAGTCAAATATTTACTTTTTAATTCAAAATATGTTTAGGAAGCCAGGAACTACTCTAGGTGCCGGAGATATAGTAAAGACTAAAAATTAGCAGAAATCAGGTTCTAGTGGGCAGGCCATAGAAGCTAAATGAATCAGTGATACTCAGAATTTGTTTCATGTAAACTTAGTTTATATTAAATCCCAAAGACATATAATCAATATGAAAAGATTTTGTGAGAATTTGTAAGCAAATCAATATTTGGTTCCAATATGCGTAGCCATCACTGGCCTGCTGAGACCTTCAAAGTTGCTCATTATTTTCTGATAGAATAGATAAAATTAGCTTCGAGTCATTATAAGATAATATTGAATATTACGAAGGCTACCTTGATTTTTCTATTGTACACGTGTAAGGTGTCAGGTATTTGACAGAAATTGCAAATTTAAGCTGTAGCTTTGTTGAAATTGCAGTTCATCTAAATGCGTATTTTGTTACTGGTGATACGTTTGAAATAACCACTGCATATCTACTGCTATTGCCACAGAGCCAACATTTCTGGTTTTTTTTTTTTCTGTACCTCTCCTTTTTGTCTTTGAATAAAAATCATTTGTATATCTAATATAAAATACTAATGTAATGTGTAAGTTTCAAGCAAAAGCTCAGATGTTGGGCAGTCGGGCTCCTTGCACGGAGCTTGCTTCTCCTTCTGCCTGTGTTTCTGCCTCTCTCTCTCTGTTTCTCATGAACGAATGAATAAATAAATAAATAAATAAATAAATAAATGGAAGGAGCTTGTAGTAAAGTTTTAAAAAAAGCTCAGATGTTTATGCTTTTATGTAGTTATATTTCTTTTTTTGTAGTTATATTTCTTTAACTGAATTTTATTTTTTTATCACGAACTCTCATGTCCTCTCACTGATAAAATTGAGAAATTTTGCATAAATAAAAACCAACAGTGATCTTTTAGTTATATTCATTTAAGAATTTGGTCCTATTTAAGGGTTTTCTTTCCTTCTTGGGGTTTGGTACCTTCTCATTTGTCTAGTTTGGCTTTAAGTTTCTTGTGCTTATTGGGTTGTCATGCTGTGCTACTAGGCCAAGACCAATCCTGTCTGAAGCCTCTTCTGGCCTAAGGTTTATATTGACACTGGCAGCTGGGATCGTGGTCCATCTGTTTCCAAGTGGGAATGATGCTTGAAGCTCAGGACAGCCCTGACTGGGTAGGCTGTAGGCATCCCTTATGCTCCTGAGCAGCCCTCTGATATTGCACTACTCACTGGGCAGAGGAGGCCAAGCTTTTGATGTGAACCCTCCTCACCTTCTGATAGATGGTAAGTCCACAGGCATTTACAGCTAATCACTTCGCCTAAGTGGCATATTTTTTATTTCTTTCTTTTTGCATTCTAGTGATGCTATTTTTTTTTTTTCCTTATTACTGGTCTTCTGTCAGATAGCTTGGGAATGGCAGACAACATTTGAATAAAGGGAAACCCAAATTGTTGGCCTATTAGTAAGAGCTGGAAGGGTTGATGGGTACCTGGGTGGCTCAGTTGGGTAAGCATCTGCTTTCAGCTCAGGGCATAATCCCGGGGTCCTGGGATCAAGCCCTGTGTCCAGCTCTCTGCTCAGCAGAGAGTTGGCTTTTTCCTCTCCCTTTGCCTATCCCCCTGCCTGTGCAAATAAATAAATAAGGTCTTTAAGAAAATTGGAAGGGTTGGGTGGCTCCCACTTATTTGAAGCTTTCTTTAGAAAGTGGAATACTGAACCTTTTTCTATCCTCAGCATTTGGTCCAAGTTCCAGAGAAACAGGAAAAGTTCCACTCACTCTTTTGTTCTTGAATATTTCTTTGTTATTGGATTTCCTTTAGGGGATATAATTTGACATATTAAAAATGTATCTGAATTTGTGGATTTGTACTAGCTCTGGAACAATTGTTCTATCAGTAGAAACATTATGTTCTCTTTATCAGAGTGAAAGGCTTAAGTTTTTGAATGAGTAGTTTGAAGTTTAAATCCTTGATCATATCTCAGATGAGAAATATGAGTTAAATGAATAAATCAATTTACTGATCTTGATCTTGTAATTCTTCAGGTATTTATTGACAGAGGGTCAATTGGTATGGAGATTAGAAATGATAGATTGTGCAATCATTAAAAAAGGAGCATTTCCATTAAATTTGAAAGCTTTATTATTATTATTACCAAACAGATTTTAAGAAAAGTTTCTTTAACTTACGAGAGCATGCCTTTATCTTCCTTGGGCAGTACATTATGCTGTCCTTTGGTCAGAAAAATGACATATAGGAAGTTCTCTAGGGCTTGGTTTCCAGCTACTCATTTTAAGTCAATAAAATTATAGCCTAATAACATTTACCCTAAGAATCTCATAGATCTTCATTGCTCAAAGGAATTCATATTCCCAGTATATTATGAAGATGGCAAAAGTGATTTAGCTGGAAAAGCACAGTGTAAGAATTTGCTGCAAATTGAAAGTAAATATAACCACTTTATAACCACCACAGAGATAGCTATGGATGTTGCTGGCCTATCTGATGAAACCATTGGTTTACAAGAAAAATGAAATGTACAACTAAAAAAACTCCAGCATTCTTTTTCCCCCCCTTTGATCTTATTCTGTGGAGAGGGACTAAAATTAAGGATTACCCTGCCCCCAATATGCTCCACAAATATAAATGAATTAGCCAATTAAATGTTTGTTCATAAAAATGACTTGGAATTACCAACTACTTAATAGAATGCTGTAGTTAAAAATGCATAGCTTATTTTTATTACTACTTTTTAGAAAGCATCTAATTATACTAATAGGACTTGAATCACCAGCATTATTTGCTCCCTATTACATTTGTTGACCAATTGATTTATCTCTTTGGATTTCATTAGTTAGGACCATTTGAAGAGTCTCCCCTACTGATTCTCTTTTGTTGTTAATAAACTTGCATTGAGCAGTGCCCCCTTATTAGACTACGACAGAAATGACTACATTTGTTTCGTATTGCTATCTCCATCATTATACTTACCAATTGCCAAGTTAATGAAAGAAAATAAACCATACTTCAGCTCTATAAAATCAGTCTTAATATGTACAACATCTTGTTTTTAATAATATTAATATATTGAGCATGCTATTTTATCTTTTATCAGGAAAATTTATATTTAAAATATTAAATGACTATAACTAGAGCTATCAAATGAAATGTTTAGAATGAGAAAAAATAATGTTCATATCTTTTATTTTTTTTCATTTTTTAATTTTTTTAAATTTTTTTTGTTTTCTTTTGGTTCTTTTTTTTTTGTTCGTATCTTTTAGAGAGTATTTTTTATTGATTGATTGGTTGATTTTAAGATTTTATTTATTTGAGAGAGAGCGCATGCACAAGAGATAGTGTGAGGGAGAAGGGCAGAGGGAGAGGGAAAAACAGACTTTCTGCTCAGACTTTCTGCCTGACATGGGGTTCGATCCTAGGACCCATGATCATGACCTGAGCGAGAGGCAGCCGCTTAACTGACTGAGCTACCCAGGTGCTCCAGAGAATATCCTTTAGACAAAAAATCAACAAAAGAAAGGATCACAATACATGTCAATCTTTCCATAATTAACTCTATGAAAATACTTGAAATTGTAAAGAAGGGAATCCCTGGGTGGCTCAGCAGTTTAGTGTCTGCCTTCAGCCCATGGAGTCCCAGGATCGAGTCCCACATCGGGATCCCTGCATGGAGCCTGCTTCTCCCTCTACCTGTGTCTCTGCCTCTCTCAGTCTGTGTCTCTCATGAATAAATACATGAAATCTTTAAAAAAAAAAGAAATTGTAAAGGAGTATAATTCAGATATAAGCATTTCAAGTTCATGAATTTCTTGTTTTAAATAAACTATTTTTGAGAGCCTGAATTTCTTTTTTATGAAAATACCACATTAAGAGTTTGCCATCATCCAACATAACCAAAGGTTATTAATTAATAATTTGTTTCATGTGGCAGTGTAATAGCTCATAAAGAAACAAATTCTCTGAATGTTCCCTCGCTTCTAGGTGACATCAATTTTAGGGCATGTTGTAAGGACAAAGAAATTTGGAAGAAACAAAAAATATTACTTAGTGCCGTTAGTACAAAACAGCATTATGCAGAGCACAGCCTGCTGCATTATCTGAATCTAATTCTGTGGGGGCTCTGAACCTTTTATTGCCTTTTTGCTATTTTACAACTCTCTAAGTTGCAGATAAATGATAGTAATGCAAATAATTTATAAACATTCAAATAAATCCCGTCAGATGGGGGTTCAATATACTTCCCCCCTTGTGGAGGAAGCTGGTGTGTTAAGTCCATTTACCAATTCACTTCAGTCTCCTGATCTATACATGTGTCTGTTTTTGGATCCTCCTCCATGGAATCTGCCTGAGTCCCTTATTAGTAATGAGTTCATGAGGTCTTTAGCATCTATATTATATTTGTACAAAAGTTGTGATTTTTACCTTTATTTGAAAATTTCCCTTTGACACAAACTAGCAAAAATAATTTAGCACAAGTCATATTGAAAGACATTTAGTAATCATCATCTCATACCCCCTTTTGGAATTTATTTTATAGAAAAATTTTAAAGATGGAATTAAACTTTTATTCTGTGTTATTGGTGGTTGTATGTACTTCCATAGTCAACTGGATAGCTAATGAACCCTGAGCTCTCAGTTATGAGATATTTTTTAAATATAGCTTTGGCTCTTGAAAAGTACTTTCTTATATCAAGCTAAACTCTGCATGCAATTTCTAACTATTGATTCTAGTTTTATTTTCTTATGATTTCTAGTTTTATTTCTTATTTCGAGATGCAGAATACATATAAATCTCATTGCCACATAATTATACTTCAAATACAGAAAATAGTTATACTCACTGTTGCCTTTGTCCCCGCCCCTCCGCCACCTCCGGGGAAAATCTCCTGAGTTCTTTAGCCTTTCTTAATCTGAGAGGGACTAGAATCCTTTCATTATTTTAGACATTCTGATATGACACTGCTTCACCCATAGACCCTGTAATTCTATGAATATGCCCTGAAGATTGCATTAGCAGTTTTGGCAACAACATCACTATGATTTTGCAAAGATAAAACTATGATATGTGCCACGTATATTTTCTGTACATAGCATTTTAAGATTCACCATTTTACAATTAACCCACTGGGGGCACCTGGGTGGCTCAGTTGGTGAAGCGTCTGCCTTAGGCTCAGGGCATGACCTCGGGGTCCTGGGATCAAGCCCCATACTGGACTCCCTGCTCAGTGAAGAGCCAGCTTCTCCCTCTCTCTTTGCCCCTCCCCTTGCTCATTCTCTCTCTGTCTCAAATAAATAAATAAAATATCTTAAAAAATAAAATAAAATAAATTTAGACCATCGTTTTCATCTCTTAAGAACACTTTAGATCATTATTATTTCTTTTGTTTTGTTGTATTTACTCATATTTTGTTTTTTCTTTTTTTTTCTTTTTTTTTTAGTTTTTATTTATTTATGATAGTCACAGTGAGAGAGAGAGGCAGAGACACAGGCAGAGGGAGAAGCAGGCTCCATGCACCGGGAGCCCGATGTGGGATTCGATCCCAGGTCTCCAGGATCGCGCCCTGGGCCAAAGGCAGGCGCCAAACCGCTGCGCCACCCAGGGATCCCTTTACTCATATTTTGAAAACTTTTTATGTCTGTTTGGTGATTGGTGCTGCTCTGTGGATAACAAAGAAATTTCTTTTTTTGAAACTCTGATGGGGGAAGCAGACATTTAAAAGTGTATGATTAGAAATCAGGTTCTTAAATACTCAGAGGAATGTTGCCACATGAGCATAGGAATGGCATTATCCTGTTTTTTTGGGTGACAATGATGGCTATTTGATTTCTCTATCAGTTTTGTGCAGATTAAAATTCCTTACGTACAAGTTTAAGAGTAAATGTATTTTTGAGGCACCAACTATGGCATATTTAGAGGTCTTTTAAGTTTACACTTGAATGAAACTGAGAAAAAATGAATAATTTCCTGAAAATTCTAATATTTCCATGATTAACTAAAGAAACAAAAGAGAGAATTGCTTCAACAAAATGCAGCTTAATTAGCTTTCCGTTTATCAATTTATTTGAATCAACAAGATCAGAATATGCTAATATGATTTGGCTTTTAAATACTAGACTTCTTCTAGGTCCTTTGACTTCATTTTCCCCTTTGTAGGCCACCATTAAAAAAATCCAGTTTGGGGCATCTGGAGTGGCTCAGTGGTTGAGCCTCTGCCTTTGACCCATGTCATGATCCCGGGGTCCTGGGATTGAGTCCCACATTGGGTTCTCTGCAGAAAGCCTGCTTCTCCCTCTGCCTATGTCTCTGCCTTTCTATGTGTGTCTCTCATGGATAAATAAATAAAATCTTTTTTAAAAATCCAGTTTAAAAATCCAGAGAAGATGCCTTGAATAAGACCTCTCTTGGTATGGACCCAACCTTACTTCTTCCAATAACAACCCAGAGAATGCTGTTCTAAAGTCATGTGTAATAGTAGCCCCGTGCAGGTGATTTTTATACTCTTTCCTAACCTAAAATGAAATCAGGATAAATCACATCAATAATTTTCCCCCCAATGAGCTGTTATTATTGTTTTGATCTAGTATGCGGTTGGACAATTCTGAGTTTTTAGTTGTATTATGAAATATCCTATTGCTTGTTCAGCTCTGGGACAGCGTATCCTGAAAGTGACACAGAAAAAGTAAAGAGCCACCAAAAGTGAGTGACCAGAATACTGATGAGGCTTTTATTCATGTCAAATGAGAAATGGCAATGAAACAGGGAGGGCTATATATGTGATACCTTACTTCCTTTAATCTAATCTATTCCAAGTTTATTCATGCCACTTGGTGTTGAACATGTTTATTATTTTTTTATTTCTTATAATTATTTTCCTGCAATTAGTGCTATTTTTCTTCATATTCTTACATTTTATATTTTATATTTTGGTGTTTGTGTCATTTTCCTAAGATTTCTATTTTTCTTCCTCAAGTACCAATTGAAGTGCTTAAAGATTTGCTGCACTTTCTTAACTCCTGTGTCTCAGCTCAAGCTGCTATAACAAAATACAACAGACCATGTGGCTTACAGCAGACAAATTTTATTTTCTCAGAGTTCTGGAGACTGGATATCTGAGACCAGGGTGTCAGCATGGTGGGGCTCGGTTGAGAGCTCTCTTCTGGACTTGCTCATCTTCTCGTTGTGTCTTCACATGGCCTTACCATGGTGTATGAGCATAAAAAGAGAGAGAGATTTCTCTCTTCCTTTTCTTATGTCTGCCAATCCTATCAGATTTAGACTCCACCCATATGGCTTCATCTAACTTTAATTACTTCTTGAACACCCTGTTTCCAAATATAGTCACATTGGGGGTGAGGGTTTCAATGTATGAATTTGGGGGGACCATGTTTCAATCCATAATACCCAGGGCATCACAGATGAGAGTAAGCACATATTTGATCATACTGTGATCAGCTCATTGCCCGAACAACTTAAGATTTTCATGTCAGGATTTTAAATGACTTAATAATTTTCTATAAAACAGTAAACAAAAGCTCTATCTGCTCCCAGGCTACTGTAGCCTAGTATAATGAAACAGAGTAGTGTGGGATTAAGGAAATTCTGTTAGAACCCTAAGTCTGCCACTTGTGAGCTATGTGACCTCAGCTAAAGTAAAACATTAAATGAGTTAGTATTAAGTTCAAGGATTTAAGCAATACAGGGTGCATAGTAAATATTCTATAGGCATTAGCTTAGAATACCATTAATATTATCCCCATCAATATCTGTAGGCAAATTCTCCCTGTTTTCTTTGCTGTTTCTCATTTAACATGAATAAAAGCCTCATCAGTATTCTGGTCACTTGCTTTTGGAGGCTTTGTACTTTGTCTGTGTCACTTTCAGGATACGCTGTCCCAGAGCTGAACAAGCAATAGTATATTTCATAATACAGCTAAAAACTCAGAATTGTCCAACCTCATACTAGATCAAAACAATAATAAGAGCTCATGGGGGAAAATTATCGATGTGATTTTTCCTTGTTTCTTTAATTTTCCTAAGAGACTTATATTGAAATGAAATAGAAAGAGTAGTATTTAAATACTGACTTCTGGAACAAAATATTATCACTCATTTTGCATATTTAAAATCTTAAACTTGGAGTATTACTGAGGCGTTAGCTTTAAGAAAATTCAATTAATTGATAAAAATGTTCATTAAATGACAACTTATGGTTTGGATTTAGTAATAAATCAATATATAAGAGTGGAGGTGTATTATTTCTGTGAACTCATTAGAATGTAAGCTCCATAACAACAGAGATTTGTCTGCATTTTAACCTGCCATGTTTTCACCACTTGTCATAGTTCTTGGAACATACTATAACTTTAATAAAGAATTACTCAATAAGTGAATGGCCAGTAATTCACTGTAACTACTATATATGTGCCTTAGCCTATGACATGTCTTGGAGATATAAAAAGTACATGATCCCTGCCCATCGGGCACAGTGCAATGGTAAAGGTGAAATGTAAATTGGCACAATTCAAAATAACTTGGGACATAATATAGGTATGGACTAGGTGAATAAGATCACAGTGGGGAAGGCGTGTGTTCAAAGGTGATAGAGAAAATCAGGAAATGATTTAAAGAAGTGATGGGGTGTCGAGTGTTAAAAAATGTATGGAATTTTATGGGTGTAAAGGGGAATAGGAATATTTCAAATAGAGTATCAGTCAGTGTAATAAAGAATAAATAATAGACCTTGGAAATGGAAACCTTAACAAAAGAAGGCAAAGTTGGCATGGAAGTTGGACGGTAACAGGTTGGTTCTGCTGAGTTGAAATACTGGGTCTAACACTGGGGTTCAGAAGAGAGATCAAGCTTGAATATTCAAAAACTAGAGGTTGCTGGTGAAGGCATGTGTCTGGATGACAGTGTCCATGGAAAGTGGGAAGGACTTAGCGTCAAAAACAAAACTCTGTAGAAAGCCATCACCTTATTTTTCTAAATGTGGGGAATGAATAGAAGAATCCATGAGAGGCTAGAGGAGTGGAGAGGATCATGAGTTGGTGGCATTGGGAGATATCAGTGGCAGGAGGTGACAAAAGGTCAGCTGCACCGGAGTAGTCAAGTGGCATCCAGAAGATGGCAGAGTGCCAATTGTGCTGTACTTGCAGATGCCCCTGGTGACTCCAGCAGAAAGAACATTGTGAAGCTGGAAGCCAACTGCAGGGGCCTGAGTGAATGGGAACAATGATGTCCAGACAGAAAGACCGACCACACCTTCACAAAGCTACGCTGTGACTGGAAAGACAGGCAGAAACAGAAGCTTTGGTAAAAATTTTTGAGCCACTATGTCCAGCCTTACAGGAAGATGAGTCCCAATTCTTGATGACTTGGTACTATAAATGCATACTTTCCCTCTTTCGTTTTTCATCTGAATTGAGCATAAGGGATACTCACTGAGAAGAGTCAGGATCTGTAAAGATAAAAGGGCAGAAACGCAAAGGCAAGAATGAGAAATAACAGTGATCCATACAGAGTCCGTTTTGGAGACCCAGATGGGACTGGGGAAGTGTAGAGGATCTTGAAAAAGAGGCAAAACTCCACAGGGACAGGATATTTGCCTATTTTGTTCACTCAACAATAGACACTCAACAAATACTTGTGGAATGAAGGAATGTGGGATCTGCTGTGTTTAGATGTGATAAGCAGGGGCAGTGATTTGTTAGAGGTGTGATGATAGAACGTTTAGCTTCAGACATGCAAAACTGGAAATCGCTACGTGAAAGCCCAGTGAAAACATGTAATGGGTGGGTGGAATTTTAGGGGAGAAACTGACACGTGGAATAAAGGAGAATCCACACTTAGAACTTCCTGGGGTAGAACTGGGGTTGCCAGATTTACCAAATAAAAATATAGGAGACACTATTAAATTTGAATTTAGGATAACCAATGAGTAAATTTTGGCCTAAATGAGTCCCATGGAATATTTGGTAGCCCCAGATAGAAAAGACAGACAGAAGAAGGAAGAGATCCTCTACATTTGTGAACTGTGTCCATGTAGTACTAGATTTGGGGACTCTCCTCTATTAATTCCTAAATGTTCATTACACAGAGATGAGGAATGGGAATGGGGGTTACAGGAGTGTGTGGAGAAATCATTTTCTCAAAAACTATTTTGAAATAAGAAGAGAGAAAAGTATGGTTGTTCTTTGTCGTGTGTAGAGGAAATGGATTATTTCAAGATTTTTCAAAAGAACAAAAATGCTCCAACAGTTTTTCTACTTTAAGAGGAGAAATTCTATTCTAGGGGAGATTTGGGCAAAGACAAGTCAATAATTTAATTTCAAGAAACATTGCCTTTTGCTAAAACCTTTGGTCCTCTGTGTTGATCAAACATTGCTATCTTGCTTAGGCCATAAATCACACACTACATATGAATAATACAAGTAATTTAAGGTTTTTTGGTTACCTAAAATATTTATACTGACTGAATAGCTAATGAAGGATGCAACTTCAAAATCTGTTGCTAGGGTTGAACACGTACATAGAAGTTAACATATACTTTTCCCTTGCTTGGCACAAGCATGTGATGTGTCACAATTTATTTTCTAGGATCCTTGTGATTTATCAATCACTGAGCAGGACATAATTTGGATCTAGAGCAGCGAGGTTGTATGCTTTGTAAAATTATTTTAACTGTTATATACGTACAATTTCACAAAGGGATCCTTTTTTTTTTTTTTTTTTAGTATATGTGCTGCCGAAGTGATACTTTTACATAAGTACCCAATTGTAATTGTAATAAAGAGAGACTGCATTTTTGACATTTGGCTTCTTATGGCTTTCAGATTTCCACCTTTCCCCTTTTTCCTTTGTTAGACATCTACGCAATCCGATTACAAAGCCCAGTGTCCACCATTCCTTGGCACTGGTGGAAATTTCAAACCAGCTTAGTCCTGCCTAGTGGGTACCCTCATCCTGGCTCCACCCAATTACCATCATGTCCCTTCATTCTTGTTTCACTCCTAATGGAAACTGAGCTCTTCCTAGGGAATCCTTCTGTTGTTTGTTCTGTGAACAGTAAACTATTTCACATGTAAGGATCCCTATGTGTCATTTGTCTGGGCATCTATAAAGTTCTGCAGGGGGCAGAGTGGGGAAATGGGTGCTGCTCAGCCTCCAGCAGGGGGTGCTAGGTGCCAAAATAAGAGTGACCATCTTCATCTTTTTTTTTCTTACTACAGTTATTTTGTGTGGTTTTAAGCCTCCTTCCCTCTTTCCCCCTTCCCGTATCAGTAACTGCATAGAAGCTATCCTCTATTTTGATCTCAAACACCATAGATTAGTTTGAGCTATTTGAAAGTTATGTATTGATAGGATAATACAGTATGTGTTCTTGCTGATGTTATTTAACATTTTGTTTATGAGCTTTCTTAATACTATCACTTTAGAATAGTTCACTCATTGCTTTATGGTATTCCAATGAATATCCCACAATTTATCCAATTCTGTGCTATTATGAATAGTGCTTTGATCAGTATTCCTATGCACATTTTTTGATGCACATTTTGTTGGATACTTAATGAGGAGTGGAAGGAATTACTGAGTTGTCGGGTATGTCTATAGGCTGCAGTAGATATGGACAAATAGTTCTCCAAACTGGTTATACCAATTTATAGCTAGCCTCAGGTGTTTTCAAATTTATTATCTAAACTCTTAAACAGAATCAACCTTTCTCTTACATTTAAGGTCATAGATGAGTATTTATACACACTCCACTATCCTGAATTATTTTAGTGTTGGTAAGATTCAAAGTTTAGACTTCTTTGTTTTACAGATAAAAAGTATTAACTGACAGAAAGTCTTTGAGGTGCTCTGACAGCTTCTCAATTGCATTCTAATTATTTCTGTCCAGCATTATTTCTATAGAAGACTTTTGATCTTGCCTTAAGTCTGTAAATTGGGGTACCTAGTGAAGGGTTGAGAAGAGATAGATGATTCAACTAATCTTCATATCTCTCAGAAAATGGATTTCTTGTGTTATGTTGGTCCTGTAGCCAAACTTCTTTGCTTGCATGTATTGGAGATCATTTATATTATAAAATGATCTTTTAGAAAAAGCAATGTCATTTTCTTTTCTTCTGCTGTAATGAGCATCCAATTTAGTCCAGGCACTTCATTTTCACTTCCTATTCGGGGACTTTCTTAGTTACGATGATCACTTATATATAAAATTTTGAGACAAAATGTACAGCACTTCAAATTAAGTGGCAAATGCTACATTGAACTGTTTATTCTTCTCATGAAATACTAAACGCTGATGATAAAGTGATGATCAATATTGGTAACAAGCATACTCTCAATTATCACATGAATTCATCAAATGAATCTCCTCTATGGCAGAATAAGTAAAATGATGATTTAATGATTTTTTAATGATTCATAGGTGATTCAATTTAATTATGTTGAAATAATTGGCAAGCTGGCTGTAAATAGAGTGTTGAACTTTTATTACTACTTTTTTTGGTTCACATTCTATTTCTAAATCAGATCAAGATGGATTAAATGGTTAAATGTTTTTTAAAAAAGGAAGAAGAAAGAAAAAGCAAAAATATTCTTAAAGATGAGTCTTTATCTTATTTTGAGATAGGATGCTCTTGCCTAGATTGTTGTCTTTATGCTTTCTTTTGCATGTATGTATTTATGTTTACGTGTGTGATTGTTTACTGTATTAGAGTTCTCCAAGTAAACAGAACCAACAGGATGTGTAGGCTTGTATGTGTATGTATGTGTGTATATATATATGTGAAATGAGGAATTGGCTCATATGTTTATGGAAGCTGTGAAGTCCCAGAATCTGCCATTTGCAATCTGAAGACCAGAGAAGCCAGCCAAGTCCCAAAGCCTGAAACCCAAAGTCTCAGTCCAAGTTCCAAAGCCTGAGAACAAAGGGAGCCAGTGATGTAAACACAAACCCAAGGGTAAGAGAAGGATAGATGAGAGATTTTAGCACCAGCAGTGAGGCAGTAAACAAAGGGGTAAATTTCTCTTTCCAGTGCCTTTTGCTCTGCCCTTAGCAGATTGGATGATTCCCACCTACATTGGGGAGGGCTATCTACTGAATGCAACAATTTATTTTTATTTTTATTTTTTTGAATGCAACAATTTAAATGCTAATCTCACCCACAAGCACCTTCACAGACACACCTAAAAATAATGTTTAATCTGGTTACCCCTTGGCCTGTCAAGTTGATGCATGAAATTAACTGGATTGGTTAAATATGGAATATTTACCAAACAGAATATTTATCAAATTGAAAAGCCAAAAATAATCTGACCAAAATATTGATACAAATATGGCATAAAATTAAATGAGTTTATAGACTTAATATATAGATGATGCATATAAAATTTTCTTATTTAAAATACCTTAATAGAGAATATAGAGAGCATATGAAAAGAAACATACAAAAGAGATAACATGAATACAAAGATATTTATGAAAACATACCTAACACTCTAATAATCAATGAAATGTACTTTCAGCCAGTATTGTTGCTGTTTTGGTGATCAAAACGGTGAGTATAAGTGAAATGATTTTAATCAGTATCAGCAAGGGTATGGTGATTTATGTTCCTTGGCGTTCTCCCATGGAATTGTAAATCAACCCAATCTTTCTGGAAAGCAATTTGCAAGATTATCAAGACACTTTGAAATGTATTGAGCCTTTGTTTTCCGTGTTTGTACATTTTGTCTGAGGAAGTGCGTTTATGATAAATCACAGTTCATGTATAAGAATGTTCATAGCAGTGTGATTTATGATGGCTCCAAACTTGATAAACTTCTAATTCAGGAAATAACTCAATCATTACTGTACATTCATAAAATAGGATATTGTGAAGCTGTTGAGTTTGATTTCCTCAAAACTTGCAAAAGATCAGAATTAATTAAGTGGAAAAAAAACAGGATAAATTTGTTATGATGCCATCTGCTCAGTATTAACCAAAACACATTTCCTCTCTTTTCTGGCAACACAGCTGGAATATATTTGTAGTTAGGTAGGGTCAGGTGACTGAGCACTAATGGAACCTTTGTAGAAATAATTTTCTTGTACTAGTCCCAAAATACTTAAGAAAGATTACCTGTGCTGGTTTCCCTTCCAATAAGCAGACAGAGATAACCACAGTGACTCTCAAACAAAGTCCTTGGATGAACATTTTTCGTACCCCTCCTCATACATATGTGCCATTACTTGAGACTCGAAGACATTTGAGCCTCTAAAAAGTATAGGATGTAAATTTGTTCAAGCAGCTACCAGCACTGCCCTAAATAACTTACCCCTATGTAGTCAATGTAGAGTGTGTAGAGAGAGGAAAAGACATACTGGTAGGATGCACATCTGTGCATCAAAAGATTGAAAATGGTTGTTACAGATTTACATTTTGCTCTTTATGGAGGCACAGCTTTCCCTAAAACGTACCAAGGTTACAGATGAGCAGATTATTATTATTAAAAGCAATAACACAATTCTCATGGCTTCTTTCCATTTAGGCTTATGGAAAGTAGAAGGCTGCTCATGTAATTCTTGGTCTCTGGTAGTTGTCCTCTATGTGTCTTGTATCAAAGCTGCTGCTTTAGCTACAGTGGCCTCCTCCATGTAGACCCTTTCTGGAGCTCTGGGGATCTTCCAAAGTGAATTGCCATGGCTACCAGGTACTTTCATCTCTCCTGGGGCATCTCTGAGGTACGACGGAGAAAAACTGAAATTCAAGATTTTCATTTTATTCTCTCAGTCTTAGCACTGCAAATAAAAACATTGTTTACTGTTCCAGAGATGGTGTCCTTCTCTTTGGTGCCCTGAAATGTTTCCTTTATTAAGTAATTGATTTTGCCAATTGTTTTAATCAGATTAGGCCTCTTAGTTCATATAGCATGGTGGTATCATTGGAACATGTCCAAGATTTCAGTGTTTCTACTTGGAGTTAAAATAATTGTTAAAAATAACAATATTAATAGTCTTTTTTTATTAATAGTCTTTTTAATAAAGTGTGGTGAGAAACATTATTGTGTCCATTTTATTATTCAAATAATATCTGCTTTATTACTTAGCATATTTGATCTTTATAATGAAAGTCTAGCCATATTACAATACTAATTTAATACTATTCCTAATGATAATCTGTATAATACTTTTCAGCATTTTTCATATTTATTATAACCTATACAATCATATTCTTAACAATTGTTATTTTACACATTTTATAGATAAAGAGCTGAGGTCAAATAATTTTTGACTTAGCCAAGCCTATGTAATTTTGGCAAGGTCAAAATATGATCTGTATTAGCCAGACTCTCAAGAAGCAGGTAACATACTTGAAATAGGGTCATTCACAGAAAGGTTATTTACTAAGGAGGCTATTTCCTAAGACGTGTGTAGATAGTTCAGGGACAGGAAATTACCTCCTCCTTATTTCTCCTCAGGAAATAGTTACTGGAGCCTGGAAGAAGAGGTTCCTGGAAAGTCAGCTGACATGAGAGAATCAATGACCTTCAGAGGAGGATCAACAAGCTCAAGGCAGACTCACAGGGAAGGTGATGAGAAATGAATGCACAGACCTCACTTTTCTCCCAATTTCTGATCTCCTGCGAAGATCCTCTTTGACCAAGCCCAACCAAAAGCCAAGGAACTTTTACATGGTTCATAGAAGTCAGCCTGGGAGATGGTGCAAGAGAAAGCTGGAGAAGGGTGGAAGGGCGGGGCGTCTGCTATGGGACCTCAGACTCCATTTGACTAGCAGATACTCCTACTACACAGGAGAGATTTTGTCCTTTTGACCAACAAAAGTTAAGCAATGGGGATGCCTGGGTGGCTCAGCGGTTGGGTATCTGCCTTTGGGTCAGGGCATGATCCTGGAGTCCCAGGGTCAAGTCCCACATTGGGGTCTTTTGCCTGCTTCTGCCTCTACCCATGTCTCTGCCTCTCTCTCTCTGTCTCTCATGAATAAATAAATAAAATATTTTTTAAAAGTTAAGTAATGAATCAGAAAGTCTCTTTTCCTGTCCTTTTCTCCTCCAGTCTGTGTTGCACTGCTATTGGTAGAAGAGAAGGAGAGTAAGCTACTGGTTCCTGAGGATTCCACTGACTCCAGTGAGTTATAAATAGTAGTAAGTAATCAGAGATTGAAAAGAACCTTGTATTTTATATTTGTTATTTTTTGGAGCTCAGCCTTTAAATATCCTTGCTGTACACATGAAATATGGCAAGCCAAATATATGCTTCTACCCAGAATTCACATCTAGAGGAGGATACATACACATGCAAAGGGACAAGAGAAACTACCTGAAGCGACAACAGTGGAGTCAAGAGTCATGCACCAGTAGCCATGGATGTGAAATGACGTTCACTGCTGGTGGCATCACTAGTGAATGGCCAGTGGTGGCAGCACAATGCCTGTACTTAATTGGACAGTTGCTATGGCATGATCTTGGCTTTTGTCTCTGCCTCTCAGAAGACTGCCTTAATTTCTGTTACTCTGTGTGATATCTGGTATCCTGTTCATAAACTCATTTTCTACTTAAGTTAGCAGGGTTAGGTTTCTGTTATTTGCAACAAGAAATCTCACAGGAATAACCTCTCACATTGCAAGCACGATTTTTTAAACTTCAGGTTACAACCAGTCATGGGTTGTGAAATAATAATCAATATTTAGTGATAAAAAAAGTAAGTAGTTATAATAGTAGTTGGTAATAATCATTTAAACAATACTTTAAAATGAGAATACAATAGATGAGAAAATATAATACATCACTTCTATTAAAGTTACGGATGATTTCGTGAGGAATTTGGGTGTATGTCACTGCACAAATGTATCGAACTCCATGTAAAATCCATTTTTAACATGAGAAATGTTCAAAGAAGTTTGAAAAACATTATGTTAAGGGAGCCTGGGTGGCTCAGTGGTTGAGCGTTTGCCTTTAGCTCAGGGCGTGATCCTGGGGTCCCGGAATGAGTTCCGCATCGGGCTCCCTGCATGGAGCCTACTTCTCCCTCTGCCTGTGTCTCTGCCTCTCTCTGTGTGTCTTTCATGAATAAATAAATCAAATCTTAAAAAAAATTTTTTAAAGAAAAACATTATCCTAGAGTATATTACAATATTCTGGTTATTCTTTTTTTCATCCAAGGCAGCTTAAGGAATTCATGGTCTTAGGACAATTTGGATAGAAAATTAATAACTCTTGAATGAGTTCCAGAAGTTTGATGTTATCAGAAAACAAAGATCAAGGTTCACTGGGAGCCAAATTGAAGTCTTAGATTGTGTGCTTTAAAAGAAATAGCATACTAAGCTTTCCTGGAGCATGGTAAACTTTTATCCATTATTAAAGATTTGAAAATAGATAGAAAAGAAAAGATCAGTGTGTGAGGGTAAAGGAGGAAATCAACAATTAATATTTGTACTCCATTTAGAAGTTGCTTTTGATCCCACTGCATCATTTGATTTTCAAAACAAACCTATAAATAAGTATGTTACCTGATTTTTATGTATGAGAAAACCAGAACTCAGGAGTTATACCTTGCCCAAACTCATCGTTAACATATGTAGAGCTCAGAAATGACTTAGTTGGACTTCAACTGAACATCATTTGAATATTCAACAAATAGCTGTCTTTAGGTTTCAAGATTTATTCTTTCCATTATTCTGTTAAATAAATAGACTGCCAAGTGGGCCGATTTATTATTTTTTGTGATCTCTCCTCTGAGTTAGTCTATAGCAATTCAGAATGATTCATTTGACTTAAACATTTCATTATTAGTCCTTGGTAGTGTGTCTCTCAGGAATTCACACCAAAATTTAGATTTACTGGGAATTCCAGGTAATTTAAGCTACATGGACTTTATTTGTAATGAGACCCATGGAATCTCCTGGAAAACAACTTATTCAAAGATCACGGAAGATCTAGGTACACAAACTTGGTCCAAAGAAGATGAATCCGTGTTTGAGGGATATGTGGATTCAGTATATCACAAAGATTTTCCTCTAATGCAGACTTTTTTTAAGACCCATGTCCAGGTCCTATAGTAAAGGGGTTGTACTGATGAGAGGATTAAAAATTCCACTTAAAGCTTGTCTGTCCCATCCATGATAGAGATAATATGTAGACTCTGAGGGAGAGTGTATACACCATCCTTGACATGGGGTAATTTCTGGAACATAGATTGGGCACAATAGTGTAAGCAGATACATATGGAATGAAAATAAAGTGAGAGAGATCATGGAGTTTCCACTTGTAGTTGAAAGTATCAACAGCACCAGCAATGAAATGAGACCTCAGTGCAGGGGCTATAGTGGCAGGGGTGCATGCCACAGGATGCGGAGAGCACAGATTCACAGGAGGCTTTGCTATGTCGGGCTCGTGACTCACAGTATGCTTATTTATCCAATCCACATTTATGAACACAATGCAGTAGTAGTTGACAGAGATATTGTGATAAACCAGACAGGCATGGGTCCCCTTTCCTCACTCCCCACCCTCATGCAGATTAGAGTCTAGCGAAGAAAACAGATAAGTGAGGGAATAGTATGACCATCAGGATTATTTGTGCATAATTGGGGTTGAGTGACTGGACTTCCTGCAGTTGAGGTTGGGGCAGAGGCAGAAGCAAATGCTTTATTACTGATAATGTGTTCCTGGTGTGCTCTTCAGATTAGTGTGACCTGAGAAATGTTGACTACAGGTCTACTGTAGCGCTTTCCCACTCTGTGTTTTACTGTCATGATTTCTATGTAGGTATCTTTCCCCTACTAGTTTAAAATGAAATTAAAGATAGAGTATCTTGTGTTTCTGTCCTCCCCACAGCAGGATGTCTAGAATAACTTAGTGCAAAGAAGTTTTGTTAAATTAAGTAATGGGTTGCTATGAATTGTAAAGTGTGGTTTCAGGAGTCTGGGCATTTGAAATGGACTCTAAAGTTGTACCTTGATTATTTATATACCAGGTAAAAGAAGATCATTACAGAGGTGAAAAACCAGGCCTCTCCTCACAGGCCAGAGTTCCTAGAGGGCAGGAGATACAGACACAGGGCTGACATCCCTCTTGAAAAGAAGCAAGTTTGTTAGTGTTGGGAGGAAGAGGGACTAATTTTATTTTATTTTGTTTATTTGAATCCAGTTCTTCTTAGAATCAATAACACAGCTATGGTGAGCTATTTTTTTTTAACTATTTAATGCCTGCTGTATTGGTCTTCCATGGCAATATTGCAAGCTGAAGAGGGACTAATTTTATTTTATTTTATTTTATTTTTTTGGGGGGACTAACTTTAAATGAAAAAAAAATCACAAAAGATAGAACTCACTGAGTCTTAAGCTGAAGTTACCTGTGCTTTATAATCTATGAGGAATTGAAACTTGGTTAAATAAGATATTACAAAATCTTTAGAATGCTTACATTAACAAAGACAATGCCTGGAACATTCTTTAGCACAGCATGCCTATTTAACTAGAAAATGAGCTTTCCTTTTAAAATTTGTGGTCTGCAAAGATTTGGACATATTTTGAACAAAGTCTCTAGAGTAGGTATTATACTTCAATGAGCTATATCATAATTTAGTTTTCTTTATACTGCTTTATTTTTCCTTCGGGAAAACAAATCTTGGTTCACTCAACAAAATCTAACACAAGCCTTATTTTTTTTCCAATTTCCATTCGAGCAATCATTTTCTTGAAAGTGTGACCATTATTTCCTGAATGTATTGTCAAAAAAGTAATTTCACTTGAATTATTAGATTTTTATGTGTTAAAAATTGCTTTGATATTTCTTTTACTTTGGACAGTTTTAATGATATTACTGGGCTTCAATTTTTAAGCCTAAGGAATTCAGTTCAAGGTGTTATTATTAATATAATGTTCTTAACCATTAGTGAATAGATTAACTTATTAAAAATTTATTTTTAAATTAGGTAAAGAATAACATGATTTTTAAAATGTAGCTACTCTTTACCACCTTTCCAAAAACACCTCGTTTATTTGCCAGATACTGAAATTGAAATTTTTTAGTTGGGAATTTTTGGCTTTTTAAATTATTTTTTCAAGATTTTATTTATTTGAGAGAGATAGAGAGACAGAGATAGAGAGAGTATGAGCACGGAGGAAAGGGAGAAGAGCAAGGAGCCCAATGTGGGGCTCGATTCCAGGACCCCAAGATCATGACCTGAGCAGAAGGCAGACACTTAACTGACTAAGCTACCCAGGCACCCCAGGAATTTATGGCTTTACACAGATATTTATCCTTGTTCCATTTCAGCAATTTTAATGTATGAACTTACTAAATTCTATTGTAAGTCTCCTATGTACAGAGGATCTGGGGTTTTCCTGTCTATAAGGCAGTTTTAGCCTAATGCATCCTATCCACAGGACTGGCAAGTGGCACTAGGAGAAGGGCAAGTCAGAATTTTAGAATGGTTTTCATATACAATGTCTGCTTTAACATGGAGTCAAACCACTTGATATGATTGAGGAATACATAAAAAACTCTCCACAATTATTCCCTACTAGCCTGCTACAGTGCATTAAATCAACCATTTGAATTTATTCCAAAATCTAACTCCAATGTGTTAAATATACTCTGTACTCAACCTGTAATTGATGAGTAATCTGTAATTGATATTAACATAGCTACAATGGCTTCACGTTCTCTTGAATAGCTATACAATTTCAAAGCTATGAGATCTGAAGGAATTCCAGAGCTGATGGGTTAGTTTCCAGAATGTATATAAAACTCTTACAACACAACAGCAAAAAAAGCAACACGATTGAAAAACGGGCAGAAGAATTGAATAGACATTTCTCCAAAGAAGTTATACCAAAGGCCAATAAGCACATGAAAAGATGCTCAACATCATTACTCATTAGGAAAATGAAAATCAAAACCCGAGGGAGATACCATTTTACTCCTACCAGGATAGTTATAATAATTTTTTAAAAGATTTAATTAATTAATTAGTTAATTAATTAGTTTTTTGACTCCCTGCTGGGTATGGAGCCTGATGCGGGGCTCATTCTCATGTCTCTGAGATCATGACCTTAGCCAAAATCAAGAGTTGATCGTACAACCAACTGAGCTACCAAATGTCCTTATAATAATTATTTTTAAAACCCTGGAAAATCAAAAGCATTGGCAAGTATGTGGAAAACTTCGAACCCTCTTCATTGCTGGTGGAAATATAAAACAGTACACCTGCTGTGGAAAACAGTGTGATCATTTTTTTCTTAAAAGGGAAACAGAATCCATATAATCCAGAAAAGGGGTAGGTTTATACTCAGGGAATTTTTTTTTTAATTTTTATAATAATTATTTATTCATGATAAACAGAGAAAGAGAGAGAGAGAGAGGGAAAGAGAGACAGGCAGAGGGAGAAGCAGGCTCCACGTAGGGAGCCCGAGGTGGGACTCGATCCTGGGACTCCAGGATCACGCCCTGGGCCAAAGGCGGGCACTGAATCGCTAAGTCACCCAGGGATTCCCTACCCAAGAAATTTGTAAACATATGTTCAATCAATGATCTGTATATGAATATTCATAACAAAAAACTGCAAACGTAAAAAACAACCCACGTCGGGGATCCCTGGGTGGCGCAGCGGTTTGGCGCCTGCCTTTGGCCCAGGGCGCGATCCTGGAGACCCGGGATCGAATCCCATGTCGGGCTCCCGGTGCATGGAGTCTGCTTCTCCCTCTGCCTGTGTCTCTGCCTCTCTCTCTCTCTCTCTATGACTATCATGAATAAATAAATAAAATCTTTAAAAAAAAAAAAACCCACGTGCTTATGAATTGATAAGTGAATAAATAAAATGTGGTATACCCATACAATGAAATATTATTCAGCCATAAAAAGGAAGCACTAATACATGCATGAATGAATTTTGAAAATATGGTAAATAAAAGAAGTCAGAACACGAAGAGCTACCTATTGTATGATCCCATTTTTAAGAAAGAAAACCCATAAATATTGACATCAGATTAGTGCTTTGCCAGAGATTGTGGGGAGAAAGAAATGGGGAGTGATTGCTTTGTGGGTATGGGCTTTTCTTTTTGGCACGATAATAATGTTCTTAAATTAGAAAGAGATGATGTTCATATGACCTTTTGAATGTACAAAATGGCTAGAATGGTGTGTTTTAAACCATTTTACTTCAATAAAGAAAGTAAATTTGAAAACTAATCAAAACACCTTACTTATTTATCTGGAAGTGGTATGATATGAGATGAAAATACCCTTGCATGGCGGCTCTTGAAGCCATATGCTGAGGTCCCTCCCATTCCCACAAGGAGATCTCACTCAGAAGTGACTCCCAATGACTCTTCTGTTTGAATGTTGGCAGAATTTGTAACTTGTTTGTAACCAATAAAATATGCAAACATGTTGCCTTGTAAGAGGCTGAGAAGAGGACCCAGTTAAGTCCTGCCCTGACTCCTGAATCACTGCAACTCTGACATTATAACTAAGTGTTGTTTGAAGCCACTAAGTTTGTGGTAATTGGTTATGCAGCAAATAAATAACACGTTCCACTCTGCTACTTAATTAGCTATGTGACTTTGGGTAAATTCCTTAACCACTGTGTGATTCAGATTCCTAATATATGAATATGAACAATCATTGTTGTAGTGGTAATCAATGGATGACATAACTAATGGATAATCAATGTTGGAATCAATATTGTTAGGATTCTTGTGGTAATTAGTTGAGATAGGACATGTAAAGAATATAAAAGCCTCTTTCCAGGACTCCATTAAAGCTATGACTATTTTGTATATTATTTAAGTAGTGATTACAAATCTGATGTAGTTCTTCTGAAATAATATTTTTTATTTCAAGGAATATTGCAGTTCACAAGCTCAACCAGTAATATAACACGGGCAGGAAGGAATAATTTAAAAATTTCTAAACTTTGACCTCAAATTTTTAATGATTTGTATGCTCAACAATTAGTAGAATTGTTTTGTTATCCTTAGGCATGGAAGAGCATAGTTTTGAAATAATCTTTTCCTAAAGGAATATAAAAATATGATCAAGTTAACAAAGCAAAGCCTATTTTTAAAAAATCTACTTAAAATCAGGGACCTTGAACCTCTGGAAATAATTAGGAAAAAGTTAACAGATTGTTGTCAAAATAAACTAATAGAAATGATAATGTTAATGTCATGGAGGGACATTGAATAGGAATGAAAAATATTTATTTTAGCTAAAAAAGCCCCACACTATCAATAACTTGTTTTTTTTTATTTTGTAAAATGGCAATAATACAACTGATAATTTAAATTATTTGCTTGGTTTTTTATTTTCTATAGTTCAATGAGACTAAAATTAAAGGTATAGAACACAAATCAGAGGGCATTTAGAGCTCAGAATGAGATCTCTGAAAAAATTGTCAGCCAACTCCTTTGCTTATTATTTTTCTGCAGTTATATCTTCGATTTTCCATATGACTAAAACAACACTCTTAAAACTCAGCTGATTTCCTGGGAAACATTGTGTTTGGTCACAAAAAATCTTTTACTTTCTTGTGAGCATCCATTAATATAAAGGCTTTTTTCAAAATGAAGGATAAATCATGAAAAGCATTATTTGAATATTTTAATTTATAAAGGAAATTCAATTATCTTTATACACTTCTGAGAATACAAGAAATATAAGGTACATGTTGGGATTTTTCAATTTCCAAAGCTGCTATATATTTTCTAGTCATATGTGAAGTTTTGACATCAGTGACAATTTGGAAACTTAAATATTCAGAGTTCTAGATTTTCACCGTTTAATTATATGTTTAGTTTATTTGTACAGAATAGATTTTGATTGATGAAAAGAAATGAGTATTGGAATGATAGTGACTAATCCTATGAAAAGTAAAAAATAAAAAGTAAGAAAAGATATATATGTGTCTTTATACCCTAATATTATTAAATTTGAATAATGTCCTCCATCCTTCAGTGGGCTATCTCAAATGATTTAACAACTTTCTTGAAGAAAGTTTCTTGTCAAAAAAAAAAAAAAAAAGAAAAAGAAAAGAAAGTTTCTTGTCAAGGGCTGTTTTAGGACTCCAGATCTACCTCTTTCTGAACGTTTATAATCTGCACTGAATATCAATCTACGTAGGATGGCCTTGTGATCTATCAACCAGATCAGGACAGCTTTGTGCATAAAAAGAGGTGCCATTAATAAAAATGTGACAACAGGTGAAAACTGGGGCTACCCTGAGCAAGTTGGGATGTATACCTAACCCTAAAACCATGCACCATCTGAATCTGGATGCAGATGAGATAAAACTATAGAGCAGAAGTCCACATTTTTTTGTCTTAAATTCCTTTTGTTTTTTGGTTGTTTTATTCATTTGTTCATTCGTTCGTTCACAGATATCTCTTGAGCCCCTAGTATGTGCTAGATGTTCAAATTATTCTGAGTGGCAAGAAACTTACAGTGCTTCTGGACTTCACATTCCACCCAGAGGTTGAAGTGTAGTCGTAAGGTAATTTCAACAAGACACACAGCTCCGTTGACAGATGCACAGGACATAATCGAGTTCTTTGCAGTTTGGGTTTTCTTGTTCCTTTGAAGAGTGCTTGTCAGTCCTGTGTTATGGCACGTATAGTCCTTAGTTCTCTCCCTCTGTTCTGCCTTGTGTTGCCTGTTGTATAATTGTTTGCCTGTCAACCACACTTCTCTGCTGTTTGAGGAGTTGCTATTACTTTTTATTTCCCTTCTTTTATCTTCTTGTTTCTGTGTTTTATATTGCTTGCATAGTCTGCCCTTTGATGCATATTTAAAGTGTGCTTTTGACTGCTTCTGGGCTCCAGAGGTTCCAAAAGCCTGAGGATTCTAGGCATTTGTTTTCTTTGGGTCTCATGTTAGTTGTATCTGGGGAGTGATCTATTATAGGAGCATACAAGCATCCAGTGTGAACCAGGTACTATACTGCTTTACACGTACCATCTCTTTTCATGGCAATCCTATCAAATAAGATTATTATTTTTCATATGAAGAAATGGAGGTTCTGAGAACTAAATACATAGCAAAAGTTAAATCAAAATTCAGGTTGAAATTTTATTTGACTTTAGAGTCATGCCTCCCACAACGCTTTGCTTTTAATTTTAAGAAATCAAAGAATTACTATGTTAATATTATGCCTTTTGATGGGAAGGCTATTAAAATTTTATTTGTAGATCTTTCCTGGGATCAAAAATCAGGAAAACAGTAAACATGTATGATTTCATATATCAAATCTTCAAAATTGTATTGGCAAATATACCTAGTGTTCTCACTTTTTTTTAAAGTTTTCTTTCAGAGACTTGCAAAACTTTAAATAAATTTTAGCTTCTTTTTTTGGATGAAAGCAAGACATGGATTATAATTTTCAGGCAGTCAGTCCTCTAATACCTCTTCCCTGATAATTTTCACTTATATAGTGCTACGCTCTAGCTAAAAGATATAAGTTGCTTTTTCTTCTAAATTTTAATGTCTGATGGAATTTCAAAATTTAAACTGTATACCATATTCATTGGGATACTAGGATATTAAGCTAAGAGACTGTAGTGGTCTAAAAACTAGATTTATGGTAGACCTAGAGAACTCAAAGGTATTTTTCAATATTATATTCAATTATTATTTATTGAGCACTTGCTATATGCTAGTAACTGTTCTAGCACTGAAGATAAGAGCATTTCTTTCACTTATGGAATTTTTAGACTTCTTTTAGGGAAAACCAGTCTCCTCACATCATCACCATTACCACCACCAAATGAAGGCCACAGACTGGGTGAAGATTTTGTAATGCATACAGTGACCAGAGGTTATTTAAGAACTTATAAAGAACTCTGACAAATCAATAAGAGATGGCAAACAACTTATGAGAAAAATAGATAAAAGACATAAAAAGATAATTCACAGAAGATGAAATTTTAATGGCCAATAAATATATTTTTTAAATACGGTCACAAGAAATTGGAGAGTTGCAAATCAAAACTACAGTGAGATACTACTTTATACCCATTGTATTGGCAGCAATTTTTTAAATGTATATGGTAAGTGCTGGCTAGAAGGGGGGGGGGGATGGGAGTTGCTGATGGAAGTATAAAATGGTAAAATGACATAAAATACTTTGGAGGCCAGTTTGCCAATAGCCTTTCAAGTTGAAGATAAAAATAGACTCTAATCAAGGGATTCCACTCTTAAATACATATTCTGATTCATGTGCATAAAAAGACTTCATAACAGCAGGTTTTATAAGAGAAACCAAAATTACGCTGAAACACTAACAGGAAAATGGGCAAATACATCATGTGTTCCTTCAATGGAATGAATAGTAGATATCCATCCACAGATATCCCAGTATCATCATGAATAAATCTCAGAAACTTAATGCTGAATGAAAAAGAATTTCAGAAAGATAGATCCCGTGTTATACTATTTATGATATACAAAACAACTCACTGTATTTTTTTAGCAGTGCATATATTCCTGGGAATGACTTAGAATAACAGATCTCATTTGGGTAGGGGGAAGAATGGCACAAGGGAGATATAGACATGTAATGTGCAGTCATATTTGTAGTGTTTTCCTAGTTCAGCTGGGCTAAGAAAACCCCTTTTATTATTCTCCATACATTCATATATGTGAAATATCACTAAGAGAGATTGGAAAAGTAGTGCTCAAATTATCCCTTTTCTGATTGTATGATTGTGTACTGTAAAACTCAAGGAACTAGGATAAAGCTATTGTAATTATAGAATTTGGTACAATTGTCTGGGAAGCAGATAAACTTGATTCAATTCTAAGTTATGAGCAATAGAAATGGAAAAAATTTCCATCTCTAATAAAGCTGGAAAAATTTCAAAAAACATTTAACAAGAAAAACTCTGGGCCTTTATGAAGAAAACTGTTAAAGAGATGGATATATAACCAATATATAAATATATATTTGAGCAAATGCAAGGGCATGCCATGTTGCTAATGGAAGGTTTAATTGTCATTAAAATATCAATACTCTAAAATTAATATATTAAATAATGCAATTCCAATTAGAATCTCGGTGAATTTATCTCACTGGAAAAATTATATTTCATCTTATTAAAAGTGATTTAAAGTATTTAAGAAAAATACAAAAAAAAAACATTGGTGGGTGACTTCCATTTTACATGTTAGATTACCCTATAAAACTGATGTAATTAAATCTCTCTGGTCTTAGTCTTTGAACAGATAAACTGATTATAGAAAACAATAAAGAGTATTCAGAAATTAATTTCAGTTTAGATTAAAATTTAACTCAAGTGGTAGTTGAATTTATTTATGATAGAATACTTTATTTTTTGATAGAATATACATTAAATGGTGCTAACACAGCTGGCTATTCTGGCATAATAAAAGTGTGCATTTGGTTATATCACATATAAAAACAAATTCTGGATGAATCTTACTTGTTAAAAAGTATTTTAAAATATAAAAAATAAAGATACCATCTGTAGATGAAGGATATTTTCTTTCTCCAAATTGAAAACCAAATCTATTAAGCAAAATTAAATATATTTGAATTTCATAAGTTTTTTCTTTAACTTTGGGTATGGCAAATGAATATATAATCTAAATCAACAATAGACTTAGGAAAGTAAGATAGCAAAATATACTAGCAGCTGTTGCAAAATGGAAAGAAACAAATTCAAAATACCCAATTAAAAATGTGAAAGAATGTGAAAAGACAATTCACGGAGGGGCAACTATACAAACCCAGCCAATAAATGCTGGGATGCTCAAATTCATTAGCAGTTAGGACAAGACTAATTAATGTAACAGTGAGCTAGTCTTTTAAGCCAGTTATACTGAGAAAATCTGAAGAGGTTGTGTGTAATGTCTTCTGTTTGCCTCTGCAGATCTCCTCTCCATCCTTCTCCAGCGTGCTCCGTGCCCCGGGTAGCCTTATGTGAACTGATGGCTTCTATGACTCCATTGTCCTCTGGCCTCCAGTTGGGTTTGGTTGGTAGAAATCAGTAGCAACAGCTGTTGGGAGATGAAAACAAGATTGGGTATTTATTTTCCTGCTCCCTCCATCAAACTCAGATACTTTTATCATATGGCCTTCTATTCTCCATCCCTTGCTTCTTTAGGCTTAGAGGTGGCAGGACCATCCAGCTCTAACCAGTTCTGGCAGTGATCTCTTATGGGTTGCCATTTCTCCTGCCAACATCTTCAAAAATATCCCTTTATAGTACTCTCCTCAAATTTCCAGATTTGAGAGTGCCATCTGCTTTCTGTCAGGCCCTGGACTAATGCCCAGCTCTAACACTTGTTACTGGTATGAGGCTAGGGAAAGGGTACTCTTGTAATTGCTGAGCCAAAAAAAAAAAAAAAATTGTCCTGATCTTTTGGAGAGACATTAAACAACATCCATTACAATTAAAATGACCATTATACCTACAATTCTACTTCTGAAAGCCTATTCCACAAACGTATGACTAAAATGAACAAGTCAGGAAACAATAAATGTTGGTGAGGATGCAGAGAAAGGAGAACCTCTTACACTGTTAGTGGGAATGCAAGCTGGTACAACCACTCTGTTTTCTTGAGGTTCCTCAAGAAGTTAAAAATAGAGCTGCCCTATGACCCAGCAATTGTACTACTAGGTATTTACCCCAAAGATACAAATGTAGTGATTTGAAGGGGCACCTGCACCCCGATGTTAATAGCAGCAGTGTCCACAATATCCAAACTATGGAAGAAGCCCAGATGTCTATCACTGATGAATAGATAAAGATGTAGAACATAAATCAGCTGTCAAAAAAATGAAATCTTAGCGTTTCCAACAACATGTATGGAACTAGAGGGTATTATGTTCAGCAAAATAAGTCAATCAGAGAAAGACAATTATATATAACTCATATGTGGAATTTAAGAAATAAAATAGAGGATCATAGGGGAAAGGAGGGAAAGATAAAATAAGATGAAACCAGAGAGGGAGACAAACCATGAGACTAATATAGGAAATAAACTGAGGGTTGCTGGAGGAGGGGTGGGCGGGGGGATGGGGTAACTGGGTGATGAAGCATTAAGTAGGGCACATGATATGATGAGCACTGGATGTTATACGGAAAGATAAATAACTGAACTCTACCTCCGAAATTAATAATATACTATATGTTGGTTAATTGAATTTAAATTTAAAAAATAAAAACAAATAAAAACAAATACAATTTTAAAAAGTGCAAATTAGTAAAGATGTAAATGCAAGGACATTTTTTATAGTATTATTTTTTTTGGTGCTTCAAATTGAAAACAATTAATGTTCATCAGTATGAGAATGGTCAAAAAGTTCGGCTTACATGATGAATGAATGTTACACAAAACTTGAAAGGTAGACATGGCACCACAGTAGGTAACTTGGTTTTAGAGAGATTTTCAGGAGTTATTGTTAAATGTGAAAAGCAGCAAGCCCAAAAGTGGGTATAACTGCGATGCATCATTTTATAAAAACATATACTGCAACAAAAATTATTGTATGTATAAAGAAACAGACATGAATGTCTCTGATTTTATGAGCATGAAGAAAAATTTGGATGAATGAACATTGGATGTAACAGAATTGAGTGGAGGAGCAGGGATCTATTTGGGTGGGAGAAGCAGGTGAGGGATGGGGTACGGGCAAGCAAAAAAGGAAGAAAACTTACAAAAGGATATACATTCATTATATAAAATCATTTATTAATGTATGTTTTATATGGGCATTCATTCGTATGCCCCCCCCAGGATAATTATGGAAGCTGCACTGTATACTACTTCAATTGCACATTTTTCTTCTCTTTTAAGATTTTATTTATTTATTCATGAGAGACACACAGAGAGAGAGGCAGAGACATAGGCAGAGGGAGAAGCAGGCTCCATGCAGGGATACTGACGTGGGACTCAGTCCTGGGACTCCAGGATCACGCCCTGAGCCGAAGGCAAACCTCTGAGCCACCCAGATGTCCCAAATGCACATTTTTTCAATGTCATTCAAGTTCTATTTTTGCCCTGAGACATTTTCGCTAAGTATTCTGAGATTCGAGGGCAAAAGAATTATATCATTTTATCTCCTTTATAATGCCAGGATATAATACTCATATTTCTCTGCTATCTGGAAACTCAAAGTAGACTTCCTAAAATGCCTATCTTTGACACATTCCCTATGTCCTTGATATGATGAGTCAACTGTGTTCCGTTTCATTAGACAAAATACTCTCTTTAAAGAGCAGAGATGAATATATACTCATCTCTATACTATATTCTCTATATACTAACTGTAGCAGTATAGAGATACATTCTACAGTGCAGAAGTATTTTATTGGTGTATACGTGTTATATCAGTATAATTCTATTATAGAATTTTACATACTAGAAACTGAAAGAAAACATTTAATTTCAAAGAAGTTAAAATTATTGTCAAAATGAAAAGTACAGAGCATCGTCCTAGCATTGCATTTTTTCCCAGTATTTTGTTCATTGTCAAAGCTTATTATCACTGTAGTTTTACTTAAGAATTGGGGAAAGCCGGCCCTAATTTCTTCAGGCAAATATATTTTCTGAGCACGATAAGATACTGCTGTAATTGAAAGATGACTAGTATTCTCACTGTGAATGCATCTAAAGTCATATTCTCCAGAACACCAGATGTACAGGATTCAGAAAATGGGTAGGCTTTTCCTGGAAGCTCACAGACCAATTAAAAAGACTTACATTTCCTACTTCTCCAAGAATATCTTTGTAAGATATTTCATTGAAATACAGATATATACATAATCTTTTCACTTCCTATTTCTCAAATTGCAAGTACATTGGTACAAAGATTGTTTTTAGTTATCGCCTATAATTTTACAAGTTAATCAAAACTTTAATTTTTCTGATGGTGCATAATTATACAATATCTCCAACCTTAGCTCTCTAAGACAGCTAGTGAATTCTCTAAAAATATATTATTACTAATATGATATTTTACACACTGTATGATATTACCTATAACCCATGGTAATTCCATGTTATTAATATAACTATCATACAATCAATGCTAAAAATATTGAATGTAATGAAGGTTTTGATTTTTGAGATATCAGAGACAAGCATGTTAATGAATGTATCATTTAGGATATTTTGTTTATTTGTTTTATACTTATATATATACCTGTTAGTACCAATGCATCACTTCTATTTGTCTCAATACTGCATTTCACTGATGGTCAATGATGGGGATTTAGGGCTTATTTGTGCTGTCAAATCACTAGAATGATTGATTTAAAAATATAGGTAGTTGGCATTCAGGGAATTATTTTATTTTATTTTATTTTATTTTATTTTATTTTAATTCCACTATAGTTAACATAAAGTGTCATATTAATTTTGGTTGTACAATATAGTGCTTAAGGAATTATTTTAGACCAAATTACTCTCTAATTCTTGAACAGAGTTTCTATCTTCACATGCAATAGTACATGCATGTATCCATGTATGGGAGAGAGTATTCATGTTTTGCTTTCATCCTCCTAAATGACGCAAATTGATCCCTGTCTCATCTCTGAAGCCAGTGAATTTCACATTCTCTGGTAAAGCAGATTTCATCAAGCTGATGAAGAAGAATGAAGAAGCTAATTAGGAGCAGCAGAAAAGTTGCATAATTGGGTATGCCATGACTGAGGGTCTCAAACTCCTGGTGCGTCTTGTTTTTGTTCTTGTTTGAAATTGGCTCGTGGGTTCGAAAGGACTCATAAACTGCAGATAATTATATTCTGTGTCAAAAACTATACGAACTGCAAACATCAATATGCACACGAATAGTAGCACACAATGAAACATTTTAATTTCAGAAAATAATGCTGGAACCAAAAGCAAATATTGATCTTGGACCTATATCAAGAAGTAACATTTACAAGTATACCTATTGGCAGTTGAAATGGGGCAAAATTTTAAAGGACTTTAGTTTGCAGGATAAAGCTCTTTTATTTTCCATCACTCTATATGCCTAGGTATTTATTATGCCATGTTTGTTTTTCTCTCATCTGTCTTTCAAAATTTTATAAATTGTTCATGTCACAATATAGAAATATGTTATGATTTAAATTATTTTAATTTTGTTTTTAAAATTTTTAAAATTTTAAAAATATATACAAATGTGCTACTAAAGTTATCACCTCTTTCATAATATGTAAATTATACCTCAATGAAGCTGTTAAAAATTATCTTCAAAAGCATTCACATGAGAGAGACTTGCATATGTTTAAAATTTATGATAATGATTCAGTTGAGAAAGGATGGTTGAACAGTCAGAGAAGTGAAGGGGTTGTATTCAGTATAAGTTTTCTAAGAAGATGAGCAGAAGGGAGATCCAGAAAACTTGCAGAGGGATAGAATCCTATTAGGAGGAGTCTCTTCTTTTAATGGAACAGAAAGCAAGGATGGAATGTATTAGGATTTCTGTAGGTTTCATACTGGTTTGGGAAGTCAAAAAAAACCATCATATCCTTTGTTCCCTCTGTTTTCTGGGGAGCAGAAAAGGGTATTGAGTTTAAAGATATTTTTTATTTATTAGAGAGAGACAGAGTGAGAGAGAGAAAGTGAGTGGGAAGAGGTGCAGAGAGAGAGAGAGAGAGAGAGAGAGAGAATCCCAAGATGACTCTGCTGAGTGTGAAGCCTGATGCGCGGCTCTATCTCAAACCCTGAGATCATGACTTAAGCCAAAATTAAAAGTTGGACACTTAACTGACTTAGCCACCCAAGCACCCCTAAAGGTTTTGAGTTTAAATAAGTATTTAAATGAAGGGATCACTGACTAGAAAAAAAGATTTTTCTAGAAACTGAGCCAATATGTCTGTTGGGGTAGGTAATTATGAATGCCTTGTTGTATGATCATTTCAAATATTGCTCAGCTTCTCAATTGCATATATGGAGAATCCATCATATATGGATGGAGTTTTATAACATGGAAATAATTAAAAACAAGAGATTTAGTTTCAAGGATTTCAATAAATGATGACTCACAGAATTGCAGGCAGAGGAGAAAGTGAAGCGTTAACAAAACTGAAAGAATCCGTCAATCTTGGAGACCCTGAAGTGAAAGACTAGTCAGAATGTGTAGCTGAAGAAGGAAGCAAGGGAGAGAGGAAGTTGTGGTCAGAGTCTGGGATGTTGGGACTAGTGAAGTTGAATGGGGAACGATTTGGAGAAGCATCATTGTTGTAATAGGTTAAAGAGAAAGAGGAGTGTTGTGTGGGCATCTGCATTGCTGGTGAGTCACTTAAGGTAACAACAGAACTTGGAACACAGAGGAAAACCTTGTGCCACAGGTCATTTCTTAAATAGATAGGGCATGTGAAGGATCCCTGGGTGGCTCAGTGGTTTAGCGCCCGGGGAGTGATCCTGGAATCCCGGGATCGAGTCCCACATCAGGCTTCCTGCATGAAGCCTGCTTCTCCCCCTGCCTGTGTCTCTGCCTCTCTCTCTCTGTGTCTCTCATGAATAAATAAATACAATCCTAAAAAAAAAAAAAAAAAAAAAAGATAAGGCATGTGACCGTGAGAGTGAAGTGTGACACCAACAAAAGGGATGGAGGAAATGACAAATTCCGCAGGTTTCCTCCTCCTCCTCCTCCTCCTCCTTCTTCTCCTCCTTCTTCTTCTTCTTCTTTTTCTTCTTCTTCTTCTTCTTCTTCTTCTTCTTCTTCTTCTTCTTCTTCTTCTTCGGTAAGAGGGTTGCTGTGATTTATCTGATGATTCAAAGAAAATAAAAACTGTAAATCTTATCTTCTGATCTTGAAGACACAAGTGTAATACTTGACCAAATTTCAAAGGATACTGTGTCCTCAGATGCAATTAAGGCAACATAGGAAGTACTCTGAAAAGACCGACAATGTTTTGAGAATTGGCTGATAAAGGAGATGTATTTGCCAAGGCACAGTGAAAAATCCTTCCAAAGGGACGATTGAATCAAGAGCAGGAATATACTGAGTTTATTGGGAATAAAAGCTAATATTGAATGGCCTTCGGGATTACAAAATGTATGCTAAATTATGGACATAGTACACCAATTTGTATATTTATTTCTTGTTTCATGCCATTGATTTTTGCGTGTGTGCCAGTATTAAATTCCTTTGGCTTTTATAGACTCATGAAGTACTGCAAATGACTTTCTGTCATTACTCTTCACAATATTTGTCGCTAGGCTGGTTCACCCATTGACCTTTAAAATGATTTTGCCAAGTTCTAAGAGAAAATACCATTGAGGGTATTGATTGGAACCATCAGTGAATTTATAAACAACTGTTTGTAAAATTTTTATCTTGCCAAGTCTTCCCATCAAACAGGATTTAGTTTTCCATTTATTTAGGTGCTTTATGCCTTTAGTAAAGTTTGGCAGTATGCTTTATGTGGGTCCTGAACATTTCTTGTTAAATTGATTTCTAGGCATTTCATGTATTTTGTTGCTCATGTGATGGAATATTTTTTCTATCATATTTTTAACTTTTTGGGCTAGTATATAAACAAGTATTGTTGCTTAATTGTACAACTTCCTATTAATGAACTATCTTACCCATACTAATAATGCTGCAATTAATTTTTTTTGTATTTTCTAGAGACAATAACATATATAAAGTATAGTAATTTTGTCTCTCTCCAATATTTGCCTATTGTTTAATTTCATTTTCTTTTGCCTTGGCTAAAATGTCCAATAAAATGCCAAATAGTAATGGCAATAGAATGCAATCTATTTTTCTCTTGACTTTATGTGAATACTTCTACTTCTCTAAGTTATGTGTCTCTGTGTCTTAATTTCCCCATCTGTAAAAGGAAGATAATATTACCTAATACACAAAGTTATAAGAGGATTATATAGTTATAAGATAATTACATATAAATTGCTATAAAGTGTGTTTAGCCTGCTTGGAGTTCAATTAGTAGAAATATCTGTAAGTACAGAACATGGTGCAGAAAAAAAGCTCTAAATAGAGGGCAGTGTGCTAATAATTATTATGCCCAGTGATCCAACCTGTATTAAAGGTTCAGTTCACTACAGATTTTGGGGATTGGATCTGAGTCTTATCAACAAAGCAAGAATGAATAAAGGGTAGAAATTATTGAATAGCATAGAGCTTAGTTGAAAATCTGTGGCAGATATTGAGAAAAATAAAAGGAGTTGAACTTTACTGAGGATCTAGTGTGTGTTAAATAGTGTATCTGAACAAAAAGCCACATCTCTGCCCTCTGGGAACTGACAGTAAGTAACATTGAGAAACATACTGTTCTTCTATTTCTATACTTAATCTCTATTACATTACAAATAAGAATTAATCTCATCACTGGACCTATTTTGCCAAACTAGAAATGAATTCTTAAGACTTATAAGCTATAATAAATACGGATATAAGTATAGCAGTATTTCATTCATAGGAAGATGTAATCCCTGTCTCTGTGTAACACCTTCCTCTTTAAGACAAGTTCAGGGAAAATAAAAGAAAATGTAACTTTGCACATCCAGGACAAATTTTAATACCAAAAGCTATTAAAAACCTGAAAATATCGATATAGCTAAAAGGATTTTAATAAATGCATGGATATTAGTTCCTACTGGGTAATTTCAGGAAAATATTTTAGTGTATCCTTTAAAAATTTTTTAACCTTATAAAAGCAATCTTTATTGTACTTTAAATGTCCTTAGATGATTCTAAATCTGAGATGAAAAATATTGATGATAAATAGAGGAAGTACCAGCCATGCTTACATTCTTAAAACAATTTTCTTGTAAACAGATATCTTTAATTTCTGGGAAAAAGTCATTTGAATCTACATAGAAAAGATACTTTTAACACTTTTTATTTCTTATAAATCACTATGCAAAAATCTACTTATCTAAGATGTCAGTTTTAGTGAGTCAAGGACACATGAATATATAGCCATTTATTGAAACATTTTAATTAATGTTTAAATTACTAAAGTCCTATAAAATCACTTTTTAATAAAAAGTATAATATAAAAACATAGCGGTTACAGCTAAAGCTACTCTTTTTCCCAGAGAAAACTTCTGTTTTCAAGTATGGTACTTTATATAACTGTTCCTTTGTATTTATATATGCATAAGTACATATATATATGAATTTATACACAAAAATATCTTTGTATGTTTTACAGAAATGATATGTGTTATTCAGCAACTTGCTTTTTTGTTCCCTACTGAAAAATATCTTAATGCTCTCTCTCCAACTTGGGTATCCATAGAATTAACTCATTTTTAAATGTTCTTTGATATGGAAATGCTAAAACTGAAAACTTTATCCTCCTTTTTAGATCCTTTAAAGCTGATGTAGCTACTAATAACAATTTAACGTAGAACATCACTTAGCACAGAATGCTGATTTTTCTCTTCTTTTAAGTCTGTATTTGACAAGCGAATAATAAGTCATTCTTTGTAGACATTACTTCATATTTGGTAAAATAAAATAAAAATGTTTCCAATAATTAATGATCTACAGTGGGAGTAACTTTTCTTTAGAGCAAAAGCAGTGAAGCTTTTAGGATCTTAAAGTCTATGTTGTTGATACTTAAGCAAAAATAGTTTTTACATAACCACTAGAATTTTACTTCTCTCTATCAAAATCCAATCTTCCTAAATTACAAATAGAGTAGTTCTTTGCAAGGAGACCAACTAAAATTACACAAAAACACAGAGTTATTGGGTTGCCTTTTATTTTCTGTAATTTCATCTGAACAGTGGAACAGAGTGGCCCCCAACAGTGTACCAGTACTGGTCATCTATGAAAAATAACATCAAAGAAGATCCTACAGTATTGGTCTGTCTTTGTCTGGCTTATTTCACTTAGCATAATACCATCAAAGTCTGTCCATATCGTAAATGACAAGATATCATTCTTTTTAATGGATGAGTTGAGTTATATTCTAGTGTGTGTGTATGCATATATGTGTATACCACACCTGTATGTGTGTACACACACACACAAACACACCACCATTGTATATGTGTGTATGTATGTATGTCTATATTACATCTTCTTTTTTGATTCAAATGGGCAAACAAAACAAAATGAAACTTATAGATACAGAGAACAGATTGGTGGTTGCCAGAGGGTAGGAGGGTTGGGGGCATGGATGAAATGAGTGAAGAGGGTAACAAGGTACAAACTTCCAGTTATAAAACAAATGTCATGGGGATGTAATGTACACATGGTGACTATAGTCAATAATCTTGAAGTGCGTACTTGAAAGTTGCTGAGAGAGTGAATCTTAAAAGTTCTCATCACAAGAAAAAAAATTGTAACTAGTCATTGTGACCGAAGGTAGCTAGATCATTCTGCTGTACGCATACAAATATCAAATCAGGTGATACACCTGAAACTTATATAATGTTTTATGTCAGTTATACCCCAATACAAAAAACGTCCTATCAAAAGTGTCATTTTTGGTATCCCTTTCTTTCGAGTTCTCATGCCTCTCAGCCTCTCTTCCTGCCCCTTACCTTCTATTCTCTATAGCCCTTCCAAGTGTACGATCACTTCTATTACTGATAGAATGGACACTGTAAAGAAGAGGATTACAGTACATTTTCTAGATTATAACACACCCTGTGCCCTTAACTATTAAAGCAGATGGTTGTTCAGAAATGTGATGGCAACCCTATAGAAAATCATTTAACCATTTATTCTATTACCTCAGTTCCCATTATTTTTGAACTTTTTGGAGTAATAGTAGCTAGTATTCATTCAGTGTTTTTTATGTGCCAGGAGTAATAGTAGCTAGCATTTCGGAGTAATAGTAGCTAGGATTCCTTCAGTATCTTTATGTGCCAGGAGTTGTCATAGTAACTCTGTCAATAGGTCCTAGTATTATCCATAAATTATAGATGAAATAAATAAAGCACAGATTGGTTAAATAGCTTCTCTAAGGCCACACAGTAAGTGATAAAGCTATTACTTAAATTCATTTTAAGTTTTTCTCAGAGACCACCTATTCAAACATTTATTTTATTACATTACATGGAATAAAACTGATGGATAGAGTTACAGTTTTATAGACACATTCTTTGGAAATATAGATGCATAAATCTCCATATGGAAGGGCACTAGAACACAGGTATACATTTTTATGTAAATATTCTCCCAGAATCTTACTCATTAATAATCCAGTGATGTCTTTCTCAGAGGGCTAGGAGCCATCTCTGAAAAGTAACCATCAGGGATGCCTGGCTGGCTCAGTTGATTAAGCATCAGACTCTTGATTTTGGTTCAGGTCTTGATCTCACAGTTGTGAGATGGAGACCCATGGGCTCTGTGCTTAGAGTCTGCTTCTCTCCCTCTCATTTTCCCATCTCCCCCACTCATGCTCTCTCTCTCTCTCAAATAAACCAATCTTTTTAAAAATAAAGTAACCATCAAGAAGAATAGAATCCCCATCTCCCAGTCTTCAGGAGGATAGGAGCCTAATTTTGATACATGACAATTAGCCAACTGAGATGGCCTCTACCTTGAATAATATCCTTTCCAGTACTTTCCCATTAGCTCACCTCAGCATCTAAAAATCCTCTTCTTTTTGTTTCAGTAGAGTTGAGTTCAATCTCCCTCCCATGTTGAAATAGTCTTGACTCATTTTAATGGTCTTGAATAATGTCTTCCTTGATTGTTCAACTTAATCTGGTAAAATTTTCCTTGACAATTGAAGAGTCTTCTTTTTGATAGAGAAAATGGAGGAAAATATGGATTAAAGTCTTCTCTTCTCTTCTGTCATCCAAATGAGGAATCCATGAAACATCAGCAAGTCCACTGGCCCCATGCATTGTGCATCTTGACCTATATTTCTAGTACTCATTTATAATCAAAATTTTTAAATTCTGGTTGCAGGTTTACTGCACAGGTGATATGATTAGCAACAGAGTCAAAGCTTTCAGGTCCATCACATATTCTAGTGATGACCTGATTTCCAATTTCTAACTTCTCCCTTTTTTTTGTAGCTGAATAGAGTTAAAAAAAAAAACTAGTCAATTGACTTCCTGTGAAATATTCATTGACTGTTCATGCTGCCTGTCTTTCCATAGGTTTTTATATCCTTAATTTTCTAAATCCCAGATAATCTCCCTAAAATTGATATAATGATCCTGTGGTTACTGCTGTAGATTACAGATGGTGAAATAAAAGCTGCCATATATGAAGAGCTCCTTCTGTGCTGGTTGAGTACTATGTACTTTACATGATTAACACATTTTGTTCTTACAACACCATGAGAAGTAGATACCATCATTTCCCTCATTTTACAGATGATAAGATTGAGATAATAGGAGGTAAATAACTTAGAATTATTTATTTAGAAAATGGTCTTATCTCATCCACCAATATCTTTCTATAGCTAATACTCTTACAAAGAATCGTTGCATCCCAAACCCACTGTCTTCCTTGGGAGATATCTAACCCTGTCAGACTCAGTTTCTTCATCTTTGAATGTGCATTAAAAATGCCACACAGGATTTTGTTAGAGGAGTTCCTGCATATTGCCCTTTTATCATAGTAATCAACCAAAATCAACATCAATGGTGACATTTAACTTTTCAGTATTTTGGCTTACTTAGCATACGTTTTCCACGGTGCTGTAATATTTCTGCTTAAGATTTGACAGCTCCAAGAACTATGCACTGGTATATCACTATTCACCTGATTCTTATTTATCAGAATGGACTTTATCACACCAAACAGACAAATAATTTTGAATATTTGGGTTAACAAGTTTGTAGGAAATGGGACAAGGGAACTGAAAACAATTATTCTGAGGAGGAGGTAGACATGAGACAGCTAAGGTAGGTCAGATGAAGGCCGAGAGGTTGCAGAGGGGAGGTGGGCCTGAAAGGCAGACAGGATCCAGGAGGCGACCAAATGCAACTGGCCCTGATCACTTGTGCTTGTGATGCCTTTCTCCCTGAATGCAGATGAAAACTGCCCACATTGGGACACCTGGGTGGCTCAGTGGTTAAGCATCTGCCTTTGGCTCAGGGCGTGATGCCGGGGTCTTGGGATCAAATCCTGCAATGGGCTCCCTGCCTGGAGCCTGCTTCTCCCTCTGCCTGTGTCTCTGCCTCTCTCTCTGTTTCTCATGAATAAATAAATAATTTTTTAATAAAAGAGAGAGAGAAAAGAAAACTGCCCCCATTAATCCATGAAGGGATCTCTTTGGTCCCACTGCAGTCCCCCTTGTGGAGTTTGAGGCTAGCTTAAACTGGAAGCTTCAGATACTTGAAGTACTATGAAAAAAAATTGTTCTCTTAACAAATACCCTGCCTTTTGCTGATATGTGAATTCCAGTTTTTCAAAGAACACTTTAACTCTTCTTTTCTGAATGTAGTTTTTCCAAATACAACACTTCTGGTTCTCCATGGTGCTACTGAAATGGGGCAATGTTGTTTCAGATAACATGAATATTACATCAGGGCACACTACATAAAATGGGTTTTTCCTCAAAGCTTTCAGTTGTTTTGGAGTTGAATACTTGATTTTTTTTTTTTTTAACATCTGCAAGCTACTTCAGTAATTAAATGCTCTTTCTTTGATCCTGTAATGTGGGAGATACTTGAAACTCAGCTGCTGTTAAATGACACTCTTATTTGCCTTTTGTCTAATCATTAAAAGAAGGGGGTTAACACTCATCCAAAATAGTTCTGCTTCCTTGTCTATTATTCAAAAAAATATCATACATAAAAAGTATATATCATGGCCCATGAATATACTCTACATGAGCTTGGTGTTCTGAAAACTTTGGTCTTAATTTAATGTTTGTGCACACACACAGAAGTAATTTATATACATTTACATATACATGTATACACGTTTGTGCATATGAGAGTGCATTTATGATTTATATACACATGCATGTTGTAGATGTACCTAATGTTTCAAATGTGTGAATAAAATTATTTCTTTTGTTCATAAAAGTAACACATGTTCAAATGTGCAATTCAGAAAACAATGTAATTTATTAGGTGACAAAATACTCTTTGGAGCCTGGCTGACCTCAGATAAAGTCCCAGCTCCAACCTTCACTAGCTGTGTGACTTTGAGTAAGTCAACCTCTTGGAGCATTAATTTCCCCATCAAAATGAAATAATAACAGAACCTTCCAAATATGGTTGTTGGGAAGATAGAGACATTGTAATTAGATTTTAATTCAATTACTTATAAAACTATAGTATCCAACGAATGTTAGTTGTTTATAAAAATCACCCCAATTCCACATTCATAGATAAACACGGTTAATATTTGGGAATAGATAGTTCTAGCTTTAAAAACAAATATAGTGATAGATTGTTTCTACTGTTTCCTTGGATTTTTGTATTTGTCTATCTGGCACCCATTCATCACAGGGCCAATTATATTTAATATATTTTCTTCTTTTCTATATGCTTGATGATCTGGCATTTGTGGCCTCCATGACAAGGGAGAGACTGCTCCTCCCAGGGCTACCCATTACTTAGAGAAAGCAAAGGGCTAACCCCGAGCATGCCTTTCATATGCAAACCAACCAGTGATTTGATGTTCAGCCCCACTTTCATAATATCTTTCATATTTCTCTTCACAAATTCAAGCTGTGGAACTGGAAATTACTTCAGAGTTTGAGCAGCAAAGGACATTTTCTATCAGGTTGTGTATGTGTATGAGTGTGCACTTTGCAAATCAAACTCCCTTAGAGACTTAGGCTGCTTTGGGTCTGTTTACATCTGGATAATTTTGCAGGGGGTTGGAATGAAGAGTAACAAAATAAGGATTGTTGTTAAGTATAGGCTTTGGAGATAGAAACAGGCTGTAGAGATGTACAATTCCACTTTTAATGTTTCCCATCACATGCAGTATGCTGAGCTGCGTAGGAATTTTATTTGGGAATTTTGACCCTTGTCAGCTCCATGAATATGGTCAGTCTGAGCCTGTGGCTGCCCTCTCGTTCAGGTGCTCCCCCTGAGAAAGCAGTTGTTGGTGTCTGGTGGCCCATAGGCATGAGTTCCCAGGGAGCCAGGGGATCATAAGCCTTTTTTCCAAGCATGAATACTTGGGAATGGTAAAGGGGGAGTACATACAGATTTACAATCAGATTGAAATATGTTGTAATCTTTTTTGGGGGGAAATCTTAAAAGAAAGTCTTTCTTTTCTTATTTTGAAATGTTTTCCATGACTTTATAATTTATTTATATTAATCTGGAGTAACAGTAACAACCAACTCATACAATCAGAAAGTGATTTTGCGGCATTTAAATGTGCATACATGACTCATACTTTTGTTTCTGTTATAGAGATAACATCTACTCCTCCATTCATTAAACCTTTGCTTAAAACACAGATCACGGGTAAACAACAACAACAACAAAAACAAAAACATAGATCACGGTACTGCCCAGACTGGGATGAAGGTGTAAATAATTCAGAGAGATAGACAAGGTTGATCATCCATGGATTTCGTTTCTTCCTATCTTCAGCAAGGAATGTTTTAGCGAAGTACAAAAAGAAAGTTATTTTATATTATTTATTAATAGCTTTTTTCTTCCACAAAGTGTTTGAGACAGCATACACGAGAACACGTGCCAAATTATAACTAGAATACAGAATGAGACTCAGGGTAGAAACAATCTGGGAAATAAGCACATGCATATCAGCCACAAATTTTATATGGCTGCTGCAGTGAACTTCCAACTTATTTTTGAAGAAATGGAAACATTTTTATTTAAATAATTCTCATTAGCATAGAGGAAGGAACTTACTAGACATGTGATACTATAAATTATTTTAAAAGTACTCTGAGTCACTGAAAAAACAAACAAACAAACAACAAACAAACAAACAAAGCCTCTGGTTGAATGTTGGATTGACAAAATAGCAGCAGGCCCGCTGAGGAATACTTTGGAATTAGCAATTTAAGGGTTTTATCTTTAGGCTGGTACAAAAGCCAGGACAAATTTTTCACAAATATCACAGACGCATTTTGGTATTGTTCTTAATGAACATAACAGTAGCACCACAACCACTAATAGCCCATTTGTAACAGTTAGTATTCTAATGCATTGTTTTAAGCACTTTACATTTTAAAAATTTAAGTTCTCTCAGTGATGCTATGATGTGAGTATTGTTAGAGTCCCCATTTTATGGAAGAAAACTGAGGTAAAGAGAGGTTGACTATCTTGCAGGAGAGATCATGAAGTAAACGACAGAGCTGAGCTCTCAGATCAAATTTACTATGTCCATAATCTGCAGAAGGTATTTGACTTTTGCAGAATGGAGATGAAATAGAAAATGATATTATTGTTTATGCTATTTCTTGTCACTTTGTCAACAAAGTCTGTATCACTATAACAAAGTCTGAGGCAAGAAAGGAAAGCCACTATGTTGTTCAGCTTAGACACCAGGGAGCACAGCTTGCTAAAGCCACACCAGAAAAACGAAGGTCCAGTTGTAGAGGTTGTGTTTGGACCAGTTAGTTTTGTTTTATTTTCCAAACTGTCCAGGAAAGGGATTGCATCTAGTTAATAAACACCAGTGTGGGTAGGGCCATGCCCAGCAAAGGAAAACTAACTCAACTTCATGCCTTTCTCTGAGTAAGCAGCAATTTTCACAAGGATAAAGTAGCATAGACTATCAATGACTGTGGTGAGTGCACTAGTGCCCCTTTCACCCACAGGTGAGTGTCAGATCCCTTGCGACAATGCTGAGACAGTGGGCTCTATGAAATTTGCAATGGGACCAGAAAGTGTGTTTGTAGTAGAATAGTGAAGATCATTCTGCTAACTAGCTTCCAGGTGGCTCTTTAAAGTGAAGTCGATCCATAATAAAGAGCATTAAGATTTCTGTTTCATTAAGTCAATAGATTTGCCCCTCTTAGAAAAATGAGGTCGCGGGTCACTTCCTTATTACTCTACCACTAAACAGATTATATAAATTATACATAATGCCTTACATTTAGTCAATTTTCATTTTTATATCTTTTAATACTCTCCTATTTAGAATATACATGTGTTTATGGAATATAGTATCGCTACTGAATACTCATGACTTCGTCTTATTTCATCTCATAATTTTAAAGGAAGCTTAAAAAGATCACGTAATTTCTGATAAGTATTTTATAGGTTATATATTTTAATGCAATGCGCTATATAATGTGATGAATTAAAAGTATAAAAGAGATAAAGTAATATCAGGGCGGGGAAGAAGTAGCAAGTATGGCTCTGGTGGATGTTAATGTTATTGCTATAATTGAGCACACCATTTAGCTCTTATCTCCTGTAGCTAAGGCAAAAAATGGAAATGTAATTACTTATAGAACTTATCCTCTTGTTTCCATAGCAACTTACGTATATCTCCAGCATTGAACTTATGCATTGTTTTGAAATTAACTTTCTTAGAGTCTATCTCCCACTAGACTGAGTTCCTTGAGGTCAGAGACTCTGCTTATACAAAATAGTTCTCAAACAATATCTTGTGTCCCCCCCCCACACACACACACAAACTAGGACTTGGTGTCCAGAGAGACAGAAATTATCCAGGTTTTCATAGACATACAGGTTTTCTATTTGCTAAATCTGAAGGAGAATGTCTAGCTTGGGATCTTATAAAGGGTCGATTGGATGATACATCATCAGCCACTGTTCCCAACATGTTTTATAGCTAATGCGGAAGTGATATCTGAATGCCTGTTCGCTGTGATGAAATCTGGTATTTATTTGCAGTCTTAATATTAATAGCACCCACCAGTGCAGTCATCTTACAAGGAGTGTATTAGCAGCTGCACACATGTAGACTTCTGGTATTTTCCATTAATTCAAAGATGGAAGAGTCTACACCCAGGGAATTGTGGGTTATGGATTTACACTTGTGCTCCATGGACTCTGGGGTTCAGTAAGGCCCAAGAAATGACTAGGACTATAAGGAATGAATAAGGAGAACATAGGGAATAAGGAGAAGGTAGGATCTTTGGGTACTCCAGATCACAACTATTTTTCAACCAGAAGTGTTCTTTAATCCGACTTAACATATTGTTTCTGTATAAACATAATTAGAAAAATATTTCATTGCTAAACAAACATACAAACAAATAAGTTTTGAGAATCGCAGGCCTAGATTATCAGACAGATGCTGTGTGCCTTGCATGAGCGGTTCTCAAACCTGACTGGTCCATCTGTTCACCAGGAATTCTTTCCATAGGCACAAATATGAAAGTCTTGCCCTGCAGAGAGTCTGATATATTAAGTGTGGGGTAGAGCACAGAAATCTGTACTGAAAACAGATTCCTTGGGGGATTCAGTGCTCACTCAGCTTTGGAACTCACTGCTTCTACCCTTTTCTGATGATTTATTCTTTCTATAGAACTGTTAGTGGTACGACCTTCACTGGTTCAAAGAGACAAGCTAATGTTCTGTGGTAAGAGCCTGGACTGCTTGTATTAATATCTTCCCCAAGTTTCACAATATGGCATTTGGTGTTAATTTTAAGGGTAGAAATCATTCATTTTCAACCATAGGGGGATAATTTCCAAAAGGCACAATGGGCGAAACTCTATCAACGGCCGCTTGAATAAATGGAGGTAGGAGAGAAAGTAGGTTCTAATTTTTTTGATACAGTTGTTTATTTTCAGGATACAGGTACTTATTGGTGTCTTAAGGAGATGAAACAAAACACCACTTGGCTTTCAGTTAGTCAAGACCCAAATGTAAATAGCAATAAAAGAAGCAAAGATAGTAAAGTTGCAAGAAGGGTTTTCATCTATAATATGAATATTGTTTTCAAGGTAACATTATCTAGAGTTTACCATCAGTCCACATAATTGAGAGTCCTGAGTAAATATTCAAAATGCATTGGCACGACGCTTCTGTTCCTGACAAACTCTAACTTACTGTAATCAATCAGTGAGTTAGAATCAATATCCAACATTCCCAAAATTGACATGGGTGGTAGATGTGAGAAGCACGTCTGCTGGGATAAGCAAATATAGATGCAGCAGAGGTATATTGTTTTATGGAATTGTGTGGGCAATTTGAAGTTGGGGAATATCAATCACCCTCTAACTCCGAAGGGGCCAATGATTGGATATTTATGACTTATAATGAATTATAGTAATATATTATCAATAATAATAATGTTCAACATATGTCAAACTCTTATGATAAACACTGCACTAAATGCTTTATATATATACACATATATACACAATATATATTATATAAATATACACACAATCTTTAATACCCATAATGACCCTATGACATAGATATACTATAAGATATACTATAATTCTTGTGCATTAATGATAAAGGAAGTTTACCTTTATAGAAGCTAACTAATAAGTAGCAGGTGGTACTCGAACTCTTTCAATGACTTCAACTCATCGGGGAAAATATGGACACTTGAATTGAACCCTTTATTAAACTGCTGTGATTGGAAAATATAAATGAAAATGCCTAGGGCATTGTAGGTGCCCCCCAAATAATACTTTATACAATTGCAATAATGGGTTTGGAAAGATTTGTTGTGCTTTTTTAAAAAGATAATTCTGTAAAATCTATGTAATACTGAGAATTCCAATACTTCATTAAGTGTTGCTTATTACTTAACTGACTTTTTTTGGCACTTTGGAGAAATAGAACTTCTAGTACTGAAAACCTTTTAATGTTGAGGTTCTTTAAAATAAATTTAAAATTAATTTTCTTTTGGCTTTTCATCCTAAAAATAAAAGTGCTCCGGGGCACCTGGGTGGTACAGTCAGTTAAGCATCCAAATCTTGATTTCAGCTCAGGTCATGATCTCAGAGTTGTGAGATTGAGCCCTGAGCCCCATGTGGGGCTCTGTTCTGGGCATGGAGCCTGCTTATGATTTTTTCTCTCCCTCCCTCTGTCCTTCTCCTCCCCTCTATGTGCAACACTCTCTTTCTATCTTAAAAAAGAAAAATGATTTAATGCCCTTGAAATGAATATAGGACAACTTAGAATACATAAGACACACGATCAATAGAATCTAATCCTTTTTAATTTAATTGTTCTTCTAAAAAGAAAAAAAACTAATTTAATCATTCAAAATGGCCCAAATTAGTGTTGAAATAACCTTTAATCTTTAATAGATTGAAATAAGTGCACGGGTAAGCAACTGTAGTGTATAAGACAAGTTATAAAGCAGGCATTAGTGCATTTGTAGGGGGTCCATCCCATCAAGTGAATCAATGATTGAGTATAAGCAATCTAGCCTATTGAAGATCCTTGATAAAGATGTGTTGAGTGCTGGACTAATTATTTTACAAATGTGACTGAGATGTATGATTTCCAAATTTTCTCTATAAGGTCATACTATTAATGTAATACTGTTTGGGTCTTCATGATATAATGAACATGGGAAAACTTAAGAATGGTTCATGTAGGACAATTGAAAAAAAAACTAGGATAGAAAAGAGGGACTTTAAACAAATTGGATATGTTTGGCAAGTTTCAAGGCAAAGCATCTTATGCTCTCAACATGCGGGGTTGTTACCAAGAGGGGAGTGATCTGTTTCTGTGTTGCTGAAGAGTGCAGTGCAGGGTGCATGACTAGGGTAGGAAGGATTGAATTTGGCAGCTAACTCCTCACCACTGCTTGTGAGAGCCCTGCAAATGATGAGGTTGTTGAAATCCCTGACTCTAATGGTCTCTACCAAAGGGATAGGGAACATTTGGAAAGTTGGTGAACATGTGATGTGTTTTAATTGCCTCCTCTTCACCCCACTGGTGGGGCACAGATCTTGCACTAGAGTTATGGGGATGGCTGAACATACAACACTGGAAAATGAGGACTTACCCTGAAGACTTTAAAGTCCCTGAACAGAAAGATTGACAGCCTGGGGAAAAGGACATCCCATGCCATTCAGGACCACACTGGGGTTGAACTCAGGAACAGAGCAAATAACCAAATGCTTTGGGAGGCAGGCTTTGAAGCATCAATCATGCCTTTGAATCTGTATGTTACAAATTCTCAGGCTTGGTTTAAAGTGAATGAATGAATGAATGAAGTCAGTTCCTTTTCTATAAGAGTGAGTATAAGAAGCTTCCCTGCTGAGATGAGGCTCACTCCAGTTTTTTTTTTTTTTAACAGTCTTTTTTTTTTAATGTTTATTTATTTATGATAGTCACAGAGAGAGAAAGAGAGAGAGGCAGAGACACAGGCAGAGGGAGAAGCAGGCTCCATGCACCGGGAGCCCGACGTGGGATTCGATCCCGGGTCTCCAGGATCGCGCCCTGGGCCAAAGGCAGGCACCAAACCGCTGCGCCACCCAGGGATCCCTCACTCCAGTTTTGAAGGTCACCTGCCTAGTGATAGCTCTCCTTCTGCTCACTACCTGCCATCATCTTTGATTTCATTTCTTTTTTTATAATAAATTTATTTTTATTGGTGTTCAATTTACCAACATACAGAATAACACCCAGTGCTCATCCCGTCAAGTGCCCCCCTCCGTGCCCGTCACGCATTCACCCCCACCCCCCGCCCTCCTCCCCTTCCACCACCCCTAATTCGTTTCCCAGAGTTAGGAGTCTTTATATTCTGTCTCCCTTTCTTATATTGATTTCATTTCTGATGTTCCATTCCGCTTTTGATAGACACCTGGCTTTGGGTTTCCTTATGGAATTATTCTCCTTCTTCAGTTCTGCCCATTAAATTTTTTTTCTTGCTTCCTGGCTCATATTTCCAATCCTGGAGTTAATTGGAGCCCAACTTAGGAAATGTGACTATTAACTCATTGCAGGAAGATAGAATCTAACTAAACCTTGGAAGGGTTATAGACCTTGAATTGGATAAAATTTGGAGTAACATTATGTAGGTGATTGCCTGCTTTGCTCACTAATAAATTCATTTGTACTGGTGACTGCCAGTGGGGAATCAATTTTCTTTCTTTCTCTGCACAATTACCATTCCTGAAATATTCCACTAAATGTCCTGCTTGGACATATGAAAATCAACCTTGGCAATCACTATCATTGGTGGTTGAATTTTACTCGGTGTTGGCTTAAAGTAGATTGTTTTAAAGGGGCTTGTACAAAGAACTAGCCTTATCTAATATTCTTTTTGTTTTTCATTGATCTAGAGAGAAAACTCAACTTGATATGATTAAGTAAATTCTCATCAGAAGCAATTTTTAAAACTGATCATTCTTGATACAGTATTAAGGTTTAATGTATGCTTATTTAATATTAGCTCATCATTATTGGTACATCAAGATTGTTGATTAAATGTAACAGATCTGTTTTAAGGTTTATCACCATTATTTTTCATCATTATCGAATAATTTAATGTTTTCATAAAAATAATGAAATAACAATCATTTAATAATCATTTTCCTAATTTCCTAATTTCCCAAAAGAAAAATTAATCCTTGACCTCAATTTTTGGTAAGGTCTTTCTGTAAAATTTAAAGCTAAGGAAAAGAGCCAAGTTCTGACATGCAGATTCAAAGGCATGAAAGGGCAATGAAAAGCTTTAGGAATACAGATCATTATTCTCACCAATGTGACTCACAACTTCCTGTTCTGAGAGGAACTCCAGTGCAGCATGGTATGAGGAGTTTGAGGATGTGTTAGGACTTTCCAGGTGAACCACTGGTCAGGTGGTATTATGGGAATTAAAGTCTTTCAGAGGGTTTTCCATTAGACTCTAATTAACCTATCTGACTTTGGATTGGGCTGCATGGAAAATGTACTTATATTTTGACTTCAGAACAATTCGGAAAAAGAAAACACATTTTTCAAGGGGAGGACTTGACTCCCTCCGGTGCACTTTAGAATTCCATTGCTGGTCTGCATCCCTCCTGAGCTTGTCTCAGAAAGCCTGGCAACTTCCCCTGCCCTGCTGTCCCCAGGCTCCTGACCATGAATATATAACACCTCCGTTCCAAGGCGCCAGCACAATAATATAGTGTATGAGCTTAGCAGTTGAACACATGGGTGTGAATTATCTTCACTATTTACTACGTGCCTTTGGGAATGCTGCTTGACGTCTCTGAGTTCCAGCTAACTCATGAGAAAAACAGAGATGATAACACATAGCTATATCATAGAGCTACCATGTGTGATAAAAAGATAAAATACAGTGTCTAGAATCTTTTTGGGCTTATACAAATGGTACTTAATATTATTTTATTCATAGAAATCCTGACTGTGGTACTCCTCTACGTGGAAAACTCAGTCTAATTATCCCGTATTATGAGAATGATCCTGGCCTGCTGTGCAGCAATAATCTGAGCATGAAACCCAGCAGAGTTAATCATCATTGCTAGTCGGTTCTCTCCCTTATTAGAAATTCCATCCAGCAGGATCGCCTGGGAGGCATCTGAAACAAAGCCTGGAGTTAGAGGCATAGAAGTTAGTCTGATTTTGAAAATGGTAAGGTTATAAATTGTAACTTTACAAATTTATAAAGACCGAGAAAAATCAACAAATTTTACCACACAACTCTGTTTACTTCCCTGGCCTCTTAAAATTTTTTATTATATTTTAACAAACTGCCATTTACAACAAACAATGCTTTCATATAAGGTACTTGTTAACTTACTGCCTTTTCTAAGTAGTACTGTGATTAGTGCAATATTAGGAGGTGAAGAAAGCCATAAGAAAAATCAGCTTCTGTATCTATTTAAACACACCATGATAAGAGCTATCATTTTGTTAGGCCACTTCTGAAATTACTATTTTGTGGAAGAAAATAATTTTTTTGGAAGAAAATCATTTCTATAAAGCTGGCAATCTCTTTAAATGTTATCATTTGTGGACAATTGACTGTCCATAAAAATATTAAGATAATGATCCAGGTTGTTCACCCCAGTATTGCATTAACCAAAATTTAGAAAAGACACAAAAATATTGAAATGCTCAACAAAAGTATAATAGAATAATTTTTTATAATAAATTTATTTTTTATTGGTGTTCAATTTGCCAACATACAGAATAGCACCCAGTGCTCATCCCGTCAAGTGCCCCCCTCAGTGCCCATCACCCATTCACCCCCACTTCCCGCACTCCCCCCCTTCCACCACCCCTAGTTCGTTTCCCAGAGTTAGGAGTCTTTATGTTCTGTCTCCCTTTCTGATATTTCCCACACATTTCTTCTCCCTTCCCTTATATTCCCTTTCACTATTATTTATATTCCCCAAAAGAATGAGAACATATAATGTTTGTCCTTCTCCGATTATAATAGAATAATTTGAGGCTATTTGAAGTATGATGTAGCTGTACACTATCCACATATAAATGCTCACTTATGTTTTTTTAGTTTAAAAAATCAGGTTGTAAGTGCATAACAAGATCCCATTTAAAATATTATCATACTATAATGGTAATATATGGAGATACATGTATCTTGGTGGTGAGATTGGTTAGGGAGGGTAGTAAGAGTTAAGTAATGAGGAACACTCTCATCCCTGTATTGGACAACATACATCTCTATCACTCATGATTGATCTCACTTTTAATTCATAATCTCCCTCAAATGTGCCCTGCAATCCTACTTGAGTTTCTCAGTCAATTCACTGTGCAGCTTTCCTATAGACTATTTGTACCCAACCTTCAGTAGCGCCTCTTTCCTTTCCGTCATTGTCTGCAGGTCATCTATCTTAGTTTGCTAGAAGATGTAAGCACCTGGGAAAGAACTTCTGCTCCCTCCTCCAGATCCCCCCTCTGTACCTGCACACTCCTGCCTCGCCTCCTATTTCTTTATTTTTATTTTTATTATTATTTATTCATGAGAGACACACACACAGAGAAAGGCAGAGACACAGGCAGAGGGAGAAGCAGGCTCCACGCAGGGAGCCCAACATGGAACTTGATCCCAGGGCTCCAGGATCATGCCCGGGCCGAAGGCAGGCTGTAAACCACTGAGCCACCGTCCCCTTGCCTCCTATTTCAATGGATAAGCTGTGTGTGCTGCCATCCAGAGCAAATTTGGGAGAGTCTATTGCCGTAATGGTTCACTGATCACACTTCACTTTACAGCTACTGCACACTTCTGTGCCACTCTTTACAGCGAAACGTCTTCAAATGATCTGTACTCATTGTGCCCTCTTCTCTATTCTCTGGAGCCCTCTTTAAATCAGGCTTTTATCCCCATTAGCATTCTTGCCGAGGCCACCAACGCCTGGCTACCCTGGCCCCATGGTCATTTCTTGGTCTTTATCTTACTTTCTCTCTTTGCAGTGACATAGATTGTCACCTTTTTCTTCAAAGTCTTTCTTCATTTGGCCTCCTGCACACTGCTCTCTTGTTGGGTTCCCTCTGATGTCATGGACTTTCCCTTCTTATCACTATTCCTGGATCTCCTCATCTCCCTGTCCTTTACAATTTTGTGATTCTACAAGGATCAGTACTCATTTTTCTTCTCATCTCTGGCCACAATTACTCTTAGGTGATCTCATGATATTTAATGATATATATAAATTTAATTTTGTATGAATATGTATATATTCAAAGTAGCTCCCTCCTCCTCAACTTCTCACTTAACTCCAGACTAAGATGTCTTGCTTTCCATTTGAATATCTGTAGACATGTCAAATTGGATGTTTCTAAAACCAAACCCTTGTTTGAATTTTCGTCACCTCACCTCACCCCTGTGTACATGTTCCACACCTTGTCTTCATGCAATCTACTAAGTGGAAACTCCAACTCATCTGTTGTTCCAGCTGAAAAAAAAGGGGGGATTACTATTTGACTCCTCACTTTCTCTTACATCTCACATCAAATCCAAGAGGAATTCCTATTAGCTGTACCCTAAATATGTTTCTCTAATCTGATGTCTTCCTACTACCACCACTCTCATCGCCTGAGTGCCAAGTCCCACCATCTCTCTACTAGATCGCTGCAATAGAAGCCTAACTGGCATTTTGCTTCTCCCTTTGCCTATCATCTTCTCTTACCATGGTAACCAGTTGATCCTTTTAAAACATAAGCCATTCATCTCTCTTCACCTGACTGGTTCCACAGCTCCCTCTATCTTGCTCAAGATAAAAGACTAAATTCCTTAAAGTGGCCAGTAGGGTTCTATACAGTCTAACTGCCTGTTAACTTCATTGGCCTCATTTCCTCCTACTGTCTCCCCAGATCCCTTCATTTCACTCATGCTGGGCTCCTTATGGTTCCTTCAGCACATCAAGCAACACTGGATGTCAGGGCTTTGGGTGTTGGCTCCCCTAGAACTCTCTCACCCCACTCTTTCCCCACAGCCACATCTTTTCTCACTTCATTCAGGTTTCTGCTCTAATAACATCTTATTAGAAAAGACTCTCTTGACCGCCCTCTATAAAATGGCAATACTCCCCTGTATCACAGCCTTCCTTATCTCACCAAACCTTCATAGCCTACCATCACCTGACCCAGTTTATTTATCTATCATCTATCTATCTATCTATCTATCTATCTATCTATCTATCATCTATCTATCATCTATCTTTTCCAGTTAGCATGAAGGCTACATGACAGAAGGAACTTGGCATGTTTGGGTCATTGCTGTATGCCCCATGGCAAAATTGTAATCTGCTTTTCCAATGTTGGGGCCAGATCACCTGGCACTGGCCCATGCTCTAAGCCAACAGCTCTGTGCAGATAAGCTCCGCCTGAGCTCACAGCAGGACATCTCAGCTGAAGTTGACCTTGAGTCCTGTCCTGATGGTCTGGGCCTCCCACTTCACTTTCCTGATTCTCAGGGACCCACCTCCACTCGAGGGAGATATCCTTTCCCCAATTCCTAGACACAGACTTTGGCTGAATTAAAGTTTCTAAGTATTTTTAAAAATGTGCCCGGAACGTGGTAGGTGCTCAGTAATTATTTTCAAACAAAATTGGCTAATATCATCAACTCAACATTTGAAGAATCACATTAAGTCACATTTCAATAGCTAGAGACCTATGATAACAAGAGACATTTCTTGGAAATGTCCAGAAGACAAAATTGAGCAATAACTGTAAAGTTGCATAGCATATTTTGAGCAGGGATCATGCTTAGAAGACCCTAGATGTCTCATTCTTCCTGTTTCTGGAGAACTGGGGCTGGAGTTTGTAAACTCAATGATTCTTTGGAATAAAGTTCAGTCATAGTCACAAATTTAACTTTATATATTTTAATATAAAAAAACTCCCCCCAAACGGAAAGTTTGTTTCTATTTCATTTTTCTGTGTAACTCCCTGTTGTCATTTTAAAAATATTTATGGTAATTTTGACCACAGAATTAACATAATGCATTCATAAAAAAAGCTCTTAATAAATAAATGTTGCTTCAATAAATCATACATTTATGGATGTGTTTGGTGTTGAACTATGAAGAATGTGAAGGGTTTATGATCTAGGTTGGTTGTCAGATGATTGATACTTTTTGTTTGGGAGTAAATACAAACTTTTAAGAATAAATAAAAACCACTGTTGTAGCAATACATCAATTTGAAGTGCTGAAAGTACTTGGAGGAATATGTAAAGCATGGCAACTTAAATATAAAAGTGTAATTGTTGAGAAGATATGATTAAGTGGAAAATTATATTTATCGTCATCAGTTAAAATTTATGTGAGATAGTAAAATAAGGAGGGCCAGTGTTGCATCTACTATATTCTGAGTTCTAATTTTACATATTCAGGTACTAAGAAACTTTCTTCTAAGTTAAATACAGTCCAGGAAAGATTTTATTACTTTTTTAAAGTTTTATTATTGAAGTATAGTCGACAACAATGTTGTATTACTTGCAGGTGTACAAAATAGAGATCTGACAGTTCTGTACATCACACAGTGCTCACTCTGATAAAATTCTGTCTCCCTGAAAAATTATTACAGCATTATTGACTATATTCCCTATGCTGTACTTTTCATCCCCATGATTTATTTGTTTTCTTTTTTTTTTTTTGATTTATTTGTTTTCTATAAATGTGTACTTCCTAATCCTCTTCACCTATTCACCCATCCAGTGAATCATCCATTACTACTCATCATTCTAATCATCCTTACTCTCTGGCAACCACCAGTTTGTTTTGTGTATTTATGAGTTTGTTTGTTTTTGTTTTTTATATTACACACATAAGTGAAATTCTGTGGTATTTGTCTTTCTCTGTCTGACTTATTCACTTAGCATTATATTCTCTAAATCCATCTTGCAAATAGCAAGATTACATCCTGTTTTATGGCTGAGTAATATTCTAGTGTGTGTGTGTGTGTGTGTGTGTGTGTGTACGTATACCACATCTTCTTTATCCATTCATCTATCTTTTTTTCAAAGATTTTATTTATTTATTTGAGAGAGAGGGAGAGGCAGAGACGTAGGCAGAGAGAGAAGCAAGCTCCATTCAGGGAGCCCAATGTGGGACTCAATCCCGGGACTCCAGGATCACACCCTGGGCCAAAGGCAGGTGCTCAACCACTGAGCCACCCAGGTATCCCCTCCATTCATCTATCAATGGACGCTTAGGTTGCTTCCATCTCTTGGTTATTGTAAATAATGTTGCAATACATATATCTTTTTGAATTAGTACTTTTATTTTCTTCAGGTAAATGCCTAGCAGTAGAATTACTTGATCCCATGATATTTCTGTTTCTTATTTTGTGAGGAATGCCCATACTGTTTTCCACAGTGATATACCTCTATGCATTCCCACCAACAGTGCACAAGCCTTCCTTTTTCTTTGCATCCTCACCAACTCTTGTTATTTCTTGTTTTTTTGTTTGTTTGTTTGGTTAGTTGGATTTTTGTATTTTTTTGTCTTTGTTTTGATAGTGATTCTAATGTGTGAAGTGATATCTTGTGGTTTTGATTTGCATTTCCCCAATGGTGAGTGATGTTGAGCATCTTTTCATGTGTCTGTTGGTCATCCATATCTCTTCTTTGGGAGAATGTCTATTCAGATCCTCTATTTTTTAATTGTATTATGTGTTTTGTTGATGTTGAGTTGTATGAGTTCTTTATATATATTGGATATTAATCCCTTATTGATTTATCATTTGCAAATATCTTCTCCCATTCAGTGGACTGCCTTTTCATTTTGTGGATAGTCTCCTTTACTGTGCAAAAGCTTTTAATTTTGATGTAGCCCCAATTGTTCATCTTTGCCTGAGAAGATATATCCAGAAAAATATTGCTAAGGCCAATAACTGCCAATATCTTCTTTTAGTATTATAGTTTCAAGTCTTACATTTAGGTCTTTAATCAGTTTAGAGTTTATGATTTTCTTTGGAATGGTGTAAGAAAGTGGTCCAGTTTTCATTCCTTTGTCCAGTTTTCCCAACACCATTTATTGACGAGACTGTCTTATTCCTGTTCTATAATATGGCCTTCTTTGTCATAAATTAGTTGACCAGATAATCAAGGGTTTATTTCTGGTCTCTTTATTGTATTCCATTGATCTATATGTCTATTTCTGTGCCACTACCATTCTGTTTCTTTAAAATTTAATTTAATTTTAATTCCAGTATAGTTAACATATAGTGTTATACTAGTTTCATGTGTATAATATGGTAATTCAACTATTCAGTACATCATTCAGTGCTCATCATGACAAGTGCATTCCTTAGTTCCCATGACCTGCATCACCCATCTCCCTACCCACCACCCCAGTACCATACTGTTTTGATCACTGGAGCTTTGTAGTATACTTTGAAATCTGGGATTGTGATACCTCCCAATCTTTGTTCTTCTTTTCAAGATAATAGCTGTGGCTATTCAGGGTCTTTGTGATGCTATGAAAATTTTAGAATTATTTGTTCTGGTTCTGTGAAAAACTGTATTGATATTTTTATAGGAATTGCCTTAAATCTGTAGATTGCTTTGGAGAGTATGGACATTTTAACTATACTAAATTCTCAGTTTTAACTTCTAATACAGTAAATAGCAATAGATAAAGCTCACATAAACAAAAAGTTTTGGGGGATCTTCAAGATTTTTAAAGATTATAAAAGGGTGTAGAAACCAAAACTTTTGAGAACTGCTGGTATTTTTAAAAATATTTTATTTATTTATTCATGAGAGAGAGCAAGAGATGTAAGCAGAGGGAGAAGGAGGCTCCATGCAGGGAGTCCAATGTGGAACTTGATCCTAGAACCCCAGGATCACACACTGAGCCAAAGGCGGATGCTCAACCGCTGAGCCACCCAAGTGCCCTGGTACATGGATTTTTTGAATTGACATCATTTACTGTTACAAATGACAAACTCAAAACTTATATCCAATCTCAAAACTATCTGTGGAAATCATGTAAATATGTTTATGACACATTCAAGTTCTCAAAGAAGATAAAAATATACAATGAGAGGGCTCAAGACCATATACAAAAAAGTAGCACAGTTATCAAGAAAAGAGATTAAAACAACCCACCCCTATTTAAATCAGATGAACACATAATAATAAAATGATAACCGATATAGTTTTATGTTTCACTGAGAGTTCACCGTTTTTCACTACAAATGAGCAAATGAGAAGATTCAAAAAAATATACACTTGACTTTGTGTTCTTTTTACAAAGGAAAAAGTACACAGAACTTGTTAGTTGTTCATATCCCATCCTATTGCTCTCTGGTACTTACTCTGAGCACTATATTTGACTAGTGGGCAATACTAATATTCATGAGCCCCAAATTCTCACATCTGAAAGTTCTCACCTAAACTATTCAGCTAAAGCTGAATAAATTTCTACATTTGTAATGAAAAGCTTAAAGTAAATTTTTATGGAATTGAAAGATTTCAAAGGAAAAAAAAAGAGCAAAGAAGAATATTGACTAAGAGTTCTTAGTTTTCCTTGTTTTTTCCTTTTTCTTCTCTCTTTTTTTATACATCCCCAATAATACAGTTGAGCAATGAAAGTACAGATGACTATGGATAGCATGGCTCAGTGTTGCTCTCTTCCTATTACTAGTTCTTATCATTATCTGAAGAGAAAGAATCTGTCCTTCGATGACCATGAACTTCAGCCAGGAAGACTGTCCATGCAGTGGCAACACATAAGGCCCTTTGGTTATGAAACAGTTGTCCTTATATACAGGTTTCTCACCACCATTCTGGATCTAGAACAATATGGCACCCTCAACACCTTACAGTATAATCTTTCATAGCAGAGCTGGCAAACGGACTTGTCACTGACCATCACTTGTGGTTTCTTAGCCATCACAGCCACAAAGCAGCCACGGTATCTCTGTGCCAGGCATGGTCTTCTGTCTACATGTCATCATGGCCAGTACTTTGAAGTTTCTCATTGTCACAGTGTAATCTTTCACACCGTGCATTTTTATTATTAGCAACCAAATCATGATGGATAGTTCTCAGCAGGTGTTACAGATAAAACAAGCTTGGTGCCATGGTTCATCATACCCAGCCACCTCAGCATAGATCGTGATCAGCTTTCTTTGTGTCCACTTTATAGCAAAGCAGAAGTGCTGACTTGTTCAGAGATCTGCAGATTTATCCTCTCTACTCATTGCAGCTCCGAGATTCCTCTCCTCACCAGCAAGATGAATTTCATCAGTGGCTCATTCATCCATTTCACTGGGAAATTTAACATCTCCTCTCTGAGCTTCGTTTTTGTATTTTACACGTTAAGCTCCCTCTGCTTCACCTCAGAGGAGGACAGAGGCCAACACAGCTTTTTGTAGGGTCTTGACCATGAGTAGTGAGCTGTCTTCCCAGCCATGTCCCCCAAGGTTAGGCACTTCTGAGGCAACCACCGCAGTTTCTCAGAAAGGCCTGGAATGTATCACTTAGTTCATGCAGATGGTCGCCCTGTAAAAACATAATACTTTAACAACAAAAACAGCAAATAAACAAAAGCAAAAAATTTTAAATTAATGCATTTGTCTATATGGAAGATTCAAAGGCCTACTCCTAGATGTGTCTGGAGTATAAAAAAGGCACTGCCAGAAAGAAAACAGACAAAAACACATAGGTCACACAAGCACAGACTGGTTGCAGAGGAAGAAATATCAGTCTTTCTCAGACTATTAAATTACAAAACAGATAAATATAAAGATGCAATAGATAGGTTTTATAAGACATAATGTGATTCAAAATATCTCTAGCTCATCAAGTTGGGATTATTGTGTGATCTAATATAAAGACATTTTATATATTTTTAAATTATATATATATTTATATATATTTATATTATAATATAAAGACATTTTCACTTACTCAGAGACTTAGATAATGTATTATTCCTAATATCTTCATGAAAACAGCCACAACTGCAAACACAATACTCATAGATCAGGAAAAGACAGACACTTAGAAAAGGCAGATGCAGGCAGAGACATAGAGGTAGACAAGATGCAGGTATAGATATTGGCATGGGCATAAGTACAAGACTATGTATCGATCAAGATATGTGCAGTAGCTGCCTGGGACAGAAAATCTTTTCTTTCTTCTTTTGGGCAGAAAATCTTAATTCTGTCCAAAAGCTAAAGCACACGTGCACATATGTACACACACACACATACTCATGCAGTTCATACAGTAAGGGCAGAAGGATAGAAAAATAAGGAAGCATGAAATACTAAAACATAGAACAAAGCATAAAACAATGAAATGAGAGGAGTAAGACCAAATGTAGTCCTTTAAAACTTACAGATAAAAAAATAAACCATTCCTGTTAAAAGATGAATGTTATTAGTGCCAAATAACAAAATCCAGATTAGAATGTTTGCCAAGGAACACTCCTCATATAAAATGTTAGAGAAAATTATCATGAAACGTGACTTTGTAAAGAAAGATGTCAATATTAAGAGAAGCTGGGTTGAGGTGTATGGAAACTATCTGTACTATGTTTGCAATTTTCTCCAAAATTGGTCGAAAATTAAAGGTTTATCTAAAAAATAGAATTCTCTTCTATATACTCCATTACAATTTGCTGTAACAATATGCTGTGGAATGTTTTCCTATATTAACCCTTACAGAGTTGTGCTATCATTCTTAATACTTTCAGAGTAATTCCTTATGCAAAACACACTTTCTTGGGATCCCTGAGTGGCTCCATGGTTTAGTGCTTGCCTTTGGCCCAGGGCGCGATCCTGAAGTACTGGGATCGAGTCCCACGTCGGGCTCCAGGCATGGAGCCTGCTTCTCCCTCCTCCTGTGTCTCTGCCTCTCTTTCTCTCTATGTCTATCATAAATAAATAAATAAATAAATAAATAAATAAATAAATACACCTTTTCTTGAATCTTGTTTACCCAAAACAGAGTTGTGATGAGATATGTAGCACAACCATTTTCTGCTCAGATAGTTTGGAAGGACAGCCATCTAAATGGAACATGCAGTTATTGATGGATGGAAAAATGAAACTAATGCTTATTTTCATATTTATAATTTTAGATAGTTTCTCAATTTTCGTGTATTATTTTTATCATCGAAAGAATCCAGGATAAATTCTTTCTTACAAACATACATAAATATGATTTGTTTTATTTATGAGATGAAATATATAATAAAAGTGGTTTTATCTTCAAAAAGTAAAATAGGCAAGTGCTTGAGTATCATATAACATTACATCAAGTGTATTAAACAAAAACTATTAGGAAGATGATCAAAATTTGTCAATCACTTGGTTTTCTAATTAACTCTGTGTGTCTCTATGTAGTGTGTTTGGCAAATAATAACTATAGGTAAGAGCTGAAAAAATTTATTTCACATAATTGATTTACTAAATACATATAGCATTCTTCAAGTGTTAAGAACATTCATTACATTTGATGACATATTTTTTCAACATTTGATGACGTATTGAGCCACATACATAAGACATTTATAAAAACTCGAAGAGTTGAAATCATAAAGGCCAAACTTAGACGCATCAATAGTAGCACTTTAGCTGTTTTCCTATCCTCTATGTAATTTTTACTGTTTATGTATGAAAGAGTTCAGAAATTTTAAAGAAATCATAAGCAAATTATCTGTTTTAAAACATCTGTGTGAAGCCATTTTGAGGACAGAAATATTTTGGGGTCTGTCTGCCAGGTATCAATTTATTGACTCCCAGCTTCAAATACACCTTTTTATATGTGCTCTGCGATAAAGGCTAGACTACTTTTAAGTATTTCTCCTTTACAGTGGGAACCATATTAAAGCTTTCTTATTCAAGGGTGCTGGAGGGACTTTGCAATAAGAAGGAGCTTCTCTTGCTGATACCAATAGCTATACACTTGTCTTCAGTGTGGTTGGGAAGGTAACTAGTGTACCTCTGTCTGCACTATGCTCCCAGATGTGTGGTCTTTTCATGATTGTAAGCCTCTCCCATGCTCTGGCACAAAACCCCTATTCCCTTTGCATTCCCAGGTACACAACCATCAGCTGAGCCTCACTTATACCTGGAAAGCTACTACAGATGTGCTCAAGCTCAGGCCTACCAATGGACCTCTGTGCCAGCCAGTGGGCTGCAACCACACCTTTTCCAATGAAGTCTGATTCCTAACACTGGGAAGAGGGTCTCCTTTCAAGATCTTCCTTCCTTAGGTATACTCCACTGGTCCTTCCACACTACACAAGGTTCTCTTTCATTTAATAGTTACTCTTTTATCATAGTTTAGTAATCCTTTATATTTAATAACCTGTCATATTTAAATCACTGTGTGGTTTCTGTCTCCTGATGGGACCAGACTGATGCCTATTGCTGCCCTGGTTCAGAGATAATGTCTAATGGACCCTGTGATAACCATTGTGCTATGTTACTTTAACCTCAGGCTTTTTTTCCCCCAACACCTTTATTAAGTTATATTGACATATAAATATTGTATATGTTTAAGGAATACAACTTGTTTGGATACTTCCGCATTGTGACGTGATCACCACATCAAGCTAATTATTATATCCATCACATCCATGTAGTTACCATTCCTTTTACTTTGTGATGAGAAGACCTAACTTAAGATCCACTCTCCTAGCAAATTTGAAGTTTGCAATACAGTATTGTCAACCATCATCCCCATGCATTAGCTTTCAAGAACGTATCTTCCCTAATGGAAAGTTTGTACCCTTTGACTGCCATCACCCTATTTCCCCTTCCTGAGTTCCTGGCAACAACTGTTCTATTCTCTGCTTCTGTAAGTTTGACTATTTTAGATTTCACATATAAGTGACATCATGCAGTATTTGTCTTTTTAAAGTTAAATACAGAAATGACCACAGTAGAACATAAATTGTCACAAGATACATTTTGAACTAATTAACTCCTGAAGTTGATTTTCTTCTACCCCTCAAATCTCCATCAGCTCGAATTCCATATACCTTTCTCGGTTAGCAGGAACCTGAATCTCAACATCCCAATATTTCCAATCCTAGCTATTGTGTTCAGGGTCCCTAGAAGAATGGTGGAGCTATGTAGTGAGGGATCTCATGGGAGTAGAGCTTTGCTCTTTTCTGGTAGCGTATTATTTCAATACTTTCATAACCTGTATAATATTTCAGAACTGGTTGAATATAAGCCCTGATTATTACTAATTCTGTCCCTTGGGGAAATATAAACAAGCAGCGGGAAAGACAATGAGATTTAAATTTGTTCAAATAAACCTCAAGTATATGGTCAGGTAATATACAAGAGAGCCAAATGAGCAGCAAATGAAGGAAAATAAAGTATTTGTCCAGATGAAAAAAATCGCCTCTGATTGTCATTTGAAAATTACAAGACATATTTATATTTTTCTAGAATTTAGTTTTCATAAACTTTCTGAGAAGCCAACACATGTGTTTCAGTAGAAGATTTTTATCTATCATACAAGACTACAGAAAACTCTAATCTATACCATCATGTTCTTCATTCTTCTGGAATCCAAAAGCCCAAGTGTAGCATACAGAACTTAGGCAACTAAAAGAAGGAAAAGCTGTGTTGTCTAGTAGAAAAAATTGGTGCTCATAAGAGAAAAATTATGGGTGATTTGCCATCATTAATTCAAAAATTTCTCTTTCTTTAAAAAAAAGATTGTATTTATTTATTCATCAGAGACACACAGAGAGCAAGGCAGAGACATAGGCAGAGGGAGAAGCAGGCTCCCTGCGAGGAGCCCGATGTGGGACTCGATCCCAGAACCCCAGGATCACGCCCTGAGCCAAATGCAGACGCTCAAACACTGAGCCACCCAGGTGCCCCCCAAATTTGTCTTTTTAAAGCTAGAGACAATTTTTTAAGAAGTAAGAAAGTAGAAAAATAGGAACAGTCAGAAAGTGGAAAATAAATGATGGCATTATCAAGAATAAGATTTACAATCACTCATTTTTATATCTTCAGATCAGATTACTGAGAGTCAGAAAACTGATTCATAGGAAGTAACCCATCAATGACACAATGACACAAACCTCTCTAACAATGGAAAACATCAGCCCCTCTGTGTCTCATATTCTGGTATTGCCCTTTGACAGAACTGAAGATTCTTATGAGTTAATAAAAATAAGCAAACTTATTCTACTTAGGAGGTTTCCACTACATACTTCAGTGGAGATGAACTAAAGGCCATTTTGTCACTGACATAAAGCAATCAATAAATCATGTACCCAGGCATAAAGGGTACATTTCAAATAATGTTATCTATCACACACATTGTGTCAGAAATCAAGATTCTTAGCAGGGGATGAAAATGTCAGCAGGCAGTCAGCAAATGGGCATGTTTTTGGAGTAGAATATGACCTTCGTACTCTGTGCTATTAACTCACACACCCTATTTTGCAGAATTGTATAAATACTATATACTTGTTGTCTTGTGAATGTGGCTTTGTGAGGTGTCATCCTATGGTGTTCTCTGAAATTCAATTTTAGAACCAGCCATCGGTTTCACCACATTGGACTGACAAAATAGTCTTTGTTACTTCTCATCCTACTGCCTTATCCAAGTGAATTACTAAAGGCTGATGTGCCCCATTTGTGAATATATCCACTTATATGAACCATTAGCCATAGAGAAAAAAAAATTGGTTAGAATCTTGGTGTGATTCCACTGATTCACTTCATGGATTTTTAAGTCCCTGCAAACAGGGAAAACATCAAATTGTTTTCCTTACAAAAATAATTGTGAAGTTTATGGAGGCGAGCCTTTTTGTTATTACCAACACTTTCAAGGAGTTGTTGATTTCTTTAAACTTTCAGGGTGCTCCTACCTTAATGGTAAACAATTAAGGCGTTCAACGTGGCTTAAAAGAATGAATGGCTAACTTCATGAAACAGAACTCTGATCACCCATTCTTACGCATGTAACCTTTTCTTTCCCATGACAGCCTTTGGACAAGGATATTGGAAATATGTTCCCCTTTGAGAATGTTGGCATTATAATGCTTTGGAATTAAGCAGACAGGGATTTTAATGCAGGTTGCACCCACTTACTTATATAAATAGCTACATTTTGAGACTTTAAAGTGGAGATAATGGCAAAAAAAATGTTGTTTTCCAGCTCAGAGGAATCAGTTTAAAATCTAAATGAATTGATTAATAAGTTCTTACTGTCTTAAAATTCACTTAAGATAATGGAAAACAAAATATCTTTAAAATAGCAATGTCTGGGTTGGTGGGGGGTGCCCGTTTGGCTCAGTTGGTAGAGCATGTGACTCTCAATCTCACAATCATGAGTTCAAGCGCCACTTGGGGCAAGGGGCTTACATAAAAATTTTTAGAAACATAAAATAGCAATGTCTAAAATAATATTTATCTCTTCCTTCTTGTATGTGAGATTCAATTTCAAATTTACTCCTTTACTAAATCTGTGGTTCTCTGTTCATGAAGTCAAGATCATCATTTTATACTTAGTATCTGCTAGAAAATGTGTATATCTTTAGGATATATATGTAGGCATTATAGGGAAATAAACTGGCAGTTAAAAATAGCTTTATAATCATCACTGCTATTTATAGAATGAATACTATTTGTTAGTAACTCAATAGCTGATATACTAAAGTTAAGGAATTTAATTTAATTAGGAGTTCATGGCAGGAGAATGTAAAGATTTTCTCGTTGAAAGGAGTCTGTTACTCATTTCTGGTTTTCGTCTTGGTTAAAAGAAAACAAAATGCAAAGTTACTTTGCTTCTATTTGCTATTATTCCACACTCATCCATGCACATTCCTCAGGAACCCATGGTATGTGGGTTAAGAACCTTTCTCAAGCTCATTTAGGAATCTCAGGTTAACTGTTACCCTGTTAATGAAACTCAATTTATTAATGCAATTTTCAGGCATGTTTATTTTTAGGGAATTTAGGTTAGGCGATTTTTCTTCCTGTCCATATCTCATGCCATGCGTATAACGTAAAAGTATAAATCATAGATTTCATTTTGTTTGTGGTTCGTCTAAGGGGAAAGAACAAATTTTTGAAGCCATTTAATCGTATTATACAAAGCTGTTTTAAATTTGCAAACAGGAGAATATTTCATGCTATGCCAAGACACGTAAATTATAATTGCTGAAAAACAAAAGATAAGAATTTCCATGAGCTCATGAAAATAATTTTGCCATATCCTATCATTTTAACCAAGCTACAGATGGATTGAGCAGTAATGGAAGGCTTTGTATTGTTCGCATCCATAAAAGAGCTCCAGGTGACTATAAACATCATTATTGTCTTTGCTTTGGCAGAGGAAGAAACATATTCAGTGAGTCCGAATATCTTTTCCATATATCAGAGTAATTTAAGGGAGAAATATAAACTAAAACCTCATATCTTTTATTCCAATTGGGATTCTTATTAAATTGTTTCACTTTTGGGATCCCTGGGTGGCTCAGCAGTTTAGTGCCTGCCTTCCGCCCGGGGCCTGATCCTGGAGACCCAGGATCGAGTCCCATGTCGGGCTCCCTCCGCATGGAGTCTCTGCATGGAGCCTGTTTCTCCCTCTGCCTGAGTCTCTGCCTCTCTCGTTCTCTCTCTGTGTCTCTCATGAATAAGTAAACAAAATCTTTTAAAAAATAAATAAATAAATTGTTTCACTTTTAAACTTTCTGTCATCTGATTCCTCAAAAATTCATCCTAAAATACCAATTTTATTATCTCTTTCTTCTGCTAAAAAATATCCAATGCTCTACTTTTTTTTTTCCCCCAGCACTCAAGTCAAGGCTGTCCATAGTCTGATCACAACTTTTGTAGTGATACTAATGTCCCATAAAGCAATTTCTGGCCTGTTTGTTTCCTATACGCTTGCATAGTTTTGGCTTCCTAAATACTATTCTCCTCCAATCTTTAACATTTTTCCCCCTCTTACTACATCATTAAAAGTAACATTGGACTAGAAATCTTGATGCTTCTCAGTTTTAGCTTCACAATTTGCAAAACGAAATTCGAAGTCAACCTATCCAAGTTGTTAATAAGATCAAATGAGGCAGTGTGGATGCGAGCGCCTGATAAACATTAAGCACTTTTGAGCTGGAAGTTCTAATTATTGGCTGTTATTCAGATCACAACACAAACCCTCTTGGTCTGGGCCGTTTTCCTGTTTGCTTTGGGTCACAATGACGATCGCAATGCTGAACACTTCTAGACCACTTGGTACAGGCCTGGCTCACGCAATGACAGACACCATTCTATTCCTTTACATATTTTAACTTTATTCCTCACAACAGTGTTTAGAGGTAGGTGGTATTATCATCCTCAACTTACAACTGGAGAACAGAGCCACAGAAAGGTCATTAACTTTCTACATCTACTAGATGGTGGAAATGAAATTTGAATTCAAGCCACCTAACTAAAATGCCTTATTCAGGACTGGAATGTCATTGTGATCTGCGGCCTCCTCTCTGCACAGAAACCCATGAAATTATTAAGACAGTGCTGCAGTGATTACCATTTATCTACCTAATAAGTTTATACATCCTTGAGAAGAAAAAAGCCACATATTTCTTTTATGTAACCATATGGCAGACTGTGTAGTCTATGCACATCAGTTACTTTATAAAATCAACTAATCAGAGGAAGACGCTGGCTGAGGTTGATTCCCCGGGAAGCAGGTCATGAGACAGAAATCTGAGTGTGGGAGGTTTATTGGGGAGCACCTTGGCGGGGGGCATCTGTGGAGTGAAGAGGGGAGAGTTGTGTAGAAGGGGATTAACCACAGCGCTGTCACAGCAAAGGCTTTAGCAAATGCCAATGAGGACTCCGAGTTATACCAATGGAGGCAACAGGACTGGGACTTTGTACCCTTGTACCTATTAGTCATTAGATACGGGCTTCCTGCACTCCTACCTGGGTGAGTCTGTAACATTAAGCAAGGCAGCTTTCTCTGGCCAAAGGCAAGTGACTCAGCTCCATGCATCAGCTGCCAAGGCTGCTGGCAGCTGGGGTAATTAGTGCTTCCGACGGGGGCGGTGTGCCTCGGTGTCCTCTCCGGTTGATCTCTTGCACCACTCAGGTGGCTTTGTATAATAAATTTGCACCATCTGGAGATAGCTTCTTCAGAATCCTGGTTGGTTTCATCTCTGGAAATCTTGCAAGAGTAATACTAGAATGTTCTGCTTCTCTAAGCACTGTGACTGGTCTGAGGACTGCACCTGTCACTTATCCCCTTCTTCCATTCTACATTCCTTTCACTCATAGCAGGCATCTCTTCCTACCTGATATGATGGCCCAAGTCCTCATACCTGAAGGCTCTGATCACAGTGCTCTTAGCAGATTGTGGCTGCTGCACATGTTCATCTACCCTCAGAATCGAGCAAAGGAGAAGAAAGAGATGACACATTCGATAGCCTAGGTGTTAAACCTATTCCCTTGATCACTGTGGGACAGCAGACTGACCTCTTCCTGATGGTCAGGGTCAATTCCCATGGCCAGGGAACTGACTCCTTTCTTTGCCTGCTGGTTTCATGGTACAGGAAGCCTGAAGAAGCCAAGGAGCAGCTCTAGTTTAATGGCATCTTGCTGTGTTCCTTGGTCAAGTATTCTCTCCCGAGGAGATAGAACTTCTGACCCTGCAAAGATAACAGTGCCAAGGGAGGAAGTAGAAAGTCTCCAAATGACTCACTGAAAGTGATGATAATCTGGCCACTTCTGTGTGTGTTTCAGAACTTGTGTGATCTACTTACTGGTGACATAATTTCATAAAAGAGTTTTTGACTAGGGCACGTGGGTGGCTCAGTCAGTGAAGCATCTGCCTTCAGCTCAGGTCATGATCCTGGGGTCCTGGGATGAAGTCAAGCCCCACATTGGGCTCCCTGCACAGTGGGAAGCCTGCTTCTCCCTTTCCCCCTCCCTCTCCATCTGTCCCTCCCCCTGCTTGTGCATGCCCTCTTTCTCTTACTCCCTTTCTCTCTCTCTGTCAAATAAATAAATAAAATCTTTTTTTTTTAAAAAAAGAGGGTTGTTGATTTATGGTGGATACGTTCTCCCAAAGGAGGACACCTTACCTCACAGGGTATAATCTCCCAGCTACTCATCAGCAGGATCTTCCACAGATTGTTCCCTGGCCTTCTCAGACTAGAAGCTGATGGCTAATGCTGTATGTGATTAGAGCAGCAGATCCCCTGATTGCATGTCACTGCTGCCCCTACTTTGTTATCTAACGTGGGTCCTTGGGTCTGATGAGATGTCATGTTAACAGAGAAAACACTTACATGGTAGTGTTGACTGAGGTACTGTGACTGAGAAGGGAAAACCCTGCAATGTATGTCTCTCTCAAACAAAACAAATCACTGTCCCTTTGAGGCTGGAAGAGGTCCAAACTGATCTACTTGCCATAAAGGGATTTTAAAAAAAACCCTTAAAGTCCTGGGACTATAATAAGGGCATGAAGATTAAAAATTATAAGACATTGTAATTAGTAAACTAAGTTCATGTAAGGAAAAATTAATCACTCAGGTTTGAAGATTCAGACAAGTGGAGGTTTATGAGATGGAGATTTAACTCCTAGTACTCTTTAAAAAAAAAAAAAGACTTATTTATTTTAGAGAGGGAGAAAGAGAGAGCATAGGAGAGAGGGGCAAAGGGAGAGAGAGAGAGAGAGAATCTCAAGCAGGCTCCCCCTGAGTGCAGAGCCTGACATGGGGCTCGATCTCACAACCCCTGAGATCATGACCTGAAGCTGAAATCAAGAGTTGGACGTCCACTCGACCAACTGAGTCATCCAGGCACCCCGGTGAGTACTCTTGATGGAATGAACATTTATGTTCGGAAAATGAAATTTCTTACATTTTCATACTTGACTTTGGGAATTCATCAGGCCTGAAGGTTTTAGAATATAAACATACTTAATTCAGTGCCTGGCGAGTAACTGATGCCCAGTACACACCAGTCTCCATTTTCTTGGGTATTGCTGTGATAGATTCTATTAACAAATCCTGTTCTGAGTAGATCTTTTAACAAAACTGATTATTCCCCAAATTCAAAATAATGCTTTCTTCGGGTTGGAAATATGGTTTTGGGGAAAGCTGGTAATGAGAAAGGCTAAGAAAGTCAAGCTCATGGAAATAAAAATTTCTTTTTGACTCAGGATTATATTCTGTGTTGACAAAATCATTTTATCTTAAAAGAGTTTTGAACTTAAGTTTTTGTTTTCCAACTTTTTGATCTGCACTGGAATTTTTAATATTCTACGGTAACTGTAGGTGCTGAGTACAATATGTTATCTTGAGTATCCACCTCACAAAAGTATATCTCCAGAGAAATCTAAGAAATACATAAAATAAATTAAACAAGAAAAAGACCAAGAACAAAACAAAAATAGAAATCTTTATCAGTTTCTCATTTTGAATGACGTGCACATTTTTGTCTTATTAAAAAATTGATTTATCCATTCTTCAGTCAAAGGACATGGACTGTTTCAATAATTTTTGGCTATTGTAGATAATGCTGCTATAAACATTGGGATGCATGAATCCTTTTGAATTAGTATTTTTGTATTTTCTGTGTAAATACCTACTAGTACAATTGCTGGATTCTAGGGTAGTTCTTGTGATGAGCACCTGGTGTTGTAGGGAAGTGTTGAATCACTATATTGTATGCCTGAAACTAATATTATACTGTATGTTACCTGGCTGGAATTTAAATAAAAACTTTAAAAAAATTAAATTCATTTATAATTTCTGTTAGAATATAAGGTTAAATATGTTTAATTAAATAATACATTTAAGCAGGAAGTATTGAGGATAAATGAATTGTAGGATGCCAAATAATACAAAATAAATTCCTTAAGGTTATGTATATTATAACTTTGTAGAATGCATGGGTTTAACTTTAAATGGCAAAACTTGACAGTCAAGCTAAGTTGCCATATTTTTTATCATTCAATTCACATGGATGAAATTTTAAAAAAATTCAAAATGCAAAAATTAGATAATACTGCATAAGATTTTATACCAAAAAGTAAACTTTATAAATAAAATATTATAGTTTTTACATGAGAGCTTTTTCTTCATTTAATAGTTAAAATTTTACAGTAACTTATGCTTGCTTTCATATTTCAAAATTCCATACTTGACAAATGTGGAAATACATAAAAATAGTAATCTCTCTCTAATTCTATCTCATTGAAGTTAACTGTTTTCTATAAACAAGATTTTCTCTACTTTCATTAAAATGTACTCATTTTGTTTTGTCTTTCCTGTTTCCAAAAATATATTTATTGGAAATGTTTAACCTGAACTTTATTTCATCCTTTTAGATATGTGTATGTAATAGCCAGAGTGATGTGCTTAATGAATCTTTTTAAGTCTTGCTTCTTAAAAACTGCATAATATTCAATAATAGGAAGCTACTACTAATTAGTTAACCATTTCCAAATTGATGGAAATTTTGGCTGTTTCTCATTTTCCATCCCTAGAAAAATTTACAATAAACACCTTAATAGATTATGCAAAGTGGAAAGACAGTGAGTCTCTAGATATTCTTAACTACGAATATCCCTTAGTATAAAGAGTGAAAGAACAGAGAAGCTTTGTTTCATCTATCAATATCAGAACAGACATGAACAAAAACAATCTCTCACTTTGAGAATCCAAAAACACCTGCAGAATAGAAATAACCATAGTAATTGTATACATTTTGAGTGCATAGGGTCAAGTACTATACTGTTTCTTAAAATCATAAATACAGATAACACCTAGAAAGAAAAATCTGTTTAATTGGAGGTAAAAATCATGGTAGGAAAAGCAAAACAGGAAAGGGCACAAAATTTTATTTCACACCTGTTATTACGCACTTCCTCTTACGTGAAGTTAGACTTCATGGTGACCAAGGAGGATGGATAAGGCTGTTTTTAAAGTTTGTAGTCTCACATTAAGATGGGATGAACATCCATCCCATAGCCCAGAAGACTCCTGATTTACACCTATCATAATTTTTAATAATATCCTTTCCATTCTCAGAGTGTTTAAATGAAAGATGTTCTATTTGCCTTCCAGGAGGAGGACCACCCCAGGTAAAATACCAAAGTGAGAGAGAGGCCCCTCACCTGGTGGGAGGGGGAAGAGATGCCTCTGGATGTGATCACAGGGGGAGATTAGGGGTGCTAAAAATGGAAGATGGACAAATTCTATTTCCCTTCAGCAGATGTGGCCTTGCCTGGGCCTCTGGATGGAAAGGGCTTTTTCCTAAGCCCAAGAAGGACAAATTGCTGATGTTAGTTCTGGAATCTCTGGGCCGAAGCTATGTGAGGATGGCTCTCAGGAGTCTAGCAAGAGGATAGTACGTTCACGGATAACTGTAAACAACAGCAGAACTGCTTTGTGAGAGAAATAAAAGAAGGATGATTAGATTGCAGTGAAGAAAGAGAATTTGTAAGTCATGGGTACCCAAGACTTGAGAATTAAGATGGAATTTTTGCAGAATATGAATGGTTTGGCAGGAATTTGAAGTAAGGAGAAGGAATGGGATAAAGAACACTCAACTCCATCAAAGGGGACAATAATATTTCTAAAACCTGCATCAAAAAATGAGCGTCATGAACAAATTGAAGATTTTACTGGGTGTGGATTAAAAAAGGATTTATTTAATTGTGGGAATCCTGACTGACCATATTGCTTTTCCCCAAATTTGCCTTCTCCACACCAATACTTACCGTATCGCGAATTGAAAAACAGTACCACTTGACTCAATATAAATCTCACCAGCTCGTTTATTTTAATTTAATTAATTTAATTTAATTTAATTTAATTTAATTTAATTTTATTTTATTTTATTTTATTCTATTCTATTCTATTCTATTATTTTATTTTTAAGTAGGCTCCATGCTCAGTGTGGAGCCCAGTGTGGATCCCGATGTGGGACTTGAATTCACAACCCTAAGATCAAGACCTGAGCTGAGATCAAGAGTCAGATGCTTAACCAACTGAACCACTCCTCACCACCTCATTTTATTAATAATTTTATTAATTTTATTAATGATTGTAAGAAAATTCCTGTATGAGTAATACAGCAATATGATTTTCTCAATACACTTTAAGAGGTAACAGTGTAATTTGACTATAAAATAGTTTAAAAATTCTTTTGCTTTTTTTTCTGGTTAAGCAGGGTCAGAAAGGAACAGATCCTGCTGAAATAACTTCTTGAATTTTATTATGCATGGACTTCCTACATCTGATTGTAAGTACAACAGTGCCCTCTATATCCCATTCTCAGTACAGATTTCTAGTATTTGGAAACAACATATAAGGATCAAGGAGAAAAAATTCTATTCTTAGATTTATAATTTATGTCCTCTGGTTTTCTAAGAACATAGGTGCCAGGCATAGCTTATATTTTGTATTTATATATTATTTAAAATATTTTCATTACTTAATATTTTCAAAGCTGTATTTGAACTATCAGAAAATTTGGAATTTCTTTCTTTAAAAATACAATGTCTAAAACTTGTCACTGTTGTGGAATGAGTAAGTCTTGGGAATAAAAGGAACAATCTAAGGAATACAGTCAATGGTATTGTAGTAATACTGTATGGTGACAGCTGGTAGCTACACTTGTGGTGAGCATAGCACAGTATTGAGAAGTTGAATCACTGCATTGTCCACCGGCAACTAATATTACATTGTCAACTCTACTCAAAGAAAAACATTATTAAGTTGTCACTGCAAAGAATGAATGGAACTGGATTTTCAGAAGTTCGTAAAGTTGAAATTAGAATGTAAAAAACGAAAGCTATCAACTCAGACTGTTTTCCTGGATGTGGTGTTTCAACTCACTGCTTAGTTCTAACCTTTGGTGGATTGAGCAAAAGTGATTTTAATTTTTGATCTGATAGTTCACTCATTAAAAAAACAAACACCTGTTTTTAGCCTTTTAGTTGACCACGTCTGGTGGGAAGGGGATGAAAGGGAATGTAGGCAATGCAGACACGTTTGTAAAGCTATGTTCCAATTATAACAACTTTGTTTGACTGACAGTAAGCAAGGACATTGATTTGATTCTGCAATATATTTTGTTTGAGGCTTAATGTATGATAGCCAGAGTGGTTGGTTCTATATAATGAAGGTTCTGAACTGCCAATGTACCGTTTGTTCAAATTTTATTTGAATAGTGACTAGTTTCGAGATATTAAAATTTCTAATTGAGATTTATCTGAAAGGTCCAATTGGGCTAGGAGAGAATGCATAAAGAATTTGAATATCTCTTAGGGATTTTGTGACAGTTTGGATTTCAAATATTTTAGCAATCTTCCAATTATCCTTTTTTGGGTGTGAATAATTCTTAACTAGATTTTTTTTAAAGATTTTACTTATTTATTTGAGATTGTGAGAGAGCGAGAGAGAGCTGAGGGGGAGCAAGGCAGAGATAAATGGAGAAGCAGGCTCCCCACCTTGATCAGGGAGCCCAATTTGGGGCTCAATTCCAGGAACCTGAGATCATGATCTGAGCTGAAGGTGGACACTTAATTGACTGAGCCACCTGGGTGCCCCCTTAACTAGATTGTTAAAATCACATGTAAATAGTTTGACTAAAGTCTTTGATTTGTATAGAAATGGTGTGTTTTAACTCAAGTCTGATACCATAATTAGGTAAAGCTAGGTAAATTTAGATAATCTAAGTAGACAATCAAATATCTAACACGTATCCTTGCTTTAATTATCTCATATTTATGCTTACCGTCAAGATAGTCTTTTATTTTTATAAATAATGTTTGAGTGTAAAATCAAATGGAAATTATTTGCTACTACTCACTGATAAAGTGTAAGGAAGGCTCTAGTGCTCACCTGTAGACATTGTGCTTGCTGTCTGCAAACTTTCTAAGTAAAACACATAGCTATTGATAAATACAAATCTGCAAGATCCACAGTTTACATTATAAAGCAAAAGAAGCCTAAATTTAGCCCTAGCATTTTTAATACATGTTGAAACTGAAGGTTCTAAAAATCAAACTATAATCCTTTCATGAAAACCAATAATTTATTCTATATTTTTCTAGGCTGATAAAAAAATGATAGCCATTCTCCAAAATAACTGCAATCCACCATGTGGAAATTGAAAAGTTCAAGGGGAAGATTGATCCAGTAGTCTCGCTGTTGCAGAGTAGATGAAGTTATGTGGATATCAGAGAAACGAGCAAGAAGGCAGATTCTGGTGTAAGAGAAGAATATGTGTCATTTGACATCAGTATTTCAGAGATGCTCTATCTTTGATAGAACAATTCAATAAGGCCTGATCTCATGACAAAATGCATTGCTAACTTATTTATACTAAAGATATTTGCTATAAAATTTTAAGCTGAAAAACTTGCTGAGTTGATATAGGTGATCTAATCAAAGTGTTCAAGTTTGTTCTGTCCTATTATTCTCCACCTCCCTTTTATTTTCTCTGAGACTAGGCTTCAAAAAATAATGGAATATAAGGCTAATTACAATTATGGGATAACAATGCCAACTATATCTCTCAACTGGGAGACACTATTTCCTTTTCATTTGTTAAATTTTACAAAAGAACAAACTTGTATAGTTCAAACAATACTTGAATGAACAGTAATTGAATTTCATGCCCCATCAGCCAGTCAAATTTAAGGATATTCCCAATTATTGTCCCAGAGCACAAAGCATGGATTTCATTATATTCAACATAGAACAATGTCCTTTAGCACTGCTAACCTTCTGAGCTTTGAGAGACTGCATGAGGACAATTGCTTTTTAGAATACAGCAAGCCTTCTGATGTTTCATCTAACAGTAGCCGCTGGAAGAATTAAACTCCACCCCAACATTCATCCTTCTGACACTGAAAAAGTTAAGATAAATACTTGTGTATTTTCAGCATTAACTGTAATTTGAAGATATAATAGTTATGTTCTAACTCTCTGACCTTCCAGGTGTCTGTTTGCTCACTCATTCTCTCTCTCTTCTGTGTGTGTGTGTGTGTGTGTGTGTGTTAGAGGTCACTTCAGCTTTGGTCTTCTTGGTTCTCATGGCAAGAAACATGATTACCTTGGCTCTAACAAACAGCCTGGGGGACATCCCATTGTAGAGCAAGGGAGGGAGTCGAGTTTGGAAGGAAGTGAAGGCTCCCTGATTGGAGTCAGTATTGGGATTTTAGGCCAGATCTAAAGGTAGAACAGTTTAAATGACAAAGGGGGCATTGCAAATGCCCCCTCCCCATCCAAAGTTTCTACGACTGCATATTCATAAGACATGGGGCAAGGTGTGTCTTAGAGCCCAATGAATGCAAATAACTCCATCCACATTCCCACTTCTCCATTTCCAACCCAGTGGACGCATCACACTGGAGTCTCCAAGATTTCTTCACAACTAGGGCTTTCAAACTTCTTTATGTTTAGATCCAATCTCCCTTGCTTGAAATGCTCTTCTATCCTTCTTTAAAGGTTAACTTCAAAATCCAGTTTTTACCCTTACATACAAGAGCTTTTCCAGTTCTCTCAAGCAGACTTGGTCATTCTCTCCCCCTGCTCCTATATACTTAATATATGTATCTCCTTTCTATCTAAAGGCATCCCTCAGAGATATTGTGGGTTTGATTCAGACCATTACAATAGAGCAAACACCATAATAAATCATGCCACATGAATTTGTTGGTTTCTCAAATATAAAATTATATTGTAGTCGATTAAGTGCGCAGTAGTATTATGTCTAAAAAAAACAATATGTATACCTTAATTGCAAGATACTTTATTGCTAAAATATGCTAACCATGGGGATCCCTGGGTGGCTCAGTGGTTTGGCACCTGCCTTCAGCCCAGGGCATGATCCTGGAGTCCCAGGATCATGTCCCACATCAGGCTCCCTGCATGGAGCCTTCTTCTCCTTCTGTTTGTGTCTCTGCCTCTCTCTCTCTCTCCCTCTCTCTGTATTTCATGAATAAATAAATAAAATATTTAAAATAAAATATGCTAGCCATCATCTGAGCTTTCAGGAAGTCACAATGTTCTTACTGGTGGTGTTGGATGGCTTTTGCCTAATCAGGGTGGTGGTTGCTGAAGGTTGGGTTGGCTGTGGCCGTTTCTTTTTTTTTTTTTTAAATTTTTTTTTTAATTTTTATTTATTTATGATAGTTACCAAGAGAGAGGGAGAGAGGCAGAGACACAGGCAGAGGGAGAAGCAGGCTCCATGCACCGGGAGCCCGACGTGGGATTCGATTCCGGGTCTCCAGGATCGCGCCCTGGGCCAAAGGCAGGCGCCAAACCGCTGCGCCACCCAGGGATCCCCGCCGTTTCTTAAAATAAGGCAACAATGAAGTTTGCTACATTAATTGACTCTTCCTTTTACAAATGATGTCTCTATAGCATGCAATGCTGTTTGATATCATTTTGCCCACAGTAGAACTTCTTTCAAAACTGGAGTCAGTCCTCTCAAACCCTGCCACTGCTTTATCAACCAAGATTATGTAATATTCTAAGTTCTTTGTCATTATTTCAAGTCTTCCCAGCATCTTCACCAAGCATACATTCCATTTCCAGAAACTTCTTTCTTCCCCATTCATAAAAAGCACCTCCTCTCTGTCCAACTTTTATCATGAAATTGCAGCAAATCAACCAAACCTGTTCAGGTTCCATTTCCAATTCTAGTTCTCTTGCTATTCCCATAACATCTGTAGTACTTCCTTCACTAAAGTCTTAAACCTCCAATTTGTTAAAAAAAATAAAAAGTACCATGTCTGTGAAGTGCAGTAAGGCAAAGTGCAATAAAATGAGGTATATCTATATTCTACTTTGAATATTGGATTCAAATTATGAAAACACAAGGAAAATGATCTAAAAGTCAAGGAGAATCATTCTTAAGGAAAATAAAGATATTGTACGATTAAAGAGAGGCATATGGGTTCAAAAATGGAGAAATTTTTGAAATTGGAAAAGCTTTGAATTTCTATAAGGTCCGATGAAATCTGTATGAGTTTGTTAGGGCTGCTATAACAAATTTTCATAGACTGAATACCCTAAAGAGCCGGAATTTATTTTCTACCAGCTCTAGAAGCTAGAAGTCTGAGATCAAGATTTGGGTGAAATTGGATTCTTCTGAGACCCTTCTCTTTGACTTGTAGGTGACCATATTTCTATGTGTCTTTACTTTGCTGTTTTTCTAAGTGTTTTTGCATCCTAATCTCTTCTTTTTAAAATTTTTAAAAATATTTCTTTTTATTTATTCATGACAGACACAGAGAGACAGAGACATAGAGGGAGTAGCAGGCTCCTCGAGGGGAGCCCAATGTGGGACTCAATCCCAGGACTCTGGGATCAGGACCTGACCCAAAGGTAGATGCTCAAGCACTGAACCACCCAGGCATCCCTGTCCTAATCTTTTGTTAGAAGAATGCCAATCATGCTGGATGGGACCCACCCTAGAGATCCCATTTTAATTCAATCACCTCTTTAGAAACCTATTTCCAAATTTTATTTTAACAGGAGTTTGGACCACAATATGAATTTTATGGGGACACAGTTCAACCTACAACATACTTCGTTGGAGCTCGGTTTCCAGTAAAGGGGAAGAAGTGGAAGTGGAAGTGGAAGTCATAAATTAAGAAAGAGAGGATCTGTGACAGAATGAAGTCCCTGCAGGACATAGGCTAGAACAGGCTGCAGAGGACGATTAGCCATAGGGGAGAGAAGTTGCTTTAGATAATAAGAGTTGTAAAGTAGATAGATACAGACAAATTTAAGCTTATGGAAAAATTAGAGTCTGATGAGTTTTATCTTTGTAGGAAGAGGAAGTATGGTAGTAGTTGAGGTTAAGTTTAGAGGAAGATTTGCTGAGTGGTAGAGGCCAGAAACCAATAACAAGAGGTTGAAACTATTGGCAAGAAGTAAGCCACGGGGCCTATGCTGACTCAAGAAAGGACAGAAGATTGGAAGACGTTAATGGGAAAGTATTGACAAGGGTGGTGAGGGCCTAGGATTAGGATTAATTTGAAAAATCAGAACCTAAAGGATGCTATTTTTTCTAACATTTATTATTAGCTAAATCTATCAGTGTTTCATTTTCTCCAAATATATTAAACTTTCTATATAATAAAGTTGCTTATTCTTTCATAGAGGTTAATGCGATCATTCAGTACATCCTTTTATATTAGGTATTAATATAAATAAATATAAGGCAGTTTGCTCACTATCTTATGATGTTTTGAAAGATATTACCCTGGGGTAAAAGAATATAATATTTATTTTGAAGGAATAGAACTGAGGGTTGAAATGTTCATGACTAATAACATGAGAATTGTTGCTAAGAATAGATTGCAGAGTGCATCTCCAAGTGGAGGGAAGAAGAACAATTTTGGAAGAAATGTCTGGAAAAGGAAAGAATGGTGTGGGGGAGGGACCATCTCATGTGCAAGGCCACCAAAGTAAATCAAATGAGAACTGATGAGTAATCACAATTGTGTCTGAGAGATAAAGCGTCTCTTTTAAGTTTGCTGCATGTAGTTTAAAATGTTTAACAGTTCCCTATATCATAAATTTGTACTGCACTATGATTAAAGTCTGTTAAAATTCATAACCTTTAAAGCAAGAATAGTAACAGATGAATTTATTAAATATTTAAGTGTCAAATGAGGCATTCTGTAAAAACCAGAGCCTTTATTTTCCAAAAAGTATAACTAATGTGTCATGAGATACAATAAAATCACCCCGATTATTCATCACTCCTACCACCCCCGCTTACTGCTCACCACTGCTTTACATGTGATATAAATTCACAAAACTCTGTAATGAAATACCGATCCTTCCTCAATCTATTGGTTTAGCAGCTCCACTCCTGCTTCAGCTGTTCTAGAGTGGAAAAGAAGAAATAAATTATTTTGATGATTTAAAAATGGAATAAATAAATTGCACATTCGTTCTTATTCCAGAGTCTTTCTCAAAGAGCATCACTCTTATATTTTCCACCTTCTTTCATATCCCTTCCTCCTGTCATTTCCTGACACCTTTCTCTAGCCTTTCCTTGGATACAGGGATACAGAAAATCTGACTGCTGTTGTGGACACAGGTGGAATCTGAGCCTCAGAGTTAAGTAACTTTTGAAGGTCAATGTTAGTTTAGAATTCAGGCCCAGATTAATCTGGAAACATGCACACTTACATTATGGTGACCAATTGGGGCAGGGGGCAGGGTGTGGAATGTGCTTTGGGATAGATGGAGAAAGCCAGGTAAAACTCATCTCAATAAAAATAGGATCCTCTAACAGCTTCTTTGAAGGGAAGAGATTCTTACTGTCAGAGATTCAGTGCTGAGGCTGAAATAATTTTTTATTCGTTTTGAAATTCCATTATTCATTTTAATGGAACACTTATTATGTAGGAGGCATATGCTAGAGGCCAGCAATACAGAATAGAACAAGCACTATTCCTAACCCTGAAAAGATCATATTCTAGTTGGAGACATTACTAGGTTTGTGCATATTGGTTGGTATGATTTCAACCAGTTATTCGATTGTTGTAGTTCAAAGGTCTCTTGGAAGAAGTATGTAAGGTTCAAGTAACTCTGGGAGAGGTAGGGAGTCTTCACAGATATGATAAGATTATGATTTTCAAGTATGAGCAAATGGGCTTCATATAAAAAAGGGAAAAATATTACAGGCAGAGGGAATAATATGAATAAAAACACACAGGGAGACATTTAACTGCTTAAACGTAATTTACATCTGCTCTAAATAGGTAAGATTTTTTTCCCCCATGATTTTTCTCCAGAAAGAAAAAACTAATCCGTATGTGGCTGTTTAGATACATTTTTAAAATCTTTAAGATGACTCAGTTTTAAATGATTAAACATAACAGGAAGGGAAAAATTGTTGGGGACACTATACGAGACTGCAGGAAACTAATCTAGAATAAAATAAAAAAAAAAATAGAATAAAATCAAGCTGATGAGTCCTCTTGTAGAATAAATTATGATTTTATCCTATAAGTATATAAAATACTATCCATGTATGGAAATCTCTCCTATATATATGGAAAAAAGGTCACTGGTGCATTTATAGCACAATCATTTAAATTATATTTATTACAACTGTTTTGTATGTTTCATAATTAAACTTGGCTGTCAATAAAAGCCACAATTAATCTAAAAGCAATATGGGTGGGAAAGTCTAGGTTCCATGATTGAGTGAAGTATGTAATCAAAGAAGATCAGTATAAATGTAAATTTCACTATTTAACTGATTACAGTGTCTCTGGTTTATGGTTGCAGCAGGAAACTTTACATATTTTGTTATCTACTTTAAGATTTTGAAAAATCAAAGAGCAAATCACTGTTTTTGCAAATCTATAGCTTGTTAGGAGGAAAATAGCTGCTCCACTTTGCATAAACTCCAGGTTGGCTTCTCATCTGAAATGCTGATAGCTACTTTCTGTGAGAATTTGCTCAGAAAGTTTGTTAACAGGCTAGTATCAGACCAGAAGCTCTTTCCGATGGGAGGATGTGGAAGATGAAGCAGAAGAATCACAGCAGGATGAGAAAAGTAAAAACAAACAAACAAATAAAAACCTATATTTTTTGGTTGCAAAGGAATAGTCGTAATCATAATCGTAGTAGGAGATTGGAAGCAATTTTACAATCCATGCTCTCAGATCCCAAGAACTCCAATATGGGATAAAACAGGAAGACAAGATCACCTTAAATTTTTTTAAAGGATGATGATGTAATTCTTCAAAAATTAAAGAAGAATCCACTGATTTGCATTATTATAACAGACTGTTTCCTTTAACTTGTTTTTTTAAAAGATGTATTTATTCTTTATTTGGGGGGAAGGGGGAGGAGCAGAGAGAGAGGGGAGAGAAAATCTCAAGCAGATTCCCCACTGAGTGCAGAGCCCGATGTGGGGCTCTATCTCAGGACTCTTTGATCACCACCTGAGTTGAAATCATGAGTCAGATGCTTAACAGACTGAGCCACCCAGGGGCCCCTCTTTTGACTTGTTCCTGAGAACAAGAGACCTGAGAGGAGATCAAGAGTCGGACATTCAACCAACTGAGCCACCAAGCTACCCCTGGTCAAGTTAAGATTTTGCTAATAATTCCAGTGAATGAATAGATAAATTTGAGAAGATTTGCCATCATCATGAAACTAGGTCATCTTATGAATGAGGCAAATCATTCTATTTACTTTGATCTTTCCTTACGGCTTCCAATAATTGTTTATTATACTCTCTGTAGACTAATGGCATCATTCTTCTTAGGTAGCCTTTAATTTTGTTATTATAAATGTCTTTTTAAAAATTAATCTTTAATAGTCATTTGTGGTATATAGGAACATAATTGATTCCTGTAGACTGATTTTAAATCAAATAAACTTATACTCCTGTATTAGCTCTCATAGTTTTCCTATATATTTGATTGGATTTTCTGTATTGACAATGATATCGTATGTGAGTAGTGGAAGTTGTAATCTTTAGAACTTATTTATTTTGTTTTACTATATGGTCTAGGACCTTAAGAACATTTTGAACACACACAGTCATAAACCCATTCTAGAAATACCCCTGATTATTTTTTTCCCTTACTCTAAAGCCAAGTTTGATACTAATTTAACTTACACAGCTTATTTGTAATTGTCCTGACCTAGGTTTTCTTTTCCTTTCTTTCTTTGACTTTTAATCTTTGGTATCCTTATATACCCTTACATGTGTTTCTTGTTAATAACGTATATCTGGAGTATGTTCTTTATCCAATTTGATTAATCACTGTCTTTTTTAAAGTTTTCTTGAGATATAATTTATATAACCATAAAATGAACCTCTTTAGGTGTACACCTCATTTTTTTGTCGTGAATATATAGAATTATGTAAGCATCCCCAAAGTCTTAGTTTTAGAGCATTTTCTTTCGCCCTAAAAGATCCCCATCAGCTGTTACTGGTAGTGCTGCAATGTACACTCACCTACAAAGCTTCTGTGGACATAGCTTTCGTTTCTTAGGAAAACGCAGAACAGTACAATTGCTGGGTCTGATGGCAAATTTGTTTCACTTTTTGAGAAACTGCAAATTGTCTTTTTTTTTTAAGTGTCTTCTATTTCACTGTATTTTTTTTACCTTGCCACAATGGTAGAAAAATCTTTTGCTGAAATGATTTTGATGATTTTTGTTCTATCTTGTTTATAAAAGGAAAAGAAATATACATATTTCGAATTTTGTGACTTTGTGACGTTTCCTTTAAGATGTGCATTCCTTCCTGCTTGCTCTAGTAAATGTTTTACTACTGGGACCTGCGGATTGTTTGTCATTTGTGCTTCACAGTGAGTACATATTAAATATACAGTGCAGCACATGGTGTGAACACCCAAATGTCTTGAGTTAACACTCAGTGGGAACTAAAATGTCAGAAAAGACATTACCCTGGTTTTATTAAGATAACAGAAGGTCTTCCCCCTGCAGGGAAGACCCAAGAGGCCCACTTGCCCCAGAGTAGAGTGAATGCCACCCCAACACCGACCTTCCCATTAGGACTTACAAAAAGGTTTGTTTGACTGTTCTAGTCCTCCACAATCCTACTGGAAGAGCTCGGGGGTCTGTTACAGCACCAACAGGAGATGTCCGAGGCCTTGCTTCAGGCAGGCGAACATCTTCCCTTACCACTCAGGACCTCCATGAGCTTTTTACACACTGCCCCTGTCTTTCCAGCAGACTGATGCAAGCAAGTCTGTAGCTGGTAGTGGGAGGCCAGAATCACATCTCCGTGTCCTCACACGGTCTCCTTAGAGGCCCTTGGTGGCTCTGCTCACTTCCGTCTGTGTTTTTTCTTCTGTTCTCTCCTTTGCTGTGCTCTTTGGTCCCTCTTCATCCTTGAGTCCACCACCTTGAAATGACCTCTGACCCCAGCTGACCTGCGCACTTTGTGACCCATGCCTTTTTGGCTACTACATAGGTGACTTGGCGGAGCAACTGCAAATTGTCTTATGAAGTGACTGCCCTGAATTCCATTCCCACCAGCAACATAAGGTCTCCTTCTCCACGTTCTCCAACATTTGTTATTGTCTGCTTTGTGAATATAGCCATTCACCTATTTGTGAAATAATAACTCACTGTGGTTTTAACTGGAATTTCTCAGATGACTCATAATAGTGAACATCTTTTCATGTTTATTTACCATTCATATACCTTTGCTGGGATGTCTATTCAAATATATTCCCCATTTTAAAAATTGGTTTGTCTTATTTTGAGTCGTTAGTGTTTTATGTTTTAAAATAAGTCCTTTGTAAATTATATGATTTGCAAATATTTTATCAGAGTAGGTGGCTTTTTTTTTTCATCTTAATGGTGCCTTTTGAAGAATAGTGTACTTTTAATGTTATATATTCAAGAGCTCTTTGCCTAACTGAAGGTCACACAAGGTTCCAGAAGGTCCTATGTATTCCAATCCCTCTCTTTGGCTGATGACTTTAGTCCATATGTTTTTGTTTTTTCATGGTCAGATTAGTTTTTAGATCTACCTTTATCTTTTTTGTTCTTTAGTATCACCTTGTCAGCAGTGAGAGGATTCATGAGTTGAAAGGATGTTCATAATATTTTAAGAGGACAATAATACTATAGAAGGATAATAACATTATCCTTTTCCCTCTTGTTCTCTCACAAGTGGGCAGCGTGGGTTTTTCAGAGACCACATAACTGGCAACAAAGGCAGAACAAAATGTGAGGATCCATTTCTCTTAAATCTTTTTAAGGAGGTTTGTAGAAATGTGAAACAACGGCACTCTTAGTGGTTTTGGAAAATATATTTATTTTTCATATGAATGTTTGTGTTAATATGGACGAGGCTTATTTTATTTTCTCCAGGGAATTATAACACTGCAGAGTACTGAGGCCGAGGTGTTTGAGAATTGCTGCTCTGTATGGTGTTTGGTGCATCGTGGGCTGTGTGTGTGTATGTGTGTGTATGTGTGCACGGGTGTGCGTGTGTGTGTGTGTGTGTGTATTTGAGTTCTGCTCAGGACTACATGTTCCTTGGTATGAGGGCTCAGAGCTTCCTTCCCTTTCTGGAACATCAGCCATGGTCTCTTCCAATAGTGTCTTCGCCTTTCTCTTCATTCTAGTCTCCTGGCCTGTTTCCTAGACATATTTAAACTCTCACAAGCTATTGTTGGTACCTCTTTATCTCTGCTGTAGTTTTCACTTCTGGGTCTGTGTAACACATCTGGAGTGATTTCTTCACATCTGTTTTGAAATTTGTTAACTTATTTGTTTTTTTCATCATTTTTCTATCTTTGTTGAGGTATATTAGACAAATTAAAAAAGTGTATGTAGGGCGTATGCAGGATGGTTTGATATACATATACATCGTGAAAGAATTACCACAATCAAATCAATCCATCCATCACCTCACATAGTTATCTTTTATGTGTCCGTGTTGGGGGAGAATCACTCATCATTAGCAGAACTGTATTATCTATGCTGTTTAATTTTTTCCTCTTGATTTTTAATGACTGTAGATTCATTTCTAGAAATAATATTTGGTTCTAATGGAAATCTGGTTGTTTTGGTAGTGTCCTTTTTCGCCAATTAAAAAAAGAACTATTGAGTGACTATCCCTCCTTTAAAAAAGCTTTAATATTTTAATTATTAAAATTCTCAGAATATAATCTTTTAATATGTTGTATCTATAGATTGCCATTCATGATGGGCTGTTCCCTCACATTTGTTGCAATTTGAAACTGAGGCTCATCTTCCCTGGGACTTAATTTGGGAATATTGCATGGCTGGAATGAGGATTTAATTTGGGAGATGTGCTTCTGAATGAGGCTGTCTCCATCATTAGGAGCTTTGCATTTGCTTCTGTCAAGTCCTTTCCAGTTACATCCTTGTCTGAGGATTTCTACTGTAAACTTTTTGTGTGTATGTTTATTGCTGTCAAGTGAATTCATACCCTAGACCAAAACATAGTTAGGACTGTGGTTCTGAGTAAAAATCAGACATGCACACTCCTCTTGAAATGAGGGGAGAGCTTCTCCAGGCCATCTGAAAGTCAGTTTTATCTCCACAAGGTCTCTCTTTTGGTTCCTGGAAGGTTCTCTTACTTTTATATGAGCTCATATCCAATTAAAGGTATGATTGTTGTATTTTATCCAGAATTTGTAGGTGATTTTTAATAGAAGATTTTCTAGGTTGTCTTGATGTTTCTTAAATCAATAGTCCTCCATTACTCTTAATAATGGGAGTGACTACAATT